>NC_139389.1:67470000-68095000 GCF_054392235.1 Sus scrofa | reverse complement strand
ACTCCCCCAAGAAAGCCCACTGACAAGGAGGGTGTCTCAGCACTTGCTTTGGAGAATGGGAGCCCTGGGGAGAGACTGGAGTGGACAGGAGTCAAGGGCTCATTCAAACCCAAACCAGAAGCTAGTAAGGTGAGACCAAGGATGCTGGGTCTAAAGCAGAGAGAAATGGCCTGAGCGGTGCTGCCACTTCAGCCCCATTTTGCCTGCCAGGGCCCCAGTCACCAGGCTTGAGTCCCCAGGGGCCCCTTCCTACTCCCCACTTCATTCCCTTCCTCAAAGGCAGGTCTGCGGCTTGGCTGGGAGCTCCAGGGACTGAGGGAGCACAGCAGCTGTGGGACAGGCCACATAGCTAAAACCCGGCGGGCCATAGGGCCCCGCGGAGGAGGCCCCAGCAGGCAGACCAGGCTGCCCAAAACCTCCTGACGCTCCCAGCCTGTTGCTTATTCATTCAGAGTGGGAAAGCGCCAGCCAAGCGGCCAGCCAGTGCCGGGCTGGCCATGTAAGGCCCCCAGGCAGTCCTGCCTGCCCAGTGCCCTGCAGAGAGCCTCCTGCAGCCCTGGGCACCGCCCCTGCCCTGCCCTGACCCCTTGGCCTCGAAATGCTGTCATCGGAGGAGCGGTCCCGCTCGGGACAAGGCCAGGATGGACAAAGCTAGAGCTGGGGCAGGCAAGGAGCCGTCCTGTCCTCGAGGCCGTGGGAAGAAAAGCAGGCACAGGGGGCCACTCCCGAGAGCCTCTCGGTCCATCAGGCCTCTGCAGAGGGGCCACCATGGCTCTGGCCCCAGCCGGCTGGCAGCTGGGGGCCCTAGTGTGGGGCGCCTGCCTCTGCGTGCTGGTGCATGGGCAGCAGGCGCAGCCGGGGCAGGGCTCAGATCCGGGACGCTGGCGGCAGCTGATCCAGTGGGAGAACAACGGGCAGGTGTACAGCCTGCTCAACTCGGGCTCCGAGTACGTGCCGGCGGGGCCTCAGCGCTCCGAAGGTAACTCCCGAGTGCTGCTGGCCGGAGCCCCCCAGGCCCCGCAGCGGCGCAGCCAGGGGGGCCTCCGGCGTCGGCAGGCCCCATCCCTGCCCCTGCCCGGGCGCGTCGGCTCGGACACCGTGCGCGGCCAAGCGCGGCACCCCTTTGGCTTCGGCCAGGTGCCCGACAACTGGCGCGAAGTGGCCGTCGGGGACAGCACAGGCATGGCCCGGGTCCGCACCTCCGTCTCCCAGCAACGGCATGGGGGCTCCGCCTCCTCGGTCTCGGCCTCGGCCTTCGCCACCACCTACCGCCAGCCGCCCTCCTTCCCGCAGCAGTTCCCCTACCCGCAGGCGCCCTTCGTCAGCCAGTACGAGACGTACGACCCCGCGTCGCGGACCTACGACCAGGGCTACGTGTACTACCGCGGCCCGGGAGGCGGCCTGGGAGCAGGGGCGGCGGCCGTGGCCTCGGCGGGGGTCGTCTACCCCTTCCAGCCCCAGCCCCGGGCGCGCTACGAGGAGTACGGCGGCGGCGGCGAGGAGCAGCCCGAGTACCCGCCGCAGGGCTTCTACCCGGCCCTGGAGAGGCCGCCCGCGCCGCAGCCGCCACCGCAGCCCGCCGACGGCCTGGACCGCCGCTACTCGCACAGCCTGTACCACGAGGGCACCGCGGGCCTCGAGCAGGCCTACCCCGACTCGGGCCCCGACGCCGCGCAGCCCAACGGCGGCACCTACGGCGGCGACCCCCGCTTCGGCTGGTACCCGCCCTACGGCAACATGCCGCCAGAGGCCTACAGCCCGCCGCGGGCCGTGGAGCCGCAGCCCCCTTTCCGCGTGCTGGAGCCTCCCTACCTGCCCGTGCGCAGCTCCGACGCGCCCCCACCGGGTTCCGAGCGCAGCGGCGCGCAGCAGGGCCGCCTCAGTGTGGGCAGCGTGTACCGGCCCAACCAGAACGGTCGAGGTGAGTAGAGCCTTGCGCCCAGACCCAGATCCTTTCCTTTCCGGGGAGCATCCCCCAGCTCCTAAGGAAGGACCCGCACCCTCGCCCGCGACGGCAAACCCAATGCTTCCCTCCTTGGCCTTACCATCGTCATTGGCACCAGGATTTGCGCAGGCCCTGACCCTGGCTTGGGAAGGTAGAAGGTGGTGGGTCTGGACAAGGCTTTGGAAGGAGGCGCCTTCCAGAACTGGCTTGGGTCACTTGAGGACAACGTAAAGGAACCCTTCTCCCCGCTTCTCCTTCTCTCCCATCAGGGCATGTTGTCTACACTTGGAGGGGCCCCTCTGCCAGCCTCTCAAGGTGAAGAAGGGAGCATACGGGTCAGAAAGGCCTTGGGAGATGCCTCTGGGGGTGTGGCAACTTCCCAGTCACTGGGCATATGTGAGCTTGGCCTGAATGAGCAGGAGGTTAAGGAAGGTTCTGGCCCAAGACAGGAGAGCAGACTAGATGACCCAGAGCTCTTGGGGTGGGGGAGCTCCTCAGGGGGGACAATGCAAGTCTGGACTAGAGAGGCAAGTGAGGCTCTGGCCTGGGTGCCAAAAAACTCAGTAATTAAGATAAGGAATAGTTTAATACATTTTTAGATTTTAAAAAATGCCAAAAAAAAGATGAACAAAATATCCTGATTTTAAATAGAACCAGTAAGGGTGCCATGCCAAACTGTATTCGAGCCTGAGGCAGACTGAAAAATCAGCAATACTGATGTCTTTATTTGAAATTTTGATGTTTTGTTCATCACAGATATTTTTATGCATCAGTGTTGAATTGTAAAAATACTGGCTCAGAGTTCCCTTGTGGCTCCAGTAGGTTAAGGATCCTGCATTGTCACTGCTGTGACTCCAGTCGCTTCTGTGGCGTGTGTTCAATCCCTGGCCAGGAACTTCTGCATGCTATGGGTGTGGCCAAAAAAAAAGGAGTGGGATATTGTCTCAAATATTATTACTTTTCTTAGTTACTGAGTTTTTAGGCGCCATCTTAAATTTTGCACCCCAGGCCAGGGCCTCAGTCACCCTTGTCCTGGCCCTGTTGGAGAGTCCCAGGAGGCAGCTGTGGACATGGGTACAGGGGGTGTTGAAGATATGACCTAATCATGGGAAAGCCCAAGCCATCTGCACATGAGGACACAGCAGAAGGGGCAGCTTCCTTCTTCAGATGAGCAACTCCACACGTGTGGTTAGCAGGCAGGCCACTTTGGCAAGGGCCCACTAGTGGTCTGGCCAGGGCTGGACAGCTATTGGCCTAACCTCCAATGTCCTAGAATTCCCCTTCCTGCTTCTGTCTCTGTAAGTCCCAAGTAAGCTTTGGTCAGGGTTTTCTATTTAGTCCCTGGTGCATATGCGTTCTAGCCCAGCCTTGCCTCTTGTAGGCTTCATTTAATGCCCTGGTTCTCCACGCCTGATTCTCTGTTCCACATGCAGGCAGCTGTGCAAGGCCCACCAGGTGAGGGCTGAGCACTGCAGGGCCCAGGGACCCAGGTACTGCACCCCCAGCCTTTGTCCTGTGCCTCTGTCAGCACGGGCACACTGCTTTGTTTCCGGCCGTACTGATTTGGGGTGAGAGGCTGTTGCTGAGGTAGAGGAGTGGCAACCCCTGCCTCTCCAGGGCCTGCTGGAGCTCCCGGCCAGGGGAGAGGAGTGTCCCCATGTAGTACGCCCTCCCCCACATCCAAGACATAGATCGCACTCCAGTGGAGGCTGAGTCCCACATTGAGAACCCGCAGGAGCTCAGGTCGGGAGGTAGACAGAGGGCCCTTCTGTGATGTGATAAAGGCCGCCTCACCCTCATCTGAGCCTCACCAGGACTTGCTGCATCCCTGCAGCTGGGTGTGTGTCTGCTGTGCCTCAGCTACTCCTAGAACTCCTTGGAGGAGAGCAGTTTTACCTATAGGCTAAACTTCTGTGGCGGCTTTTCTTAGAATGCAAGACCACAGGGTGGCTCGGCCAGAAGAGCTCCGCCTCTGGGCAGAAGAGAAAAACCGAGGCCTCAAATAGCACTGCTGGCTGAGCCAGGCCTGGGACTTGACAGCTGTGCCCTAAGCCAGTGGGCATTCTAAGATTCCTCTTTGGCCTCTCAGTTCTTGAGGTTCAGAGGGGACTAGCCCGGGCAAGGCCGCGTCTGGAGTGGGGGGGTCCTTGGTGCTTAGCAGGACCTCTGGCCATTGCCCCTGAGCCCCAGGGTTTGTTTTGGATTGAAGACATTTCTCCCCTGAAGATAATATACTAGATGCCACATATGAATCCAGACCCTGTCCTGAGGAGGCATAGAAAAGGGAGCACCTCAGTGCCACAACTGGGCAGGCACTGGGGGGGTAGGTTAAGGGAACCCATGGGTCGGTCCTCCCCATCAGGGCTCAGAGCTCAGGGAGGACTTCCCAGAGGAGGAGATGCCCAAGCTGACAGGAATGCTGTCAGCACTCTGCAGGTGTCCCTTCTCTGGTCATGGGGGATGGGGGGGTGCAGGCTAGATCAGGGTCCACGGAGAGGCCAGAGAGGGAGCAGTACCTTCTCACCCATCATTTGTTCCCCTTTCCACCCTGCTAAGCTGGGCCCGTGGAAAATCCCGGTTCGGGGAAGGCCAAGCCTTGTGCTTGAGATCAGACCCCCAGGCCTGGTGTGGGCGTCCAGAGCGGATTCTCCGAAACTGACTTCATTCCTCCTGGCCGCACACCCAGGGGTCTGAGGCTGGGCGCTGGCAGCCCGTGCGCATGTGTGTGGGCGTGGACGTGTCCTCACAACACCAAACACATGTGCGCACCACCCACGTCCTCCACGTTTGGGCCCTTTCCAAGCGCCTGTCCAGAGCCTGGTTTCTTCCTTGGGCGCCTGCACCCTCTTCCCTCTCACCCTGTGGGGAGGAACACTGCCCAAAGCCTCCGGCACTATTGTGGTCTCAGACACGTGACTGGAGGGAAGGAGAGGCAACAGAGGCCCAGGTCACATACCTGGCCTGCTGGTCACAGCACATCCATGCAGAGGCCCAGAGGGCGGCTGCCTGTTTCCCAGCCTGGCTGCATCCCCTGCGCTGGGCGTCTCCTCTGCCACGGCCAGGCCCTGCTTCTGCCTCTCCACAGCCTAGCACCTCTGAGCTAGTGGCATTCGTGTGGACTAAGATGACTCCTGGCCCTAGGAGACCATGGCTTTTCTCCCAGGGCCTCCCCCTCACACCCTCGGCCTGATTCACTGGCTCCAGTAACCCTGTGAAAGTAACATGGAGCAGGCCGCCTGGCTGTCCTCCCAGGGCATCTCCAATGGCTGTGCCAGCTTGGCCTGGCGTGGGTCCTCCATCCCTGTCTTCACACAGCCAATCGGAGCCGTGGCTGCCTCCTCCCTGGTCACTTTCAGTCCATCCTAAGCATGGGGCAGATACACCCTTGCACTGCTGACCATGGTACTCTCCCGGTCAAGAAGATTCTCTGGCTCCCAAGGTCTTTAGGACAAAATCTCAATGCTCTAGCCTGTTGCTCCAGAACCTGAGGCACCTCCTTTCTCTCCCCTCCTCCTTCTCTCTCTCTCCGGCCTCCACAGCATCCTGTATTGCCCCTAGCCCAGGTGTTTTAAGCCCTGCATTCACATAGGGGTGTGTCTAGGGCACAGCCCTCTCTATCCAGCCTCCTGCCTCCAAGAGGCCAGACAGGGCCCTTTAGTCCCTGAGAGCAGCCCTGGCTCCCTGCTGCACCCCCACAGCCTGCCCCTCCCCCTCGCAGGCTGCCTCCCCTCTGTGGGCCACCCACCCACCTCCACAAGGCTCAGAGTAGATACGGAGAAGGACAGGGCAGGCCTCCACCCAACAAGCACCCGGAGTTGGAGCCCCCAGGCGGGATGGTGATAACAACTTCAGCCCTCTGCAGAGGAGCACCTGCTGAGCGTGGTGGCGTGAATGTGCAATTTCCTTCACCCCTGCCTCTCCTAGAGAGGTGGGGATTATGGTCCACTGGTACAGATGGGGAAACTGAGACCTAGCGAGAGCTCCCAGCTCAAAGTGTCCATGCCTGAATTCAGTCTGTGCCTGTCATCTCTGCATCGTCCTGAGAGGACCCAGGAGGACGCTCGTGCCCCCCCCTCCCCCGCGCGAACCAGGCGAGGCAGGACGTGGGCGCCAGTTCCCACAGCCACCTCCAGGGGGATGGTTCTGCCGGCGTATACGGTGCACTTTATACATCATCTCTCTTGATGCCCACAGCAACCCCACCAGCCAAATGCTGTCATCATCCCATCTCATAGCTAAGACGACAGGCTCACTTGCTGATTGTCACACAACCTCTGAGTAGTGAAACCAGGATCGGAGTCCGCCTGACTCCCTATCCTGGGTTCTTAACCACTATACTTTTTTTTTTTTTTCTTAAATTTTCATGTATTCAGGCTTACCTTGCACATCCATTTGGTCATTCAGTAGATACTCGACTTCTCCCACATTCTGGGCATGGGTTGCAACAGAGTGAGGGCTGGACAGTGAGTGTGCACAGCTTTGGAAGCAAAGAGCACCTCCTCCGTGTGGCGTTGGCTTGCAGCCTTGTCATCCCCACTCCAGACTCCAGCATGTTTGTTTAACAAACACATCTACGTCTCTAGCGCGTATCAGCGCCTAACACTGTTCTTGGAGCTTCACAATCACAGTCGCTCAACCCTCATAGCAACCCTGGGTATTATGACTCCCCTCCTTTTGCAGAGGAGGAACCTGAGGCCCTCAGAGGTTAAGTGACCTGCCCAAGGCTACCTACTGGTGACTGGTGGAGGCAGAATCACAGCTCAGGATCCCTCCTTACTTCCAGAAGTGGTCTCAAGTTGCTCCTTCAGAAAGAAATGGAGTCTTCAGGCGAGGAACCTGGGGGAAAGAGCCAGACAGTTGTGGAGACAGAGGGCCCTGGGTCCTCTTCCTACTCCCCTGTTTGCCAACCAGAGGGCCCTAGTGTGGGAACAAACGCTGGCATCATGACCGGGGCAGCCTCATGGCAGGCAGACTCCCTGTCTCCTCTCAGATCATCCAGTGGCTAGGCCACGTCCTCTCTCCTTGGCTCTCAAACAACCATCCCCGCAAGAAGAGACGGCCCCCATGTTAAATACTCATAATAGCAGCTGATATTGTTGAACCCTTCACAGGCACCAGACACTATGCTGAGCATTTTTTGTTCATGTCCTCTTTGAGTCCCCCAGCAAGCTTGTGAGGTAGATGGTGTTAACGTCCATGTTTCACAGAGGAGGCAACCCAGGCTAGAGAAGTTCAGTAACTCGTCCAGGGTCTCAGAGTTCATCGGTGGCCAAGCTTGGGCCCAGACTGGACTCTCTCTCCCCCACCGAACCGCTGCAGCCCTCCCTCTGCTCCTGCCCCCCAGGGAAGCTATGTCTCCAGGTTAAATTGTTTCCCTCAGGTCTAAACCCCCTAGGACACAAATCGTTGGAATTTTTTTGCTTTGAGCTCTCAGGCCCCACAGAGCCTTTGGGGAGGGTGGCTGAGCCAGGTGGGGAGTTTCTAGGGCCTCACGGGCTCCAGGCTTCTGCCGCACTTGTGTGTTTTCGGGGCAGGGGCGGCGGGGGGGGGGGGGGGCGGTTCTGGCCTTTTGTCCCCTCTCCTCCCTCTCTCCACCGCCCAGGGGCCCCCATCTTCATGCCCTCTCACCTTCAAAGGGGCACCTCTCCCCAGCAGTTCCAGCCCAAGTCCACCCCACTCCTGTACAAGCCAAGAACACATGGAAAACTCCCCAGGGCAGTGGCTGGAATGGCAGCAGAGGAAGGGGCGGGGGAGGAGCGGGTGGTCCAGGTCCGCCCAGGCAGCCCACACCTGCTTCCAATTCTGTGCCCCACATTCCTGCGGAGCACAATCCGCTCGGGAGGGAGGCCGGAAGGAGAGGCTGGGTCTCCTCCCTCCGCTGCCCTGACCCAGCGGCCTCCTCACCACAGGCAGCTGGACCCGAAGGGCCTTTTTGTCTGGATTCCAGATTGCAAGCCGAGGCTGCACCCGGTCCCTCCCCGTCACTGAGGGGCACCCAGAAACCCAGCACTGCGGCATCACCTGAAGGTGGGGAGAGCGGGTTAGAACCAGAGCAGGAAGGTAGTCAGATGGGGATGTCAAGGCCTCAGGGACGTTTACCACCAAAGTCTCAGGAGACAACCCACCCTTCCTCCCCTTCATGGGCCCATTGGAACCATGGATTTTCCAGCCCCAATGCTAAGCCTTTTTCAAAAGAAAGGTTTTTTGGACTCAGTCCCAGCCTTCGCCTGATAATGAAGGCTCTGCTCACAGGGCAGTGCCAGCAGACTCTCTCTCTGTGGGGGGCTGGTATTTGTGCTCGTGCTCGCTGAGGATGCACAGGTGCCAGGCCCTTAGCTGGGTACAGGGAATTCAGGGGCGCCCCGGACCCATCCCTGTCCTCGCCGTGGCCTCAGCCCAGCAGCAAGAAACCAGGTAGGCAGGATGCCATGGCCCAGGCCCACCTCCACCGCGCCTGGCTCGCCAGCTCTCAGAACACACTGTGCACCAGACCTGGGCCAGCCTCAGCCCCCCCCTTCCCCTCCCCATGGCTCTCATCTGGATAGCATCTCCCAAGGAAATCCAACCCTTTAACAAATATTCACCAAGTGCCTTACTGTGTGCTGGTGCTGGTCTAGAGCTGGGTATTCATTTGCTTAAAAAAGAGACAAAATCCTTGCCCTCGTGGGTCTTGCATTTTCATGGGTAAACATAATAAATAATAGAAGGTGGAAAAAACAGAGATAAGTCAGGGAGATCTGGAGTGTTGGGAGAGGCTGCAAAGGTGGCCTTTGAGCAAAGACTTAAAGGAGGCACATGAGTGAGCCTTGCAGCTACCACAGGCAGAGCATCCCAGACAGAAGAACAGCCAGTGCAAAGGCCCTGAGGTAGGAATTCCCTGGGGTTTTCAAGTGTGTTCCTGCGCAGTTAGAGCAGACAAGTCAGAGAGATGACAGGGTCCCGACCATGGAGGGCCTTGTAGGCCACTGTGGGGACTTTGGCTTTTACTCTCCATGCATTGGGGAGCTAGTGCGGTGACATTGAAACAGGGTCCCTTACTGCTTTGCTGGGAATGGACAGTGAGGAGGCAGGAAGGGGGAGGCTGGCAAGATACTGGTGGCCAGGCAGGGGGTAACCACAGAAGTGGTGGGCAGTCAGGATCTATTCTGGAGCTAGAGCTGATGGGCTTTCCTGATGGATTGGATGTGGGGTGTAAGAGAAAGGGGTCAGGCAGAACAGAAGGGGTTATGGCCTTTGCAGCTAAAAGGAAGAAGTTGCCCTAAGCTAGGGTGGAAGGGCCATGGGCTGAGCAGGTTCTGTAAGAAAGATAAAGAGTTCAGGTCACTGTGAAGGGTCTGAGGGGCAGGAAGGGAACCTAGGAGACTGCAGAATCCACAGAGGCTTCTGGAAGCCAGCCAGGGCCACTAAGCAGGGCCTGCCAGGATGGGGGCTGTGTTCACACTGGGGAGAGTGTGAGCGAGTGAGGTGTGCAAGGAGACGGCAGAAGGCTTGGCCAGAGGGGAAAGTAGCTTTCCTTCACGATGGTGAGCAGCAGCCTCTTCCAGCTCAGCCCCAGCTACTTCCTGAGCAGTCTGCTCAATTGATAAACATAAATCCTCTCCTCGGAGACTGGTCCTGCCACCCAGAGGGGCAAGGCCATCCCTGCCCCAGGACTGCCTCTCCAGGTCTGAGAGCAGCAAACGCTGCGAGGGGGGAAGAGGGCAGGGCGCCAGGCAGTGGCAGAGGAAGGCTAATAACGTAGGCTTTGGGTAGGTCTGTGAGGGGGGGTACGTGTATATGACAGGGAATTCCAGGACAAGGACACTGGGAGGTCAGAGGTTAGGGGCAGAAAAGGTCAGTTGTGCTAGGAGCTGCCTACTGATCCCTAGGGTTCAGATCTGGAAGGCCAGGTTAAGGTCAGACCACAGAAGGCCTTATCTGCCACCCTGAGAAGTCTGAACTTGACTCCATAAGTGAATAGGGAGCCACTGGAGGGTCTGGGCCAGGCTTTATGGCCATCCCAGCTCCTTTCCCTGGGCTGAAATTGCCCTTCATAGTGAGCCGCAGCAGATCCTGCGGCCACCTGGCCTGCCTGCCGGTCACTCAGATGTGGTACCACCAGGCTGGCACTGACAATTTTAGGTCCTGCTTATTTGATGGTTATTTCTCAGGGCCTGGAGCTGCCAGCTCCCACCCCGGAAGCCCTTCTGGCTCCTCTTTATTCAAGGCCGAGCTCTATGCGCTTTCGGCTTTCCCCACCTAAGGGTTCCTCTGGAGTCGGGCTGCGGGGCCAAAACATCCCGCTCTGTACATATTTCACAACCCACTGACCGGTTCCTGCTGGACATTGTTTATCCTGCAGCCCCAGGCATGAGAGATTAGGGCTCTTTTGCATTCCACTTTCCTTCGTCTACATCTTGTGAGCGGGAGGCCGAAAGATTTCAAAGGGGGTGTGGTTTCCGGAAACCACAGAAAAGGGGAAGCCAAAAGGAAAACAGGTGAGGTGTGGGCAAGCAACAGCAGTAACCTCAGACCCTCCACTCTGGGCCGCTTCCAGGAACCACTGAGCAGGAGGGAACAGATTGCAGCTAAAGCAGGAAGGATTTAGGTCAGACGGTGGGAGAATTTCCTGGCAGCTAAAGTATCGTCTGCAGAGGTTGTGAGAGGTCTTGGGCTCTTGCCCAAAGCTGGAGAATGGACTGAATAGCTCCTGAAAATATTTTAATCTCCAAGTGTTTATGGAGCCATCAAACCTGCTCTCAAGGGACAGTCAGTCTAATCTCCCCATCATCCACATGGGGAAACGGAGCCGAAGAAAGGGCAGGGAGCTGGACAGGGGGGTGTTGGACGAGATGGCATAATGGCCTGCTGGAGTCTCCCGCCAGAAGGCCCCAGCCGAGTCCCGCCAGGGAAGGGAAGACAGACCTTGGGCTTCCCATGAGCTGGCGTGTGGGCCAGGCAGCAGCTCCAGGCCCGCCCTAGGTGGGGCGGGAGGATATCGGCCCTCAGGAGGGGCCCTGGATCCCCCACAGAGCAAGCTCCAGGGGCAGAGTGGGAATGCAGAACTCTGGTCCTTGTTCCGCAGCTCTGTGTCTTCGCTGCCCTGGAGGCTCTGATGGGCCCCCCTAGGCTGAAGGGCTTCCTCCAGACCAGAGTTGCCTGCATGCGGGCAGAATGGCCTTGGGCCCCATTCCCAGGGGCCTCTGCCGCCCTCTGACTCGGCGTCTCCACAGTCCTGGTCCAGCCTCTGTGCCGCCTGGACCCCACAGTCAACATATTCCTTCTAGGGAAGAGCGTTCACAGGGGGCCGGCCCCAGGCTCCAGGCCCTGAATGAGAAAAAAGACAATCCTGTGTGTATAAAAGGAGGCAGTGAAGCCTGGAGAAGGGTCAGGGCTGCCCGGGGCCACGCAGAATGTCTGGCAGAGTAGGCAAGACGTCAGGCTCCTGCCTGCCTCCTGGGCATGGAAGGCAGGATGCCGGGAGTAAACACTGGGGAGCCTGAGCAGGGCCATCTGTCCAGCCTTTGAGTAGTCAGCACCACCCCCAGGGGACCGGCTAGATTGACCATGGAGGGTGTGTACCGTGGAATCCTATCTAGCAATGACAAGCAATGAACTAGACATATCTTAAAAGTTGATGTTGAGGCGTTCCCATTGTGGCTCAGTGGTTAACGAATCCGACTAGGAACCATGAAGTTGCGGGTTCGATCCCTGGCCTTGCTCAGTGGGTTAAGGATCCAGCGTTGCCGTGAGCTGTGATATAGGTCGCAGATGTGGCTGGGATCCCACATTGCTGTGGCTGTGGTGTAGGCCAGTGGCTACAGCTCCGATTCGACCCCTAGCCTGGGAATCTCCATATGCCGTGGGAGTGGCCCAAGAAATAGCAAAAAGATAAAAAAAAAAAGTTGATGTTGACTGGAAATCAAGAAACGGAATGAGACCTAGAAGACAGTATCATTTATCTCCTTTAAGGATACAGACCCATTGCCAACACCCTGCAGGTTTTATTCAAAGACACGGTGTTCAAGGCTATGTCTGAGGGTCAGGGCGAGGATGAAGGTGAAAAACATCTAATTACAAGAGGGGCCTTGTATACACTAGTGATAATGGCCGGTTTGCTCTGAAAGGAGAAAAATGAAAATTACGATAAATTCAGTTCTCTGTATTTATAAAAACGGGAGTCTCTAGAAAAAAACTTCCCACTGGAACCTACTTGATAGCGTCTCCCTTGCAAGGTCCAAGGGCTGGCTGACTTCTGGATAAGACATCCTAGCCCCCACAAAATTACATTCAGGACTGATGGTTCTTACTGTCTTCTGAGTAAGCCTTACCCTCTCCCCAGAATCTTCCTCTAAAATGTACACTTCTGGGATGTGGGGGAGGGGAGGCGAGTACCAGTCTGGTTGGAACCAGACTTTACCCAACATTGGCCATCCTGCCTGGAGGGCCTGGTTGTGCCCAACAGGCCAGAGACAGCAAACCGGAACCCCCACCCCTACATCAACAAGCCCCCACTCAAGCCTTCCCTTATCCCCTTCCAACATCGCACAACCCACCCACTGCCCAAGCCCCTAGAGAGGGGCTGGAGCCCTAGCCTGCAGGCCTGACTGCCCCCAGCTGCCTCCTGGGAACACAGTGGAGCAGGAGGCATTGTTCCTCTCTCGAAAAGCACACCAGCTGAGAGAGGAGGCCTGCGGCTCCCAGGGACCTTGGCCTCCGGGAATACTGAAGAGGGTGAGGAGACCCAGCCAAAGCTCTCAGGCTGATGTCTTTTCTAGCAGCTTCCCCCAGAGCAGTGAGGGTGTGACAGAAGTGGAGGGTGGGCCAGAGGGAGCCAGTTAAGGGAGTCTCAGGACCCCTGATGGTCAGAGAAGCAGAACAAAGAACATAAAATAATAGTCAGATTCCATTTAAGTTCTAGAAAAGGCCATTACTAATCTAAAGTGATTAAAAAGCAGATCAGCAATTCCCTGGGTTGATGGAGGGGGGAGGGAATTTTCTTACTGGGAAGGGGCTAGAGGGAACCTTCAGGGATGACAGACACAACTCACAGCTTGAACTTGGTGGTTGTTACACTGCGTATACATTTGTCAAAATTTAGCACACTGTACACCTAAAATCTGTGCATTTGACTATATGTAGATTATACTTCAAAAAAAACCACATTTTTATAAACAGGAGGATAACAAGTAGAGTCCTGAAAGGAGGTGGGGACCTGAGAACTCCTCCTGGGGCTTTCCTGACTTGCTGTGTGACTGTGGGCGAATTCATTGCCTTCTCTGAGTCTCCATTCCCTCCAGCACTTCTCTCTGCCTTGGTGTCCTGTGGAGGGCAAGGTGAGGAGCATGCTCATGGATGATTGGAATAGTAAAGAATTAAGCTGCTAATCGTTTAAAAAAAAAAAAAAGTTTGCCTGACAGAGGCTGACAGGATAGGTCAATCAATCCTGAAGCAGTGAGCAGGACCCAGGCCCTGCCCTCAGGGAGCTCGTAGTCTGGAGGAGAGTAGACACAGGTAAATATGATGAAATCTAATTACAGATCCATACAGATATAGCAGGGAGACAGAGGTGTGTACAGCCTGGAATGTCACTGCCAATCAGGGAAGACTTCCTGGAGCACCTGCCTGAACCTGAGATTCTGCCACAGTAAGAGGAAGACGGTCATCTTTGGCTCAGTATAGGACCAGGTTCAGAGCTCAGTGTGTGACCAGGAACAGGATTCAGCACGTAATCATGGTCAGAGGCCAGGAGTGGCACCAACCCTTGCTGGCCCTGAATACCCCTAACCTCTTAGCTGGCTCTTGTAGTTTCCCTGGACTGCGTAGCCAACTCATGAAATAGCCCAGAGAGGAAGGGTCGGGCCAGAAAAGCTTTGTGAATCCATCTGTGCAGTGTTTATTGAAACTGGGCCTGGGGTGGGGGTGGTAGGCCATCTGGTGCCAAATCCTGGGTCTCATGAGGCTTCAGCCCCCCACTCCCCACCCCCATGTTGCTGAGGACAAGGCTCTTTACTAATGGGAAGGGGACAATTCCTGTCTCTTCACCCTCCCCACCCAGAGGCTTCTGGGGACCAGAGGGTGAGAACCAGCTTGATACTGAGGTGGCCCCTTGCTTTCAGGGCCTGAGGATCCCTTGGGAAATGACTGCAGGCATTCCTGGGGGCTTGAGTAATGGGGCCTAGGCTGGCCAAGACAGCCCCCATCAGCCAGGAGCCACCTCATCCTCACCCACCCTTGTGCTCCAAGCTTCCTCTTCATTCTGAGTAGGTGAGATCACCCTGGCTGCTCCTGCATGAGGCCCGGGCCCAGGGCGAGCAGGGATAGGGTCTGTGAATCCCAGGGCTGAGTTCATGAGGGGTGGTGTGCAGGCAGACACCTTCAATGGAAAGCATAGAAACCAGAGTCCCCCTCCTCTTCCAGACCCAGGAACGGACAGAGGGTTTTGGCAGCAAGAAGAGGGGGCTGGAAGCCTGTCTGCATGACTCAAGCCCCCTCACCATGCCCGCCCCTCAAGAGCAAAGGGCTTGAAAGAAGCTAAGAAGAACTTACAGCTTCATTTTATCATTTATCTGCCAGAATCCCTGCAGCCTGAGAGAGGAGGGGACTGGAGGCCCAGGCCGTTCCCCTTTAAGTCAGTGGCTGAGTTGGGAAGGAGCCCAGGGTTCTGTATTCCCCCTGCTCATCTCCCTCCACCCTGAGCCACACCCCTTCCACATGCTCAGCATCCAGACATTTCTTTCTTTATTCCATGCACGTAGGGTCTGGACACCTGAGTTTGGTTTCTGCTGATTCCTCATAACTCTCACTGGCACCAAGTTACATACAGAGGTGGGATGGGCAGAATGGACAGACCACTGGCTTAGCACATCCTGGGGAGCCAGTGATCCTGGGGCTGGAGCAGACTCCAGACTCCTCCTGGGCACTGGGTCCCAGGCCCTGCAGGGCAGGGAGCCAGGCAGGCCCTCCTCAGATGAGAGGCCAGAGGCTGCAACTGGGGAAGGTGTGGTCAGGTGTGGGGGCCAATGACAGGAAGAAAGGGATCCTGAGAAGGTCAGGCTGGGCGCCCAGGCTGAGAATCCTGCCTGGTCAGCAGCCCGCCCTGGGGACCTGCTTTCCTGTGAGCCCAGCCCTTCCTGCCCAGCCCAGCTCCTGCCAACCACTGTTCCCTGGGCTCTGCCCAGGAGCTTTCTGGGACCTGCCTGGGGCCAGAAGCCTAGGGCTCTCTCTTGGCGGTTCACGAAGAATGCCAGCTGCAGGGACGAGAGGAACAGAGAGTGTCTGGGGTCTGATGCCCAGAGGCCTGGGAAATAAGGACACAAAGGGGAGTGTCTCTGTCAGGAAATTACTTGGTTCACGCGGTCCTCCCTCCAGGCCCTTGTTCACACTGCTCCCCTGCCAAGAATACTCTTTTGTCCTCTCTGGCTCCAAATTCCACCCAGCCTCCCATGTCTTGCTCATGTCCCAGCTCTTCCAGGAGGTTCCGTGGCCCCCACAGCACGGAGCTCCAGAGGGGAGCCTCTGCTCCCTGACCCACACCTGAGCCTAGACAGAGCAGTTCAAATCACACACCTGGCTCAGGATGGCAGGCTTCCAGGAGGAGGTGACAGCCCGTGTGGAGGAAGGAGGATGGCAAAGCATGTTTGGGGTCACGGGGGCCTCTCGACCTTCACCATGACCAACCTGACCCCCCGCAATGCCAAGCCCCTCCCTTTCTCCCACTCCCACTCCAGGTCTTCCTGACTTGGTGCCGGACCCCAACTACGTGCAAGCGTCCACCTACGTCCAGAGAGCCCACCTGTACTCCCTGCGCTGTGCTGCCGAGGAGAAGTGTCTAGCCAGGTAAGGAGCTGAGGATGGAGAGTGGACAGTCCCTGGGAGTCACCCAGAAGCTGTGCTCATGCCGGCCAGGCTGCCCAGGGCTGCACGACCCTGGCCTCTTCATCTGTGGGCCTTACCTGTGCCAAGGGAATCGGGCAGGGAAGGGAATGGGGTTATCCAGCATTTCTTTAGACCGCTCTATGGGAGGACCTTAATGGCTTTTAATCGTCACACCGGCCCCAAAGGCATGTGTTGCCCTGTCATTAAACTGAGGAGCAGCAAGAAGAACTGAAACCTTTCTGATCTGAGCGGCCTCGTGAGAAGGTTCCCCACGGGGAGCCAGGGGAAGTCCTATCAGGGTACAAGCCTTCAAGATAGAGGACAGGGTCATGGAGCCATGCCCACAGAGGACAGGTGTGGCTGTCCAGCGGGGCGGTGGACACGCAGGACCATGAGGCCGCAGTTACGCGGTGCCCTAGAGAGAGGGGAAGCACACCAGTTTATCTGAGCACGGCTAATCCTCTGCTCTTCCTCCGTGAGTCTACCTCTTGCAGAGCTTGCTTCTAAATTTATTGACAGCAAATTTTCTGTTCAAATAGGGGTGATTTGGGAAACATCTCCCTGTACTAAAAGAACTAGCTCAAGCTTACACGGACGTATTTCTTTTGTTGACATTCCTTTATGTTGAAAGCACTGATTTTTCTTAATTATTTCCCCTTTTTTAAAACCTGGAACTATTTACTTTCCCTTTTCATTATCTGGGAAGCCTTTCGCATCTCAACTTTTTCTCACTTGTGGAACCTCTAGTTCACTGCCTCGCAGGGTACTGACCACCATCACCGATCTGTAATAAGATAAGGAGCTTGTACCAGAATGTCACTCAACACACGGCTCCTTCATCAAGAAAGTTCTGCTCCACAAAGAGGAAGTGTCTGCTCAACAGTGTAATTAGTGATGTAGCTGATGGCTGCGTTGGTGCCAGTTCCCGTCTCATTACAGACTGGCAGCAGACAGTGTGCAAACTGGCACCAGTCCAGAGACCACACGTGCGTTCCACCCCATCAGCCTGCGCTCTCGGGTCTTGTCTCTGAGATGGCAGCAACAATAATGGTTCTGCTCCTTCCAGAATCCCTTTTGTGGTGGGGAACTCAGCCTTCACGGCAATCCACTGAGGCTGAGTTTTACAGAGTTTGAGTCAACACCAAACTGTCACTCCATCTTTATGAAGCATCCCTTGTGCTCAAACCACGCTCCCTGATGGGCTTGGCAGGGGGGCGGGGAGGCGGCGGGGGCTCCACCCTAGGGGATCTCCTGGTCTAGCTGGAGCAAGTGGCCCCTCACCCTCTGATGACACAACCAAGTGACCCAGAGCAGGAGGAGAGCCAGGAGTGGTTGGCAGGCTGGAGCTGTGCGGAGTCGGAAGAGGGAGAGGCTGGCAAGGCCTGGGGCATCAGCCAAGGCCGGGCGTGGGATGCAGACCTAGAAAACAAGCCCCGGAGAGGCAGGGCCCTCGGAGATCATCGAAAGCATGGGCCGCAGAGCGGTGCCCGTTCACAGACAGCAGGCAGGACCCAAACAAGGGAAGGAACTTGCTCCAAGTCTCACCACGAGTTTGTGGCCAAGCCAGGCCTAGAACCCAGACCCTGCTGGTTTCCCACGGTGTGCTGAGCCGAACAGAAGGGCAGGATTTAACTGAACAGAGGGAAGGAGGATGTTTTGTTCCAACACAGACACAGACAGATTCCAAGCCTCCCTCAGACAAGGCCAAGGGCCTTACAGTCCTGGCAGACAGGAGCCTGCACCGCCTGTTGTCCAGACATCCTCTCAGAGAGAGCTAATCCCCATGACTGGCCACCTCCTCCCTCTGGCCTTAGGGCCCAGACCTTAATGAGAGCCAAGGAAGTGCCCCTGAGGCTGTAGGACAGCTGTCAGCAGTCAGCAGACGGGACAAGGGAGGTGCCTGCAGCCGGCCCCTCCAGCACGCCGTCCCTCTGTGTCCCCTCACTGCCACCCCTCGGTCCTCTTGCTTTTCCCTTCTCTCCTCACAAGGCCTGTCTCAGTTGGCAACTGGGGGTTACCAGGTGAATTGTGAGCAGGCGATCTGTGCCAGACCCGTGCTCCCTGAATAAAAAAGGGCAGGTCACTGGCCCTGAAGCCACAAGCACGCAGAGGGGGCCTCCTCCCTCTGACCCTGGCTCCGGGCGGGTGTGTATTCTGGGTGTGTTGCGGGCAGCACTGTTAGGTCTCACAGGCAGTCAAGCTTCTTCTAAGTGGGGCAATTAGGGCAGACTGCCTGGAGGAAGGGAGCTGAGGTGGGTCTAGGAGGCTGGGTGAGTTCTGGGTCAAGAGAACTGCATGGGCAAGAATACAGGTGCGTGAAAGAGTTCCGTCTGTTTGGCAAACAGCGTTTGAAGCTGGAACCCAGGGTGTAGGGGAGGGAGGAGAAGGTCGGAATTCCTTGCATGGGGCCATTTAAAATGTCCTCCAAAGGTTTTGATATGCCCTCCACCCTCAGGGGCTTTCCCCAGCTGAGAGTCACCTGCAGGCATCAGAGACCCTCAGAAGGTCATTTTCGCGACAGATGCTGCTTTAGAAAGATTTCCTTCCAGCTGCTAGCCACATGGTGGAGGCCAGAAAGGAAGGGACGGCTCACAGAGTGGAGAGGCCTGAGCTTTGGCTGCAGTGCAGGGGTCAGCTGTGAGAATCTTCAGGAACAAGCTGAAGCCCCTCACACAAGTTGGGTACTTGTGTCTGGTACCCAGCCCCACTCCTGTCTCCCTACCTGTCCCCGCAGCACAGCCTATGCCCCAGAGGCCACCGACTATGACGTGCGGGTGCTGCTGCGTTTCCCCCAGCGCGTGAAGAACCAGGGCACAGCAGACTTCCTCCCGAACCGGCCACGGCACACCTGGGAGTGGCACAGCTGCCACCAGTGAGTGGGCGGCCCTGCCCGGCCTCTCCTGCCCCCTCTTCTGGAGTGTTCCCATGAGCACTGGGAGGGCCAGTGCTGGTGTTTTCTGCCAAGGATCCATCCCTGGGGCAAGGGTTTCTCAGAAGAGCCTGAGCAAAAGCTGGTCTAGAGGATGGGACAAAGAAGGATCGGTCTTGATAGGGAATGGAAGGGTCTAGAACACAGAGCACTGCCAAGGGAGGCCAGTACATGTGGGAGCCCAAGAAGGGGGGTGAGGGGTCTGAGTAGGTGCCCTCCTAGACACCAGGGATGCTGCCTGTGAGACACAGGGACCAAGGGGCCCCAGGAGCCCAGACTGGTCAGAGGCAATGTCACAGCAGAGTCTCCTGGACCCATCTCAGAGGGAACAGGATGGGGAGCCATGGATGACTAGGCCCCCTTCTTCCTCTTCTCTGCCCCTAGACATTACCACAGCATGGACGAGTTCAGCCACTATGACCTGCTGGACGCAGCCACAGGCAAGAAAGTGGCCGAGGGCCACAAGGCCAGCTTCTGCCTGGAGGACAGCACCTGCGACTTTGGCAACCTCAAGCGCTACGCGTGCACCTCTCACACACAGGTTGGGCGGGAGAGGCAGGCCAGGGAGGCTGGGCCAAGCTGAAGATGGGCCGAGCCAAGGCTGCTGGTGCTTGGCTCAGCCAGAGCGCATGTCTCCTCACCAGGCCTGAGGCCACCACAGGGCCTCTCGGGGACTGCCCCCACCCCTAGGCCCTTCCTATAACATTCCCAGGGGGTGTCAGCTCTTAGAAAGAAGGGGATATTCCAACCAAGTCTGGATGGCACAATGTTCCATTTACCTAGTTGTCCACCCACATCCGTCTTTCTGTCAGTCTGGCCCAACATCCAGACGGTATCCATCGACCATACCTGTCTCTCTGTCCTTTCCTCCATCCATCTCTCCCAGGTATCCTCCCTCATTCCATCCCTCCCTCTGGCTGTTATGTCTATCGTCTCTCTGGTCCATTCAGCCAATGGGCTTAGGAAGGGACAGACCCACTCCGAGCAGCTACCCTGGGCCAGGATCAGGACAAAGCACAGACGAAGGAGGCCCCAGGCTGCTGAAGTGGGCATGGGGTGGCACTGGGGAGCGCACAGTACCCTAACCTCTGCTCCTGTCCCTTTTCCTAGGGCCTGAGCCCAGGCTGCTATGACACATACAACGCGGACATCGACTGCCAGTGGATTGACATAACCGACGTGCAGCCTGGGAACTACATCCTCAAGGTGGGGCCCTGGGTCTGGACACTCCTCCAAGCTGGCACTCAGGCTCAGTCCCCGCTTCTGAGATAACCTTACCCTCTGGGTGTGTGCCTCCCCGCCCCCAGCTGCCAATGTTCCCAATGTCTGCATGGCCCACCTGAAGGCCTTGGTCTCAGGCAAACACAGCCTCTTCCCATAAAGACACCAAGCAACCTTCAGCCAAGGTGGCTCTGTGCCATCACACTGCCCTTCCCCAAGAGAGACCCTCAGCCCCTCAAAGGACCCCTGCACAGACGAGGGCTCCTGCGACCAATAGTCCCTTCTGGCATGAACCCCTCCCCCAGTACGCTCACTGCAGTGCCCCTTCCCTTGGGGGAACAAGTTGAAAAGCACATTAAGGACACACAGCCCAACGTGATACATCCGTGCAGGCTGGCGGGGGCCCCCCCGTCATCATGACCTTACCTGGGGAAGCCAGATCTTGGCCTCTCCCTGGCTGGTGCAAAGTGAGAGTGGGGCTCACTCTGCAGGGCCCCTGCTCCATGCTAAGAAGATGGGGCTGGGTGGCTGGGTTCAGCACACAGCAACCTGGAAGCAGCTAATGGCAGCCCCATCCTAAGCACCTCAGTGGGCTCAGTGGGGCCTCTGCTCAGTCTCCCCCCAGGGGCCAGGGTTGTCAAGGGTATTCCTTTCCTTCCCTCATTTATCCACTCAACACATACAAAGGCCCCTCTGCATTCTAGGCACAGAGGATCCAAGTGATGCACAGTCCTGCCCCCAAGGGATGTACCTTAAATCTAACATCATCGCAACTGTTCTTAAGTGTTCTGCCGGCAAGACTGCATGCAGCCTACCCCAGTGACACCCTCCCTGAATCAGTCCAACATTTAAAAGATTTCCTGGTGTCCTGATAGCTCCTCTTCATACAGGCTATTAATTGGGCCATCATTTCAATGAGTGTCAGGTGCCTTAGGCTCCTGGGCAGGAGATGCCACCTGGCATCAGAAAGGCCTTCAACAGGTCATCTAGGCACGCATATGTGGTGAAAGGGTCCGAGCCTCCACGTCAAGGAGACCAGGCATGGTCAGCCCCTGCTCCGCCCCTCACCCACTGCTGTGTTCCCTGGGGCAGTGGCTCAACCTCTCTGACATGGAATGCCCCTGGGAGGCCCCCTGGCCTGGGCTCTGGCTCTAAGGAAGCTTCCCATCTTCCAGTAAGGGTGATCCGATGATGCTTTCTTTGACTATGAGCTGTCTCTTTATTCTTCTCCCTGTCTCTCTGCCTCTCCCCCCAGCTCTCCACCTCTCTTGGCCTCACATGGTCTCTCTCCATCTCCCTCTGTCTCTGTGTCTGTCTGCCTTGCCACCGTCCCTGAAACCAAGCGAAGCACTGACCCTGACTAGATCCCTTTTCCCTCTGTTCCCCTTCATCTCAGGTGCACGTGAACCCAAAGTACATTGTTTTGGAGTCTGACTTCACCAACAATGTGGTGAGATGCAACATCCACTATACAGGTCGCTACGTTTCTGCAACAAACTGCAAGATTGTCCAGTAAGTGCTCCCCCACCCACCTCCCTGCTGCAGCCCCTCTCCCACCTGAGGAGCCGGCGGGGCTGCATGGAATACGCAGGACACGTGGGTCACCTTGATGGCCATACATAGCTGCTGTTGCGCCAGCCTGCAGGCCGAGCAGGAGAAGCCTGGTCCATGCCCACCCCAAGCCATGTGCTCATGGGGTGCGGGGCTCGGGCTGCAGGCCTTGATCTCGGGGGTGACTCCCTATCCTTCCTCCAGTGGGAACCAGCAGGAGGTGGCATGGTTGGGTAAAGCAGCATGTGCTCTGAAGTCCTAGTTCTGTGACACTGGGCACTTCACCTCCCCTCTCTCAACTACTCTATTCGTGAGTACTTCCAGGCGGGCTTTCGAGGAGGACTTAAAGGCCTGATGTCTGTGTGTTTGAGAACCCTCACAGTGGTCTCAATGCCTGGCAGCTGTGTGAGCATTAGTGTCTATATCAGGTGGACTGAATTAAGCAGTCCCAGATTAGGAGTGATTCTAGTGGGAACTGGGCCCCAAGGTTGCAGAGGGAATGGATCAGCTCTGGGCCCAGGTTTTGACACTTAGCTCCGGGGCAGGGTCCTCAGCCTCTCTCCTGATTCCCCGCATGCAGAGGGACTTCCCCCCTTACAAACTCACTAAGAAACCCCACCCCACTCCATATGAATCTTGAATGCTGGATCAGGCCAAAGCAACTCGTCCCCTTTTCCATCTAAAAAATAAAGGAAAGAAGAGTAGTCTCCTAGAGCTTTAGTCTCTCAGCCGGGGGACAAATGGCAGAGATTCCAAGGCCCAGAGAAGCATCTTTCCCCAAACATGTATGCTTATTAGTGGCTGACAGGTATGAGAAGTTTAGCCTCTGACCAGGGTCAGGGCTCAGCATGTGACCAGGATTAGGGCTCAGTGTGTGAGCAGGGACAGACCTTGGTATGTGACCAGGGTCAGGGCTCAGCGTGTGACCAGGATTAGGGCTCCATGTGGGACCAGGATTAGGGCGAGGTATGTGACCAGGGTCAGGCTCGGTGTGTGTTTAGAGATAGCCCTTTCACCCTTGGCTGCTACCACTAAGCTAACTGCTCATAGCCCCCCACCACACCGTGAGAACACTAGTCTCTAGTGTGATTCAGAGATTATGTTACTCATTAGCAGAATGAGAGCAGAATTATCCAAGTCACAGAGTGTGTTTGAAACAGCTGACTCCTGCCCCATTCCTTGGCAACTTAGCCTTTTTACGGGCCTGGGTTTCCAGCACTTTCTCACTTCTCAAGGCCTGTCTCACTCAGCCATCAAAAATCCAGGGATTGGAGTTCCTGTCGTGGCTCAGGCAGTTAATGAGCCTGACTGGCATCCATGAGGACACAAGTTCGATCCCTGACCTTGTTCAATGGGTTAAGGATCTGGCGTTGCCGTGAGCTGTGGTGTAGGCCGCAGACATGGCTTCGAACCCGAGTTGCTGTGGCGTAGGCTGGCAGCTACAGCTCTGATTGGACCCCTAGCCTGGGAACCTCCGTATGCCACATGTGTGGCCCTAAAGAGACAGTAAGACAAAAAAAAAAAAAAAAAAAAAAAAAATCCAGGGATCACCTCCACAGTAGAGGTTTTCTGGAAGGCAATTCTAGGGAAGGAGAAAGAGGAGGGAGGGAGGCCGGGGCATGCATGAGAAAGGGGGGCTGATGGGGGCGGGCAGGGAGCCCACATCCCCTCTGGTGCTACTGGGAAGGGTGGATTCAAATGGCCTCCCACTTCCCGGGTGGCACCATGAGCTGGGCCCCTCAGCTGGGGGACAGAGAAGCTGCCCAGCTCCCCTCCAGTTCCCCAGGGGCCTGCGGGCACGGGGAATGCCGGGGCCCTTCTTCCCGAGCCCTTTACATAAGTGCTTGGAAAGGCTCAGGTCTCATTAGTGCGTCTCCACGACCCTGACCACAGGCGGGCGGCTGGGCCAGTGCACAGGAAGCCGGACGGAGCGTTCCCAGAAAGGCCACGGGACTGACGCCTGTGGGTTTCAATCATGTTTCTGAAGAGGAAAAAGGAGGACTTTTTTCAAAAGTACTGAGTTAGAAAAAACAAGAAAGTATTTCCAGACAGTAGCAGCTCTGCTAATGGCCTAGAAAGCAATCTGGAGCTCCTGGGAGGAGGTGGCGCCCAGACCCTGTCCTGGGTGGGAGTCTGCGAAACCCCTCTTCTGGGAGCTGGGGGTGAGGGGCCCCTTTCCCTGAGCCCAGACTGCTGAGGGAATGGAGACCCACGCCTGCCCCCCAGCACGGGATCTGGACTGTGGGAGAGAGGCACTTGGCCAGGGAGGCAGCGGGGGGAGGTGGGGGGGCTCAGCCTGCCATTGACCTGGGCTCCTTCTCTCCTTAGATCCTGATTGGGGAGAGGATGTGCAGACGGCCAACCTCCCCACCTCCCAAAGCAGGCCCAGCTCCCCGGCAGCCTCCTGCCAGGACAAGCCCGGCCCAATGGGTCCAGCCCCCCACCCACAGGGGGGGCCACTGGACGCCGGGAGCACCCTCCCCTGCCCGCCTCAGGGAGCGATCGTGGACTGAAACCACAGGGATTCCGGATGCCAGGCCTAGTTGTGTACTTAACTTTCCCCTACAACGTTATTTTGTCGGTTGTTGTTTTTTTATTTTTTATATTTTGGCCGTACCGCAGCGCAAGATTGCCCAGGCCGGGGCTGAATAAAACAAGGTTTTTCTACTCTGTGGTTCCACATGTGGCCTGCTGGCCAGAACTAAGTTGGGCTCAGGGGACATCCTTGGGCTTTATCCTTCCCTCGTAGAAGGTGGGAAAGGCAGCCACCACCCTGTCAGGGCCCCAGCTTGACCAAGAGGGCATCAAGCCCACTGTGGACACCCCACAGGGTTGATCCCAGGGCCAAGCCTGCTGTGTGGGAAGATGCCCACATCCCACTGGGCCACTGGGAGAGGGGCCTGGGTGTCTCATCCTCCACCACCTCCCCCACCCCCACAGCCTCACACTCCCACCCATCTTGCTCTTTCACAAAGGCAAGAGGGTGGCTCTCTCTCTCCTGCCCTGGCGGTGGTACCCCTAGCTCCTGGACACTGGATTGGGCAGAAAGAAGCAGAGGGAAGGCACCTCCCCCTCTTCCTTCCCCTCCCACAAGCCCTCTCTGCACCCACCTGCCTCCTGCCAGCTCCCTCCCTTCCCAGGGGAGTAACACTAGTGGGAAAGGGAAACAAACTTGGTCCAAGAAACAGGGCTCTGGGTTCCAGGACCGGTTCACCTGCTTACTGGCTTGTGTGACTTTGGGCAAGTCATGCTATAACTCTGGGCCTCAGTTTCCCCATCAACAAAATGGGAACACTCTCCTGCCTGGTCCGCAGGCTAACCCAGAAAGCTGGTGAGCTACTCCTGAAAGAACAGGTGCTGGGTGAGCTTCTGATCACTCTGGACTCCCCGGTCCACTGCACTCAGAATCCTCCAAGGAAAAGGGGCTCTCACTCAATTCACACCTCAGGATCCCTGGCAGCAAGGAGGTACTTTGAGAGGATGGAGGGGGGGGGGCTTCTCAGATCCATGCTGTGCTTCCAGAAGGTCCTGGCCCCAGCCCACTGGAGCCCTTGGGCCACTCGCCAGCCCAGGCAGAGGAAGGGGCAGACCGTGGCTACAGCCCCTCTCATCTTCCCTCACTGAGTCTTCCTAAGATTCAACTCTTCCTGGCCAGTGGTGAGTGCTGCCGCCCTGCCACACCCCACCTGGGGCTGGGCGGGGCAACTGAGAAGTGGCTGTGGGCAGAAGCCTGTCACTCAGGGGCCCTGCACCCATGTCTACCTCAGAGATGCTGTCCTGATTCCAGCCCTATCCTTCTCCTTTCGAGGTGCCCCCAGGAGAGCAAGGGAGGGCTCAGACAAGTCACCACATTCCAGACAGTCAGACGGTCCCTAGGAGGTAGAGTAAAAGTCCTCAGTTCCCAGGTCAGGAAGCCGAAGCCCAGCATGGGAGCCTAAGGTCAGAGGCTTCAGGTCCTAGGAAGGCACAGTGCTCCTGGTGGGGGCGGGGGCTGCCTGGCTCTGGAGATGGCTAGAGGGCCAGCATGGAGGACCCCTCAGCAGGAGGAGCAGGAGGGGAGGTGGAGCAGAACACCTTCGTGCCTGAACCAAAAAACAGTTACTCCTTGGAAGCTGCATTCCAGGAAAGCAGCATGGGGCTTGCCTGGTCGGCGAGGGGCTGGTGCCATACAGCTTCCCTCTTGGTCCAGCCAGTGCCTGTGCGCTCTTCCCGATGATTTGGGGGTCCCTCAGCCTGCCTCTGCAGCACCCACACTGGGCCCACACCTGATGCCCGTCCCTCGGGCCAGCCTCCCAAGGAAGGTCCTGCTTGCCCAGCTGATTGCAGACTGAGTGAGGTTAACAACTGTTGCTCTTCCAGCCTGGGGCACTGGCTCTCTCCCCAGCTCCCACCAGGCATCTCCCCTTCGTGGGCACCATACCGAGGCCCCCATGGCTGCCCTCCACAGCCCCTGAGCCCTGCTGCTCATGCACAGGGACAGGCCCTCCCCAGCTGCTCCTCACTGTGGCGGCATCGGGTACACACTCAACCACAGCATTTGGGGGGGACCCTTGCACACCTCCCCACAAATCCCCTAACATCCCCCAGCTTGAGTCCCATAGGCAGTGTCCATGGGTAGGGTTGGCACCAACCAGCCAAGGAGAATGAGAGGCACTGCCCACACCCCAGAAACATCACTGAAGCCTGGGGATTCAGGTCAGGAGAACAGCCAGAACCCAGGACCCAAGGGTGCACCTGACACATCACCCTGGAAATTGCAGTAAAACTTTCTAAGAATGAGAAAATCCTGAAAAAGCTCTAACAAAGAAACTCAAAGTATGGAAGGCAGGAGAAACAGGTATGAATTTTGGTTCCCATATGCCCAGGTTATGCGAAATCACTTATTTTAAAAAGATGTTTTTGTTGTTGGTTTTTTGGTTTTGTTTTTGTTTTTTGTTTTTTGTTTTGTTTTGTTTTGTTTTTTTGCTTTTTAGGACCACACTTGCTGCATACAGAAGTTCCCAGGCTAGGGGTCAATTGGAGCTACAGCCACTGGCCTATGCCACAGCCACAAGAATATGGAATCTGAGCCATGTCTGCAACCTACACCACAGCTCATGGCAACCCCGGATCCTTAACCCACTGAGTAAGACCAGGGATCAAACCCGTGTCCTCATGGATCCTAGTCAGATTCCTTACTGCTGAGCCACAATGGGAACTCCTAAAAAAAATTTTTTTTTAAATCAAATTTAATCTGCATTGAGCCCCTGGCTACCAGGTGAGAAACTCAATGTCCTGAGCCATTTTACTCCCACCCCAGAGGCCTCAAAAGGCCCAGAACATCAGAGAGGGACCCTGTGGTCTTTGGTCCCCTCCAATCACTGCATGCAGGCTCACGGACTGAACCCCCGAGTGTGGCTGTCTCCACTTCCTGCACAGCTTGGGCACAGGGACACCACGCAGCCTGCCCTTCAAGGTTCATATATCCTTAGCGCACCACCAGGAGCAGAACACTGTCCTTGCTACTAGCGGAACCACGGCTGCCATCTCCCCAGTCTCGGGGAAGACGTCTCCACCTCTTTCCTCTGCTGCTTCTACTACAACCTCCCCAACCCCTCACTCCTTTCCACTTGCTATTTGGGGCAAGCTTCTACCACCCCGCGGTGCACTCAGTTCACAGGGAGCCACCTCAGATCTGGCCCTTGGGGTGGGGAAGCACAAGTACCTCCTGGGGATGGGGGAGAAAAAGACCCAGGAGGAGAATACCACTCATGATGACGTTTAACCTCTTGAACAGTCAGCTGTGTACCAGGCTCTGCCCTAAATGCTCTGCAAAGATGCGCCCGTCAAATTCTCACAGTGACCCTATAAGGGAGGCACTGCTATTATTCCCATTCTGCAGATGGGGAAGCTGGGGCATAGAGAGGTTGTGCGATGTGCCCCAGTTCTCTCAGCTAGGAGATAGGAGAGCCAGGATTCAAAGGCAGACGCATTTCTGCAGACAGGGGTGTGGCTTCCACCAGATCCTCAAAGGCATCTGAGACCAGACAAAAAGCCATATGCCTGTGCTTTGAAGCACAGCCAGGGCGCTATTCAAACCTTCAGCTCCTTCCTCCGCAGCCCTCTAGATTCATGACTCCTGGAGTCAGCAGCTCAAAAAGTGGCTGGGCAAGGAGACACATAATTCCTGCTAGAAGTCATGGAATTCATACTTAGATTGTTCTTTATGGGAAGGGGAAAGTAGAGGCAAATTAAAATAGACAACCCATCAACTGGTCTAGTCAAAAGAAATAATAAAAATATGAGGTTAGAAATGAAATATTAACACAGCTATGGAGACTACTTGAAATTTAAGAGAACATACATTCTCTGTGCTTATGAGAGTGTTTCAACATTAAATAATAATATTCTAGGAATATATTTGTAAACTGTCAAAATTGACTCCATGAGTGAAAGACCTCTACCTAGAGAAGACATTTTACAAGTTGTCTCTAAAAAAGATCTGAGACGTAGAGAGTTTTTTGGGTTTTGTTTTTGGGGTTTTGTGTGTGTGTGTGTGTGTGTGTGTGTGTCTTTTTGCCTTTTCTAGGGCTGCTCCTGCAGCATATGGAGGTTCCCAGGCTAGGGGTCAAATCAGAGCTGCAGCCGCCAAGCCTACACCAGAGCCACAGCAATGCAGGATCCGGGCCATGTCTGCAACCTACACCACAGCTCACGGTAACACCGGATCCTTAACCCACTGAGCAAGGCCAGGGATCGAACCCGCAACCTCATGGTTCCTAGTCAGATTCATTAACCACTGAGCCACGATGGGAACTCCTGAGACATAGAGAGTTTTAGTGTGAGTTCTTTCAAACTAGAAAGACAGGTCATTTCTATTTCTCTATTTAAACCTTTCCAGAGCATACGATGGATGGATTTAATGCTTTGGAATTGATTTGATGACACTCACGTAATCCTGACACCAAATCTGACAAAGACAGGCATCCTATCCCACCCACCTGCATGATGATAACCACAGACCAGTTTTACTTTTGGCAGCGGATACAGAACCCTAAAAGGCCAGCAAATAGAATCCTGTATTATCGTCTTGCCTGATGCAGACAGTATTGCTCCCGACTCGCCAACACCCAGAGCCTGTCTTGCTTTCCCGGTCCCTGGATCTGTGCTGGGGTAAAACTGGACCCGAAATCTGGGTCCAGGCAATTTGGACACAACATTCCTTTTGTATAGTCCTAAGCACCCCTCTCAGGAAGCAGAGAAAATAAAATGGAGCAGGTGTGCAAAGCCTGCAAAGAATCAAAAAGGCTACAGCTTGAATTATTGCTGGAAACTTGTGGTCACCTGGAATACCCTGTTAGGTTGACGACTCGTCATTTATTTTCCTTTTTTGAGAAGTTCTTAAGTGTTTGTTTGTTTTTACATAACATTCTCTGCTTTCTCCCTGCTGGGCATAGTAATATCTGATTAGTCAAGTCCTGGTGGAATTTCCTCTTTGCTGTATCAATATGCATACCCTTAAAAAACTTGGGGGCAGTGCCTGCAGTGACCTGGGCAACAGAATCCTGGGCCCAAGAGGCTTGATCCAGCTGGCAGTGCACCCATGACAAACGAGAGAGGGGGGCCCCTCTGTCTGGGTCCCAGCAGAGGGTCCCAGCAACCTGGGAGCATCTCAGCCTAGCAAAGAGAACTGATGATGCCCCTGGAGGCCACTGGAGGGCGCAGGATTCTCTCTCCAAGCTATGTGCCATCAAAGACCATCTCATTTCTGATTCAGTTAGTCTCTTTCACTTTTAAAAGATAATTCAAGTATATTCAGGAATAATCTGCACACAGTGAAATTTACCCATTTAGGCATAAATTTTGATGAGTTTTGACAAGCATCTGCAGTTGCAGAAAAACCCCCACAAGAAAGATTAAAATATTTCCCTGACCCTTAAGAGCTCCATTATGCCTTTTTGCAGTCAATTTTCTACCCCCATCCCTACCCTGGCAACAACTCATCTTCTTTCTGTCCCTGTAGTTTGGCTTTTTTCAGAATCTCATGTAAATGGAACCATTCAGTATGCGGCCTTTTATATCTGTCTTATTTAACATAATGCTTTTGAAATAATGCTTTTTGTTGTTGTATCAAGTGTGTTCCTTTTTGTTGCTAAATAATATTCCATTGTGTGGACCACAATTTGTTTTCCCATTCCCGGAAGATACATGTTTGGGTTGTCTGGGGCTATTATGGAAAAAAACTGCTGTCAATATTCACCCAGGTCTTTGAATGGACATATGTTTTCACTTTTCTTGGGTAAATACCGAGGAATGAGGTTCTCAGTCATTTGATAAGTGTATGTTTAACTGTACAAGAAACTGCCAAGCTGTTTTCCAAAGTGGCTATTGCTCCACAAACTGGCTATTGCTAATACTTCATATGATCTTTCTTTTTTTAAGCCATTCTCATAAGTATGTAGTGGTATTTCATTGTGGTTTTAATTTTCGTTTCCCTAATAACCAATAATGTTAAGCATCTGTTCACATACATATTTTCCATCATATCTCATGTTTGATGGAGTTTCGGTTCAAATCATTTGCCCATTTTTAATTGGCTTGTCTGTCTTACTACAAAGTTGGAAGAGTTCCTTATCTATACTGGATACAAATCCTTTATCAGTTATGAGCGTTGCAAATATTTTCTCCCAATCTGTGGTTTGTATTTTCATCTTCTTACTGCTACCTTTGGAAGAGCAGAAGTTTTTAATTTTGATGAAAGCCAATATAATCATGTCTTTTCTTTTATGGATTTTACTATTTCTCTTATCTAAGAAATCTCTACCTAAACAAGGTCATGAGATATTCTCCTACATTTTCTAAGATAAACATGTAACCTTATAATTTCCTTCTAAGCACTGCTTTAAATTCTGACATGCTGTGTGTCCCCTTTCATTTAATTAAAATATTTCTCATTACTCTCATGGCTTTTCTTCTTTGAATCATGAGTTATTTAAAAGCGTGTTGTTTAATTTCCAACTATTTGGGGATTTTCCAGATATCTTTTGGATATTGATTTATAGTTTAATTTTACTATGATGAGAGAACATACTTGCACGATTCTAATTATTTTTAATTTGTTGAGACTTGTTTTATGGCTCAGCATGTGGTCTAACTTGGTGCAGTTCCATATGTCTTGAAAAGAATGTGTATCCTGCTGTTGTTGGGTGGAATATCCTATAAATGTCAATCAGATTAAGTTGGTTAATAGTATTATTCAAGTTATCCATATCCAGGCTGATTTGCTGGTTACACACTAATTCTATCAAATACTGAGAGGGAAGTGAATGTGCCTATTTCTCCTTTCAGTTCTATCAGTCATAGTGGATGTGTCCTGAGGGTCTAGTCTCCTGTGCATACACTTTGAGGTTGTTGTCCTTCTAGATGGACTTAATCTCTTTATGATTATGTATTGTCCCTCTTTATTCCTGGAAATATTCTCTGTTCCATTGTCTGCTGCGACTCATTAATATAGACACTTGAACTTTAGATCAGTGCATGTCCCCTTTCTTTCTTTCTTCCTTCTTCTTTTCTTTCTTTTTTCTTTCTTTCTTTTTTTTTTTTTTTTTTTTTTTCTTTTTCAGCCACTCTGTGGCATATGGAGTTCCCAGACCAGGGATGAGATCCGAGCCATAGTTGCCACCTAAGCCACAGCAATGGCAACACCAGATCCTTAACCCAACGTGCCAGACCAAGGATCAAACCTGTGTTCCACCGCTCCCAAGATGCCACCTATCCCACTGTGCCACAGCAGGAACTCCACGGAGCAGTGCATGCCCTTTTTTCACTCATTCTTTTTTTTTTTTTTTTTTTATGACTGCCCCTGCATCATATGGAAGTTCCTGGGCTAAAGGTTGATTTGGAGATGCAGCTACAGCCTACGCCATAGCCATGGCAACACCAGATCTGAGATGCATCTGCAATCTTGACCCACTGAGGGAGGCTGGGGATTGAATCCACATCCTCACAGAGAAAAGGTCGGGTCCTTAACCTGCTAGCCACGACAGTAACTCCCATTCTTTTTCTTTTAACACACCTAGGTCTTTATATTTAAAATGGGTTTCTTGTAGATAGCCAGCTTTGGGTTCCAGAGGATTTTTCTCACTGTTCATTTTCAGAGGTCCCTGTGTGTCTCCAGCACCAAAGTAGTCCCTTTGTGTGAGCTTGCCTGCCCTCTAGTGGCAGCTGTGGCTGCAGTTTCTCCCCCTTCCTGGCCCAGCCTCACAGAGCCTGCCCACTTGTTACCCAGAGGGAGGACCTTGGCCTTGTTACTGACCCTCACCCTGTGGGTCTTCGACAGGAGAATGTCTCCTGCCCCCCCCACAAGGGCAAGTGGGGGTATTGACTCTTATCCTTCCCCCATAAGCAATGGATCTTAGTTTCTGCCTCTTCTCCAGCAGCGCTGGGACCACTGGCTATGTCCTGCTCTGGTCCCCTCACCCCAGTGACTTTAAGAGAATTTCCTCCAGAAAGTAGGTGAGGTTGTGAGCCTGCCCTTCGGGCAGCAGCCAGTCATCTCTTGCATATCTATGCCACCAATGCAGCTTCTTCCCTCTCCCTCTTCTGCTCTGCCTCCAATCTTCCTTCTGGGAAGAACTTGGCGGGGGGTGGGGGGGCAAACTCCCCCCCACAATATGCTCTTCCCAAGGCAAAACCATCTGGCCCATATTTCCTTGGAGGATCATGTCACTCTTTGGAATTCAGTTCTCTTGGTTGCCTATGACGACCTCAGCTCTCTGATGGGTTTAAAGAATTAGTTTTGCAGATTACTTGGCTTCTGGTCAGAATGGGAGGGACGTTCTCTTGTGGCTTTCTACATCCTAAGAGGTAGTGAAACTCCTCTCTTGCACCTTTGATACTTGCAAATAATCAAAGGAGTTTCCATATGCTAAGTTTCCCCTGAGTGACTCCTAATGCCTTCTCAAGCGATGCCTGTGGCTTATCAAGTCTCACGGGTTTTCTTGTTTCCCCATAGTTTGGGTTGTGCTTGCTGACACTTGTGTAGCTGACACTTACTGGGCCCTCACTAGGTTCCAGCACTAAGTGCACTAGCCCATTTCAAACCATCCCTGACTCTTTTTTTCCTCTCAAACCCACATCCAATCTATCAGGCGATCCTTTGGCTCTATCTTCAAAATAGAACCAGTTTCTTTCAAAACTAAAAATGGGCTTACCAAGGGCCCAGCCATTGCGTTTATCCCAGAGGAAGAAAGCCTTACTTTCATGGAGCAACTTGTGCACAAATGTTCATAGCAGCTTAACCTGTAACAGCCTAAACCTGGAAGCTACTCAGACCTCCTTTAAAGAGGGAATGGTGAAACCAACTGTGGTGTATCCACACTGCAGAATACCAATTGGCAATGAAGGGGTGACTTGCTGACACTCGAAGCACAGAGGATGCATCTCCAGGGAAATATGTTGAGTGAAGGAGCCAACCTCCAAAGGATACATACGGCATGATTCCATTCATGCAACAATCCTGAGAAATGTAATCATGGAGACAGAGTACAGATTAGTGGCTGTCAGGGTTAGGAACCAGAAGAAGGGGTGTGGCTATAAATGGGGCACAGCAGGGACCCCATGTACCATTGAGCATCTTGATGCTGTGGTGGTTACTCCAGGCTACACATGTGACAAAATTGTGTAGCCATATGCAAACACACAAATAAGCGCATGTATAACCTATGAAATCTGAGTAAGCTTAGCCGATTACGCCAATGCCAATTCCTTGGTTTCACACTGTCCCGTATTTATATGAAATGTTGAGGTGGCTGGGAGAGGGGAATAGCAGACTTCTCTGTTCATTCCTTTGCAACAAATAGTGGATTATAATTTCAAAATAAAAATAAAATACAAGTAACCATAATCCATCCTCTTCTAATCTCCTGCCCTGCTCTCAGATTGGTCCAAGTCACTCTCATGTCTTGCCTGGATTATTATAATGCCCTCTTAATGGGTCTCCCTACTTTTACAAACAGTCTGTTCTTAAGAGAGCAGCTTTTAAGAAGGAAGTTTCTATCATTTGTGAAAATAAATGAAGACCAGCCAAATGAGAAAAGCAAAGGCTATTTTTCAGAGTGTGCTATAGCAAGGAAGTCAGCCACCATGGTTTGTTTGGGCAGAGACCCAAAGGCAGGCAGAGGGGTGGAAAGCTCTATAGTGGAAAACGGGGAAGGCTCTGGGTGTGTCCTGATCAGAGGCTGCACGTCGGGGAAGCTGCAGGTGAGCTGACCAGAAAGGGGACGCCTATGTGATTAGTTAAGTGTGCCTATGTGGCTTTCTCTGGAGGGTCCCAAGTTGGAAGCAGGAACAAAAATTAGTGAAGCTGTCACTTTTTTTTTTGCCATTTCTTGGGCGCTCCCACAGCATATGGAGGTTCCCAGGCTAGGGGTCAAATCGGAGCTGTAGCCACCGGCCTACACCAGAGCCACAGCAACTTGGGATCCGAGCCACGTCTGCAACCTACACCACAGCTCACAGCAACACCAGATCCTTACTTCACCCACTGAGCAAGGCCAGGGATCAAACCCGAAACCTCATGGTTCCCAGTCAGATTCGTTAACCACTGAGCCGTGACAGGAACTCCAATGAAGCTGTCACTTCTAACTGGAGTCCTGACCGTTTGGGGCCAACTGTTACTGAAGTTATTGTTTTTCTCCCTGGACTGTCACCAGAGATGTAGGCTGGCTGCCTCAAGTCTAACTGCTAGGAGGCTGCTTCTTGGGCTGGCCGAGGTAGATAAGGGGCTGGTTTCCTGGCAGGTTGCTGCAGGTCAAGGATCAGAGTTCTGTGTTTATCTGTGGTCTCTCCCATTCCTCTGCTAGAGCTCTCCAGCGGCGTCCCACTGCCCAGTCCTTACAGTGGCTACAAGGCTTCGCGTGAACTGGCCCCACTTCCTCCTCTAGCCTCATCTCCCACCCTCCCCCGCTCTCCATTCCAGCCACACTGGCCTCCGTGCTGTTCCAGAATATGCCAGGCCCTCTCCCAAGGCACCCATGAGAGAGAGAACACCGCATCCTGACTACTAGACCACGAGGGATGGCTCCCAAGGCACCCATGGCCTTCTAATATAACTGCATGACTTCCTAATTTTTAAAATAATATATATTTAGGCCAAGGGGCAGTGACAGAGGAGCTGGTATCAACAAAAGCTGCCCTCCAGAACCTTCATCCTCTGTGCCTAAGTTGGAGACACAGGTTTTTAAGGTGCCAAAGCTCAATTTGGAATAACCGGGGCTGGGCGCAGTTCTCCCCAGCCCCAAATCCTGATCAGCATGGGGGCCAGAAGAGCTAGCCCTTGGTGGGCCATGGGCTGCCCGGCTCCCTGCTTCTCTTGGCAGTACCCATGTCTTGACTTTCTTATGTTTGATTCTCCCAACTAGAATGTAAATTCCACAAGGGTAGGTGTTGCAGTTTATTTGTTCACTACTCTTCCAGCCCCTATGACAGTGCTTTGTCTCACACGCACAGTGAGTGCTTACTATAATGTTTTAGAAGGAATGATTGAATGAACATGGGATTATGCATGTCTGCACATATACTTAATAACATCTACTACTTTTTTTTTTTTTTCTTTTTTGGCCGCACCTCAGCACATGGAGTTCCCAGGTCAGGGATCAGATCTGAGCTGAAGTTGCAATTTATGCTCAAGCTGTAGCAATACCAGATCCTTAACCCACTATGCCAGGCCAGGGATTGAACCTGTGTCCCAGCGCTCCAGAGACACTGCTGATCCTGTTGTGCCATAGCAGGAATTCCAACTTCTACTACTTTTTATTGGAGTTTACTGGGCATTGTGCTAAATGCTTTCACACATTATCCCATTTTCATTCTCTGTAGCTCTCCCATAGGACAGATACTATCCCGCCATTAGTTGTTCAGGTAAGGCTGTCCCAAGCGACACAGTGCCCAGAGTCCAAGAGCTTCTCAGGAACCTACTTAAATGTTTAAAACCTGAGGAAAGTCTGGCTCCAAATGCAAAAACTACAGAATAACCCAAATTAATAAGTGTTTAATCAAATGTCTACATGTCATCAATTGCTAATTTATATCATTAATTGTGTCGGCTTCCTTAATTATTAAATGTAGTGTTCATAAGAATGGCATTATATTTGGAAATAATGTGTAGATGAGATTTTTTAAACTCTGCCAAGTACTTCCAGAATGCAAATGAATGCCCACGTAGTACTGAGAACTTGAAGATAATTATCCTGTGGATGAATTACTCTTAGCCAATATACCTTCCAAGGCAAACTTACAAAAATCACTTCGTTTTATGTTACAGAAATAAGACATATTTAAGGTAGCAATCCTGCGTACTTCAATCATTGATTTGGGGGAGGAACTTTCAAAACTAATAGCATCTCATCCTAGGAAGGCCTGAAGATGGTCTTTATTATTATTAGCCCCATTTCACAGATTTAACTTCATGATCTGCAGTTTCCTGGTTACTCGATTCAACGCCTCTCCCAATTCTCCTGGCCAAATTCTCACCCTTTCCTGCCCCCTACTTCCTTGCCTACCCCCCCCACCACCACCACCACCACTCAGCCTACCCTGGGCTGGGGCGCACACAGGGATGTGTGTATGTGTGAATGCGTATGGGGGTGGTCGGACAAGGTGAGTGTCTCCCTGGCCTGCCCTGCAGGCTCTGGCTCTGCTCTTCACTTTCTCTCCACAGTGGGACTCCACTGGCCCCCAAATCCTTCCCAGCCCTTGAAAGCACATCTGAAAGAAGAAAACCAGCTATCCCCCAAATTGCCACCAGATGGTACCACAAGCTCATGACTGGGCTTCTATGGGCTCCCTTCAAGGAAAGGAAACTCAGACCTGGAGGACAAGGCACCTTGGAAGACCCTCCTCACAAGCCTCTTCTGCTCTTCCAGGGTGACTCTGGCCTCTCCAGGGAGACCCTCAGGGCTCTATTTTTGACTTTCTGGGAGGCAAAGCAATTTGGCCCTTCCTCCATCTTGCTGTTCCTGTCTCCCTATTTCGTCTCTCCTTGTTCATCTTCCAGCCGCCCTCTCCATCTGTCTCTCTCTCCTTCTGTCTCCGTCTCTCTCTCTGTTTATCTCTGACTCTGTCTCTCTCCCTATCTCTCTCTCTCTCTCTGTCCTCCGTCTGTCTCCATCTTCCTCAGCAAATCTGATGCTGCTTTCTCAGCCATAAAACAGAGTGAAACAATGCCACCTGCAGCAAGCAACATGGATGGACCTAGAGATTATTACACTAAGTCAGTCAGAAAGAGAGAAACACCATTTGATATCACCTATATGTGGAATCTAAAATATGACACAAATGAACTTATTTACAAAACAGATACAGACTCAGAGAGAGAGAAAGTAAACTTACAGTTACCAGAGGAGAAAGAATGTAGGGGGGCGGGGGGGGGTGAATTAGGAGTCTGGGATTAGCAGATACAAATGACTATATATAAAATAGATGGACTATATATAAAATAGACACAAATGACTATATATAAAATACAGGCCCTATTGTATAGCACAGGAAACCAGATTCAATAAACCAAATGGAAAAGAATATGAAAAAGAAAACGTGTGTACATATATAATCTGAATCCCTTTGCTGTGCACCAGAAACACAACATTGTAAATCACCTATATTTCAATTTTTAAATGGTCACTAAATGAGAAAAAAAAATCTAGTGCTACTTCAACTTATTCAATAAGTTCATTCTGAAAACCAGCTGCTGGTGTCTGCTGCATGGTGGACAGTGCCAGGCTCAGAGAAGTCAGTGAAAGGAGGACTGTGGTGGGCAAGTCCCTTTATCCTCAGCCTCCCTCCCCCTCTTCCCGCCCCCTTCCCATCTCCCCTCCTCTCTGCTTTCCTCTCTCTCTTTCCAGCCTCTCCCTTGGCTGAGTGGCAGAGAATCTGGGGCAGCAGAAGGGGTATGAGCCTGTCTCTGTCCACCCCTACACAGTCCACACCCAGCCCCATACACTGGAGCCAGGCTCGATGGGGCAACACAAAGCCCCAGAATCTTGAGACCCTCTTTATTCTAAGCCAATCCTGCCACCTCATGGCCCCCACTGACAGAAAGGAAAAGTCACAGGCTGGGAGCCCTGAGACTTAGGATCTGGGCCCAGTCCCACCACAAATCCCTCTGGGAAGGTTTTCTCCAGGTCTGCCAGGCCTGGGTCTTCCCATCTGTGGACCAATCATCTGGTCCACAGCTGGGCTTCCTTCCAGCTCTACACCCTAAGTTTCTCCAGGACTGTCCCTACCTGGCCGCCTTACAGGCTCACCTCGCCTCGCCCTCCCCGTTTCTCCTCATCAGTCTGGAAGGTGTTGGCCTGTGGTCAGCATTAAAAGACTTGCTGTCCTGGCTGGGGAGCTGGACTCCACTTGGCCTAGGAAGGGAAGCAAGAACCACTCACCAGGAGAAGCCAGAGATGTTCTCCTCCCAGCTTCCACACCTCCGATACAGAAACCCCCCAAGTCCTCACCCCCAATCACTCCCATTTCATGGTTTTTGGATTAGAGGCCCCAACGAGGGGTGAACCTAGGGAGGCCTGTGAGACTAAGATTTTACCACCAGCACGTCTTTCCCTTGAAAGTGTTACAGTTAGTAAACGTTTTCAAGCCGCACCCCTGCCTACCCACCCCCAAGTGCTAGGCTGGGCAGGGATGGGGTGTGCATTTTGCCCCCATCCTTACCTCCCCGCTTCCTTCTCCAGGGGGAGGTGTCACTCTCTGTCCACAGCTAATCTTTCCATCATGGCTCAGGATCCCGTTCCTCTCCCTCTCCTGGAATCTTCCCCTCAGCATAACGCCCTCTCACTTCCATCTTTAAAACACCCACCTCCATGCTAGCCAATGCCTTTACACAAGAGAAAGCATTTTAAAGCATTTTACACAAGGGAAAAGAGAAGGTGAAGCTATCAACATTTATAGATGATTATATACTGAAGATGAACTACAATGAATAAAAATACAATTAGTAAGGTAAAAATTAAGTTGGTAAGTTACAGAATTCCTGCAGAGCAGTAAATTGCATTCTGATCAGATGATATAATGAAAGACTCCATTTACTGTAGTATCAGAAAAGATAAAGCACCTGGGAATAAACTTAATAAAAAATGTGCAAGACCAGTATGAAGAGCTCTGTAAAACCTTCTGAAGAACATAAAAAAAGACATAAAAGACATAAAAACATGTCACATTCATGGATAGGAAGCCTCAATATCATAAAGACTGCAATTTTCTGAGTTACTTCATACATAAAACTAATAAAGATATGTACTTTTTTTTTTTTAACCTAGACTGGATAATTCTAAAGTTTATTTAAAAAACAACAACAAGGAGTTCCCATCATGGCTCAGTGGTTAAGGAATCTGACGAGGAACCATGAGGTGGTAGGTTCGATCCCTGGCCTCGCTCAGTGGGTTAAGGATCCAGCGTTGCCGTGAACTGTGGTGTAGGTCGCAGATGTGGCTTGGATCTGGTGTTGCTGTGGCTGTGGTGTAGGCCAGTGGCTACAGCTCCAACTCGACCCCTAGCTGGGAACCTCCATATGCTGCAGATGTGGCCCTAGAAAAGGTAAAAAGACAATAAATAAATAAATAAATAACAACAACAAAAAGAACAGGCAGGAAGAATTTCCTAGGAAACATTAAAAAGAATGTTTTTGATATTAAACATTTTACCAAGCCTCAATAATTAAAAGCCAATATGGCCCTAGTACGTGACAAAACAATAGTCCAATGGCACAGAACAGACTGCCCAGATATAGACCCCAGGACAAAGAGAAATATGCGGTATTGAAAAATGTGGATCCATATTTTATATCTTATGCTCATTTGAATCCCAAGTGGGTAAAACAGCTTTATGTAAAAACTAAAATAATAAGAGTACTTGGAATTCCTTCATGATCTCAGAAGTCTTCTTATGACTTAAAACCTAAATGTCACATGAAAAAATATTAATTTCAAATACACTGGTCAAATTTCATGAAAAAATATCATAAGCAAAGTCAAATGTTAACAACAGATTGGGTTAAAAAATTTACAATTCATATCAAATACAGCTAATCTCCCTAGTATTTAAAGAGCTCCCAGATGTCAAAACAAAAATAGAAAAAACTAATACTAGAAAAATGGGCAAAGTAGATGAAATGACAGGTTCCCAGAAAAAGCAATACAATGGCTCTTAGAAACACATTACAAAGTGTTGAACTTCACACAAAATAAGAGAAGTGAAAATTAAGACGTTTTAAGGTATATATCTTTTCAACAAGAAGTGCTGGAACAACTACATACCTATGTGGTGGTGAGGAGGGGAACACTTCAGCCTTTTTTCTCATATCCACACAAAAAGTAACTCAAAATGGATCATAGGCCTAAGAGTAAGAGCTGAATCCATAAACTTTTAGAAGAAAACATAGGGGAAAAACTTCAAGATCTTGGGATAAGCAAAGACTTCCAGGAAAGGACACAAAACCTCTAACCGTTAAACAATCATAGATAGGACTTCATCAAAATTTTCAAGACAAAGCACTTTTAGGAAGACAAGCTACAAACTGGGAGAAAAAAATTCCAAATACACATATTTGCTAAAAGACATGTATCCAGATTTACTAAGAACTCTTAAAGGTACTACTAATAATATACCAATGAAATAAGCCATTTGTTTACACTGGGAAAAAATACTTCACAAAAGAAGACATGTCTAATTAGCATACAGAGAGGCTCAGAGTCATAAGCCACACTCACTAGAAAAGAATGACAACACCACCTTGGAACTGGTTGGCAGTTTCTTGACTCAGAAATTGTACTCCTGAATATTTACCCAAATGAGACCATATATCTGTACAAAGACTCGTACACAGATAGATGCTCAGAGAAGTTTTGATGATCAAAACTGAAAACTACTCAAACGTCCATCAACAGAGGAATAAACTGTATGTCTATCCATACCAAAGAATATCACTAATAATAAAAAAGGAACAAACTGCAGATACACATAATAACACAGATGATTCAGAAACACTGCAGGGAGAGAAAGAAGTTAGACACAAAAGGATACACAAGGTATGGTTTCCCTAAAAAAGTGAAATTTAATCCATAGTTAGAGAGAGCAGATCAGTGGTGACCTAGGGCTGGGGCGGGGGTGGTGAGGCCCTGAGGACTGACTGGGAAGGGACACAGGGAACCATATGAGTTGATGGTTCTATATCCTGATTATGGTGGTGGCTGGTTGTTACAGTGTTCACATTTCTCAAAATATATCAAGCACATTTAAAATGGGTGCATTTTATCTTATTATACTTTAAAAAAAAAAGTAAATGCTGGAGGAAGACAGGAAAAACCCTGTGCTTCTGCTGGGACTGAAAATCCAAGTCTTAAAAAGCAATAAACAATGGAGATTTTAAAAAATTACACCAAGGGAGTTCTCTGATAGCCTAGCTCATCTGAGGTGGCCTAACTCATCTGATGGGTTGAGGCTCCTGCGTTCTCACCGCTGTGGCTCTGGTTGCTGCTGTGTGGTGTAGGTTCGATCCCTGCCCCAGGAATCCCCACATACTGCCTGTGTGACAAAAAAAGAAATAAAAAATACAATCCCCCCCCCCCCACAAGAGAACCTAAAATAAACACTGCAACTCTCATTAAAAAAAAAAAAAAAAAAAATTACTGGGAGTTCCTGTCGTGGCGCAGTGGTTAACGAATCCAACTAGGAACCGTGAGGTTGCGGGTTCGGTCCCTGCCCTTGCTCAGTGGGTTAACGATCCGGCGTTGCCGTGAGCTGTGGTGTAGGTTGCAGAAGCGGCTCGGATCCCGTGTTGCTGTGGCTCTGGCGTAGGCCAGTGGCTACGGCTCCGATTCGACCCCTAGCCTGGGAACCTCCATATGCCGCGAGAGCGGCCCAAAGAAATAGCAAAAACAGACAAAAAAAAAAAATCCAAAAGTTTAATAACACACTGTGTTGGCATGGCTATGAGGAAAAACTGACTCTCAATCACTGATGATGGGAATGTAAATTGGAATATCCTGCAAAGAAGGCATTGGGAAATATTTTTTAAATTATAAATACTTTGACCTGGCAATTTCCCTTCTAGGACTTTTTAATCCCACAGATGAACTTCAACCACAGGTGAAATATCATATGTGAAAGGTTATTATTGCAACATTTGTTTGAAATAGCAAAACACAAAAAAAAATCAAAATGTCCATCAATGTAAACCAAGTTAAATAAATTATGAAACATCCATACCATGAAATCCTATGTAACTACAAAACTGAACAGGGAAAGTCTAGGTGTGCTAATATGGAAAGATCCTCAAGTTAAGTAACAAATCAACATCATGCCTGCTACGTCATTTGTGTTTTAAAAAAAAGACAAAACCCAGGAGTTCCTGTCCTGGCACAGCAGAAACAAATCTGAACCATGAGGTTGGATTGGTTGAGGAACCATCAGTTGCGAGTTTGACCCATGGCCTCACTTACTGGGTTAAAGATCCGGCGTTGCCATGAACTGTGGTGTAGGTCACAGATGCAGCTCAGATCTGGCATTGCTGTGGCTGTGGCTTAGGCCGGCAGCTGTAGCTCCAATTCAACCCTAGCCTGGGGACCTCCACATGCTATGCATGCAGTCCTAAAAAGCGTGCACGCATGCACACACACACACACACACACGAAACTCACAGAGAATAATATATATGGATTTTCTTATAAATGTATTTTAAAAAAAAACTCTACTGGGTCGCTCTGCTGTACAGCATAAGTTGGCAGAACACTGTAAATCAACTATATAATAAAACATTGTTTTAAAAAACCCACCTTCTGAAAGAATAACCAAGAAACTAATACCAGGGGATACCTGTCTGGAGGAAGGTATGGAAAATATGTGGATGGATTAGGAGTATGAGGGACAATTTTCATAGCATGCCTTTTCAATCTTCCAAAAGATTTCAGCCTTGTGACTGTGCCAGCTATTCGAAACAAAATACTTATTATTATTATTTTTTTTTTTTTGTCTTCTGTCTTTTTGTTGTTGTTGTTGTTGCTATTTCTTGGGCCGCTCCCGCAGCATATGGAGGTTCCCAGGCTAGGGGTTGAATCAGAGCTGTAGCCACTGGCCTACGCCAGAGCCACAGCAACGCGGGATCCGAGCCGCGTCTGCAACCTACACCACAGCTCACGCAACGCCGGATCGTTAACCCACTGAGCAAGGGCAGGGACTGAACCCGCAACCTCATGGTTCCTAGTCGGATTCGTTAACCACTGCACCACGAAGGGAACTCCCAAAATACTTATTTTTAAAATAACATCAGAACAATACATTTTATATCAATATAGCATAATATAGCTATTTTAAGTATCATTATCCACCAGGTTATCTGGAGGAAAAAATATACAGGAAGTGCCCAGTGCAGTACAGGGGCCATACTTAGCATACAGTAACAGTCACTGCTTTTATCCACCCCCCGCCCCAAGTCCCTGCACACACCCCCCCCTCAGCCTTTGGGTTCCAGGTGCCCAAAGTGGAAGGGCCCAGCTGCCTTCTCCTCTGTGACCTCAGGAGGCCTTTCCCCTCTGCACAAAGTCTTTCTCCCATTTCCCTTCTTTCCGTCTCAAGCATCACCTCCTCAGGAAGCCTTCTCTGATGTACATCCTCTCCCTCCCTCCCCATGCCCTAGTCCCTTCAGGTCCCCCTCGTCCCCTCCTGGGGACTGAAAGGTCTGCTCAGTCCTGCAAAGGCTTGAGGCCTTGAACCTGTGGGCTCCCTTCCCTGGAGGGCTGGCCTCACCAACGAATGAGTTCTCCTCAACAGGATGCAGATATTAACAGCTGGCAGCAGCCCCAACTCTCCACCCACACATCTAGATGAGTTTCAGTTTCCCCTGGTTATGCTGATCCTCTGACACCCACCAAAGAGAAAAGAAAAATCTGAGTTTCAGTTTCCCGTAAAGTGTCACAAGGCCCTTGGGGCATGGTGTGCAGTAGCATGAAGGGAACAGAGGTGAAGGGCTCAGGCACGCAGCTCAAGGTCCAGCAGGGAGGGTGGGCACTGATGCAAAGAACTATGTCACAGACAGTGAGGAAAGGGCACGACGGCAGTCCCAGCACAAATGGGGAGCCCAGGCGAGAGAAAGACCATGCCTCACTCAGGCTCAAGGGTGGCAGGAATATGGCTAGCAGGGGTTGGGGGGAAGGCTTTTGAACAGGCAGCCCTGGCTGGGTGGCCTCCAGGGGAGTAGAGAGAGGACCAGCAGCCTGGGGCTCTGGCCCTCCAGGGAGGGGCCCTGGGGCTGAAACCTGAACCCAAGGGTGTTTGGTCTACCCTGAGAAGTCCTACCAGGGGCAGGCGCAAAAGGGCAGTGTGGATGCAGGCCGGTGCCAAGGTGGCTGGACAGGGTGGAGGGGGAAGGCCTGGTGCCCAAGGAAAAGCTAGAGGCTGTTCCTCAAAGAGGAGGCTCAGATTTCTGTGGGAGTTTTTTTTTTTTTTCACAAGCCTCTCCAGGAAGTGAGAGTCATTTCTTAGAACCCCACACATCTTAGGCACCCCCTTTTGGGGGGGTCCCTGGGGTTTGGGCCAGAACAGTGGCAAAACAGGGGTATTAGGTGACAGGAGCCCCCCAACCCTGCCTCTCATTATGTCATGTTTGCTGAACCAGCTCTGGCACACCCACACGCCCTCTTTCCTGGCAAAAGAGGAACAGAGAGCCCTGCTCCAGCCCCAGGGGCTCTGAGACCCTTGACAGGAAGGAGAGCTGTGGGTGATTTGAGAGCACTGTCAGGGCTTGTGTCACCCTTTAGAGCCTGGGCCCTGGTCTAGCAGCAGAGGTATCACCTCGGGGACCCTCCTACCCACCCCCATTACCGTTACATTCTCTCCAATACATTGTAAACACCATATTTATTTGAGGGTTTCAAACCTCTGGGAGGAAGCACAGAAAAGGGCAGGGCTCTCCTGCATGCTGCCCTGGGCCCTGGCCCCTAAGGCATGCAAGACAAGAGCTGGAGATGAGACAAGGCATCTTCAGGAGCAGGGCCAGGAGGCGCAGGCCCCACTCTTTCTTGTCCCCCTCATCCCTTGGGCTAGCCTGGGGCTAGTCTGCAATCAGCAAGGTGGGCCAGTCTGGTCCCCAGCTCCCTGCCACTGCAGGGACCTCCTCTGGGTGGCCACCTCCCCTCTCCCTCCCCCTCCCCCAGCCTCTCCAACCCCTGCTCTGGAGCCAGGGGCCCGAGCCACATGCATTGCTCCCTCACATTGAGACCAAACCAGCTGCTGTCAGGCTGTTTCTGTCACCCCTATCTCTCCAGTCAGGTGGCCAGCAGGCCCGAGCAGGCCTGGCTCTCCTGTCATGGTGTTGTGTGCCCAGTTTACGCTGGGCACTTGGCAGGGGACCAGGATCAGCAAAGGCTTGTCCAAAGAACCAAGTGGGTAAGAGGGGCAGGGCTGCCTGACCCGACCTCTCCCAGTCTCCTGTGTCTCCCAGCTCCACTCCTTGGCTCCTGCTGGGCCTGAAACTTGTCAATAATCCAAGGTGCAATGCCAATGCATCCTCCTCCAAGACGCCCCCCTGGCTTGGTGCTAGGCTCGGGGCTGGGCTGTGGCCAGTCAGCCAAGCCTGCTACTTCAAGGCCCTGAGGACAGCCTCCAGCTTCATGGCCACAGACAGGTCGCCCTTTACCTTCAGCCGCCCACTCATGTAGGCCCCGAGGGGCCGCAGCTCCCTGCACAACAGGGCCTGCAGGTCCTCCTCGGACATCTCCACCACCACGTCAGGGATGCCGTCAGGTGCCCCGTGTCCCACCCTCCCTTGCCCTGTGGGGGGAAAGAAAACTGAGCATTAGTAGGGGGACAGCTATGCTGCACGGGGGTAGATGGGGGCGTGTCCCACTGGGAAGGGTGGAAAATAGTGGTTAAGAGTTCAGGTTCTAATGCCCTGGGTTCAAGTCCTATTGGCTGTGTGACCACTCAGTTTCCAAACTGGTGAAATGGGGATGACGATAATCCTTACATCCCAGGCGCATGGGGAGAAGTAGGTGAGATAATGCACGAAATGCGCTCAGCACAGTCTGGCATGAGCAGGTCTGCAACATGGGCAGGGCTTGGTACAGGAAGCTCAGCCATCTCATCTGGGCTGTCCTGTTGCCAAGGACAGGGCAGGGAGACCAAGGCCTGGATAGTCACTGTCACCAAAGAGTGTCAGGGCCCCTGACCACTATGGGTTCACCCTGAACTGCTCGTAGGAGCAGGGCTCAGTCTGAAAAAGGACCATGGGGGCGGGGGCTATGAGCAGTCCGGGCAGAAGCGGGAGTGGGGGTGAGGGGGCAGCTGCACCTGTAGTGAGGTCCAGGAAGTAGATGCTCTGGGTGCCACCGGGAAGGATGACATTGAACTGGTAGCAGGCCCCAACCTGGCTGACCAGGGCCTCAGACAGGAAGGGTTTCAGGGCCATCAGCAGCCCCTCGGCCACAGGCTGTTTGGGGCTGGACCCGGCACCAGCGTGAGAGGCAGGCGGCTCAACCTCACTCACCATCTCCAAGGTATCTGCTGGGGGTGGCCGACAGGATTGGGGAGGGAGGGAGGCAGAGAGAAGGAGATCAACAGGCTGCCAAGGTCAGGCTCACTGTGGCCTCTGTACCTTCAAAACTCTTCCTCCTGTGTTCAAATTCCTCTTCCACTAAGAAGCTGCCCGAGTTCCATAACTCCAAATCCCATTTCTAAACTACCCCAGCCTTGAATTCAAAACTCTTTTCTGGATGCTGTTGCTTCTTCCCACAGAGAGGCTCCCAAAGGCCTCCACACCCTCAGGGGCCTGGACCCTTCTCCCTGCCTTACCTCTGGTCAGCTCCAAAACTGGGGAGGCCTGAAGAGCTGGGCAGGATGTGCACTGCCCGAGGTGCTTAGTGAAGGGAACAGGTAGCCTGTGCCGGACACCAAGCTGAGCACCCTGGTGAGCACCCCCACCTTTCCCTGGGGCTCCTCACCTGTACCCAGGAGAGGGGCACCTCCTGCCACTGAAGACAGGCCTCCTCCCAGGAAGTGGAGGGCCAGCTGCTGAAGGGTGCTGTCCAGGCTGGGCCCAGTCGGGCTGTCCTGGGGTGGCTGGAGCACGGCCTCCACTGCCAGCTCCACGCGGTCCACCTCCAGCCCCCAGGCCCTGGTCACATCGTTGATCTCCAGCTAGAGGATGGTGTGGGGAGAAATGGAACTCATTCAACAAACCTTTCCAGAGCACCTTCTTTAGGCAGGCTGGCATGGCCACAGCGGCACAAGAGGCACCTGGCCTGCCTTTGTGAAGTTCCCAGCCTGGGGTGGAGGTGGAGGGCACTCACCACCCAGCTGTGGGCAGTTGGTAGCGAGTAACCAGGAGAGGCCCTGGCTCACCTGCAGGGCCCAGGAGAGGGTGCAGCAGGTGGGAGGAGTGATGCCAGGAGCAAGAGGAGTTATCCAGGTGAAGGGGCATCAGGAGAAGGAGGACCCTTCCAGGCAATGGGAACAGCATGTGCAAAAGCTCATACAAGAGAACCTGGAATGCACTGCCAGTAACCACAGATCCATTTAGCTGGACCCTCAAGTGTAGGCTGGGAGACGGGAGACAGCCGAGGGGTCAGAGGCAGCTGCTCCTGCTCGCCTGGATTTATTCTGGAACACAAGGAGTCCCAGAAAGGAGTTTAGGAGGAAAGTGACAGAAGAGCTGTGCTGCCTGGAAAAATTCTCTTGGTTGCTATGTGGACACTGGATTGGAGGGACTGAGTGGAGGCAGAGACCAGGTATGATGCTGTTTCAAATTACAGGCAGAAATGATGCTGATGTGGTATTGGCAGAGGCAGCTGTGAGCTGAGACACACCGAGGAGAGGCACAGCCCTGAAAACTATATTAAGCTACATACCAAAGGACACTAGAGAATTAGAACCACTGGGCTTGTCAGCCCAGATGGCTGTAAAGAGGGAGGGTGGTGAGGAGCCGCTGGAAGACTCAGGTTTCTAGTGTGGGTGCCTGCACAGATCACGGATCACAGGTGTGCCCAGCAGATACACCCAGAGGAAGACACAGATGTGGGGGTGGGGAGGGGGAAGAAGGGTGACTTTTCGAATACCTTAAGCTTGAGGTACCTATGGGACAGCCCACCGCAATGGGGTAGGTGGGTCCAGGGTGCAGGACAGAGTGGGGCTGGATCAGAGTTGTGAATAACTGGTGCCCAGAGGCAGCAGATAGAGCCGGGTGGATTAGCCCTCCGGGAGGTCAAAGAGGCCATTCAGGGAAACCTGGAAACTGAAGGGCAGGAGAACAGGGAGTAGCCAGGTATGTGGCGTAACAAAAGCGCCATGAGTAAGAGAAGGATGGGTCCCCGGAGTGAAAGGCTGCCACCAGGGAAAGCACGGGGGCGGGGGAACACTGAGAAGCACTAGTGAGAGGGAGGCCACTGTGTCTTTCTTAGAAACCTAAGGGGAGCCTAAGCCTAGAGGCAGGGAAGGGAAGGGGAAGGGGAGATGGAGGGTGAGAGCTGGAGGAGGACTGGGGCAAACGGAGAGCAGGTGACGTCAGAAGGGTGAGAGGAGGCTGAATTGAGGAAGGGAGTGGAGACCTGGGCCCAGAGCACTGCCCGGCAGAGAGGAGTCTCAGGCAGAGGAAGCAGAAGTTTTCAGTGAAGTAGAAAACAACACAGATGCAGATGGGTTTGAAAGAGTTCTCACCCTAGAGTGTTTCCTCTTGAGGCCTAAAAGACAAAGGCTGCGCAGAGGGCTGGTGGGGGGAGGCTGGGCCAGGCAGTCAGGGGTGAAACAGGGGCTGCGAGGGGAGAGGGCTGGCCTAGAGGATGAGTGGGTAAGTGGCTAAGGAGGGCCCAACAGGCGGGAGGTGGGGAGTGTGCTATCCCTGCAGATGGAAAGTAGGCAGAAGAAGGAATGAGAATGAGAACTGTATGCTTGAACCAGGGCTTAAGGGAAGGGTGCTGGATTTCCTGAGATTTCATTTTTACCAGCATTGACTCCATTTATTGGGAGCCAATTCAGTCTGGGCAACGGCCCTAACATTCTGCTGTGGGACTCATTCTCCCAAAAGGCCTTGCCTCTCTGGTTTTGTTGCCCCAGAACAACGGCAACAAGATGGAGATCAATTTTCTCTTCTAAAACGGTATGGAGTTTCATGAGCAAAACTTGTTAGCAACTTGTGATCTGAGTCATAGACGACAAGCACTGGATGGAGGAGTGAGGGGCAGGTGATCTGGCTTTGGCCCAGCTCTGCCCTTGACCACGGCTCTTAAGGGCAAGTCAATTTCTGAGCCTTAGTTTCCTTCCTCTGAAATAAACCATTAATACTGGACTTCTTGTAGCAAAAAGTAAAGCCCAGATACAATACAGAAGGCAAAAGGGGTGCACGTGAGAGCTATGGTTACTATCACAAATAGAGCTTTCTTGGGAATTTCACCTAGTTGGTTGATTTGTATCCTGAAGGGTCTGAGGCCTGGACGGGCCACTCCCCCTCCCATCTTCTAGACCTGGGGATAAAGGGCCCGGAGGAAGGAGGGACCCTTCATCTGAGGTCCTGTGCCAGGACGTGGAGAAAGCACAAGGCCAGCCTAAAGAGCAGAGCGCACGCCCTCACATGTGTGTTTCCACCCCATCTCGTCACAGGGGAGACGTGAGGTGAAGCTCAGCGTGGCTGCTCACACATGGAGAAGAGGCAGGAGAAAGGTCCAAATGTTCTCACGTCCCTTTGTTCTTTTCACCACAAAAAAAGCCAAACCACAAAAACGCACGGCTGCCTCGGGAAGCAGGGAGTTTCCCAGCACGTGACCAGGTCAGGGAGGCCCCTGCTCCTTTCACCCACCGGCCTGTCTGGTGAGGACCCAAGTATCTGTCAGATCACTCCAGTGTCCCAGCCCCTTCACCTCTCAGGGCCTGGTTTGCCCTAGATCCCTATGGCCTGCACCCGGCTTCTGTTCCTCAGCTCACAGTCCTGCCCACGCCACTGGTTCTGCAAAAGTTGTTACACTCTGGGGACATAAAGTAAACCGGGGCCCGGAGTGACCTGGTGCTTTGCTCAAAGTGCCCTGGCAGGCAGAGCAGGGCCCAGGTGCCGGCCACCGGACTCTGCCCTGTGTGGAGCTGCCTACCAAGAGCTGGTCGCTGATCTTGAGCTTCTCCATCTGGATCTCCCGCAGAGGCCTCTTGAGCAGGGCCTTGGTCATGGCATTCTGGGCTGTCATTCGCGTGGCTGTGTTCAAGTCTTTCACCGTCATCACTGACAGTACTGGGTCCCAGATGCGGAACTGGACATCGGCTCCCACGGACAGCACAGCCCCATCCTTTGAGGCCAACTGTTGGGGGAGGACATGAAAGAGGGGCTGCGGCTTCAGGGAGGCCAGGCCCATGTAGACAGGGCAACTTGACCCACTCGCCTGGTCTCTAGCTCCTCGGGGGCATGGGGTTAGGTGGATGGAGCAAGGACGCCCTCCCATTTTCCCTCCTCCTCTTTCTTGGTGTCTTTGCCACCCCTCACCCCTGATGGATACTCACAGGCTGAGGTACTGGCATCCACAATACACCCTGCACAAGGCCCGACTCCCTCTGTCCAGGGGAGCCGAGAAGCCCCTCACCTTGCAGGGAGGAACATTGAAGGCGCGTGTCCTCAGATCCACCCTCTGAAAAGAGTCAATGAAGGGCAGGAGCAGAACCATACCGGGTCCTTGAGGGGTGCGGATCCGGCCCAGTCGAAACACGATCATGCGCTCATAGGTGGGCACGACCTGTCCACAGGAAAGGGTGGACAGCGCTGGGCTGATGCTGGCAAGATGTCTGTCCAGGTCCCTCCCTCACCTCTTCCTCCAGGCCTTGCTCAATATCAGGTATCCTTAGCTCTGTTATTTATTTATTTATTTGTTTTGGCTTTTTAGGGCCTCACCCACAGCACAAGGAGATTCCCAGGCTAAGAGTCAAACGGGAGCTACAGCTGCCGGCCTACGCCAGAGCCACAGCAGCGCAGGATCTGAGCTGCGTCTTCGACCTACACCACAGCTCACGGCAACACTGGATCCTTAACCCACTGAGCGAGGCCAGCGACGAACCCACAACCTCATGGTTCCTAGTCGGATTCCTTTCAGCTGTGCCACAATGGGAATTCCTTAGCTCTGTTTTTAGAGAAAACCAAGGTTCTGAGAGGTTAAGTGACTTGCTCAGAAATCACAAAGTCCTCAAGTGAAACAGGCAAGATTTGAGGGCCAGTGTTGAATGATTCCAAAAGCCATGTTCTCAACTGCTCACAGTAGTGACTTGATCCTCAGTGAAGCCTTTCAGCAGTGTGTCTAGACTGAAGCTAGACATGACTCAAACCGGAAACTGTCTGCCCTTGTCTTAGTTAAGGGAAAAGCTGAGCTGCCCTAACAGCAACCTCGAGTAAAGGGCTTTGCCAACTTCAGGTTCCTGGCGTCCTCAAAGAAGGAAATATGTCCAAGTTGAGAAATGAAGGCCCAGACAGACACTGACTTGCCCAAGGTCACATGATATTTCAGTGGCAGTTTTAGGACTAGGATTTAGGCCCTTTTAAGGACTCCTTTCCAGACCACACCAAACCCCAAGCTGACAGCTGGCCAGGCCACACCAGAGCAGGCTTCACCTTCCCTGAAGCTCTCAGGTGTGACCCTCCACTACAGTTCATCCTTTCCCATCTTTACCATCCTTTGTGGAAAACGAGGACTGAGTCCCTATTACTCATCACCTTCTGGGCCAGGTTGAGTGTCTTTCATGTCCAATTTAGCCTAATCCAAAGGGAGGAAGATTTGGCAAAGATATCTGTGTGTACCTTAAAGCCAATGTCCAGATCCCCAGACTTGGGAGTTTGGGAAGACTTATTTCTACCACTTCCTGGCCCCCAGAATGACTTTAGACAAGTCTGAGCCTCAGTTTCCTCATCTGAAAGGTGAGAATGAACAAGCCTTGCCCAGCGCATGTCACCGAGGTGTGACAATATTTAGGGGAAGGAGGTAGAGGATGAGGAATTCATCCACCAATGCCAAAGCTCTCAATGCAGCCCAACCACCCTAGGGGCTGACCCAGCTAGGCTTACCTTCAGGGCAAACCAGCCTGAAATGGGGAAGGTGATCAGCAGCAGCAAGAACCCCAGGAAACTGATGAAGCCATGGCAAAGGCAGGAGGGCCAGCTCTGGGGTGCATCTGGGAACAAGAGAGCACACGCAGTCAAGGAATGCCTACTGGATCTGAAAGGACAGCCGCAGGCTGAATGAACTCGGTCAAGTGTACCTTTTGCCCACCTCCCCTTTCAGCAGCTCCTTCCTTTTCAAGGGCCAAGATGTTCTTTCCGAGCTCACAGCTCTTTACCCTACTTCAGTGCCCTAAGGGCCATCTTGCCTTGTCTAATATTACTCCTGTATATTTGAGCAGGTGTTAGTTAAGAACTGCTGCTTTCTCCCACACATCAAAGCTAACCTGTCCCAAGTGCCCCCCTCGAAAGGCCTATTCTCTGCTAGGCAACAGCCAAGGACGCTGAGAAGCCAATCATGTGCTGCTCTCCTCACTAGGAGTCAATCCTTTTGTCTGATTTATAGTGCCTCCCATACCTGGCACAGAGCCAAGAGTACCTGGGCCTCTGCAAACATACGCAGGGTTAAACTAAATGCTGCTGGCATAATACCTCCTCTACCACCAGCCCCAGAAGTGCGCTTTCAAGGAGTCCTTTTGGAGATAATGCCTTAGTCTAAAGGGATAAAGCAGCAAAGGCTCCTCAACAGGTGCTAGAAATGAGGGCTAAGTTCTTTCCTGTCTCACAATACCTCACCCTACCTTAACGCCCTAAAGATCATCAAATGCATGCTTCACCTGAACCAACTTCGGGGGGAGTGGGGGAGGGGGAATGAGGAAGGTGAGACTTATCTGAACCAAGATCCCAGAGCCCAGGATGGGAATGAACCTGAGAAAGCCTAGAATCTAGAATGAGATTATTCTCTGCTCTCCCTTCATTCCCAACCCTGGACAGGAAGCCAACAGGCGCCTCTGCTCCACCCTTCCAGGAACCCCATACCCTCTGGGCTCGGAGCCCCTGAATATTGGTCTCCTTTCCTGCCTCCTTCTGACCCATGTGGCCCCTGTTGGAAAGGAACCCTTGGATGGGGCAACTGTCATTACAGGAAGGTCAGAGAGGGACCAAACCCTCTGAGGTTCGGTTATCAGGCTGAGACATGTACCATCTGGCCTGAGGGCTGAGGGAATCACTCAAGGATTTGGAGCAAGACACAACAGGCACCCAAGGCCCTGCCTTCTGGCTTGCATATCCCCACTAGGACACGGGGAGGTGCTCAGGGAGTCTAGAGGTGCCCCTGGGATGAAGATTCTGTCATTTCTCTGCAGCCAAGTGCCCTTGGCATGCTGGTCACCTCCTGTGCCTAGACCTTAAGTTTCTTTCTAGGCAAAATGGGAACTTGAAACCTCTGCGGTGATAAAACGGGGAAAGAGTCCAGGCTTCTTGGAAGAGAGAGCTCTGGGGCTGTAGCCCGGGGAAGGGCGGATCAGCGGTAGGATCCCATCGCCTGATCCAGGCTCTTCTCCACATCGTGTCCCCTCCTGGTCCCTCCTCATAGGGTGCGGGGGGGACCGGACCAGCTGACTCCCGAGAGGCAGGGTTCGGAACCAGGGGTGCCAGCCGGTGCTCCCCAGGTCCGCTGTTCTGGGCGGCCACTCACCGGCCCCCGGGCCCACGCTGCCCCGCTCCGGGGACAAGCAGCCCTTCTGCGAGCCCAGGAAGCCGAAGCTCGACTGCTGGAAACGGTCAAAGTCCCCCAAGGGGAGCGCCCGGTACCCGGACCTGCCGAGCATGGCTCTTGACAGGAGGAACGCCCCACGCCCCGGCGCGGTACAGGTCCTGACCAGCGGGCCACCACAGTGCCCCGCCCCTGCCCGCCACCGCTTCCGGGTTCGCCTGCGCAGCGGAGGGCTGCGGCGGCCCAGGCCAGGAAGAGGAGGCAGTCCAGGCCCGGATCCCGCCATCGCACAGCGCCCCCTGCGCTAGGAGGACCGAACTGCGGCCGCGGAGCGGGAAGGAAGAGTAGTCTGGGTTCCTGGGATCTCACAAGAGTCCTCTAGAGGTTCCTACTCCCTGCTCCCTTCTCCCACTGGGCCTTAGAAAAGGAGCTGAAAGGAAAGTTGAGTTTTGTAAGAAGGTTGTCAGGAGCTGGATCTTCTCTAGAATCAAGGAAATGTTACCAGCCTTCTCTCAGCACAAACTCACAAACTAGGGACAGGATTTTGGAGGAGGTTGCCCTTATTCAGAATTAGGGTTTCCTCTATGGAATGATCAACAAATTATTCCTTTGTTTCCCCCCAGCCCAGCAAGCAGGGCCTGGCACAGAGTGGATCTCAGTGCTTACCTGTGGAAAGAAGGGGTAGCCAGGTCACTGTGGGTCAGGAGGGCCTGAACCTGGGTACAAAATGCAAGAAATTTCATTTGCAGACCTCAGGGAGCATGGCAGAGTAAGAAACAAGGGGATCGCACAGTGTTATGCCAGAGCAGCCCTCCGAGCACCAGAGAGGTGAGATCCTTGGTTCTGCAGGTGCAGAAAGAGCAGCCCCCTGATCCAGGTACGCAGAGGTAACTTGCCTCTCCACCAATTGAGAAAACTCAAATGCAAATGGTGAATTTACTCTGAGAAGCAGTAATTTCCAACAAGATTTTGGGCAGTCTGTCTCCCAAAGTGGGCAAAGAAATTAAAAAGCTTTCCTTGTCTCACACATGCCACTCCTGCCTCTTCAGGCCCCTCAGCCATAGACCACTTCCAGGTCCCTTCTGCAGATGACTCCTTACTGATCAAGCTGCAGGATAGGGTAGGTTCCTGAGGCTTCTCACTGTCCCTGGGAAGTTAGTTATCCTTCCCTACTATAAGCTTTACAAGAGCAAGGCCCTGTTATCATCCCTCTATAGTCTGTCCCAAGCTGGAGCTGAGCACAGAATGGGTACAGAACAGGAATGGGAGTCCGCACAATGGCTGGGATGCTTTGAAGTTTGAAGACAGCGGCATTGGCCCAGTGATGCCACCTGGAGTTGTGCTTTCTCCCCACACCAGCTGGGGGCCTGGGCTTCTCCTTTGGCCAAGAGCAAACCTGCTCTCCCCTCACTTTTCCCATTCCTGCTTGCCAGCTTTCCCCACTCTCTACTGCCTCGGATTCACCAGCCCTTCCAATGGTCACACAGGGCATCGTCCCATTCCCCTCATCTCCACACAGTCTACTCCCAGTGTCTCTGACTCAGGTCCTCCCAGGCATCCCACAGCCACTGTCCTAGACCAGACCACTGGGCCCTGGTCGTCAGAGTGACTGTCCCAGCATACGCAAAGGATCCTGTTGCTCCTGGCTTCCAAACCCTTCACTGACTCTCTATTGCCCACAGTACAGGTCGGGTCTCCCTAGCTACCATCTTGCCCCAGCCCATTCCTAGGCTGACATTACATGGGTCCCCTCTTAAATCTGAAAATAACCAAAACTAGTTTCTAAACAGGCACTCCTGTTTCAAACCTCCACGCCTTTGCACGTGCTGTTCTCTCTGTGTAAAGAGTCCTGCAATCTCTGAATCCCTGGTAAATTCCCACCATTCCTTCAAGTCCCAGTGAGACACTTCCTTTCCAGCTAGTCTCAATACTGTGTGAAAAATCTCCACGGAGGGGCCTGCTCTTCCAAAGCAGGGAATGAGATCCTTGCGGCCCCGGCTCCCCGCGGAGGGCTGGCACAAAAGCTGAGCCAGTGTGAGCTGAATGAACGTTTCAAAGCCGAGGGCGGGGGCTGCCTCCCTCGGGGTCAGTTCTGCCAAAGTCCACCTCTGAGTCTACTCCTCTCCTCCCTCTCCCTGCTCCCCGTTCTGGACGAGCCTTCAAAACCCACAGTTGGCCTCTCCGCCCTAGAGCCTCCCCCCACAGCTCGCGTCTCACTTCCTCTCGGGAGGCGGGCCCAGAGCGGGCACCTCCCCTTTGAACTGCTCCGGGAACTCAGTGCTCTCGCGCACGCCTCTGGTTCAGCTTCTCCCGCCCTCCCAGATCAAAACCGAGAAACGAAACTGCGCTGGATTCCATGCAGCAGGAACCGGCACCCGCCCGATCTCCGGGGCCCCAGCAGAACCCCGTACTGCCCCAGGCCCCCACCATGCCGCCCCCGGAGCCCCCCACCGAAGGACACCAGCCCAGCCCCAGCCCCAGCCCCACAGAGGTACTACTGCGTTTGGGGAGATGGGGTTTAGGCTTTGTTGATTTGCTTTGGTCGGAGGACGGGGGTAGGGGTGGGTGGGTGGGGGAGAACAGATGGGAAAGGACAAGGAAACTTGGTCAGGTACCTTAAAGAGTGACACAAAGAGGGAAGATCAGGCCCAAGGGTTCTGACCTTCTCGATTGGGGTAGGGATGCGCGAAAGTAGAAAAGGGGACCAGGATGAGTTAGGTGGGCCTCTCTGGACTGTGATTCTCTACTAGCAGCGGGGTGAGATGCTGAGGGTCAGTGGCACTGGAGACCAGACTCTTGCGCCCACGCTGGCGACTTACCTCTTATCCCTGCCTCAGGTGAAAGACCCCACCTGTTAGGACGAAAGGAAATAGCAGCCTTATTGCACTGGCTTGGGAGCCCCGAGTATGTCCCAGGCGTTGAAAAACCAGAACCCTAGTTCTTAGATCAGAAAGTGGCAGAGAGGTAGGTGTCTTGGCTAAGGCCTCAAGTTCCTGTGGTTCCCCCTTTAGGAAGCTTCTTGGATCCTTTTCTCCGAGTCCTCTGCCCTCCCAACCCCCATCCCCAAAGGGTTTAATAGGAGTTTATTAGTCTCCTCCTGCACAGACTCCCCAGCCTCCCACATCAAAGGAACTACTTACATCACTTGCTCTGTGTTCTAACAGGCCCTTTTTACTCTTCCTCTTGAAAGTACACGTAAGACCACATTGCAGTAACTTTTATTATCTGCTTTATCACACCCAGGAATAATATTAACAATACCGTTAACCTTTATGAACACTTTTCATGTGCCACGTATTGTGTTTAGCATTTTTTTGGTAGTAAAATACAATAACATCTATGTGTTATGTGTGTTTTATCCTTTTCTAAGTGTAAAAGCCAGTGGCTTCAAGCCGTTGGTAATGTTGTGTAACCATCACCCATATCTTTCCTGAGTTTTTTCATCCAAAGTCTGTACCGTCTAAGTAATAGTTCCTTATTCCCCTCTTCCCCCAGTGGCTGAGAGCCTCTAATCTACTTTTTGTCTCTGATTTTGCCTAGTCTGGATATTTCATATAAGTTTAATCCTACAACATTTTTCCCTTTGTATTGGATTTTACTTAGCATAATGTCTTCAAGGTTCATCCATGTTGTAGCATGTATCAGAATTTCCTTTTGAAGTCTGAATAATATTCCATTGTATACCACATTTTGTTTATCCGTTCATCTGTTGATGGGTACTTGGGTTGTTTGTGCTTTTTGGCTATTGTGAATAATGCTGTGTGTAGAACAATGGGTATCTGGGTACTTGTTTTCAGTTTTTGGGGGTATATATCTAGGAGTGGAATTGCTGGATCATATGGTAGTTCTACGTTTAACTTTTTGAAGAACTACCAAAGTGTATTTTGGTATTTTATATGAGGTTATATGACATACACTTAATGAATCTCTTTTCTAAACTTAAGTTCCTTGAAGGCAGGGATGTGTGCTATACATCCGTGTATAGGATGGGCCTAGTACCGTGTCTTAGGAGAAGCAGGTGCTCAGTAAATTGTGGAGTAAGTGTGGGAAGGTTTGAGTAAACGGAGGATTGGGGTGCTGATGGGTTTTGCCTCATCCAGTGACAGCCTGGTATGGAATAGTAAGTTCCACTCCCAGCCTCCAGCCATAGGGGCAAGCACGTGTTGGGTGGGGACTCCTGGAACTTCGGGTCTCACCTCCCTCTCTGGTCCCCCAGCAAGCCATGGAAGAAGAGTTCCAGTTCTTGCGCTGCCAGGGCTGCCGGAAGGAAGCCAAATGCCCCAAGCTGCTACCTTGTCTGCACACGCTGTGTTCAGGATGCCTGCCGCAGCCGGGCTTGCAGTGCCCCATCTGCCAGGCACCCTGGCCCCAAGGCGCTGACACGCAGGCCCTGGATAACGTCTTCTTCGAGAGCCTGCAGCGGCGCCTGTCCGTGTACCGGCAGATCATGGATTCGCAGGCGCTTTGCACCCGCTGCAAAGAACCAGCCAACTACTGGTGCTTTGAGTGTGAGCAGCTCCTCTGCGCCAAGTGTGTCGAGGCGCATCAGTGGTTCCTCAAGCACGAGGCCAGGCCGCTGGCCGAGCTCCGCAGCCAGTCGGTCGGCGAGTTCCTGGACTGCACGCGCAAGTCAAACAACATCTTCTGCTCCAACCCCAACCACCGCAGCCCTGCGCTGACTAGGTGAGCGGACTGGCCCAGGGTGTGGGTGGCGCATCTAGGAGCGGGGTAGAGGATGCGGGGAGCAGAGATAATAGAGTCCCACTAGGAACGTGGGACGGGGAGCTTCTAAGGTCTTACAACTCAAAGTGTGGCTCGAAGACTAGCTGCGTCAGTGGTGATGATACTCTTTGTGCTATCGAATGCAAATGGATGGATAGTAATAGTTTCCAATTTCCCTTATAAGAAATAATGCTGCAGAATCATCTTTGCACGCATATTCAGGAATTTCTTTAGGATAAGTTTTCAGAAATGCCTTTGCTAGGTGAAGGGGTATGAAAGTTTTATGTTTCGATACATATTACCAAACTGCCCTTTAGAAAGTCTTATAATGGAATTTTCCACAAGCACTGCCATGGAGTCTCAGTACAGCTAGATTCTAGGCTGAGGTGTGAGTAGTTAGTTTCTATCTGAAAAGTCAAAACCGGAACACCATGCTATCTGAGAGTGTTTGTATGGAAAAAAAAGTCAAGTCCAATTATAATTATTTTTACTGAACAGCACAGGATTTTAATTTTTTGATAGATAATACATTTATGTGGTTCAAAAAAATAAAAAACAAAATATAGAGAGGGGGGAGTCCCCATTCCACGCTGTGCCCCATCTGCCTAATACCCACCACTTCTCCACAGGTAACCATTGTTACTAGTTTTGAATGTTTTTCCAGAGTTTGTGAATATGCACGCAGATAAGAGTATATCATCTTATAAGGTCTTTATTTTTCCCCCTTTTAGCCAAACAGGTTGCATACCTATGTGAACTTTTAACATTCCCCCCCCCCCAATAGATTGCTTATATAAGATTCTTGGGGATCTGCTTGCAAAGTGAAGGTATTTGGCTTTTGAGGACACGCTCAGACAGAACTCCCTTTCTGCTAAACTGTGGCTGGCTTTCTGCTTGGAGATTTACCACCTGTACGACTAGATTCCTCAACAGCTGATACTGTTTGAATTGGGAGTTCTTTGTTTATTAAGATTGAGGTTCTCCTGGTTAAGTTAGTATTCTACACTTTCACTCCTGGGCCTGGGTCCAGTCCCTGGTCTGGAACACAGATCCCATGTCAAGCAGCCTTAAGCCGTGGTCCAAAAAAAAAAGATGAGGTTCAGTGGCTTTTCTTATGTTTATTGGCCGTTGAGGTTCTTGTTTGTGACTTGCCTACTGAGGTCCTTTGTTTGCTTTGAGGAATTAGTCTTTAATTGTAAGAGCTTGTTACAGTGCAGATACTTTTCCTGTGTTGACTTTTGTCATTTCATTCGATATGAGTCGTCGTTGTGTTTAAGTTTTTAGTTTCACATGGTCCAATCTATCAGTCTCTTCCTTGATGGTGTCTGGCTTTGACCACCCTAGAAAAGATTTTTCCCATGCCAATGTAGACAATATTTATCTATATTCTGTTTTATAATTTGCTTTTATTATTAAATCTTTAATTCCCATGGAATTTATTTTTGTGCATGGTATAAGGTAGGAACCCTCACTTTGCCTTTCTCTCCAAGGGGAAAGCTAGTTTTCTCAATAATTTTATTGAATAATGTACTCTTTTTGTTTTTCCCATTTTTAAAAATTGAATTTTAAAAAATAAAATTAAAAAAAATTGAAGTATAGTTGTTGTTCTCCTCTGAGCAGGACATTGGCTGCATCCTGTAAATTTGATAAGTAGTGTAATTATAGTCAGTCATTTCTTAAATAGCAATAATTTTGGTCTTTTCTCTTTAAATATTTTCTCTTTTATGGAAGAGTTTGGGGGAGAATGTTTTCTAGTTTCAAGTGGCTTGTGATGATTGGTTTCAATATGTGATGTTAATTTCTACAGAATGGTCAATTAGTTTGTAAGAGTCCTACCTGAGACTATTGTGAGGTTTTCTTTGGAATATACCATGTTCCTTGGACTAGCATATTCCTTGGATTTACAATATATATATACATTCTTTATATATATATATAATACACACATACTCTGTTTTTGTTTAAATTTTTTGTTTGTTTTTTTCCTTTTTTTAGGCCTAATGCAAGGCATATGGAGGTTCCCAGGCTAGGGGTCTAATCAGAGCTGTAGCTGCAGGCCTGTACCACAGCCACAGCAACACAGGATCCGAGCTGAGTCTGTGACCTACACCACAGCTCATGGCAACGAGGGATCCTTAACCCACTGAGCGAGGCCAGGGATCAAACCTGCTTCCTCATGGATGCTAGTCAGATTTCGTTAACCACTGTGCCACGACAGGAACTCCCTAAATTTTTTTATTATTTTTTTCCTTTTTTGGCCACACCTGCAGCATACGGAAGTTCCTGGGATAGGGGCTGAATCAGAACTGCAGCCGCTGGCGCTACACCACAGCCACATCAAAGCTGCATCTGTGACCTATGCTGCAGCTTGGAGCAAACCCAGATCCTGAATCCACTGAGCAAGGCCAGGGGTCTAACTTGCATCCACGAGAACACTATTTCGGGTTCTTAACTCACTGCACCACAACAGGAACTCTTATTAAAAAAAAAAAAAATTATTTTTGTTTAAATTTTTAACGAACATATTACAATGTGTGTCTTTCTCTCTAACCATCAAGAGTAGATGACAATTATTCTTCCAGATAAGATAAAACCTTTAGCATACTTTTTCTTCCCTCTTTCCCTTCCCACATTTAGACTTAGTTGGAATAACATGAAATTGTAACTTTAGATTAATACCAAATTTTTATATGCTTTTTCTATTCTAAGCATCCTTTTTTGAAAGTTATTAAGTGTCATCATCACATTATAACCCACTTGTTGTCCATAATAGATTATAATTGGCTTCATAGCTCACAGTATTTTTTCTGTAGTATATCTTACTCTTTCTTCAGTTATTTACTGTGATTAATTTCCATTTGGCTGGAAAACTTCAAGTTTTTTTTTTTTTTTTTGGTTGTTTTTCAGAAAGTGTTTACTTTCTGGGACCTTCAGTACCTTAACTTGTGTGTCCTTTTGCTGTTATACATAAAGGAAAGTTTAGCTAGATATAAAATTCTGAGGTCACAGTCACAAATCTTCCATGTTGAAATGTATAAACATTGCCTCATAAATTTGGTCTCCAATGTTATAGATAAGAAATTCAGTTATTGGAGTTCCCATTGTGGCGCAGTGGTTAACGGGGGTCACAAATCTTCCATGCTGAAATGCATAAACATTGCCTCATAAATTCGGTCTCCAATGTTATAGATAAGAAATTCAGTTATTGGAGTTCCTGTTGTGGTGCAGTGGTTAACGAATCCGACTAGGAATCACGAGGTTGCGGGTTCGATCCCTGGCCTTGCTCAGTGGGTTAAGGATCCAGCATTGCCATGAGCTGTGGTGTAGGTTGCAGATGCGCGGCTCGGATCCCTCGTTGTGGTGGCTCTGGTGTAGGCCGGTGGCTGTAGCTCCAATTAGACCCCTTGCCTGGGAACTCCATATGCCGCAGGAGCAGCCCTAGAAAAGGTAAAAAGACAAAAAAAAAAAAAAAAAAAAAAGAAATTCAGTTATTGTCAGAGTTCCTGTCGTGGGGCAGCAGAAATGAATCCGACTAGGAACCAGGAGGTTGCGGGTTCAATTCCTGGTCTCACTCAGTGGGTTAAGGATCTGGCATTGCCATGAGCTGTGGTGTAGGTCGCAGACGCGGCTTGGATTCCCAGTTGCTGTGGCTCTGGTGTAGGCAGGCAGCTACAGCTCTGATTGGACCGCTAGCCTGGGAACCTCCATATGCCGCGGGTGCAGCCATAAAAAGACAAAAAAAAAATTCGGCTATTGTCTAATTATATTTCCTCTGTGAGTGATCTGTTTTTGTTTGCTAAGGATTTTTTTTTTTTTTTTTTTTGTCTTTTGGTTGTTGTTGTTGTTGCTATTTCTTGGGCCGCTCCCGCAGCATATGGAGGTTCCCAGGCTAGGGGTCGAATCGGAGCTGTAGCCACCGGCCTACGCCAGAGCCACAGCAACTGGGAATCCAAGCCGCGTCTGCGACCTAAACCACAGCTCATGGCAACGCCGGATCGTTAACCCACTGAGCAAGGGCAGGGACCGAACCCGCAACCTCATGGTTCCTAGTCGGATTCGTTAACCACTGCGCCACGACAGGAACTCCTGCTAAGGATTTTTACATAATTTATTCTTGAAAATGATTGATCAAACTATAGGTATTCTTTTCTTTTTTCGATAATCCTCTCTGACATTGTTGAACTGGAAGTTCAAGTCTTTCTGTAGCTCAAAGAAATTGTCTTCTTTTTTATGTGCTGATTTCCATTTATTTGCTTATTTTTTTCTTTTTATAACTGTTGTATGGAGATTGGAACTCCAAATCCATCTTTTACATCTTTTATCTTTTTTTCATTGTTTCTGTTACTTTGCCTTTTTTCTTCCAGATTCTTAGAGGTGCTTGAATTGATTTTCTCATTCACCAACTCATTTTTTTAAGAGACTTCTTTCCACTGTTTACTATATCTATGTTGAGTTTTTTTGTTTTCCCTAGCAATCATGTTTTTTTAATTGCCAAACAAGGTCAGTGTTCTCAGGGTGCTTTTTCTTGGCAGCCTGTTTTTGTTTTCTTGATGGATGTTCTTAAATCTCCCTGAAAAACAAACTTTGAATTTTAAAGGTTTATGTTTCCTTTTTTTTTTTTTTTTTTTTTTAGTGTGAGCCAAGAACCAGTTTTGTCCCCATTTTGACTGTTGATTCTTTTTTTTTTTTGTCTTTTTGATTCTTTTCCTAAGTCCTGTGGTTCTTTGTTTTCTGCACACATGTAAGCAGGGGGTGGATTGGGGTGGATTTCTTCCTAGGCACAGTGGACAAGGTGGTCCAGCCAGTAAGAGGACAGGATTCTTTTCTCTTGATCATGATGGATGGCTTCAAAAACCTGACTGTGTTGCTTAAAAATCATGCTCACACACATACACACAGTCACAATTCACATTGTTTCACAGTTTACCAGTGATTACTAGAAAAACTCAACTGTTTCCTCTGACTCAAAACCTCAGGGCTGTAAATAACCCACAACTTCTTTCCAGTGACAAGTCGGTAATAAACAGTTTCATGTTGAACTGATTTGGGCCTCACACTGACGAGCAGCCTCAGAAGTGGCTTTAAATGTAGGCCTCAGCCTGGGAGTGTCCTCCCTGGGGCCCTTGGCATTTGGTCCCGTGCCTGTGAAGTCCCTTCCTACTCTGCCCGTGTTCCTACTGTGTAGCAGGCCCTCTGCTCAGGGCTAGGGCATAGTACAAACAGATACAGCCCTGCCTCTCCCAGAGGTCACAGTCTGGTGAAGGAACCAGATCTGCAATTAACAATGAAGGCTGCAAAATGCTTTGAGGAAGTTTGCTCACCAGTGTCGCTCTGCCAATAGTTGCCCTTGTCACACTGTCCTCTCCCTCATGTTCTCCCTTGCCAGTATCCCCATCTGTCACAGGTCACAGGGCAGACATCCAGTGTGTGCTCAGTCAATAATTGAAGGGAAGAAGGAAGAAGGAAGGCAGGCACAAGGCCAGTGATCTCAGAAAAGCCTTCCTTCCCAGCCTGCATTGGCTAGGGAAGGTAGTTTCCAAGAGGATGTCCCACTTAGCCTGCTATGTAAGGAAGCAGAAGGGGGAGGGAGCATATGCAAAGCTGGGGTTTGGGGCAAGTCTGCTGCATTTTAAGAACTGAAAGGAAAGGCTCTGCAGGAGGGCAGGGCCTGGGAGGTGAGCTGGGGTCAAACCTGGGAGAATTGGAAGAGTTGGGACTCTGTCATACAATCTCAGGGACAAAGAATATTCCGTTTGCTCCTTTTTCCTGCTGTTTACTCTTGTTGTACTTGTGAATGTCCTAGAGAACACAGTGTGAGTGGACCTATGGGGGACTCTGTTGGAAATCCACTGCTGGTGTTAAGGCAGAGGGTGGGCTAATGTTCACATCCTCTCTCTGTACTCTGGAACTTTGAAGTGGGCAGGTTTGGGAGCAGGGAGACTACAATTTCTTTCTTTGACTGCATGCTCATTTATATGTTACCCGATTCCATAAAGAATCTGAGATTTACTGCCATACTGTTGGGTATGTGACCCAGTGGAAACTGAAGCAAAGACTCTGGACCTGGGGAAAGGGAGTCCAATTAGGAGGCCAAGGCCATGGTGCAGGTAGAGGTGAGGGCTGCAAGAATGTAGAGATGGCAGTGCGGGGAGAAGGCCAGAGTCTCACACCACCACGGCCTGCCTGACCTGGAGGTCACGGTGGCTGCCAGCCTTTTCATCAGGCGTGCTGGGGAGGACCGTCCAGCCAAGGGTCACATGGGTTTAGGACAGCAGCTTGTCAGATCCCAAAGGTCGGCTGGATGGGGTAGGGGAATTAATCCAGGGCCGTCAAAATTTATAGGCATTGGTTAAGTGGAGAAAACAAAAGACCTATCATGATATAATGAGACCATAAGCTGGAAAGAGCTCCTGAGACCAGAAGTTGAAATGATTGGCACCCAATGGGGAAAGATGCCCTGGGAAGCCCAGGGGAGGGTTCAGGGCAGAGGTGGACATCATGCAGTAGCTGCAGAAGCCAGGGTGCAGTGAACAGGTTTGAAGCCAGCCTTGAGTGAAACTCCCCACCTCTGGTACCTGGGCATCACCTTTCGATAGGAAACTTTCCCTTTACCAGTATGGTCAGAGAATGGGCTCTTCTGATTGGATTGGACCTATTAACACAATGAAGCACTTTCCTATCTTTTGAGATGTTTTTCCTGTGCTGTTATCTTAATTCCCACATCCTCCTATAAAATTATTGCAGAAGAGAGAATTGTAGGATTAGGAGAGCATTAATGGGAGCTCATCCCCAAATGGGAACCAGGCCCGGGACAGGATGCAGTGTTTCCTGACTTCAGGCTGTGCACCTTTCCTGGAGCTGCTGGCCTCCACATGCAGGCGATCATCAACGAACAACTGGGCTGAGTGGCCAAAAAAAAAAAAAAAAGGGGGATTCCACAAGTTGCTTGTTTACAACTTAGAGTGGTATTTTCCCTTAGAATTAGATTATGCAAAGGATGCATGCTGTTTAAGCAATGTTAAATTTAATTTTCCTGGAGGCCACGTGGAGGCGCTTGCGGCAGTGCACCTGCAACCCCCTGGACTCACTCTCTTCCCACCCCCTCAGGTAGCGCGCCCCCCACCCCGAGTCGGACGTACCCGCTCTCTCCCCGCTTCCGGCCCTTCTTCTCAGAGCCCAGTAGGACTGAGTGCCAGCTCTGGGCTCACCCACCTCCCGTTCCGATTGCCCCTTGGGTGGCGTCCCACCGTCAGGAATGCGAACACTAACCCCGCCAATCTCTGCAACCCCTCAAATCTCCGGGCTTGTCCTGCTTGCAGGGCTTGGAGCATGGGGTGCCCTCTTCCTCACCCACCCCTTCCCGTGCACCCCCGCGTCACAGCCAGCCTGCACACCAACCGGCCCGCGGAAGGGCGGCTGGGCCTCATGAGAAGGCCCGGCCGCTGCGACTGATACACCAACCCCAACCTCCCCACGTCGCAGTTCCTAGAAAATCATTAAAAACTGCTTGAGTTCGGTTCGAAAAAAAAAAAAAAAATTAATTTTCCTTGACTCTGACAAAAGAAAAAGATACTGAACTAAAATTTGACTTGCTAAACTTTAAAGAAATATTTCTTTATCCTAAAATATTTCCTGAAAGCCCTCTCTAAGATTGAGCAAAAAAAATTAGTAGGATATTAATAGGCTGGAGTCATTATAGTTTGTTTTTTAGTGAAGTGCCTCTGTTTTAGACAGTGGGAATGAAGTCCTTGTTGTGGAAGATCAGGATGGCCCACTTGTATGTTTCTAGTCTTGGTTCCACACCAAAATGGCTCTAATGCCATTTCTCGGGTCCTTTTACTTTAATGCTACTTTTCACAGATTCTTTTGATTCAGCTCTTAGTTGGATGGATGTTGTCAGTCAGCAGTTTTCCTCAAGAAGGACTTCTGTGTTCTTAATTCCTGGAGTCTGTTGGTGTTGAGAACATCTGTCAGTTGCTCTTATATGTGCATGACATCTTGGCTGGGTATAATAATACCTGGTCACATGCTTTCCTTTAGAGCTTTGTAGGCCTTGCTGCATTGTCTTCCAAATGTTCACCAGGAGAGGTCTAAGGCCAAATTTATTTGCTTTTTCTGTCTTGATGCCTAAAAATCTTTTTCATTCCTGAAGTTTATTAATTTCACCAGGCAATCTTGGTGTTGAGCATTTCATATCAAATTAATCATGGAACCTGGCATGCTCCTTTAGTCTAAAAGTTCTATTTAGGAGTTCCCATCGTGGCTCAGTGGTTAATGAATCCAACTAGGAACCATGAGGTTATGGGTTCGATCCCTGGCCTTGCTCAGTGGGTTAAGGATCCGGTGTTGCCGTCAGCTATGGTGTAGGTTGCAGATGCGGCTCAGATCCCACGTTGCTGTGGCTCTGGCGTAGGCCAGCGGCTACAACTACGATTAGACCCCTAGCCTGGGAAGCTTCATATGCCAGGGAGCGGCCCTAGAAAAGGCAAACAAGAAAAAAGACAAAAAAAATAAAAAATAAAAAAATGAAAGTTCTATTTATTTCAATAAAATTTTCTTGCATTATCCCTCCTCCCTGTTCTTCTTTTTCCTCCTCATTTTTCTCTTGCTCTATTACCATTAGTGTTTCAGTTTTTAATTTATGATCTTAATTTTTTTTCAGATTAGTAATCTTTATTGTATTTACTACAATTTGGGGGAAACCTTTGTATTTAATTAGTATTGAATGAATAACAAAGATCAGAACCATAGTATACACTTAGGGGTAAATAAAATCATCTTCTACCCATTGTTATAAAAGTACTTGAGAATATCAAAATTATGTGTCACATAAGGAGGTACTGCTTGTTTTCTATGTCTCCAGACTCTGTTAACATTTAATGATTAACTTTATAGTCATTGAATTTTGTAACAAATTCCTTCTTTGGCAGACTTTACAATTTGGATCTGTTCTGCCAAAACTGTCAAGAGTTGGTACAGGGAGTTCCCATTCTGGCGCAGTGGTTGACGAATCCGACTAGGAACCATGAGGTTGTGGGTTCGGTCCTTGCCCTTGCTCAGTGGGTTAACGATCCGGCGTTGCCGTGAGCTGTGGTGTAGGTTGCAGAAGCGGCTCGGATCCCGCGTTGCTGTGGCTGTGGCGTAGGCTGGCAGCTACAGCTCCGATTAGACCCCTAGCCTGGGAACCTCCATATGCCAGGAGCAGCCCAAGAAATAGCAAAAAGACCAAAAAAATAAATAAATAAATAAATAAAATAAAAAATAAAAAAAAGAGTTGGTACAACTGAATATGAGTGCTGCCTGTTTATACCATATATTATTTAACTAATATAGTATTAAGTTATTGTTATCTTAATCATCAGATATCATTTTTCTTATTTATGTCTTTAGTTAATTGATGCTACTATTTCCATCTCTTTTGCCATTTTATTTATTGAAATCAGGTTGGACTTAAATACAATAGCTTGATAATCATTTCTCTGTATGATAAACTTTGTCTTGTCTTGCAATATTTATTGGCATTAAATCCCAACTGTGTTCATGTTCACCAATATTCACTACTATATAATTGTAATGCATTATTATAAAACTCAATGAATTTGCTCAAGTTATCTAACTTTGTTCCAAAACTTGAATCTCCTTCATTAACCTATAACTTAATGTGATACTTAAAATCCTTCTTGCACTTGATGCTATCTAGACTGTACTTCTAAGGGACAGCATTGTAATCACCTCAGCGTATGCCTGTAATCACATTTTGGCAGTACCATGTAGTGGCACTGGGAAGGGTTAATTGATAGAACAGAGGCAAGGAGGCCTATTAGGGGACAGTGCTAAAGGAGATAAGCTGTAGCTGGGGACAAGAACAAAGGCAGTAGCATTGGGAACCAATGTGACAGATTAAGGAACCAGAATTCTCCCTTAATCATCTCTACATCTGGCCCCACACCTGCGCATTGTTGGTACTCTGTAATTTTTTTTTTTAAAGTAAACAAAGGTAGAATTCAGTAAGACTTAATGATGAGTTATTGTGGAAGTGGTAGGGGAGGGGGAGGAATCTGGAATTTTCCTTGGTCTTTGGCTTGAGTGACCTTTGAATGGTAGTGTCATTCACTGCCATGAAGAGAGCAGGGGAGGCGGGGCACCCGTGCGGCAGTGCCCCTGCTACCAACTGAATTAGTGACATGGCCCAACAGAACACCGTCAAAAAAGAGTGAGGGAGGAAAACCACAAACTTTCCCTTACTCATTCTTGGCTATGGAGCCGGCGTGAGACAAGAGTGTGAAATAGACCAGGCTTCCTCCTCTCCCCTTTCCTTGCTGCTTCGCTTAACTTCTGGTATCTTCATCTCTAAGACCTCAGGTTTTCCCATCTCTATCACCACCTTCTCAATTAAAGAATTGTTGGAGGAAGGGTAGCCAACACTACCCTTTCACTCCCTTAAAGCTTCCCAGCCTCAATAATTATACACCTCCTCTCCTCGCTTCAGAAATCTTACTTCCTCAATGGAGTTCCTGTTATGGCTCAGTGGTTAATGAACCTGACTAGTATTCATGAGGACTCCGGTTTGATCCCTGACCTTGTTCAGTGGGTTAAGGATCCGACATTGCCGTGAGCTGTGGTGTGGGCCACAGTTGCGACTCAGATGCAGCATTTTGTGTGGCTATGGTGTAGGCCTGCAGCTGCAGCTCTATTTGACCCCTAGCCTGGGAACCTCCATATGCCGTGGGTATAACCCTAAAAAAAAAAAAAAAAAAGATAACAACAACAAAAAAGAAATCTTATTTCCTCAACTGTGTCACCCTGGAGATAGCAGGAAACCAGTCTGATTAAGTGCATTCATACTACAATGTAAATGACTGATGGATCCCTTTAATTACCCTCCAGCTAGTTATTTGAGTTTCCTAAGAAGGCTGCTCCTTTCACTACTGTACCAAAGTGAAAGCTCCCAGTCACCCTTGTTGAGATGGGGATGGTGATATGGCGAGTTTTTCCATCACCATTCAGGCAAGCCAGGCCCTGCCCTAGAGTCCTGCTCTGGAGCCAGCTCTCCTCCATGGGTCCTGTTTTCCTCGGATTTTTGCTTCCTGCATTCTGAGTTGCCCTGTTTCCTAGAACAGCAGAAGTGGCATGCTGCTCTGGTTCTAGTGGGAGGTGTGGCTAGACTGGGGTGGCATGTCCCTATTGGGAAGGGATCAGCCCAGAGACCACACTCAATGGGGATGTTTCCTTATTGTTGAGAGCATTGCCCCACCAGCAGCAGGGCTGTCCCTGCTGTGTGGACATGTGTAGCTAATGCCCCCTCTTTTAATGTCTCCAGAATGTCTGGTGTGGACCTGGTACTGTGCTGGTTTGCCGTTTTATCCTTGCAAAAGACTGTGAAAGAGCATCCTTTATCCTCATTTTATAGATGGGGAAATTAAGACTCGGAAAGAAAGTAATTTATTCAAGGCCTCATAGCCAGGAATCATGGAAGAGCTCAGATTCAGGCCCAGGTCGATCCGCCTCTAGAACCCACACCCTTTCCGTGGTCAGGTGGCCTCTGGCATGGTACTTTAGACACAAGTAGCTTTGAGATGGAGAGACTGATAATCCAGGAAACATGTTGGGGCATCCTTTAAAATATTAATAGTGTAGTCAATTCACTGAACTTTCTAAAAAGATAAGCGAAACAGTTCACCAAGGAAGACGAGGAAGCGGCGTTGTAATTCTTAGATGGGATGTTCTTTGAAGGTTCCCAAATTGCCTCTTATTTAAAGTCCAAACTCCTTTGTTGAGAGTTGATTATGGAAAGGTTTGGAAAATCTTTGGAAAAAGAGAGAGGGGAGGAAAAGAGGTAACTACTGTCCATATAGACTTTTTCCTTTCCTTCCTGCTGTCTCTATAATATACAACAGGATGAACAACACAAGTGTTACAAAATGTGATTTTTCCTAAAATAGAAGGTCGTGACTGTCCTGCCAAAAATAGTTTTGAGTTTTTAGGCAACTGCATCTGTTAATTGTATGATTTCTTCCATTACTTCAATGGTCATAAGGTCTTTACTGTCATGAAAGTAAATAATCAACTATTATATCTCTGGGGTGTTATTTTTCACATTTAACTCGGACTCATCAAAAATGTATCTCGGAGTTCCCGTCGTGGCTCAGTGGTTAACCAATCCGACTAGGAACCATGAGGTTGCGGGTTCGATCCCTGGCCTTGCTCAGTGGGTTAAGGATCCAGCGTTGCCGTGTGCTGCGGTGTAGGTCGCAGCCGTGGCTCAGATCTGGCATTGCTGTGGCTGTGGCATCGGCTGGTGGCTACAGCTCCGATTCAACCCCTGGCCCGGGAACCTTCATATGCCTCGGGAGCAGCCCTAGAAAAGGCCAATAGACCAAAAAAAAAAAAAAAAAAAAAATTATATCTTGGTGTAGTGTGTGAAGCAAAGCTCTATTTATTATCTGATTTATTTTCCCCCCTGTGGCCATTTTTCCTGATCCAGCTGTTGAAAACCTTTTTAATGTCCATTAGTTTGGGATGCTTTCTTTATTGTATGAAATATGACATTCTTATAGATTCTTTAGAACCATCTCTTCTGTTGTGCTGACTAATACCATGCTTTTAGTAATGGTGGTTCTATAATGTTGTTATCTGGCAGAGGAAATCCGCTTTTGAAGGAAATTTTCAAAAAATTTCTTAGCGCTTTGATTTGTTTACTCCTTCATGTGAAATTTGGAATCAGCTGGTTACATTTCAAAGTCTCATAATTTGACTAAAATGCTTGAAACCTTTATATTAACTTGAGGAAAATTAATGTTATAATATTTAGTCTCTTCAGTTGGGACCTTATTACACTTTTGTTTTTTTCTTTGTTTGTTTTGTTTTCTTGTGCTTTTTAGGGCTGCACTTGCGGCATTCGAAAGTTCCCAGGCTAGGGGTCAAATCAGAACTTCAGCTGCCTGCCTACACCACAGCCACAGCAACACTGGATTGGAGCCACGTCTGTGACCTACACCACAGCTCACGGCAACGCCGGATGCTTAACCCACTGAGCGAGGCCAGGGACTGAACCCACAACCTCATGGTTCCTAGTCTGATTCGTTTCCACTGCACCACCACAGGAACTCCTACACTTTTGTGTTTTTTAGACTCTCTCACTCTCTCAGTGGGTTTTTGTCTTTTTCTCCACATAAGTCTTACAAAATTGTGTCTAGGGAGTTTTTTATAGCATTTTTAAAGTTGTTCTGAATGGGAACATGGAAATTTTCTATATTTCTTTTCATGAGCTTTGCTGGTATAGAATCAAGCTGTTTTTCTCTCTCTTTTTAAACTTAGAAATTTATTTTTTCTTTATTTTTTTCCTTTTTTAAAATGATTTTTATTTTTTCCATTAAATCTGGTTTGTCGTGTTCTGTCAATTTTCTATTGTTCAGCAAAGTGACCCAGCCACGCATACATTCGTTTTCTCACATTATCCTCCATCATGAGTGACTAGATATAGTTCCCAGTGCTACACAGCAGCATCTCATGCTTATCCATTCCAAAGGCAATAGCTGGTATCTATTAACCCCAGATTTCCAGTCCATCCCACCCCCCCCAACACCATTTTCATCTCTTAATTCTGGTGTAATCCAGCCATTTTGCTGAGAAACTTCTTATTGCTTCTGTGGTATTTTAGCTCATTCAGAGTATTCCAGGATCAAATAAGTGTCCTTTCCTTTCCAGAGCTGCACCTCTCTCAGCCTGTGTTGAGTTTGGGTCCCTGTCATGGAGCTCCTTAGAGGCAGGTGCCCACCTCACCTGTCTCCCTACAAAGTGCCAAGCACACAGTAGGTGCTCAGGGTGTCTTTTGGATGAAGGTGAAGGAACCCTAGGCCAAGGAAGTCCTTCCTGGTCTTGGGAGGCAGCACCATGCTGGGTCATTCTGATTCAGGGTCTGCACCTCAGTCTTATCAGGAAATTGAGGGATTTGGGCCCTTGAACAGAGACCTGTTGCCAGTGGTCTCCTTCTCTTCAGAGGGGGAGCAGTGGCAGGTTTCCCTGGGGAGACCCCATTTTGGGTAGAAGGGGCTTAAGCAAAGGAGAACTGTGGGCCACGAGGCAAGTCTTGCTCTCTCCCCAGCCAGGCCACCCTAGGAGTCCACTCCAAGTCTTGGAGCACTGTTTCTAAGGAAAGGAAGCTCAACTCAGACTCAGCCCCTCTCACAGGAGCCCAAAGCCAGGAAAATGACAATTGGTTTTAGTTCTTCTCCCTTTATTTGTTTTTCCTCTTCTTTTTTTTTTTTTTTTGCCACACCCATGGCATATGGAAGTTCCCAGCCAGGCCAGGGATCAAATCCAAGCTGCAGCTGTGACCTATGCCATAACTGTGGCAATGTTGGATCCCTAACCCACTGCACCTTATTTCTGCACCCTAAAATGATCCACATCTAATTGAATTCTTTTGCATCTAATGATTCTTTATGCATCCCATGAGCCACATCTAATGGAATTTAAAACATAGGTAAGGGGGTTCCCACTGTAGCTCAGCAGGTTACCAACCTGACTGGTATCCATGAGGCTGCAGGTTTGATCCATGGCCTCGATTAGTGGGTTAACAATCCGCTATTGCTGTGAGCTGTGGTGTAGGTCACAGACTCGGCTCAGATCCCACACTGCTGTGGCTGTGGCATAGGTCGGCAGCTACAGCTCTGATTCAACCCCTAGCCTGGGACCCTCCATATGCCGAGGGAGCAGCCCTAAAAAGCAAAACAAACAAACAAACAAACAACAACCAACATAGTTAATACATACATTCACAAGGTTTAAACATCAAGGCAACCTAAAATGTCTGGTTCCACCTCTGCCCTGCCTCATCTCCTAGATACTTTTATTAATTTGTGTACTAAGGTTTCTTTATTCAAATGCAACCAAATATGAATATGGACTTATTTTTCTCCATTCATACACAAAATGTAGCATCCTATACATATACTTCTGCACTTTGATTTTTTTCTTTTTTCTTTTTAGGGCCACACCCCCCAGGGCATACGGAGGTTCCCGGGCTAGGGGTCGAATCGGAGCTGTAGCTGCCGGCCCATGCCACAGCCACAGCAACATGGGATCTGAGCCACATTTGTGACCTACACCACAGCTCACCACAAAGCCGGATCCTTAACCCACTGGGCGAGGCCAGGGATCAAACCAGCAACCTCATGGTTCCTAGTTGGATTCATTTCTGCTGTGCCACAACGGGAACTCCTACTTCTGCACTTTGATTTTTTTAACTTAAAACATACATTATATTAAATATTGAACACTCATTTGCTTGTCACTGTTCGAATCTTTTCTGTATATTAACCCATTTAATCCTCCTAATACTCCTATTATTATCCTCATCTTGCCAGGGAGATTTTTTCCATATAATGAACATCTTCAAATATTTTCAGCTGCATATTCCCCTGTTGTATGAGTGCATCATGATTTCTGTAACTCACTGCCTAGTGATGGGCTCTTGGTTGTTTTTTTTTTTTGTCTTTTTGCTATTTCTTGGGCCGCTCCTGCGGCATATGGAGGTTCCCAGGCTAGGGGTCTAATTGGAGCTGTAGCTGCCAGCCTACGCCAGAGCCACCGCAACACGGGATCCGAGCCGCGTCTGCAACCTACACCACAGCTCACGGCAACGCCGGATCGTTAACCCACTGAGCAAGGCCAGGGATCGAACCCGCAACCTCATGGTTCCTAGTCGGATTCGTTAACCACTGCGCCACGACGGGAACTCCCCTTGGTTGTTTCTAATCTTTGCTATCATGGACTGTGTGGCATTGTACAGATGTTATTTTGTATGTGTGGAAATTGAGCTGCAGAATAGCTATCTAGAAGGGGGATTTCTGTGTCAAAGGATAAACGCATTTGTAATTTTGATGAATATTGCCAGATTGCCCTCGGTAGAAGCTCTTCTTTCTTTTTGTAATTGCCTAGGGTTTCTTTTTTTTTTTTTTTAATGAGAGTTGCAACGTTTATTTCAGGTTCTCTCTTGTTTTTTTTTTTTTTTTTTTCTTTTTTGCCACACAGGCAGTATGTGGGAATTCCTGGGCCAGGGATTGAACCTACGCCGCACAGCAGCAACCAGAGCCACAGCGGTGAGAACGCAGGAACCTCAACCCGCTAGGCCATCAGAGAACTCCCTGCCTAGCGTTTCTCATGAATAGTGTCATTGGTGAACCACTAATATATCGGTCAATTATATCATGGTCTTTGTTAAAAACATTTATATAGGACTTAGTTGATCCTCTATAGCCTGCCCGTATGAGGTGGGGCTTATCCCTGTTTTAAAGACAAGAAAACTGAGGTGCAGAGAGGTTAAGTGGCCTGCCAAGGACTGGTGCAGAGCTGAGGTTGGATCCACATCTGCCCAGCATATTTTTTTGCTCCACCTGCCACTTAACCTTAGTCACTGGCCCTGGCTCTGGCTGATGGGCCTGTGTTACTTAAATCAGATTCCCTGAAGCTGGGGAAGCTGAAAGCTCAAGACCCAGTGGAAACCCCCATTCCCCTTTTCCACACTCTGGGCTCTCTAGCAAACTTTTGCTGGTGTGTAGTAAGTCTCCTGGGTTTGACCAGAAGGATCAAGCCCTGGAAACTTACTATCTTGGGTGACTTGGAAAGGTTGAGAGAGCCAGCAAAGCTGAGGACCAGGATCTGGTGCCAGGATTTTGGAATTAGGTGGGCCACTAGACTCTCTGCTGGCGGTTCTGGGACAAGCGGATATCAATTATTGAGGCCAAAGTGGCCCCAGCTAAAATCCTTTCTCTTGGCCCCTGAGAAATCCTGCTGTAATTTACTCTCACCAGTCAGAGTGGTGATTTCTTACTGTCATTGCTGGTGAGAGTAGATTACAGTAGTATTTCTAGGGAAGTAACTAATATTTTTCCCAGTAATATTTGAAGGGGCAGCACTGCCATGTTTCAGAACATGGACTCTGAGCCAGACTGCTTGGGTTTTTATGTGAGTATCCTATTGCTGGCATAACAAATTGCTACATATTTAGAGACTTGAACCATGACAGATTAATTGTTAGGTACCTTTGGCGGTCAGAAGTCTGAAATGAGTCTCACTGAGATAAAATCAGAATGTCAGTAGGGCTGTGTTCCTTCTGGAGGCTTTCGAGAAGAATCCATTTTCTTGCCTTTTCCAGCTTCTAGAGGCTGCCCACATTCTGTGTTTCATGATCCCCTTCCATCCTCAAAGCCAGCTGGATAGCATCACTCTGACTTGCATTTCTATTATCACATCTCCCTTTTGTCACTCTCCTGCCCCACCTCCCACTCTTTCCACTCTAAGGACTCTTGTGATTATACTGGGTCCACCCAGATAACCCAGGATAATCTTCCCGCTTCATGACCCTTAACATAGTCATATACCTATAAAGCCCTTTTTGCCATGTAAGGTACCATCCTCAGGTTCCAGGAATTAGTACTTGGAGGAGCCATTATCTGCCTACTACAATATGCATCTGCACTCTACCACTTACTAATTGTGTGACCTTGGACAAGTTGTTGTATCTCTTGTTCAGTTTCCCCATCCTTAACATGGAAATAATAGTAATTCCTACTCCATGGGCTTGTTAGGAGGATTAAAAGAGTTGCTATTTGTCAACTACTTATGGTAGTGTCTGCCACATAATAAATGTTATGGAAGTGCCTGCTGGCTAAGATATATTAAATACATAAAAATATTCACACTCTTTGGTCTAGCAATCCTATTATTTTGTAATCTATTTCATAGAAACAAAAGGATCCATGTATTAGGCTACATAAAGCATTGGTCCATATTGGGAGAAAATGCATAAACAGGAAATCACTGGACTATGCATTAATGGGATGACCGAATCAGTGTACTCTATCTGGAATGTAATGGAACAATTTTTTTTCTTTGGCCTTTTTTTAGGGCCACACCTGTGGCCTATGGAGGTTCCCAGGCTAGGGGTCAAATCAGAGCTGTAACCTCCAGCCTACACCACAGCCACAGCAATGCCAGATCCTCCAAGCCACGTCTGTGACCTACACCACAGCTCACAGCAACTCTGGATCCTTAACTCATTGAGTGAGGCCAGGGATCAAATCTGCGTCCTCATGGATACTAGTCAGATACCTTTCTGCTGAGCCGGGATGGGAAGTCCCCCTAATGGAACTATTAAAGAGAATACAATAGAACCATACTTGTAGACCTAGAGGAGTGCCCTGAAGAAAAGTTAGAGGAGGAAGTTACAAAGTAATGGTTTAGCACAATCTTACTTTTTTAAAGAACATCAACCTGCCCAAAATTGTTGTAGATATTTGAGCCAATCAGTTATTTAACCTCTGAATGCCTTGGCTTCTTCATCTGTGAAATGAGGATAACAATAATTCTCCCTTGGAAACTCTAGCAAAGATTAAATGGGGATGAAACCCTTAAAATCCTGCTAGTAGCAGCATAGTCTGGAATTTGCGTAAAGTGGTTTGAATACAGAAATGTGCAGGATGCATCTAGGGTGCTCACCTGGTTGCCTCAGAGATGGAGAAAGGAAACTCAGAAGAATTGGGAAGAGATGGTTAACTTTCTTTTTGTATATCTTTGCATTGTTTCACCAATGGAGGCTAGCTCTTGTTACTCTGGTAACCTTTTTATGGCGTAATATTTTATTGGTAGTTTGGATACTATCACCATAACCACAGACACTCCATTGGGAAAAGCATGAACGTGGAAACATACCATGATTCAAGGTTTTGTAATTTTTGAAGAGGAATTTAATAATAGAAATTTAAAGAGGAAAAAAAAGGCCGGAGAGCCCTAAATCAGACCAGCGTTCTGTGTCCACAGCATCTACTGCCGAGGCTGTTCCAAGCCGCTGTGCTGTTCCTGCGCACTCCTGGATACCAGCCACAGCGAGCTTAAGTGTGACATTGGCATGGAGATCCAGCAGCGGCAGGAGGAGCTGGACACCATGACGCAGGCGCTGCAGGAGCAGGATCACGCTTTTGGCGCGGCGCAAGCGCAGATGCGCTCGGCTGTCAGCCAGCTGGGCCGCGTGCGCACCGACACCGAGGAGCTTATCCACGCGCGTGTGCGCCAGGTAGTAGCGCACGTGCTGGCTCAGGAGCAGGAGCTGCTGGAAGGGGTGAACGCGCGGTATCAGCGCGACTACGAAGAGATAGCAAGCCAGCTGAGCCGCCTGGACGCTGTGCTGCAGCGCATCCGCGTGGGCAGCGCCCTTGTGCAGAGGATGAAGCGCTATGCCTCGGACCAGGAGGTGCTGGACATGCACAGCTTCCTGCGCCAGGCGCTCCACAGCCTGAGCCAGGAGGAGCCCCAGAAGCTGAGAGCCGCCGTGCGCACCGATAGCTTCGACGAATTCAAGGTGCGCCTGCAGGACCTCGTCTCTTGCATCACCCAGGGCACAGGTAAGCCACCCTCATGCCTGGCCTGTTTACCTTTTCAGGGTTTGGGCCCTGCAGCTGCCTCCTGGGAAAGGAGGAGTAGTGGAAAAAGATTAGTTCTGTGTGACAGAAAAGGAAACTGGGGGGTTTTTGTTAAGTCTCTTGGGATTGTTCACCGTCATAGGTTCTGGGGAGACGATAAAACTGGGGGAGAGGAGGTGCTGATAGGAGGTTGCAGCCAACCACCCAGCAGGGGGTTATGTTTGACTGATTTACAAGACTCTACAGATGAGCTGCTATCTCGTGACCCTTGGGAAAGTTAAGACACTACAAAATTGTAGTATTATTTTAGCCCCAGAGGGACCAACTACTCCAGGAGGTTCTCTTAAGCCATCTGTGTCTGACAACAGAGAAGTCAACTGGAACATGAGGTTAGGGTGGAGGATTTGAAAAAACCCCTGGCGGGGGGACTTACCCAAAACCATGCAAGGGCTCGGTGGAGATCTTTTGCTCCTAGGATGTCCTGCCCTGGACCAGCTGCCAACCTTTGTGGGCCCTGCCCGGTTTTGGGTACTTGGGAAATGGGGAGACAGCAGACCAGTTTCTGACCTGGAGTTGTCCAGTCCAACTGGGAGACAAGGTTGGGGCATGTCACATAGCTGGTGCATGAGACACGGCTTGGCTCTGCAGTCCAAATCCAGTTGTAGCAGCTTGATATGGGCTGGAGATATTAGTGGGGCAGGGAGGGGGCTTTCAAGAGACACGAAGTGGTGCTCAAAGGGGCCTCCGGTGAGGGGGGAGGGGGGGCTTTAGTGGCACTTTGACAAAAATCTCTAGGCTGGAATCTGAGCTCTGGACAGCTGGTGCGAGGATGCCCTTACCAGGAAAGGGGAGGGAGGCTACAGAATCTGAAGATTCTTGAGCAGGTGCTACTGATGGAAGGCTTGCTCACTTCTGCCCTTGGAGCTGAGCTGATGGATGTAGGCTCATAAGAGTGTGATACTAGGGTGGGTATGGACTTGCCCCTTTTCCACCTAGGTGGTGACTCTTAGCCCATGTATAGGACATGATCCCCATAGAGTTTACCGTGCCTTGGCTCTTGTAACCAGGCAGTGGCAGAGAAAGGGGTTATTTTATTCTGAAGCATGAGAGATTTCGATTTACTAAAAAGAGTCTGCAGGTCAGAAGAGTATCATGGCTCTCTCACTATGCAGAGAGGTCAGTGAGCAGTAATGCTGTTAGGACTGTCTCTGCTTTGCCGTGGTGGAAGCCCTGAGTTGGAGAGAGCTGTGCTTGGGGTTTGGAGTCAAAGGCAAGAACTCTCTAATGCTATCCCTCTCTTCCCTCTGGCTGAGTTCATATCTTTCACAGTCAGGGAGCTTTCTTTGCAGCTAAAGCCCCTCCATGGAACTGCCCCAGTATTGCCAGAGGCCCTGGAAAATGGGTCTCCAGGAAAAGTAACAGGGATGTTTCCTTTGTCACTGTCCCAAGCCAGAATGCCTCTTACCAGGGATGTCCCTGACCTGCCTGTGACCTTCTCTGTGTTCTCCAGATGCAGCTGTATCCAGGAGAGCCAGCCCGGAGGCCACCAGCACACCCAGAGACACTTCTGATGTTGACCTGGTGAGATGGGCTTGAGGTCTGAGGGCGGGGTGGTATGAACAGCAGGTCAGGTGGGTTGGGAGTTCCCTTGTGTCAGGAAGGAAACTGAGTCTCACTGTCCCTATGTTTGTAGGCGATAGTGGAGGGAGAGCCCCTGAGAGGGGAATAGCAAGGGCCTGAAATGGAGCCTTCAGTGGGAGGGCATAAGCAGGGCTGGCTAGCTGGCTGGCTCTGGGCTCTCAAATGCCAAAGTAGCTCTCAATGAGTTCAGGAGGGGTGAGACCCAGGGATGGACAGGAGGTAGGCAGCCCTGATAGATGAAGCAGGTGACCCTCCCCTCCCCTCCATGTGCTCCGCCCCAGCTATGTGGACTTTCCCTTCCTCCTCCCCCCATACATGATTCTTGGAGAGGAACGGAGAATGGATCCGGGAGTCAGACAATGATCGCAACAGCCTGGGTTCCGTCAGTGTGATTTTAGGGCCAGCATAGTTCCAAGAACCACAGTTTTCAGGGTTTGCAGGAGCCCACACTCCCTCTAATGTTGGCATTCCCTCTGCAGCACCCCTGACCTGTGACTGGCCAGTTTTCATGCACAGACCTCCAGGGGACAGGAAGCTCGCTCATTCTTGAGACAGCTACTCCCATCTCTGGACTGCTCTGACTTAGACTGGTGCTTCGCTAGGTGGAAATGCCATGGCATCCCTTTAACTTGCCATGTTGGGTGCTTGCCTGCATGGCTCCTCTCCGCCAGGATAAGCTGCTTCAGTTCCTTCCTAGACTGGGCCTTGGGTTTGCTCCCCATGCTGGTTGTTCAGGTGTGCCTGCTTGTCAAGGATTGGGGCCCCAGACTGACTGGTCCTCCATGGAAAGCAGGTCTTGTGGCTGTGGCAGTCATCCTTTCTGGCTTGGTCATGGCATGGCCTATAGGAGAGAGAGATTGCTGTAGGATGGGGCAATCAGGAGAGGCTTTCTGGAGGAGGCAGAACTTAGGATCTGAGAGTTAGTGTGGAGAGAGCATGGAGTCTCACCGCTTGCATAGAAGATGAAGCTAAGGCACAGAGAGTGTGTATGACAACCCAAGGCCACACAGCAAGCTAGGGACAGGACTTGAAGCCAGTTCCTAACTGCCTTGAGCATTCCCATTTAACACATATACAAAAGTTTAAAATGGACATTATTTTTGAATAGGCAATATAATCATGGTCAGAATTTTAAAAAGTGATCATGTCGCCTACTTTGTGTCCCCCATTTATCTAGTTTTTATGCCCATTTGACTAGACTTATTAATTTGTTACATATCCTACCAAAATTTCTTTAATGACAAACATGTATGACTCTGGATATTTGCTTTCCTTTTTATCCCCCACAAAGGTAGCACAGTACCATATATACATATTTGGGAATTCTAACCTGATCAGTAGGCAGGGAGCTTCCTGATGCCTTTTTGCATCTGCATAATGGTCCACTAAATGGTCGTAGTCTGCTTTATTTAGCCAGTTCCTTGTTGATCATATTTAGATGGTTTTGGTATTATAAACACAGTAGAATGAATAATATTCCCAAAGAAATCATGTGAATGATACCACATGGAAAGGGCCCTGGGTCCACAGATCACGGCTATCTTCCAGGTGCCAGTCGCTGGCTAATGATCAGCAAGAGAGCCCATGCTGTCTCCTGTGAGTAAGGTCTGGGCATTTTGCTGGGTCTTTGTCTTGCGATCTCTCACTGCCAGCCACTAAACAGTTTGAACTTGGGGCATCAGAAGAATGCTGTTTGTGCAGAGTTTCTTGCTTTCACTTAGGTAATAGTCTGGTGGGGGGGGGGTCACATACTGTTAGTGCAGAGGACAGGTGTGTCTCCTTGAGGGAACTATGCCTGGAGAAAAGCAACTCCTGGACCCGCATTCCTGCTTAGGAGGCAGAAGCTGGGCTTCCAGCACCAACACGCATCCCTCTTGAAACTGCTAGTTTACCTTCATCACCACCACATGCCTAGGCGGAGAGGATGCTAAACACACCAACAGGCTTAACTAGGCGCGCTTGGGTGGGAGAGCAGCTTGGGCATTTTCCCTCCTCTATTTCTCATAGGCTTGCTCTGTAATGACATCGAGATACTTCAATGGAAAAAGAATAAATTACTTCAAAGCTGTAAAACAACTATAAATCAGTCATCATGATTTTTTTTTTTCCTGTCCCGAGCCCTCCTGTGTGTCCCCTGCTTCATTAACATGGGAAGGGGCGGGGTGTCAGGGAGGATGGGACAGAGGTGGAGAGGAGCCCAGCCCTGCCTTTCTAGGAGTTCAGAGCCCACACAAAGAGGTTCAGGTTACAGAGCCAGATGTGGAAGGATACACCAGGACCTTTGCAATTTTTTTTCCCCTTAATTTCAAATGATGATCAAATATGTATAACATAAATTTTGCCTAGAAGTGGACAATGTTGGCTCCTTTGGTAATTATGTTCCTAATTTTGGAGGAACCACCGTATAAGTTTCCATAGTGTCTCCATCCATCATCATCTACCTTCCCACTGACAGTGCACAGTGCTTCCAGATTTGTCACATCCTCATTCACACTTGTTTGTTTGTTTTCCCTTTTTCTTTTTAGAGCCACACCTGTGGCATGTAGAACTTCCCAGGCTAGGAGCTGAATCGGCGCTGTAGCTGCTGGCCTACGCCACAGCCACACAGCCACGCTGGATCCAAGCCACATCTCTCTCTCTTTTTTTTTTTTTTTTTGTCTTTTGAGGGCCGCTCCTGCGGCATATGGAGGTTCCCAAGCTAGGGATTGAATAGGAGCTGTAGCCACCGGCCTGCGCCAGAGCCACAGCAATGCCGAGATCCGAGCTGCATCTGCAACCTACACCACAGCTCACCGAAACGCCTGATCCTTAACCCACTGACTGAGTCCAGGGATCAAGCTCACACCCTCATGGACACTGTGTTGGGTTCTTAACCTGCTGAGCCCCAATAGGAACTCCATTAATAGCCATCTTATTGAGTGCGAGGTAGTTTAAACTTTTTTGACCCCCACCCACTGTAAAAAAATATATTTTACATCTAACCTACAGCATGTACACATGCAATACCTGTAGCTAAAACAGAAGATTTTTTGTTTTTTTCTTGGCCAGGCGAGCCACATGTGGACGTTCCTAGGCCTGGGATCCAACCTGTGCCATAGCAGTGACCACACCGGATGCTTAAACTGCTAGGCCACCAGGGAACTTCTAAAACAGATGTTTGGCAAAATAAATTAACACTTATAATAAAGATAGGACATATGCTAATATTTTCTATTCGGTGCTTTTGTCTGTAATCCAAAAAAGTGCCAGTCATCACGTTGCTTTCATGATCCATTCATGGGTCGCAGATGTAGTTGGCAAAACCCTGGTGCAGAGAGTGCCGTGGAGATGGTGCCCTTTTTCGATGGGCCTGGGAGAAAGTGACCTGGGAGATGATCCCCTCTCCCCACTTCCCACAGGTGGGTCCACGCTCTGATCCAGAGACAGCTCTCCCCGCTTTCGGTAAAGATGCTGAGAAAAAGAGAGCCAGGAAGGGGGAGGAGAGAAGGAAATCAGTCCATCCAGAGCCCACATTTCACAGGAAAGGGCTCAGTACTGAGAAAAACCCACCTCGGGGTTCCAGTCCCGGCACCTGGCCTGTGGTGCTGGGCTTTGCCTGCCTTCCCCAGCCACGGCTTGGCCAGGTAATCCCTGCTGCCCTCCCCCTCTCCCGTGAGGGTGAGCCTGCCGGTGGCTCAGAGGGACAGAGCTTTTCCCCATGAGGAAAGCACACACTGGCCTCATCCTCTCACCACCCGCTGCCTGGCTTTTCCGATGCAGCTCTGTTTGACGAAGGGCCCCCTCCGGCTGTGTCAGAATCCCGTTCCTTTTCTGGGGGGATGTGGATGGACTGCAGGCTCCTGATGTGTGATCATCCACTGAGCACACCGGGGGTGTGAGGCGCCAGGGGGTTGGGATTGGAGGCAGGACCCCCTGAGGCTGGGCCTCCCCTTTCAGGGGGTTGCTTCCCGAGTCACCCACTGGGCTTCAGCAGAAGGGCCAGCTTACTCTGCAGCTTCCCAGATGGAAAGCAGTGGTGCCAAGGGATGGACAAGACAGTGACCAAAGAAAAGAGTACATGAGGGTGCAGGGAGGGAACGTCCATTTCCAAAACACTGGATTCAAGGAGTTCTCATTGTGGCTCAGCAGTAAGGAACCCACCTTGAATCCATGAGGACTCGGGTTCTATCCCAGCCTTGCTTAGTGGGCTAAGGATCCAGCGGTGGCGTGAGCTGTGCCGTAGGGCGGCAGCTGCAGCTCCAATTCAGCCCTGTGCGGCAGGTGTGACCCTAAAAAGAAAACACCAAGACCAACAACAACAAAAACCCCACTGGTCCAGGCTCTTAATAGGTATGTGACCTTGAGAAGTATACCTTCATTCTGCCTCAGTTTCCTTCTCTGTAAATTATAATTATAGCATAATAATAGTAATTATAAATGGTACCAATCCCTTTGTTAAAAAAACTACGGTTTCTTTTGGTTGTGAAATTCGCATAAAAGTCACCATTTCAATTAAAGTGTGTACAGTTCAGTGACACTTCATACACTCAGTCTGGTATAACCATCCCCCTTCTCTAGCTCCGGAATATTTTCATGACCCCAAAAAGGAAACCCCACACCATGAGTCAGTCGCTCCTCACGTCCCCATCCCCCACCCTCCGGCCCCCACCCGCCTGCCCGTCTCCATGCAGCGCCTCGCGTTTCCAAGAAATGGACTCACACAGTTCTCTCGTGGCTGGCTGCCTTGCATTTAGTAAAATGTGTTTTCCAGGTTCATCATATTGTGTGTGTTAGAACGTCATTCCTTGTTATGGCTGAATAACATTCTCCTGGATGGCTGTCCTACGTTTTGTTTATCCATTCATCGGCTGATAGATACGTGGGTTGTTTCCACCATTTGGCTGCTGTGACTAGTGCTGCCATAAACATCCCTGTGCAGGTTTCTGTTTGAGCATCTGCGTTCAGCTCCTTAGGGTAGACCTGGAAAGAGAGTGGTTGGATCATATGGGAAGTCTTTGTTTCGCTTTTTGAGGAACTGCCCCTGTTTCATTTCGGGGAGAGGTTCATGAAGCCCTCGGCACTGTGCCCAGCCCAGAAGTGTAATAAAAATAGTGGCCTCATCTTCCTCCTCAGCTGCTTACTAAGTGCCAGGTGCTCTTCTACACATTTTCCTTGTAGTCACATTGCATCCACATTGCTCTGGGAGGTGGATATTATTATTCCCATTATACAGAGGGGGACTGGGGCCCGAGAAGTTTGAAGTGGTTCGTCCGAGGTGTGTAATCGTGTAGTTGCTATTCTAACCCAGGTGGAGTAAGGCCCAGGGCAGAGTGAAGGTCACAGGGAGGCTGGTGTCCCAGGAGGCTCGGTGGAAGGATTTTTCCTCCCTGTTATAACCGCAGCTGGAGAGGAGGTGCTCCCATTAGTAGTGAGCACCCTGTCCCCGGAGCTGTCCAGCCTGGGCCTGGTTGTCACGCAAGCTTGAGGGATTGCTGGGCAGTGTGATCCCTGAGGTCCTCCTCCAGCCCTGGCAAGGATGCACAGGCACTGAAGTGGCCCCTGGATGCCAGCCCCTCAGGGTCACAAGGGGGTGAAGTCACAGAGGCTGTGGGGTCCCCAGTGGGCTCTGGGCTTTGGACCGGGCAGCCTGCACCCAGCCCTGGTCCTGCTGCCTGGTCATTTCTAACCACCCTGTCTCCCGACTTTGCAGCCAGAGGAGGTGCAGAGGGCCCAAGGGCAGACCCCGGAATTGGCTGTAGTCCAGCCGGTGCCGGGGGCACACCCTGTGCCAGTGTATGCCTACTCCATCAAAGACCCCTCGTGCAGAGAGGTAAGGTTCTCCCAGCCTCCCCCGTCGCCCCTGATCCCTGAGGGCCCAGATCCCAGCAGGCTGTAGGAGGTGGAGTGGAGTGAGGATCCAGACTCTCCTCACCCTGGGTTGTCCTGTCAGGAGGCTCCCCTCCAAGCATGAGCCACTCCCAGGAGGTAGTCAGAGGCCAGCCATGGTCAGTGGTCACCAGTGGAGCCAGTGCTCATGGTGACCTGGGAGGGCATACGGTACAGAGAGAGGCACGATCTCCATGGCAGAAAGTAGGGGGACCAGCAGGAGCAAAGGGCACAAGTCCCTGCCACCCAGGTCTGGGTCTCTGCCCACTGCCCCAGTGGCTCCTGACCCTGCCTGTGGCTCCCCTCTGTACAGGAGAGCTCCAGCACAGCCACACCACAGAAGAGGAAGTCCTGCCAAACTGAGGCCCCCAGGAAGGTCATCAAGATGGAGTCAGAAGTGGAGGAGGAGAGGGCTCGGAACTCCCCCGAGCAGCCCAGGCCCAGCACCTCTAAGGCAGTCTCACCACCCCACCTGGACGGGCCCCTCAGCCCCAAGAGCCCCACCAAAGGAAATGAGCTCTTCTGGCCTGACAGCAACCACGTGACTGGCAACAACCCCGGGGAGGCAGGTAGGGAGGTGGGTGGCAGCAGAGGCTGAGGCCTGCACGCTGTCCTTTGGGGTCCGGGTGGGATTCCCTCTTCTGCATCCTGACCCCACCCAGGGAGCCCAAAGCTAACAACATTCCCTGCGTGTCCTGCCCTCAGCTGCCACCAAAAGGTGACGGGAAAGCCCAGGGTTTGTGGGGTGAGAGTGGACAGTGTACCCTGTGCTTTGCTGGGATGCCAGTGTTGCGGGGGCATGAGGGGCTCAAGGCCCCAGCTCCTTCCCCCAGCCCCCTTGTACAGAACCCAGCATCGCGTCTCTGCACAGAATGGGGTCTCTCCCAGAAACGTGTGTTGGCGGGCGCCTAGCACCTACGCAGAGAGGACTTGGGTAAAGGCCACACCCTTCAGTTTCCCAATTTTTCTGCAGAGGCCACCTGCCAAAGGTGCCTTGTTTGTCCAAGAGACTCTTTATAACCACTGCTAGATGGGGAGTCTTTTCACATGAGTTGAGGTCAACACATGGAATTCTGGAATGTTCAAGACAGTTCTTGCTGGATCTGTTTGACCCAGCATCCTGCTTTGTTTTCACTCTGGGTCCCACACTGAGCCCTGTCCCTGGTCACACACTCTGCCCCGACTGATAATCCTTGCTCACAGGTGCTATTGGTAGTCAGAGGGTTTTGAGTCAGCTAGATAAAGTCTCTTTTATTTCAAACATCTCAGCTCAGGGGGCTGAGAATTGGAACAAATCAGTGTCCTGCTCCAGGTTGGCAAAAGGTTCCAAACGAGGGGGTGCTTGTCACAGCCCCTCTGCAGGTCGTAAATTCTGAATCCAGGGCCAACAGCTGAATTAAGTGTTCACAGACAGGACACAGCAGGCATGCTGGAAAGCAGCTTTGAATAAGCCCTCTGCACAAGCAGATCCACACTGGCACCCGTGGTGAATGTTCACATCCCCCCCTTGCAGGGCACGCGTCACCAACCCAGCCCGCTGGCCAGCAAGGATTCCCACGGGACAACACCCGGGGCCCCATCCACGAGCGTCCCTGGCAGGACCTAACGTTGTCTCCCCCGCCCCGTTTCAGAGGAGCGCGTCGTGGTGATCAGCAGCTCAGAAGACTCAGATGCTGAAAACTCGGTGAGTGGCTCAGAAGGTTGGCCCAGGACTCCTGCCTCCCTTCATTCCAGGTCCCAGGGGGCACAGCCACAGCAGGTGACTCTCAGACTCGCCTTGCGCCTGGGGAATTTGCCAGCAAGGCAGTGAGTCCTGAGCTGTCCAGAGGCTAGTCTCCAAGCGCCAGCTGTGGGTCTGGATCCCCGAGCCCACCCTCCATACCAGGGCAGGAGCCTTCAGTAATCACATGCACTCTTCCGAAAAGCTGAGAGAGGGCTTCCTTCCAGAGCCCTGTCTTTTTTCGGGGCTACCCTTGTCTGGAGCTTCCTTATGCATTTTCTGGCCTCTTAAGTCCTCAGTGAGGAGGGTGGACAAGAACCAAGTCCCTGGCTGGCCACGGCCAGTGGCAGCCAGTGCAGGGCTGTGAGGGCGCACCGTGCAGGGCCCAAACAAGCAAGCCGTGACTCCATGTGAGAAGAACTTCTTTAAAGCTATCCCACAGTGGAACACGTGGCCCTATGGGTTGTGACCCTCGAGGTTTGTTAGTGGAGGCTGGGCTGTCACCTGTCCAGGGGAACAAGGGATTGGAGTAGAGTGGAAGGTTGGACTGGGGGGCCCCCGAGGTCCCTCCCAACCCTCAGTCTGAGGTTCTGTGTTGGAAAGTGTGCGGAGCCCATGGAGATCAACGCACCTTCCTCCTCGCCAACCCACCCCTCGCCAAGAGCTCGCCATGCGTCCCGCCCCTGCCGGGCCTTCCGTCCGCCCCGTGGTACATGCCGCTTCCAAGCTCGGCCTCCCGACCATCCGGAGCAAGCCGCCAACCCCAACGCTGAGTGTCCCAGCCAGCCCACCGGTCTCCAGGAACAAGCTGCCAGCCCCCCGGGTGTCCGCCTCCTGTCACGCGGAGCACTGAGAATCCCACGCCTTCGCCACATCCTGCGTCTGCCCCTCAAAGTGTGTCGTGGCATCACATTGACTTGTCCTCCTGCCATGGTCCAAGCCACCACTCCTGCCACCACCACGCCTCCCAGCCATCCTGCCAATCCCCAGGAGTGTCCCACCCACCTCCAAAGGGTTAACGGCCAACCCTTCCGGGTGCGAGGGGTAGCTCGATCCCGCGGCCGCTCCCTCCGGGGCTCCCCGCATGTGGCCCAGTGGCTCCACAGCTTCTTTGCCCTTCCTCTCTCCTCTGTGCCTCCCCAGCTTGATGCCTCTGCCAGGGGGCACCTGGGGGGAGGCAGAGGAGCACCCCTGACTCTTGGGGCAAGAATCTCCCCTGGGGATTCTGGCAGGGCCCCCATGGAGAATCTCCAAGTCCAGGTCCCACTGGAAGGCCCTCCAGATGCATTTCCACCACCCCATCCTCCAGAGAGACCTCCCACCAGCATGAGCACCCCGCAGACAAGCCTCTAAGAGCCCCACGTGCCCTCCTACTCCACAGCCCTAACCCTGAGCACCTTCCTCTTGTAACCTTGTGGCCAGCACCCACCCCGCCGCCCGGCCCTGCACACAGTAGGCGCGCACTGCATCTTGTCAGGGAATGAAGAGCTACGTGGACCTCAGGGCAAAGAGACCAAGTCCTTCCCAGCCAGGGGGCCATGACTGATGGGGCCATTGCTCTCTACATCCTCCAGCCTCTTTTCCCCAAACAAGAAAGCTTCTCTCCCCCTTTGCACCTCCCACTGCCCCATTCCCCCACCCCAAGCCTTCCCTCTGGGCCTCTGCCGGGATGTGAGCCCACAAGTGCAAGGACTCTGCTGCTCCCAGGCCCTGGCAGGTGTGGCTACTCAATAAATACCTATTGAACCATCACCCTTGCAAACCCTTCTTCCATGACCATCAGATTCCCTGCTGGGCTTAGCTCTTCCTTTGTCTCCTGCCCGCACTGAAACCTGGCTCACCTGGGGGGCTACTGTGTCCCTCTTTCCCCCACACTCTGTGAGCATCAGAGGTGGGAGGTGGGGTTCAGGCCCTCTGCCTCCTGGACTGTTTCCGTCCCACCTTCTGGCAAGATCCCCTCTGCCTTTGTGGTTCCAGCTCTCTAGGTGAACCCCACTTCCCCCAGCTCATCTTGGTCATCCTCTCGCTTCCCCCCAGGCATCTCCTGCCTCCTACGTTTCCTCTCCCCACCCAGGTGCACCCTTCTTCCTGGGTGACTTCAGCATCCCCCACTCTGGCCTCACCTCGACCTTTCAGGGATCCCCACCCCATTCCCCTGCAGCCACATCCCCCTTTTCTCTCTGGACCTCACCCTTACCGAGAACTGGGAATCTCTAAACCAGCCCACTCACACTCTGACCACAGCCTCCTGGTCCTTGAGCTCTCAGTTGTCTCTCAGGCCTCTGCTCTCCCTTCCGGCTCCCTCTGCCCTTAACTTCCCTCCCACCAGCCAGCAAAGTCCAGTGTTTAAGCCAATCTTTCACCAGGATCTCCGGAGCCCTGCCCACCTTGGCCTCCGGTAGGCTGTCCTCCAAAGACAGCCCTGGAAGGATTCAGAGTGGCGTTCCTGCTCAGCTCTGCCACCTGGAGGCCAACTTCTGTTGGTGAGAAGTCCAGGCAAGTGAAAGCTGCAGGGACTGTCTGTCTCCAGGGCTCCCTGGCACTCCAGCCTCAGCGCTCACCCGGCCCCCCACCCCCACAGCTACTTGTGAGCTGCCACTCCCCTAGCCCTGCTCCCTCGTCCCCACCCTAGCTTTCAGCAGGTGACTGAACCTTCTGCCCTAGGAGAACAGATGGGACAGGTGGCATGGGAGCAGCCCACATCTTGCGTCACTGATGGCAGATTGACCCCATCACGTCCTTCCTCCGTCCCTCCTGGTAGGATGGTGGAGAGGGCCACCCAACTCTGGGACTCACTCCCCTTCTTCGGGGCCCCAGCCCTCCCACCTCCCTGGGAGCCTCGATCCATCTCCCATCCTCATCTGCATCTTCAAACACTCTCCCAGAGCTACCTGAAGAAAGCCTTGCCCATCTTGCCCCCACCCCCATCCCCCTCCCTGCATTCCCCTTCAGCCTTCACTCCCCACCCACCCCAGGCGCTCCCTCCCCACCATGCCTGAGCCCTGCCACCAGCACCAGGGTGACCTCCATGCTCCAGGTCCACTGGTCACCTTTAGTCCTAAATCCCCCCGAAAGACTCTGCTTTTCTTGGGCTCAGGAGGTTCCCCTGCAGCTTTGGCTGCTCCTCCTCACTACCCTTTCAGGTCTCTCTGTCCTTTTCAGTGTTGTTTTTCCAGCTTAGGTTCTAGGCTCTCTTTTTAGTCTGTGCACGCTGACCCTGCCCTCGGCTGCATCCACAGCCACTACAGGCTCCTGCCCGCCAGGCCAGTAGAGCCGCTGGCCTGCCAACATCTGCACTCAGATACCCCACAGAATCCTCAGACTCCCTTCCTCTCCTCTCAGCAAATCACCATCTGTGCGGTCACAGAGGCTGAGGCCCCAGAGCGGCCCAGGCCCACCTCCCCCTTTTTTGTTATTTCTCCCAGCCAGTCACCTGTTGAGTCTTGTCTTTCTTTCCATGTTCTAAATTCCTCTGAAATCTGGGCACTTCTTTCATCCCATAATCTTGATAAAATTAAAGCAAAACTGACACTGGGTGGAGACAAGACCAGGAAGGAAAGAGCGAGAGAAGGATGGGAAGGCCACTGCTCTCCCCAAACTTCCTGAGTGTTAGGGGGAGGCACTGAAAATGACAGCATTTGGGTGTATGTGTGGCAGGTGGGGTGGGGGGGGTCTAGTCCTCCGCGGTCAGCAAGGCCACTAGGTGATGTCTCAGGGTGACCAATTCAGGAAGGAGCAGCACATTTCAGATCACAAAGAATTAAATGATGAGAAGCAGCTGCTCACCTTTGCGACCAGAGAGAGCCAGACACTCCCTGCTTTAGTGGACGTGGTTTTCAGACACAGGTTTTAAAATTAACAATTACAGGAGTGGGATGCTTACTGAAAAAAAAATTTTTTTAAGAAAACAAATTAGATACCGCTAATTAAGTGCATCTCTCACCCACATTCTGTGCCCCCTTCCAGAACCCTGGTTCTCCCACAGTCCCTTAGAGGGAGGGGACGGTGTGACGTTGGCAGGGTGCTCCAGGCTCCTATGCCCTCCCCTCTCATTGGCCTTCAGTCTAGCCTGCCAGTGTGTGAGGGTTGTAAAATCCCAGCTTGCTAAGATACCACACTTGCCAAGATACCACACTTGCCAAGTGTACCTGGGCATGTAGCCCCCTGACCCTTGGGCTGTGGCTGTGTGAGTGGCTGGAATCCAGCCGTGGGGGCTCTGGCACAGATCTGGCATGCTGGTCAGGGCTCAGGGAGAGGCAGCTTGAGCAGGAGGGGTGCTCTGTAGGAGGCCTTCCCACTGCTGGAAGAGGCACTGGGGCTGTGGCCTTAGGGTGGAGGGGTGAGACCCAGGTCCGAGGCTGGAGACCTGGGGTGAGGAGGTGGGTCAGCCATGCCTCTGCCCTGGGCCCTGTGTTGGGATACAAAGCAGAAAAAAGATAGATGTTCTTACCCACTCTTGTGACAGATGACTCACTTCAGTGCCTGGTAGCAGCAGGACCTAGTGGAAGCAGCAGGGGGCCCAGCCAAGGGGGCAACCCCTGGAAGAAGTGGTAGTGGTGACGGAAGTGGAAGGGAGGCCTGTGGGGAGCAGCTGACCTGGGGAGGGGCCGTGATGCTGGTGAGTGTATCAGAAAAAGAAGCCTGTGCTCTGCTGAGAAGCTGGGAGCCACACCTGCTGGCGCCTAGTGGGCAGCAACAGCCTGCAGAGGGGCCGTAGGAGCCACAAGCTATCTAATGGGATGGCCTAGGTCACAGACAACATGCCCGCTCTCTCTGGGACCTTCAGACTTTGCAAAAGCTGGGGTTCTGTGTCTGCCAAATACAGCAGGGCTTGTGTCTTGCCAAATGGATCCCAGCTGTTGCTTACACTCGGCGCTGAGGATTCTTGATTAGCCTCATGTTGGATACTAGGTAGATACCGCAGGTGAGGATGGGGAATATTAAAGAGCTCGGCTCCCGTCTGATTTGTTGATGCTAAAACATGGTTGGTAATTAGGACAGGCATTCTCAACCCTGGCTGCACACTGGTACCACTCGGGGGGATTTACCAAGGACAAATTCCTGGGTCCCACCTAGAGATTCTAACTGACTTGGTCTGGGAGGCACCCAGACATCAAGATTCTGTTAAGCTGCTAATGCACAACCAAAGTAGAGAACCACTAAGTTAGGGGATTCAGTTGCACATGTGTGTCAGAAATGCTGCTCATTTGTGTGTGTATCAGCCGTGAACAGAGGTGACGTGCACATGTGGGAATAGGATCCAGGCGGGGAGAGGAGCCGCTGGATCTTTCCAGATGAACCCCTTAGACTTCTGGAAGGTGAGATGTCCACCCAGCTGCTTCCCATGAGCACCCTTGGTTCGGCCCTTACACCTGCTGTGTTGAGTTGGGATGCAGTTGATCTGCTAGGCTGACAGTGATGAAGTGAAATATAGCTTGTGAACCCAACTGCATGTGTGTCCTAGTTGTCTGTGTATTCTAAAATAATCCTGGGTCGCGTATGGCTCAGTCCGAGCTCATGCCCCTTCCCATCATCCTGATTATGGAATGAAGCAGAACAGTGGAGGCAGGAGCAGAAAGACATCCTGCACCAGAACCTCTAGGTGCTCATTCCATTAACTCTGTGTCTTTAGAAGATGTGTCAGTACTTTGAAGTCAAAGAAACACAGCCCATTAACCAAGTATCCATGGCTTACTCGAATCTTTCGAAGATGACTAGGCAATCCAACACCTAACTCACAGTGGTACCCACACCCTCCGGAGGCCCCTTCACTCTAGCACTCATTATCTCCCACTCCCTGGCCCTTCAAAGCCTTTCCCCACTTTTCACTTTCCGTCCTCTCACATGGGCTCTTCCACTCCTGTGCCTTCTGCTGCCATTCCCTTCCCTTCCCAGCAAATCTCAGGCTTTCCTGGACTCTTATCTTAGGTTCTGGTTCCTACCATTATCCCTCTCTGTGCCCCTCCCCATCATCCTGGTTATGGAATGAGGCAGAACAGTGGAGGCAGCCCTTAGTGAGCAGGAGCAGAAAGGCATCCTGCACCAGAACCTCTAGGTGCTCATTCTGTTAACTCTGGGTCTTTAGAACATGTGTCAGTACTTTCCAGCTGCGTTGCTGGGATTCAAGGCAGGGAGAGGGGATTCTGTTTACAGTTGACTAGAGTCTGGTGGAAGGCATTCCAGTGAGACCAGCGCCATGGAATAGCCACACTTGCTGGACGTCCCCAAGAGCAAGAGGAATTCAGGAGGAAGAGGAGTCAGGGCAAGAAGATCCAGCCTTCCCCCTAACCCCTTGACAAGCTCAGCAGAAAGGGGTGCCCTCTTAATAAGGGAGCCATCGGGGCCTTCAGTAAGTTCAGGACAAAAAAGGCTATTTCCGTGACTATGAAAGACAAAATGACCCTGGGACCATGGCAGCCTCCAAGGAAAAAAAAAAACCAAACAAACAAACCAAAACGAGGTTCTCATGGCCATCATAAATGACCCTGGTATAAAAATGGGGGAGTTGGCTCCAAAATGCAGTTGTGCTGCCCTCCAGGGAGCTTGACTCTTGGAAGAGAATATCCAAAGAGAAGACCGTGGCCCTGTCACCTAAACAGACACTGCCCGAAGGAAGACAGGCGGAAGCACTGAGGGCCACTGCAAGGGCTTCTGCAGTAATGTTTGGAGCAGAAAGAAGAAGGGAAAGTCCAGTGTGCCGTGTCGGTGGGTGGCAGAGAGGACTTGGCCAGGGGACGGCTCTGCAGCTGAGGCCCAGGGGAGGACATAGTGAGGGGAGTCCAACTCTTTCTACCAGCCCAAGCGTGAGAGCAACCCTGCCTTGTGAACGGGACAGGCGCTGGAAGGTTGGAGATGGCACTGGAGTCTCCCAGCTACAGCTGCCAACTTTAAGGAAGATGCCTTGGAGAAGGCTCCTTAACAGGCAGGTCGGGGAGCCCTGACAGCCAGACACTCAGACCAAGACATGCTAAATCAGCCAATCGAGGGTCCAGATACGTGCAAGGCATTTGACGACGTGTTTTGTCAAATGAGGGCCTGGGGGGGGGGGGGTATAAAGTCCCAGAACTCACAGACTGCTCTAAGCAAAACTATGTCTGAAGAGACTCGTGGTGAATGTCTGTTTATATCAGTGACTAGGAGGAAGTTGGGGAGCCTGGGGCAGGGCTATGAAATGCAAATAAAGTAATCAGCCACTCCCAGGGAAATCAGCACTTTTTAATTGTCCTTAGAAAAGACTTTGCTCTTGGCTGAAATTTCTGGATAAAACAGAAGTTTTACCTGGAGAGGGCCTAAGAGAGCCTGCTGATTCCGCCCCAGGCCAGGGACATTAGCCAGACACCAAAGTTCAGGGAGGCCATCAGCCACCATGGGCAGTCCCTAAGGGGGAAAGATCCGAGGCCTGCTCTGGATTCTGTCTCAGCAGTGTCCCTGTGGCCCTGGCCTTGTCACTTCCTCCTAGTGTCTGGAGGATGGCATTCACAGGAGGTTCTGAGCAGGCCACCAAAGATGGAACGACTGGCTTTGGCAGGTGTGCAAATGATGACAATTCACTCTCTGCATTATGAAAGGCTCCACCTCCCTCTAGAGCCCTCCCCCCAGACTCTCAGAGCCGGAGCCCTTCCCCGACCCCAAGGCCTTTCAAACAGCATACTTGCCAGGTGCCCAGCCAGGAGGTGCCCCGGCCTCAGGCTTCCCTAAGCAGCTGGTTCCTAGACGCCAAATGATGGGGGCCCCCTAGATTCTGAGCCTTCTCTCAACTGTTCTCATGGTCAGGCTATGTGTGTCCCCCTAGAGGTGGTGTCCCAGAGGCCAAGCAGTCCTCTGTCCCCTTTGTTGGGGGACAAGTAAAGCCAGGCCCTGGCCCCTTCCAGAGAAACACCTAGAGGTTGAGATGCGGCTCCTTTCCCATCCCAGGCTCATGGTATGTCTCCTGAGTCGGCTCAGAGAGATGGAGCGAGGAGCAGACACACCCTGCCCACCAGGGCAGCAGCCCCTTCCCTGAGCCTCCCCACCCAGCCCTGCTCACCCACGTGCACGCTCCTGTATCGTATCACACGTCCACACACACTTGTGTCAACACAGGGCCACACATCCACACCCCTTCGTGCACACCCAGAACACACACCTGACACTTGCATTCATTCCTACACGTGCTTTCACCCACTCAGCCACATGATCTCACCCTACTCACGCACTAACGCCACCTACCTGGGTTCACAAACAGACACGACCCTCACAGGCACACATGCACATCCATTCACACACTCCCTTTCCCAGGAACAGGCCCTCCCCGACAGGTGCCCCCCATAGCCACGCACACACTCATGCACGCACAGGCACCCACACCGGCTCACAGGCACAGGCTCGCACTGCCACTGTGCTCCCTCCCCCCGCCCCAGACCCCCTGACCTGTTGGTTTTTTGTGTTGCAGTCCTCCCAAGAGCAGGACAACAGCAGCAGCGAGGCCAGTGACCTCCAGCTGGAGGGCCCCAGCTCCCTCGGGGTCCTGGACGAGAGCCTCATCAACTCCGGAGCAGAAGACAGGCCCCTGGTTTTCTTTGACCTCAAGATTGACAGTGAAAGTGGGTTCTCCAGTGGCCCCCCCACCCCTTTCTACCTTAGTCCCTGAGTCCCCAAGCTAAGTGCAGGCAGGGCCATCTGCGAGCCCAGGAGAGCCCTGAGCGCTGGCTGATGGCTGCAGCCAGAGAGCGGGCAGAGCACTGGGCCACCCCTGAGCCTCCCAGGTGTTTGAACTTGGTCCCCTGAATAAGGACGTCTGCTCTGACCAGTGCCTGAAGGCAGGAGGTGAGAGCCTCTGTGAGCTCCCTCCCCCCACCGGCACTTCTCTTACGGAGCCTTGGGAACACACTTCTGAACAGAAGCGCAATACTAGAGTCGCTGCAGTAAGACCAGCAATCTGAGCACGGCCGTAGGCTGTGGCTGCATGTTTCTGAGTCCAGGGCCCCTTCGTTCCACAGGGGGCTGCACAGGGAGGCCAGCAGAGTCATGGGCACAGCGATGACCCCTTCTCCGTCTCCCCCACAGCGCTTGCCCTGGCCCTGCAGAAGGCCAGGCCCTGTCCTGTGGTCTAGACTCAATGTGGGGTCCGCCCAGGCGGACAGAAGCAGCAAGTGTTTCCACAGGACAAAGAAGCAGTTTGCAGACCTCACTGGGATGTTGTGGGCCATATTCAGCAGAGGGGACCGGGCAGGTGTGCTGTCTGAGCCGGGGGCTCCGATGGCTGGGAGCCTCAGCTCAGTGACTGATGGGCGTGGGAGCCAGGGGAAAGGGAGCAGAGGACTAGGCAGAAACACTGAGGGGTCTCCCATGTAAGTGGGTGGAGGATGGCAGAAGACAGACAGAAGGGACCCGGAATGAAAAGATTTGGCGAAGTCGGGCAGGTGGCAGGGCTGGGGGATGCTGGACTCCCAGCTGGGGAGCCAGGGGTGAGTGAGGGCAGCCCCCCTCCCCTTCTGACCCCTGTCTCCATCAGAGCCCAGGTCAGAGCTGCATTTATGGCTGATGTTTGATTCCTACTAGCGAGCCCCAAGGTGGGGTCTCTGGATGGTGAGATTGGCAGCCCTGGAGGACCCCCTGTTTCTCAGGTGGTGCCCCCCAGTGCCCTTGGGGCCTCACGCTGCCCTTTTCTCCTGCTCAGCCCAGAAAATTAGCCAGCTGGCGGCCGTGAACCAAGAAAGCCAGTTCCGCATGCTCATCCAGCCCGAAGCCTTCACCATCCGTTCCAAGGCTGTCTCCCTGGAGGTGGGGCTGCAGCACTTCCTGCACTTCCTGGGCAACATGCGCCAACCCATCCTCGCCTGCTATAAGCTGTGGGGGCCTGGCCTCCCCAGCCTCTTCCGGGCCCTGGAGGACATGAACAGGCTGCAGGAGTTCCGGAAGGCCATCTCTGGCTTCCTGGCCATCCTGCCCCTCATCCGGGAGTGCGTGCCTGGGGCCAGCAGCTTCAAACTCAAGAATCTGGCCGAGACCTACCTGGCAAGAAACATGAACGAGACGCGCAGTGCCCTGGCATCCGTGGTGACCATGCGTGACCTGTGCCGCCTCCTCGAGGTGACCCCGGGCCCCCAGCTGGGCCCGCACATCCACTCCTTCAGCTGCCTGCAGTGCTTCTCATCTCTGCAGCCTCTGGTGCGGGCAGCCGTCCTGCCCCGGGCCAAGGCCCGCTTGCTGGCCCTCCACAAGGTCAGCTTCCTGGAGCTGGTGACTGCACATCATCATGACCCACAAGAGGGCCTGAAGAAGTACAACTGCTTCCTGAGCCCTCAGAGTCCCTCATCGCCCCCCACCCAGTCTGCTTTCAACCTGCAGGCTCTGGGCACCTACTTCGACAAAGGCCTGCGGGAGGGGCTGGCCTCCACGAAGGCAGAAGGCAGCTCCAGCCTCCTCACTGACCACAGCTTGGTGGAAAGGGCTTCCCAGGAGAGCTGAGAGGACTGGACGACTGGCTTGGCTTTCTGTGGATGGAGAGGGATGGGGCCACTGAGGCAGGCCTTCCCCTCACAGCATTCCAGGTACCCCCGGTCATTTGGTCTAGAATCAGTTCTCCTTCTCTGGGACCAGATTCCCCTCCTGTTAAAAACCCCACAGTTTTTTTCCAGTTGTGGCTCACCGGTAATGAACCCGACTAGTATTCATGAGAAGGTGAGTTCTATCCCTGGCCTCGCTCAGTGGGTTAAGGATCCCATGTTGCCATGAGCTGTGGTGTAGGCTGCAGATGTGGTCGGGATCTGGCATTGCTATGGCTGTGGTGTAGGCCGGTAGCTGAAGCTCCAATTTGACTCTTAACCAGGGAAATGCTATATGCATGGGTGTGGCCCTAAAAAGACAAGAAAAAAAATAACAACCCTACAGAGAAGGTTCCAAGCCCAAGCAGCCACTCATCAAGAGGCCACCAGATCAGCTTGGGCCCTGGAAGCATCGGTGAGTGAGCTGACTGGACCCCTGGCTCTGCCCCTACAACAGCCTTCCCAGGTGAAGAAGGTGTGGCCTCTGGTTAAGTGGCCCCCATCCTGCCCCAGCCACTGAACCTCCATTCCCACAAGTGTTCTGGCCATAGCCCCAGGGGACCTGCTGACAGCACCCACAGACACGACCTGCAACACCAGTGGCACCCAGGATCAGCCCCACCTGGGTACGGAAGTGCTTTTCAAACCAGACCACCCTTGGAGTTCCCGTTGTGGCTCAGTGGTCAACGAATCTGACTAGGAACCATGAGGTTGCAGGTTCCATCCCTGGCCTCGCTCAGTTGGTTAAGGATCCGGCGTTGCCATGAGCCGTGGTGTAGGTTGCAGACGCGACTCAGATCCTGAGTTGCTGTGGCACTGGCGTAGGCCAGCAGCTTCAGCTCCGATTAGACCCCTAGCCTGGGAACCTCCATATGCTGCAGGAGCGGCCCTAGAAATAGCAAAAAGACAAACAAACAAACAAAAAAACAGACCACCCTTCATGGGCTAGGTTCTGCCTGCCTGGGGGCAGTTCTGTTCATCTCCCCTTTGGAGCATTTTCACTCCCAAAGGGCCTCCTCTCAGCAGAGACAGGGGGTGCTGCTCCATGCCTGTCCCTGCTTCCAGACTGGGACCCTTCCAAGCCTTCTTCCCTCCTCCTGGCCACATCAACGCCTCCCTTTAGTTGAGACTTTGCCTTTGGTCCTCAGGCACCAGCCCCTCTCAACAAAGCCCTGTGCACTCCCTGCACTGCCTGCCCAGCTCCACCAAGGAGTGGCCTGCAGCCCAACACTACTCTCTGCACAGAGCCCAGGCCCCCTCTGCATCTCATCAGAATCTCTGGGGTGGGCCCCAGCAAGCTGTTTTAGCAGGTTCTCCAGGTGACTCTGGTGGCTGCCAAGTTTCAGAACCACTGCTCTGACAGACTGCTCCTCCGAGGCAAGGCAGTGTGGAGCAACGAAGAAAGTCCTAGCCTTGGCCCTGCTGAAGGTCACCCAGGAAAGGGCCCCTTTCTGAACTCCCCCATGGTCACCTATAAAATGGGTTGGTCAGCCCCCATGGTCCCAGAACTCTCATCCAGCTCTGCCATTCTGTGGTTTTAGGAGAGAACAGCAGGCCTCTGAAGAAGGGGTCAGGGAGTTTTCATTCTTTCCTTTTTTTTTTTTCAGGGCCTCACCTGCGGCATAAGGAGGTTCCCAGGCTGGGGACCGCTGGCCTACACCACAGCCACAGTAACACGGGATCCGAGCTGCATCTGCGACCTACACCACAGCTCACGGCAGTGCTGGATCCTTAACCCACTGAGCATGGTCGGGGATCGAACCTGCGTCCTCATGGATGCAGTCAGATTCATTTCCGCTGAGCCACGACGGGAACTCCAGTTTTCATTCTTGAACCCTTGGCCTCAGCCCTAAGCTAAGGTCCTTAAACCTGTGGTCCCACTGGAGGTCAGCAGCAGAATACAGGCAGGTTTGGCTAGCAGAACCCCTGTCCTCCCCCCCCCCCCATCTCTCTTCCTCAGTTCCCTGATCCTGGGATACCTCCTAGATGTAGCCCAGGCCTCCCACCTCCGTGGCCTCTGCTTTCACATGGGTGAAGTCTGTGTGCCCACACCCCCAGCCTTGTCCAGCAGGTGCCCTAAAGACCCACTAAGGGATCACATAGGAACTTGCTGCCATGTGAGTGTGCTGGCTCTAACTCTGAGGCATTTAAAATAAGATTCTGATTGAAAGTAGGCCCTGGCTCTGAAACTCAGTAAGAACCGGCTGGTTGGTGAGGGGAGGAGGCGGCTGGACCTTCAGTCTGGCTGTGATGACCATCTTGGCAGCGGCAAGGCAGTGCTTGGGCCTCTCCTCCCAGCATCTTCCCCTCAGCCCCACCCAGGACACTGATTTCCAGCTCCAAGCCCAGGCCCGCAGTGCTTTCTCTCTTCCTAGGGAGTTGATCACAGGTTTTATAGCAAAGGGCTGTCCTGTCCTCTTTCCACTGTCACAGCCTTTAATAAAGATGCGAATCTTCAAAGCCTGATCCACCAGTCGCAAATGCTACTCAGCCCACCCAGGAGCCACTAAGCAGCTCCTTGCCTGGTGAAGAGGGGACTTGCTGGCACAGCTGTTCTTTGTGGGGGTCTTTCAGGACTCAGCTGAGAGCCCCTCATTGCTTGGTGCTGAAGGCCTTAAGGATATGAACCCCCATTCCAAGTGGGGAGACCAGGGCAGGCCGGCCTGGGATCATCTCCAAAGTGGGGGAGCCATGTGGAGGGAACAAAGGACCAGCTTTAAGAACTACCTGCTATTGTGGGATGGAAATCCTGCGAAATTGGATTGTGATGATCATTATACAACTACAGATGTGATAAATTCACTGAGTAATAATTAAAAAACAAAAAAAACCCTACCTGCTAGAGGAGTCAAGGACCAGAGACCAAGGACTGTAGGAACTTTACTTCTGCCTCCTGCTGGGCAGTCTTGTACCCTGGATGTCACAGCTGGAGTTCTCATTAGTACCTGCAAGGAGTTCCCTGGCACCAGCAGTGAAGGAATCAGTGCCATCCATCCCCTCCACCTCCCAGCCTGGGTGAGGAGCCAGGTTATGTGACTTGATCAGTGCCACTATCCTCAACCCCACCTACCTATCCTGGATGCCCAAATTCCAGTCCTGGAGTGGTCTCTGGTTACAGATCCAAACATAATTCCTGGGCTTCATCTTTGAATTCCATCTCAGGTTCATCCATGTCAAATAACCACACGCTCACTGGGCTAGAAGTCAGGACACTGAGTTTCAGTCCTTGTTCAGTTGCCTCTGACTCCAGTCTGGTGCATCAAACTCGCTGATGCTCAGGCTCAGGGATAATATGGGTCATTTTTACCTCTTAGGCTCTTGTGCGAACCGATAAGAAGATGTGTGTGAAAATAGCCTTTTAATATATGAAGAACCATACCAATGTATGATCTTATTTTACAGCTCCAAGATGAGTGTTCTGGCTTTACAAGTTAAAGAAAAATAAACAGATATTGGATCTTAGTAAACAAAGAACATGGGCTTGTCTTCAGGGGAATAAAGAACGAGACTTGGGACAGAGCAGACAAGCGGGCGGTGGGGGTCCTGGGTCCCAGGGTGGAAAGCAGGAAGTCTGTCTTGGAGTGGCTGAGTGGTATGTGGCTCTGTGGCTCTGAAACACCCAGATGGGAGGATTCAGCCACATAGACCTGGAAGACAGAACAGCCTTCTTGTGGCAGCTCAGTACTGCCTAGCCCTCCCCTACTCTAGGGCCCTCCTCCGAGGCCCATAAGTTCACTGACACCTCCAGGAAGGTCACTTGAAAATCTGCTTTAACCTCAAGCTCCCTTTTCCTTTTACATTGCTCGAGGTCCTAGTCCAGCTGTTCCCCTGCCGCCTCACCTCGTCCACCCCTGGCCAGCCCCACCTCCACCGTTATTCTTACCCAAGACTCACTCTGACCCCTGGTACCAACCCTGACAATTCTCCCTAACTCAGAGTTCCTGCTCCTTCCCACAGAGCCCGCCTGCTCCCACCTCCTCTGACTTCAGGCTTGTCTCCACCCCACGGCCCGGGTGCCCCAGCCCCTATACCTAAAGCAAGGGGTCCTTTCTCACCTTTCTTCACTCCTCACAATTAAGGGAACTGCACAGCTAGAGACACCAAAAGTCTAGCCAGAGAGAATCAACCTTTGTGGACCCCTCCCCGACAGAAGAGAGGCTTTACTAGAGCAGTTCGCAGACTCGCCAGCAGAGGGCACTGCAGCCCTGCCAGGCCTGCCGTTGAGGCTGCTGCTCTCAGGGGATGGGGAACGGGCGTGCGCGGGGTTAAGACTCTCAGCGGCAGCCGTCTTTTCCAAGCTGCCAAGAATACTTCCGGTGTTATGGGGTATATGAGGGTGCCTGGGGAAATTTTTAACATGTTAACCGTTTGCAATTTATTTTAACATCTATTAGAAAAAATATAGGCGTTCTCTGGTAAGGATCTGGTGTTAAGGATTTGGTGTTGTCACTGCTGTGAGGGGGTTACAGTCCCTGGCCTATGAACGTCCCTGTGCCACAGGCACATAACACCATGATTTCTGGAACATGGTTGCTCAGAAGGATGCTAAGATGGAATTCATTAAAGGTCTAATTGAAGGACAAATATGAAGTAACTACAAGTTCAGAAGGAACACAGGTAAAGCAAAACTTATGACTGTGGTAATGAGCAAGTTAATTCTAACCTTCATTCTAACATCAGTGGCATTAGAGTGAGGGTTATGGGTGAGGGTTAGAGCTAAGGTTAGGGCCCAGGTTAGAACTGGAGTAAGATGGGGTAGGTTTAGGAGTCAGGGTGAGGCTAAGGTTCATATTTGGGGTTATATCAAGTTTAGGGTCATATTTGGTGATTCGGGTTAGGAATTGAATTTCATCAGAAACGGAGTTAGAGTCACTCTTCAGGCTACTGCTGTCACTTTAACAACAGAAAGGTCCATGAACCTGAGGACAGATGGGCAGGAACTTCTGAGGAGGACCCCTAATGTGGAGCCCCAGGTGGAGCTGGACTCCCTTCCCAGCATCCTCTTCTAGAAGCACCCAGCAGAGGTTCCATCTGAGCTCACTGAACCCCAAGGGATTGGGGGCGGGGATGACAATGACCCATCCCATCCCAGGGTAAGAGTCCCCAGGACAACCAGGTGACTAAGCTCCCATCTAACATGACTAAAGATAACTCCATGCTGGACACTCTCTTCTTCTTCCTTTAGTCTCCCCTCCTTTAGTCTCTCCAACCCCCTGTGCAGTTACATCATCATCCTCATTCTACCTTGGTTGTGGGGTGGGGAGTGGGGCAAGAAGCCTGAGTTCCTTGCTGCAGCTCATTAACCTTGAATGTGGCAAAGTTCTGTGCTGGAGCCCTCTGTGGCCCATACTGCTGGGCGCACTGCCATTTGTTTATGGGACTGGTTTTCCACTCTCTCCTTCCTGTGGCCTTCTGGTCTGTTCTCCTGTGTTGCAAAATGCAAGGTCCAGATAACTCATACCCCAACCTTCTGGTCCCAGTGCTTGAACTTATCCTAATTCTAATTTTTTAAGGACAATGCTTCTTCAAATTTTCCCCCATTATTGCCCCCCAAGAGGAGCCTTTTTAGTCATTTTTTTGCCTCATCAAGCCTCCTCCCAATGAAATTTTAATATTGTGATTCCTTAGGATTTTCTGTATACAAGATGTATACATCTGCAGATAGAGATCATTTTACTTCTTCCTTACACAGCTATGCTATGTATCTGTTTATCTGTGTATCTGTTCTGTGCTTCTCTAGAGGGTCGGAAATCATTGGAATATCTAAGGTTGTTCGTGCCCTTTCCACCCCAAACCAATTTTCTTTCTTTTTTTTTTTTTCTTTTTTTTTTTTTTGTCTTTTTTGTCTTTTGTCTGTTGTTGTTGTTGTTGTTGTTGCTATTTCTTGGGCCGCTCCCACGGCATATGGAGGTTCCCAGGCTAGGGGTTGAATTGGAGCTGTAGCCACCAGCCTACGCCAGAGCCACAGCAACGCGGGATCCGAGCCGCATCTGCAACCTACACCACAGCTCACGGCAACGCCAGATCGTTAACCCACTGAGCAAGGGCAGGGACCGAACCCACAACCTCATGGTTCCTAGTCGGATTCGTTAACCACTGCGCCACGACGGGAACTCCCCCAAACCAATTTTCATCCTCAGTGGGGCAATATTGCCCCTGTTGAGAATGTATGATCTAGGGGAAGGCCCTATCCCCAGTTACAAGGAAAGTGAGAAGTGTCATGGTGGTGTCAGCCCCTCCAAGTGGCTCGGTTCACTGGTGGGGATGAGGTGGAAATAGGCTACAGGGAGATGGGAGGGAGCATGGGCAGGGGTCTCTAAGGTCATGCTTTCCTGGGATGGCCTTGGTCTTAGACTCAGCTCTAGGCCCAGGCTGAGCAGAGGGTTGGGAGGTAGGGGCAGCACCATCATGTATTTTTGTCTCAGAAGCCAGGAGTCAGTTCCAAACCTTTTGGACCTGAACAAAGCAGATGCCAGTGGGGACTCTACTGAGAGAAGGGTCTAGAATTTCAACTGAGTCCCCCTCTCCAAAAACAAAACAAAACAGAAACTTGGAAGATCTCTACCCACCCCTATAAAATGCATTTGCTGCCAACTGAGGGAAAAAATCCTTCATTCTTGGCTCAAGGAACTTCCTTAAACTCAGCCCAGAAGAATCCTTTAAAGACCAGCTGCGTAGACCATGCTAAAGTCAGTTTATAAACTTTATAAATGTCCCAAACTTGGTAGCCAAGCAGATTACAAAAGCTATCTAGCTAACCACAGAAATTTTCCACGAAGCTCTCCGGCCAAACAAGTGTGATAGGAGATATTGTGAAATCCAGTGTGTCACTTGTCTGATTGTCTAAAACAGAGTTCTTTGCGCAGACTGAGCACAGAGGGCCTAGGGACTGACTCTCTCTTGGTGTTCCGCAGCCATAAAGTCCTGGCTGACACCACAGGGGACCAGTTCTAGAGTAAATCGGACCAACCAAGGAGGAGGCAGTAGGTGGAAGGGGTGCCCTTGTCACATCTGCTTGGGGACTGGGCAGGATGATGTGTGGTAGTTAGGATGTGGGTTTTGGAAGGACCTGGTTCAAATTCTAGCAGTGCTGTGTGACCCTGAATGAACTACTTAGCCTCTGTAATCTCATATGCAAGTTGGGGATGATAATACCTAGTTAGAAAGTTGTGAGGATTAAATCAGGTGCATAAAGCCCTAAACTTGGCAAATTGGTGATGCGCAATAAAAAATAACTAACCGGAGTTCCCGTCGTGGCGCAGTGGTTAACGAATCCGATTAGGAACCATGAGGTTGTGGGTTCGGTCCCTGCCCTTGCTCAGTGGGTTAACGATCTGGCGTTGCCGTGAGCTGTGGTGTAGGTTGCAGATGCGGCTCGGATCCCGCGTTGCTGTGGCCCTGGCGTAGGCCAGTGGCTACAGCTCCAATTCGACCCCTAGCCTGGGAACCTCCATGTGCCGCGGGAGCGGCCCTAGAAATGGCAAAAAGACAAAAAAAAAAATAAATAAATAACCATTAACAAACCTGATTAGTATCCAAGAGGATGCAGGTTCGATCCCTGGCCTCACTCAGTGGGTCGGGGATCCGGCATTGCCATGAGCTCTGGTGTAGGTCACAGACATAGCTCGGATCCCACGTTGCTGTGGCTGTGGTGTAGGCCGGCGGCTACGGCTCCAACTCAAGCTCTAGCCTGGGAACCTCCATGTGCCATGGGTGTGGCCCTAAAAAGACAAAAACAGAACTTCCCATGTGGCTCACAACATAACTACTCGGTGTTGCTTCTACAGTGGCTGTGGCTTGACCCCTAGCCTGGGAACTTCCATATGCCACAGGTACAGCCACTAAAAAAAAAAAAAAAAGACAAAAACAAAAAGCAAAAAAACCTAAACATCCAACACCATAGAAGAGAAGGCAATGTGCTCACTCCCAGAAAGCACTGTGGGCTACATCCTTCCTCTCCCCCTCCCCTCCCTTCCCCTTCTCCCCCTCCTTCTGGGTTCAGTCCTTTTAGGATGTGGTTGCCTCTGTCCGCATCTCTCCAAGCCTCCTCCACTGTCTCCTCTACCCATGACGGGGTCACCCTGCCGGTGGCTGGAGGCTGGAGGGATTTACTACTGTCCCCGCCCTCCTCGGCCCCCAGCTGGCTCCCCGACACAGACATCTGCAGGAAGGTCACTTTCTCAGGCACAACAAAGCTATGGGGTGGACAGAGGAGGTCTTGGGAGAAGCAAATAAATACATCAAGTTTCCAGCTGTGTCTGGAGATAAGGGCTCAGGGAAACAGGCTGAGGCATCACAGGCAATGCACCGGTTCATCCTTCCCAGCACATCCACACTGGTTTCATGGGCGGCAGGAAAGCCTATTTGGGGAACTTCAAAAAGGACATTGCAAAGAACCAGGGTGGGGAGGGGGCTGTCCCTTCTGGGGACAGATTTGACAGGGACAGGCGTACAGAGTGAGAAGGGAGAGAGGCTTTTCCAAAGGTCACGCAGGAAGCCAGTGAAAAAGCAGGTATGGCCCCCTAACCCCTGATCGGCTGCTCTGGATCCCTCTGCAGTGAACTCTACCTGGCTGTCACCAAGACGTGGCCATTAGCACTAGACTTGCCTGGGTGCAGACTGGAGGCAGCTCTGCCTTGGGCCATGACCCACCTGAGGGAGGGCTCTCCTTCCCCCAGAACCTCTGCCCTGGCCGGTGCTCAGCATGCCACCAGTAGGGCTGCTCCAATCCAGGACACAATTTCCATCCCTCCCAGGCCTGGGCATGGCTCCACTTCTGGTGCCTGTGAGCCCTGGAAGAGGACTACAGGGGGCTAATACAAGAGACCCGAAGTGGGGGCACCTGTCCCACTCCAGAAACAGCTGCTCTCTCCCACTGGAGAGGCCACATCTCCTGAGAATCTCAAGGGCTTCCTAACCAGGGAGGTCCGCGGTTGCCGCCGGGCTCAGCCTGTCCTAAACCAGACCAAGATGGGAGGCCATCTCAGAGAATTTGCATGCTGGGCATGTCCCAGCCCTACCAGCCCTGTGACCTCCCTCTTGGCCTATCTTCTCTCCAATAAAGCAAGGGGGTTAGGGAGAGAGGACCTCTGGCCCTGAGCGCTGATGCTCTGTGACTTCAGACAGCTCCCAGTCTGTCCTTCCTCTAAGACAGGTGCAGGCTTCAAAGAGTCTTTCCAGCTTCGGCCCCAGGTGACCTGATGGAGCAGATGGAGCCTGTTTGAGGGACACCAGCCTTCCAGAAGTCCCAAGATTCATGCACGCAAGAGATCTGAACCTGCCAGAAGGTGCTGGAGCCTGTAAGTGCTCTTAGGGCAGAGAGCTGGTTCCTAGCTGCACCTAGGCCAAGCAGGGCCCCTGGTAACATGGCAGAGACTCAGTAACTATTTGTGGAACAATCTGTTTCTGCATGCCCATCCCTCTGCCTCTGTGTGCTTTACTTCTGACAACTCCCACCTGCAGCTTTCTTCCAAGCCCTGCCCTCTGCCTACAGGCACTCAGAGAAAGAAATGCCCAACGTTCCCATCCCAGGGGGCAGCCCCTAGCGAATGTCTGACTGCTGGGCGTCTGTGGAAACCAAGCTTCCCTCCCCCAAATCTGGACAAACTCTGAGGTGTGATCATGCCTCGAGCTTCCTGGGATCAGGCTGAGATTGCCTGAAATCACACCCCGGCTTGGCTTCCTCCCCTTTCTCTCTGCTTCCCGTCTCTCCTTTGCCGGTTTCTGCTGAGGCATTTCCTTTTTTTTTTTTTTTTTTTTTGCTGAGGCATTTCTTAATGGATCACCGGTGTGCGAATCCTTATCTCAGCTCTGCTTCTGCAAAACCATATCCAAAAACAAATGAAAAGCCTGATGACAGCGAGAAACTGAAGATACCCAGGAGGAAATTCAATTTAGTCCATGCTGCCATGTGCCCTCATGGGCTTGGACGGGGACAGTGGATGCAAAGACCCTGGGTGACCCTCTAGGAGCTTGGAGTCTGAGGGGTGGAGGGGGAGCTTCCCTATGCCCTGCCTTCTGGGCTCTGCTGGGGGCCACACTGGGGTGGGGGTGCAGAGGGAGTCTGTGACTCCGTGTTTATTGTGGCATCTCCCCAAGTCCTCTGAGGGTCCCAGAACAGACGGGAGTGGCCTCAAGCTGTTGGAAGACTTGTTTCTCCCCACCGACACCAGCCAAGGAGCCTCGGGCCACCTTGGCCTTTCTTCCTGGACCTACACACCAGGCTCTTGAAATATTCAGCGACGAGATTTAATCGCTAATCACATCACCTCTTCTGCCCCCTGGGAAGCCTCATGTGTGAGGACCTTCAGGAAGTGCTTTGCCCCCAGAGGACTCACTTCCCCCACCCCACCCCCACACTGAGGGGTGTGCAGCAGGTTGGGGGTTGGGGTTGGGGGCATTAAGTCCTGGGCCCAGGTGTGCTGATGACCTCAAGAGATGAGACAGGTGTGGAGGGAGGGAAAACAAAGAAACTACCCGGCAGCATGAGTGCCGGAGTCCAGCCCCAGCAGCCAGGAGACAACGAACAGGAGGATGGGCTACAAACGGCACGGAAAGAATTGGAGCAAACTCCCTCAGCAAATGCTGCAGATGACCCATTTATTGAAGGGAGAGCATCAACTTTTATACATTTTACTCTTGTGCGAGATTATACAAAACAACAAGTGCTAATTTATTATTCAAAACTGTTCTTTTAGTTTTAGATTTTAAATAAAGATTACATAGAAAATACATGCAAACTGTACTTTATTCTTAGAAGATAAATGAATAGCAAGCAGAATAGGTATCTAATTTTTGCTTCAGTAAGATTTGGCATAAGGTGACAGACATTCATGCCTCAAGCTACCTGTTGTGCTCCTATAGCAGGCATGAGCAGCCGTTAATGGGGAGTGGGTATTCACACGTGGCTTGCTTTTGAGGTAAGGCTGACCTCAGACTATCAGCAGGTCGTGGGAACATAAACTGTCTTATATAAACCTTGTCTATAATTATATAAATTTTTATTAATTATCAACTCTATACATCAAAGAATCCTGCCAATTATTAATAATAATTTCCACCTGCTGGGTCCCAACAGGTAGGGTTTTTTGTGGAAAAATATCTCGCCTTATAGTAACCACAATTGTTGAACCATGGGCAACACCCAAACCACCCCCTACTCTGTCTCCATGGGAATGGACCGAAGTCCACAAATTCCCAGGTTTACGTGGCAGTTCTGCATATTAGGAAAGTTCTTTACACAACGCTCAACTGTTTTCAACCTATTTTGCAAGAGCTAGGTTTATAAGTAGGTAATGGCCCATACTTGGGTGGAGGCTCAAGAATTTGAGGAGGTTCCCATTTTATGAGCCAAGAATGACTTATAACACACATTAAAATCAGACAGGAAAGAAGCCCAAGAGTAGAAGAGGAGTTTTTACTAAACAGGATCAGCTGGGGGATTCTTCGAAACTGCTTTGCAGCTTCAGTTTCTTCAGCCTCTGCTGTAGCTTTGCTTACAGTTAGGCCTCATGCAGAATCATTCTTCTTAGCTACTTTGTGGCTCTCAGCACATGAGGAGGAGGGCAAGCCTTGGCCCCCCAGACTTTCTGAAAACCTCCTCCTTCAGGAAGCCCTGGCAGACGCCCCCTAGAGGCCCCAGTTCAACCTGCAAAGCTGCTCTTGAAGCCACAGCAGCCCAGGGCGATGGGGTCCTGGAAGGGCCTCCAAGCACATCTAGCCGATTCTTCTCCCTTCGCCATGGTGGGGATTTAGAATGAGAGAGGACACGGAGCTGCTTGAGATCGCACAGCAAATCTGGGAAGCTGGCACCTTTGTGCTACCTCCGTATTCTTCATAAGACTAGTAGAATTCTTCCTCCTGTTTTCCACCTCGACAGTAAAGTGCCTCTCTTCTCTGCCCTGAGACCTGGTGACTTGTTCAGGATGTGAAGTCATGCAGGAACATCTTTGAATTCAGAAACATCTCCTGTTCATAAATATCCAACTAAGACTGAAACTTCCACAGCTCCCAAAATAGCTTTGGATCCCAGCACAGGCATTTCCAAGAACAGATCTTTATCCTTTCAAGAATTCTCTGAAAGCAGAGAAGCTTCTAGTTTGTATGCCTGATCCTGATCACACATGAGTCCTGACCCTGGTCACAGGCTGTGGACTGGCCTAATTCCAGATAAGGGGGTAGCTACTATGGTTCATTATAACTATGTCACTCTCAATTCATTCTGATACAGTATTAGATTACTCTGATCATCCAATTCCCCAACTTTTTTTTTCTTTCTTTTTTTTTTTAAGGGCATACCCAAGGCATATAGAAGTTCCCAGGCTAGGGGTCGAATCAGAGCTACAGCTGCTGGCCTACCCAACAGCCACAGCAATGCCAGATCCGAGCCGAGTCTGCGACCTAACCACAGCTCATGGCCACACCAGATCCTTGACCCACTGAGCAAGTCCAGGGATTGAACCTGCATCCTCATTGATCTTAGTCCGGGTCGTTAACCGCTGAGCCACAACAAGAACTCCCCCCAACTTCTATTTGAAGGGGATTTCTTGCTTGTAGTGAATCTTGGGATTGACTCCTCAACATCCATTTCAGAGCTAGACGATTACTCTAAGCCAATCAATTCTATCCTCTTTGCCAGGGATTGGCTCAAAGGGGGGGAGTCCTGAGCCAGTGTGTGTCAATCAGACCTAAGGAGAGGCAATGGCTTCTGGAAAGAGAATCCAGTCTCCCTGTCCCACTAGTCTGCTACAGAGAAGCATGTTACCCCAGCTGCTGCTGAAGCCCTCCAATGACACGGATGGCCACTGAGTCTCAAGACAAAGCCCCATTAAGGATGGAAGAGGAGAGAGACAGAAAGAACTCGAGTGCACCAATGTCACTGAGCTACTGAATCAATCAGCCCTGAAGCCAGCCCTGCTTCCCGCTTGTGGGATGATGCACATAACAGTTTAAAATGCTTTGAGTTGGGAATTTTGTTATCTGCAGATGGAAGCATCATAAATGATTCCCTGCCTTTCCTTCCTGGGCTTCCCCCTGCCATGGAGGGGCTGGCTTCCCAGGACTCCCCCTCTGGGAGAACCAGTCCTGCCCAAGCTGGGCAGGATAGCTAAGCATGCTGCTCCTCCCGGGCAGGAGCATTGCCTCTTCCAGGAAAGTTTCCCATCTTTAGTAAGACAAGCACAGACCCAGATAATTACATGAGATGCCACTGGAAGAGCTGTTGTTAATTTTGATGGCAATAAAGCGCCTTGGCAGCAAGTTAAGCTAATTTCATGAAAGCACTGGGAGGAAGGTCGTGGACTGGATCCCAGCTTATTAATAAAGTCAAGCTTCATTTGAACCATTCACGAAATTCCTCCCAGCTGCCTCCAGCAAACTGCCACAGGTTGCTACTTTCCTCTGAAATCGAGTCTTCCCATATGCAAATGTGGATTTTTCTGTTTTTCCCTAGAAAATAATTAAAGTCACAGAACCCAATAAATACTTAAACAGATTGTGGTTTTAATTAAAAACCTTCCTCCAAGCCTGCAGCTGCAGGTCTCTCTTCGCAAAGAGGTGCACTAGTGATGGCTGCAAACATCAGAATCTGGGTTTAGGTATGTTAGACTAGAAATCTTTACAAGTAATGAGTCATTCTGATTTTTACCTGTGCCATGGTGTGGGGATGCAGGAGGAGTGAAGAGTGAGGGGGGAAGGGCCAAAGTCTTTCCCTTCCATTGGGGAGGCAGGACACAAGCATGTAGGGGTGTGTGCAACAGAACATCTCATCATACCTGTCCCCGATGCTGCGAGGTAATGACCATGGCTAATCCTGGCTATCTTTCAGCACTACCTAAGTGCCAGGTACTAGGTGCTTTGCATGCATTAACTCATTTAACCTTCACAACAACCCAATAAAATAGGTATTCTTATTTATATAACCCTCCCACCCCCCACACAGAGGGGTTAGGTAATTTGGCCAAGGTCATACAGTGAGTACAAAGGGGGGGAGTCCTGAGCCAGTGTGTGTCAATCAGACCTAAGGAGAGGCAATGGTGGAGTCTGATGCTAGAATGTTCGCTCCTAACCACTATGTAGAGTATGTATGAGGTGAAGGAGGGATGGGGGGGCAGTGGTTTATAAACAGGGACTACAGAAGCCAAAAGGTTGGAAGCTCTGCATTTAGGAAATTCTGGCTGGAGGGGAGGTTTGCCTGAGCAGACTGCTAAGCTGGGGATGCGTGATGCCCTTCTGGGCTCTGGCTTTCTTACTCTCGGAGACCCTCCCTTCATTTATTAAATCACGCACCTGTCATATTAGATACAAGGACATGGCCACCTCTGAATGCAGTTGCACTCAGTCGAATGTACAATGTGATATATCCTAAACATTTAATCAAACATCTATTCCTTCCAACTTTGTAGTTTTCTATTCCCCTTTTAGAGCCTGGAAAAGATTTTCTTTTTCAGACCTTGGACTTTTTATAGGTCCCTGGGAAAGTTAGAAGACTTAACTTTCTTAACTCAAAGAGAAAGTGCTCTGGGCACCAAGGGATGGGATTGGGGGGGGTAGGTTGGGGAATACAGGACGGTTTTGTCCCAGAATTAAACTCATTAGTTCGTGCCAGGGACTATTCGATCAATGAGTATACAGAGGGTGCCTATTATATCCTGGGCATGAGAAACACAATGGGGTGTGAGGTGGGGTGGGGTTAGGGGAGGAATGTTGCAGACTCCTGGGATGTACACTGGGTGTGCATGGGAAGGAAAGCTTCGGTGCCTTGGTTTAGCGTCTCCCACTTTGAAACATGGGGTCCCGGGTGCAGCACATGCCTTGATCCCAGGCTTGAGCCCCAGTATTCCCCAACCATTGTCCCAGGGCCTCGGAGGCCGGCTGGCAATTTCCAGCAGGGGGCGCGCACAAACCAGACCTGGGACCAAGGCTTTGGCCAGAACCCGGGAAGCGAGCGCTGGGATCACCGGGCTTTCAACTCACCCAACCCTGAGACCGTCCAGGGCGGCAAGGTGGAAGGTAGAGATCAATCCACAAAATGCTGTCCGGAGCTCCAGCTCTCTGCCCTGGGTCTATCTAGGACTGGCACCCTGCCTGCTCAAAAAGCCTTATTCCGGATTCTGTGGATTCCAAAACTGGGCCCTCCGTGCTGGCCTCTTGGAACCTTGTATCCCTCCTCTCCCTACACCTATTTCCACACACCGGACTAGATATCTGTTTCTTTAACCATCAAAGACGTGGGTAGCAATGGGGGTGGAATTTCGCTCCCAGTTCCCCAGCCGTTCAGTGACTGTACCATTATTAACATTACAGACATTAGAGCGGCTCTTGCGTGCCTGGTGGCACGGGTCCAGATACTCTCAGTCTTCTAGCAGGGCTCGGAGGCAGATCCTGGAGTCATTGCTCCTACCCCTAGCCTCAGCGAACTCTGCTCAGAGCGAGATGGGCTCCAGCCCAGACAGGGCGTGCACTGAGCTCTTCAGGGTCCAAGGCGAGGGTAAGGTCGTCTTTCCCCCAGGGCAGGGTTGGGAAACAAAAGCGCTTGCTGGAGACTGGATGGGAGCCCTGAGGGTCTGCCAGAGTCGGCACCCTCACCTGGGTGGCCGCTGCACCCTCCGGGAGCCTGGAGCCCTGTCTCCCTGAGAATTCCCCTGGCTTCTGTATCTCCGACAAAAGAGCAAGGATGAGGGGCTTTCTTGGCCGGCGGGCTGCAGAGATTCTGGGGATGTGGGTGGGGCAGGTGTCTGCAGTCCAGGGAAGCTCTCTGCCGAGAGTGGGCGAGCTCATTTTTCCTTCCCTTCCCCAGTCTGTCTTTCGGTCCTTCAACTGCTCCATGTTATCCCCTGCCTGCATCCCCGTCTGCCTCTAGCTGAAGATGAAAAGAACCAAAAAAGAGGTGAAAACTGGGTGGAGGGTCCACAAGTCTCGCAGGCCTCCACACCTGGACCTTGGTCCTTGCCTTTATGCCGGGCGCCCCTCCCTCCTCCAGGAAAAGTCTTCAAGACACCCCAACCAGGACTCTGCAGCCCTGCTGCTGTGCCCCAGCCTCCTCAGATCCCTCTTCCTCAGACAAAGCTCCTGGAGCTGCTCTCTCAGGATTCCCAAGACACCAGCCACGCCCTCAGGACCCCCTCCTTGCTCCGCAAACAAAGAGGCTGTGCCAGGCCAGCCAGCCACGCCATTCCCTGGCCCAGTTAAGCCCAAACTGCTCAGACTCATCCCCAGACCTGCTCTGACTGCCTCCGCCACTGCAGGGTCAAGGTCCCTTTACTCCTCCTCCCCTCTCAAAGATACCTTCTCCCCCTGGGTGCCCTTCCAGGGGGTGGGGGTGGGGTTGTCTGTGAGGACTACAGGGCCCAGTAGGTGGAATGAAGTTCTGGGTTCTGAATTCTGGGTTGAGTGAGATGCGCTGGTCCCAGTCAGTAGCGACCACAGGACTAAGAGAGAGGGAAGAATGGGGAGTATGCGCGCTATTCATATTTAATTTACAAAGGCTCCTCTGAAGCCTTGGTCGGTGGTCTCTTTAGATGCAGCACCCATCACCCGGCTCTCTTGTCCACCTCCCCAGCTCATTAAAATGCTCAACACTCAAATCAGAAGACTGATCTCCAAGGCCCCAAACCCCATGGACCCACCTCCGGAGACCACTTCAGCCTGAGTGAGGAATGGGGGGCCGAGGGCGCCCGGAGTGCTGGGTGTCTATAGAGAAAGCCAGGAAGGCAGGGGCTCTTTGTGGTTCCCAGAGCCTTCACCCCTTTCCCGATTCTGGTCAGCAACTCTGTCTCCAGGGCTGCCCTGGACACTGCGGTGGGCGGCCGGTGGGGGACTGAAGTCGAGTCTTACACAAAATGCTGTGATATTCCCGTGCCTCCACTTGCTTGTTGCCAAAATAAATTTCAGGGTTTGGCCAAAGACAGGGAGAGAGTCGGGAACAGCAAATATTCTGGTGTGCTGAGGCCGGCTTGTTGTGTGAGGGTGTATGTGAGACAGTAGGATGGTATCGGACGCTGGAGGCTTGGGGGGAGAGTGTGTGGAGTTGAAGGTGTGTTTTTTGTTAGGCTGTGAAGGCATTGGTGAGGGTGGAGGAGGGAGAGAGATGCTCAAACCTTAAGTCTCCAGCCCACAAAGCTCAAAAGGAACAGACGTTTTGTAACTACTCCTTTCAGTGCCAACGTCTGCTGCAGCCTCAGAGCCCCATCCGCCTCCAGCCGGCAGGACCCGAGGGCGAGGAGCTTGGGTGCGCTCGGGCCAGCTTCCTGGGAGCAGAGGCTGTTACCCACGCGCTTCGCCCCACCCTGCGGTGCGCACAGGCAGGCGGGTTGGGCGGTGGGTTTCAAGTGTTGGTGTAGTCACAAAAGGCAAGAGGTACGGAGTCGAGCCGAAGAGGATGGAAAGGGGCGATGGTGGCTGGAGAGGGGAGCATCGCTTCCCTGAGCGCCCTGCTGGGCGATGCGTTCTCCGCTTTGGGCTGGACGGGCTGGGCGTAGCGTGGGGGCGGGGGAGAGCAGGGCTCGTAGCTGCCCGGATCCAGGCAAAAAATAGCAGGGAGGGTGAGGCGCTCTGCTAACACTATCAATTATGCATCGTGTTGAACGTGGCTTCAGGGAGGAGGCGGCTAGCAGCGAAGGTGGGGGAAGGAAAGGTCCGAGCGAGCCGGGTTGCAAGCCGCTCAGCCAGTCCGGTCGAGGTCTGTCTGTGCCACTGCCTGCCTTTGCAAAAAGAGTTTTAAGGCAAAGACACGCCTCCCCCACTTCAGTTGTGCGCCTTTTCTTCCCCCAAATTCCTCAAAGATGGTTTGTCTCACATGTTGCGGGGCGTAAAAGCGGCTCGCATTCTATTAGCAGCAAAGCTCACGGGCCCTGGCGGGACCCGCGCATGAGGGTGAGTGCGCATGAATGTGCAGAAGAGCAGGGGCGGAGGGTGGGGGGTAATGGTAAATGTCCTGGGTGAAGGTGTGCCTTGGAAAATGCGTGTGAATGTAGCGAGAGCTCAACACATTGACGTGATTATTACATTATGATGGGTAATTCTAACATGTGAAGAGCGACTGTCTGGAGGGTGTAAGGATCTGTGTCTGTGCCAACGTGTTTGACTGTCTGGAGGGGGGATACTGTGTGATTAGGGATAGTGACAATGTCTGCAGATGTGTAAATGTGGAGGCGGAGGAATAAGTTATGGAGTGTGGTGAACTGAAAGGAGCCCAGTGGAGGACGGTGGGTGTGGGGGCGCCCCTTTGTGACCAGTGTCTCTCGGCCAAGAGACGGAGTCTCTTTGGCTTTAACAAATGTAGATGACAGGGGAGGTGGGAGAGGCTGTGCGCGTCCCTGCCGAGCCGGGGGCGCGCAAGGACTCTTCAATCTGCAGCCCCTGAGCGGTGGGGGGAACAGACGGGAAAGGAAAAGCTGAAGTGAGACCTCAGGGCCAGGGGAGTCCACGAACTTACCTGTTTCCTTCTCCGCCCCTCCCCCGTCTTCCCCACAGTTGCAGCAACAGATGTGGGAAGCGCCTTTGGGCTGTCGTCCTGGCTCCCCCACATTAAGTCTGGAAAAGGAGTTGAACCCCGAGGGCAGCGAGAGGAGAGTCGGCGGCGAGCAGCCGGTAAGCCGCGGAGACCCTACCACAACCTTGACCTAGGTGGGGCAGGTCTCCCACCCCCAGATGCGCGACCCTGCTGGTGATCTTTAGGTTAGACCGCAGAGAGGAGAGGTGGGACCCTCCCTCCGGAGCTAGAGGGAGTGGGTAACTTGCTTTCCAAAGACAAGGGTATGGGAGGAGCTCTGCTGAACCTGCCAGGAGCCCTGGGTGGGAGCGAAGAATCTGTGTGTAAGTTCGTGTGGCTGGGGATAAGAAGCTTTCATGGGTGGGGGGGCTCAGGCATGGTGGGCTGGAAAAAAGAAAGAACAGTCTTGAACCTTTTCTTGATTAGCTAGTGGCAGCCCCCTTGAACCATCAGCTGGGGACCCCCCCCATACTCCTATGGGAGCTGTCTGGGAAGGTGAAGATGGGGGAGGAGGGAGAATCTTTAGTGACCTCCCACCATTCCCCCCCCCCGCCCCCCCCCCCCCCCCCCCCCCGCTCCCTGCTTGGAGGACCTCCGTCCTCAGACGGAAGGTTGATCTAACAGCCCTAGTGGTCTTCCCCCCCACCCCCCCAACCCGGGAGTTGCAGCCCAGGGCAGGCAGCTTCAATTGCGGCCAGAGAGGGGCCTGACAGGGACTGTTTCCCCAGTCCGAAGCCTCCTGCCATCTGCAGCAAGTTCTCAGCATTTGTTGATCTGCTGGGATTTGTTTCAGAGCTGTGTGCAAGTGCTCGCCTGTGTCCCTATGTGTGGGTTGGTCCATGAGAGGACTTGTGTCCTGATGTCTGTCAGTTTTCACAATGAATAGGAAAGTGCTTTGCCCCTTGGTGGAGAACACTGTACAAACGCCCTCTTCAGTTGAGAGAACAATGAGGTCTCCAGGATATACTGTGTTAGTGTCTGGATGCCTTTGTGTTTGTACATTCTACAAAATGTGTTGTGAACCTCTAAGCACCTGCTGAAGTTGGCAGTTTGATGGCGGTGCCTGGGCGTGTGTTTGTATTGTTGTGTGCCTGTATGGGCGGGTGTGCGAGTGCTGTGCGTGAGACAAAGAGTTCAAGGAAGGATAGGCGGTCATGTACAAAAACACCCTTTCTGTGTATCCCTTTCCACTGAGTTTAACGAAGGTTTAGAAACAGGGGTCAGGGCAAAGCCCAGGACAGAGGGCTAATGGCCCAGCCTGTGGAAGGGCCAGTCCCAGGATGACTGGAGAAAAAACACGAAGGTACAAGGAAAAGGAACGGGGGCCCTGACGACGGGGAACAAGCATTGAATCCCGAGGCTTTTATTGAGCTCCAGCTCCTGCATAAGAGAGGCTCCTGGGCACGAAGGAGAAAGTTACCGGAGCCCAGGACCTGCCCTAGACGGGTTTACTGGAGACAGCATTTGATAGGGGAGGGAAGCTGGGGCTCCATGTGTCACCTTCTTCCTCCCCCCCCCCACCCCGCTTTCCACGTGCAGGGTCCGCGATGGTGCTCCTGAGGGCCCTGTGGCTGGCCTTGGCGCTGCTAGAAGTGGTCGGAGCGTGCCCAGAGCCATGCGCCTGCGTGGACAAGTACGCGCATCAGTTCGCCGACTGTGCCTACAAGGAGCTGCGTGAGGTGCCAGAAGGACTGCCGGCCAATGTGACTACGCTGAGTCTGTCGGCGAACAAGATCACCGTGCTGCGGCGCGGGGCCTTCGCAAACGTCACTCAGGTCACATCGCTGTGGCTGGCGCACAATGAGGTGCGCACTGTGGAGCCGGGCTCGCTGGCGGTGCTGAGCCAACTCAAGAATCTCGACCTGAGCCACAACCTCATATCCAGCTTCCCATGGAGCGATCTGCGTAACCTTAGCGCGCTACAGCTGCTCAAGATGAACCACAACCGCTTGGGCTCGTTGCCCCGGGACGCACTCGGTGCACTGCCCGACCTGCGCTCCCTGCGTATCAACAACAACCGGCTTCGTACTTTGGCTCCTGGCACCTTCGATGCACTAAGCGCGCTCTCACATCTGCAGCTCTATCATAACCCCTTCCACTGCGGTTGCAGCCTTGTGTGGTTGCAGACCTGGGCCGCAAGCACCCGGGTCTCTTTACCGGAGCCCGACTCCATCCAGTGCTCCTCGCCTCCCGCGCTGCAGGGGGTGCCGGTGCGCCGCCTGCCCGCCCTGTCCTGTGCACCACCCAGCGTGCATCTGAGTGTTGAGCCGCCGCCTGAGGCGCCCGGCAGCCCCCTGCGCTCTGGTCTGGCGCTCACACTACACTGCGTCGCGGAAGGACACCCCACGCCCCGCCTGCAATGGCAACTTCAGATCCCGGGGGGCACTGTAGTCTTAGTGCCGCCAGTCTTGAGTGGGGAGGACGACGGGGACGGGGCAGAAGACGGGGAGGAGGAAGGAGATGGGGACGGGCCAACGCAGACAGAGGCCCCAACTCCAACTCCAGCACCCGCTTGGCCCGCGCCCCCAGCCACCCCGCGCTTCCTGGCCCTCACAAATGGCTCCTTGTTGGTGCCCCTCCTAAGTGCCAAGGAGGCAGGCGTCTACACATGCCGTGCCCACAACGAGCTGGGTGCCAACTCTACGTCAGTACGGGTGGCAGTGGCAGCTGCCGGGCCCCCAAAGCATGCCTCTGGCGCAGGGGGAGACCCTGATGGACAGGCCCCAACCTCTGAACGTAAGTCCACAGCCAAAAGCCGGGGCAACAGTGTCCTACCTTCCAAGCCCGAGGGCAAAATCAAAGGCCTAGGCCCGGGACAGGTTAGCTTCCTCGGGGAGACAGAGGCGAGGCCGGAGGAGGAAGAGGCAGATGAGGGAGAAGAGGCGGAAAACCAGGTCTCAGCTGACAGGGTGAAAGAGCAGCGCTGTGGTCACGGGGATCCCTCGCGGTACGTGTCCAACCACGCGTTCAACCAGAGCGCCGAGCTTAAGCCGCACGTCTTTGAGCTGGGCGTCATCGCGCTGGACGTGGCTGAGCGCGAGGCGCGGGTGCAGCTGACGCCGCTGGCGGCGCGCTGGGGTCCTGGGCCCGGCGGGGCTGCGGGAGCGGGGCGGCCCGGGCGGCGGCCATTGCGCCTGCTCTATCTGTGTCCGGCTGGGGGCGGCGCAGCAGTGCAGTGGTCGCGTGTCGAGGAGGGCGTCAACGCCTATTGGTTCCGCGGCCTGCGGCCCGGCACCAACTACTCTGTGTGCCTGGCACTGGCGGGCGAGGCCTGCCACGTGCAAGTGGTGTTCGCCACCAAGAAGGAGTTGCCCTCATTGCTGGTTATCGTGGCGGTGAGCGTGTTCCTCCTGGTGCTGGCCACCGTGCCCCTGCTGGGCGCCGCCTGCTGCCATCTGCTGGCCAAACACCCGGGCAAGCCCTATCGTCTTATCCTGAGGCCGCAGGCCGCGGATCCCATGGAGAAGCGCATCGCCGCCGACTTCGACCCGCGTGCCTCTTACCTCGAGTCCGAGAAAAGCTACCCGGCAGGCGGCGAGGCGGGCGGCGAGGAGCCAGAGGAGGCCCCCGGGGAAGGCCTTGACGAAGACGTGGAACAGGGGGACCCCGGTGGGGACCTGCAGAGGGAGGAGAGCCTGGCGGCCTGCTCGCTGGTGGAGTCCCAGTCCAAGGCCAACCAAGACGAGTTCGAGGCGGGCTCCGAGTACAGTGACCGCCTGCCCCTGGGTGCCGAAGCGGTCAATATCGCCCAGGAGATTAACGGCAACTATAGGCAGACAGCAGGCTGAACCCCCCGCCCGCCAGGCCGCCCATATTCATTCCCACAGTACCTTGGGTGCCTGGAGGCAGAAGTCTAGGGCTGGCAGGATTTTTGCACCCCCTACCTTCACTTCACCCCCTTACCACCCTCTAACCTTGACTACCGGCGACTTACAGTGGGGAATGGGACGATTTCACCAGTCCCGCCCACGATGGTCATTGTCCTTGTGGGCTGAATTCCCCTTCATGGCAAGCACAGATCCCCGCTCCTCCTTCCTTGTGTGAGACCGCTGACCGTGAGGCGAAATCCAGGCCTCTCCATTCCCACAATTATCTGTCAAATCGGCTCCGCGGCCCTTCTCCCCGTGGGCTCGGGAGCCAGAGGAAATGGGAGTAGACGTTGGAAACATTTGCTGGTAACGCCATAGCTTGGGGGTATGCCCGGGACCCCCGGCAGATGTCCCTAGCTTGGAGCGCTATGGGGTCCCGCCTCAACCCCTACTTCACCCTTCTCGGGATGTACAAACCAGAAGTCAGGATTCGATGGCAACTCCCTAGTTTTTAGTTTCAAAGCCCCCTTCTGACTGGGAACCAACCGCTTCTGTTCCCCCACCTCCTCTCCGTTTCTGCCCAGCTGGAGCCTCTACAGGTGCCTGCGGCGCCTTCCAGCTCCGCGCTCTGATTTTCTTATTTTCGTTGTTTTCAAAGACAGCGACAGTCCGGGTCTGGTGCTAACACTCCCTACCCTCTGGGGAAATTGGGTGGGTGTGTGTGTGTGTGTGTCTGTCTGGGAATGGGGGGAATCCGTCTTCCCTTGCCCTCTCTCCTAATTTAAAACGCCGCAGAACCGCGCTCCCTTTTCCTGCGGAGAGTAAGGGCTTGGTCCCGGGCCAATTTCATTGTGGGTGAGTTGGGGTTTTTGGAGATTGGTGCACTCGACAGCTCCGCTTCCACTGCTGCATGGGGCCCAGGCCTCAGCTGGAGAAACGCGGGGGTGCGCAGGAAGCCAACTCTGGTCTCCTGGACGCCGCCTCTCCGGTGGGACTAGCGCCCTAGGACGCACAAAGCCTGCGCGTGACCGTGCGGCGGGATCCGGGTAGAGATAAGCCCTTCAGTCCCCGCGCCTCCCCACCCTGCCCCTCTTTCCTCGAGAATAGTATTTGCCCGGCTGTAGTCCTAGACAAGCGTGCTCTGTAGGAGAAAAGTCTGTGTCCTGTAAAAGTGTGTCAAGTGTAATGTAGGGAGGCGGGCGGGCGGGCGGGAGGGATGGGGAGAGGGAAGGCAGCGCGGCGACTCGGGCGGGCGAGTCTTGTTTTCGTTCCTGCAAAAAAGCGTCGGGGTTGGGGTGGGGGGTTTGGGGTATGGGGGCTAACCCCGTCAGTGAAGCGCAGCACAAGTGTGGGCCCCGGGGGGGGGGTGGAATCGCCTCCTGGAGCCAGCCCGCACCCTTTTCTAAAGGCGTCTGTATGTAAACAGTCAATAAAACAATCGATTTGAACTGGGCTTGGTGACTCTTTGTCGGGGGACGGAGGAGGAAGCCTGAGGGATGCAGGAGGAAACCGCAGAAGGAAGGAGCCCATCCTCCCTCTGGGATCCTTTGTGTGATTTTTTGTTTGGCTGTTCTGTAATTTTGCCAGGTGTTTACACCTGATGCTTGCTCTTGGTGCCTCCAACTCCAGGATGTAAAGGAGAAACCAAGAGGGATGAGAGAGGCTGGAAGTGAGTGGGGAGGGCTTGCCTGGAGGGAGGGGTGACTCACTGCAGACTGAACTGGGGGTAGCTCTGGGGTAGTGTGTGCATGAGTGTATTGTGTGCATGCACAATCCTCCTTGGGTTGACACTGTCACTATGGTGGGGTGTGGCTGTGTGTGTGTGAGGACTACCCAGTTTTTGTGTCTCAGCACCAGCCCTGGTTCTCTGAGTATTCATAAAGGCAAGACTGCTGTGGCTTGGACAAAAGACATCACAAGTAACAAACTACAGAGCAGGCAAATAATGGAAAGCAGCAAAGGGAGAAACTTGGAAGGGCTGATTCCACAAAACAAGCTGGCACGTTTAGCCCAGGAGCTGTGTGTGTGTGTTGGGAGGTGATGCTCAGTGAATGATGCATGGCCACCTGGCAGGGGGTGTGAGACTATTGTCATGGGCTGAGGTGGGTGCACACGTACAATCAGGATTGGCAGCTGATTTAAAAGTCCTAGAAATGGGGCTTCTTGGGTGGGGAACAGAAGAGGCAGAAGGATCAAAAGTGGATGCTTCTGTCCAACCTACAGTACTGGGGTTGAGCTGGTCCTGTTGGAGCTGAAATTCCCCCCCCCTCCCCCCCGCCCCAGAGGATAGAGGAAAGGAATACAAATGAAGGAGGCAGGTGAAGAGACCATCCCTGCTCTCCCTTCTTTTCACTTTCAAATTGGACCAGATCAGCCTAGCATCAAGTCGAGGTCCAGACACACAGCATCCTCTCCTAGCCTATCTCCTGGCAGAGACAGTGGCTGGGACACCTCCCAGGGCCAGTTTCTCTTCCCAGATCAGCAAAGCTGTCTCCTAGAAAAATTCCCCTCTGAGAGCCACAGCCCAAGCCCTGCCACTGCAGCCCATACCACCATCAAGGACAGAGCTCAGACATCTGATCTTCAGGGAGAGGGCTGCTTTGTTCTGCCTACAAATGCTGATTTGAGCTGGGGACAGGGACTGGCCCAATTTGTATGATTGGTTCAGGAATCTACCCACATGGTTGCATTTAGGCACAGGCCTGGCTGGGCAGGTGAGTATTATCAGTGTTGGTCCCAACCAACCCTCTCATCATGGGAGAGGAGGACTGGGGAGAAGGGCTTGTCTCCCCTGTTCTATGGACTGAGGACCCTCCTGGAGACCCCTAAGGATCCTGAGTGTCCCAGGGGAATGCGTAAAATTTCTGAGAGTTCTGTTCCTTCTTTGTCCCAGGCTAAGCTTCCTAATGAATACACACTGCTCAGCTAGGCCTCCTGCTCCCTGGGCAAAGCCAGGCCTGAAGTCTGTCCACAGGCTGGGAATGGGTGGGTGCTGGACATGCAGGACTCTGGTGCCGTGACACTCTGCTGACTGGCTATTGAGATACCAGCCCTCTCAGGAACTCAGCAGTTTTTGTCTAAATGTTTGGCACATGTATGAAATGGTCTCCAGCTGCTGGCTTTCCTTCCTGTCTCCTTTTGAATTTTATTCTTTTGTTTCTTCCCCCTCTCTCCTCTCTGTTCTCCTTTTCTTTCTGCCTCTCCCTTTTTGCTTCCTCAAGGAGTCTCATAAAACCCCAGGGTTGGAAGGGACCCTGAAACTTGCTAATTCGACTACCCATTTGAGGTTTAATTTTTCCTACAGTGTCCCCATCAGGTGGTTGACAACATCAGCTTATATTTATCCAGAGATGGGGACTCACTATTTACTCCCTCCAGTCAAGGAACCAGTTGTGAGCGGTTGAAAATGTGTCTACTCCTCACTGCCACCCCTCAGGCATGACTCTGCCATTGGCATGTGCTCTGGAAGAACCTGCAAAGGTGTTGGGGTATCATCTCTACCTCTATCCCTCACTTCAGGTTCCAAAGCTTTTTAATTCAAAGCAATTTTATTTATTTATTTTTTTGAGCCCCTACTTTATGCTTCAGGTGCCATGCTATCTCTCTCTCTCCAGTGTATTTTTTCAAAAAACTTATTTGGATGGGAATGGAGTCTAATGGGTGTGAGAGAGAGACAGAAAGGGAGAGAGAGTCTAAGTGTGTATTGAGGGGACCTGGAAAATGGTCTGAGAATACAGTATGACAGCAGTAGCCTTGGAACTCAGAGCAATTTATCAGGAGCAGTAATTCTCTGAGCTACAGAAAGCAGATGCCCAGGATGTGGCCTTGAATGAGATTGGAAAACTGTCTGTAGAAAGGTGATTTGAAAAGAGTGTCCCCCACCCCTGCCAGTGTCTCCTAAAGATCAGCTGGAATGAGAACCATCTTGAAGATCATTAGAGAAAGTCCATTAATATAAAAGGACAAAGGGAGGCAGGGCTTCTTTGAGGAAGAAGCAGCTGGTGTGGGGCCCTCTGCTTCCCAATCTTGTGTCTGGATTGCAGCCCTCCATGCATGACACCTGAATAACAACCACAACTAAAGCTGACATCTCTAAAGATGACTTGGGTCAGTAAATGTTTGGATAGCTACTCTCTGGTGGTGATGCTAAACTTGGCTTTTTTCCTTCCAGGATCTCAGGGCAATGTATTTTGGTACATAAAGGGGGTGGCATCTTGCTATGACTGCCTTGCCCCAGATTTGCCAGTATCAGAGCCCCAGTTATGAGACACTCCATAGGGAAAGAGAGACCTTCTGTCTGCACAAAGGGCGACAAGAGAGAGAACTGTGACAGCAAGACCACTGAGCAAGAGAAACTGGGAGAACTTGCCTTTCAGGGATTAGATGCATTCTATGTCCAGGTACTAGGATACAAGAAGCCTTCATGTAAAGGCCATATATTGCCACTTCTGGCCTAACAAATACCTTTACCTTGTAAATCTCCAACATAAAGATATTGACAAGAGCAGTTCTGGAAAATCAGGGATGGAGCAAGCAGAGCCATTTCAGTTGTAATGTGTCAATTAATTGATTGCATTTGCAACACATCCAACCACACGTATGTGTTCAATGACAAGATTTTGCCTTAGGACTCAACAGAGAATAGCATTATATTGAAAATGAAAGATTTGCTGTGACTGGCACGTAAAAGAGATTGAATTATAAGCTGTCTTATAATATTAGCGTTTAGTTCAAAATATGACTGGTGTTCCTAATGAGACTTGATATGTATTTTTTAAAAAGCCATCCAAAGACCCCATGATGGGTAGACTTGTTGGGTTAAATTAGTCGGAAAGACTTGTATCATTCCTTGGTTGAATAAGTCATTTAGGTAATTTGAAGATGTTATGATTTTTTTTAATTGTGCTAATTGCATGTGCTTTGTCTGGACATGTGAATGTAAGTTTAATAATTAAGTTTATGTCCACATGGAATACAGATAATAAAAGTGTTTATATTTTTATCAGCTGTTTACTGCTTAAACATTCCCCCTTGTGTATTAGGAGATAATTTGGTTTTGGCAAATTAGATGCATTTTCTCTTAGCAACACTCTAGCAAACTGGTCCTTAAATTGAGTCTGAAAGCCATTCAAGGCATCCAACCATTTGAGAGAAAAGCTGCCAACATCATAGATATCAGAGAGGAATTTCATAAGAATTGATCAGTGTTGAAATGGGGAAAGAATGGGAATGGAGAATTAATTATCACACTTTATAATAAAAGTGACCTGTCATGTATTTAGACTGGCTAAAATGTTACTGGTCACTTAGTAAGAATATTAATAATATCAATAGTAGCTAACATTTATTGAACTCTTACATATTGAGGCCCACATGGAATTTGTAAGCATTATTTTATTAATCCTTACAATAATCCTGTAAGGTGATATTATTATTCCCATTTACAGGCAAAGAGGCCAGAGAGCAGAGAGGGTTAGTCATTTGCTGAAGGTCAAACGGCTGTATTTTTCAGGGTTGAAGTTTGTACTTCAGTTATCTGATTCTAACACCAGAGCTCTTCACCACGAAGCCAAACCTTCTCCCAATACCTCTATAAATCAGTCTAAGCAAAGGATAGTATATTCTATAGAGTATTGCTAAATTTTCTGCTAATTATGGAATTTGTCTAGAAAAAGGGTTTCTCTTGCTAGCTCTCTTATTTCTCAAAATAGTACCTCCATTATAAAAGTTATGAGTGATTAATTGTAAATAGTTATAGCTACTTTGGGAAAATCTTTGGTAAAGATACATTTAGCTTATGATTCAGCCAATTCACTCTTGGACATATATCCGAAAGAAATGAACCCTTATGTCCATCAAAAGACAGACAAGTATTTTGGTGGACACAAGTGAAAGAATGTTCATAGTGGCTTATTTTTAGTAGTCCCAAATTAGAAATGACCCAAATATTCACCGAGGTAGAATGGGGGAGGTGTGCAGGGAACTTCGGTATATTCACACAATGGAATACTACACAACCATGAAGAAGAACAAAGCTACAACTACATGCAACAGCATGGATGTCATAATGTTGAGTGAAAGAAGAATATGTAATACATGATTTCGTTTACATGAAGTTCGAATATAGGCCAAAGTAATTTTTGGTGAAAGAAGTCAGAATAGTGTTGGAAGGCACTGACAAGGAGTGAGAGCAATCACTGGAATGTTCTGGGGGTGCCAGCAAGGTTCCATATCTGGATCTGGGTGGTGGTTTCATATTTCAAAATTCATCAAGCTATACACTTAAAATTTATGCACTTTATATTGTTATACATTGATTTTTAAAAATAGAAAAATAACCCTTGGAAATAAAGCAACAAAGTAATATATACTTTTTAATATGTACTGTCCAATACATCAAGCTATAGCCACATGTGGTTATTTAGATGTAAATTTTAATTAATTGAAATGTAACAAAGAATTCTCTTCCTCAATCACATTAGCCACATTTCAAGCACTCAATAACCACACATTGCTAGTGGTTATTGTATACTGGGCAGCAGAGAGACAGAGCATTTCCATCATCACAGAAAGTTCTGTTCACAGTGTTTCAAAAGAAAATTGAAATATGTAGGAGTGTATAGAAAAATAAATTACTTATAATACCCCGTCCAACAAAAACATAATTGGCATTTTATATTCCTTCCAATGTCTTTCTAAAATAATTTTTATAAAATTACATGAGTGACATATGAATGCATTCTTGTCCTAAAATAATTAAATATTGATTAACTGAAACTCTCCTTGACTACCACCTGCAGCCCCAGAGCTCTCCCCAGTGATAACCATTCTTACTGGGGAGCATGTATCTTTCCAGACCTTTTTGGCATGCATCTGTAAAGTGCATGGATCTGTATGGAAATATAAGCAGTGTCATTAACACCACCCCAGCTCAGGGAGCTTCCATCTGGTTCAGTTCGGCCTCTCCCAGTGCAAGTGAAGGGTGTCATCTCCACCATTCACACCCCACCAGAGTTCAAGGGCTCTATTTCCCCTCCTCTTGAGCTATTTCGGTCCTGGGCTATTGTAAGCACAAATGTTACCTGGGGCAAGTCAGACAGGGGATCAAGCACAGTCTCATCGCTGAGATGCTACTCCTCTTTGGGTGCTCCCAGGGCAAGGGGTCGACTATAAATCAGGTACATTCTTCACTCCCTCCTGACTGTGGGGAGAGCTGGCCTGTGGCCCAGGGCCAGCCTGATTGATGGTGCTGCTTGCTGGGGTGAAGTCTGGGCGGTCTGCAGGCAGCACTCAGCTCCCACTGGGGCCTCTCACAAAGGTCTTTTGCTGTTTTCACACCAGCGTGGAACACGGAACTCTTGTCAGACTGCCCAGTGTCCTTTTGGTACCAACCTAATCTTCTCTCTGAGCAGCACTGCAGGGACCCAAGGCACAAGCTCCCTCTGAGCCAGACCAATACAACTTTCAGTGTCTACCTTTTGAGTTCTGTTCTTAACTCATTAATTTAAAACTTTCTTCATTTTAATGTGTATGTTTGTGCTACTAATGTCCCTCTAAATTCTACTATAACAACATTGCCCAAGTTTTGATAGTGTTTGCCTCGTCATTTAGTTTTAAATATTTTATTTCCGTGAGATTTGTTCTTTAATTCATGAATTATTTAGACATGTGCTTTTAAATTTCCAAGTGTATGTATTTTCCCTGCCATTTCTGTTTTGTTTTGATACAAGTTCAGTTGTACTGTATTCTGAGAATAAGGACTATGTGATGGTTGGTTATTTGATTATTAAAACTTGCTCAGAGGAATAGTATGTGTTAATTCTTGCAAATGTTTAGATACATTTGAAAAGGATTCTTATGATTAAATTGAAGGGTTCATGATTATATATTCATTAGATCAAGTTTGCATATTGTTTACATCTTGTCTTTCCTCACCAGTTTTTTTGTTCTGCTTGCTCTTTTAATTTCTGAGAAAGATGTATTAAAATCTCTTTCTGTGACTGTGGATTTATCTGGTTTTTTTTGTACTTTGTTCTTTTCACATTGTGTGATTTTGAGGCAATGTCATAAGACGTATTCTTGTTCAGTTAGATTTTTATTAAAGTGTAACATGCCTACAGAAAAGTATTTTCACAAGGAGAAAGCATGTATACTAGCACTGATGTCTACAAAAAAGAAAATGATCAGCACCCAGCAGCCTCCTCATGCTCTCTTCCAGTCACTCCCCTGCCACCACTATCCTAACTTCTAACAGCGTAAGTTAGTCTTGCCTCTATTTACATTATGTCTGTGAGACTGATTCATCCACGTCATTGCATACAGTTCATTCATTCTCACTGTTGTATAGTCTTCCACTGTGAGATATACCACAATTCATGTATTCATACTACTCTTAATGGACATTTATATTGTTACCAGCTTGGGACTATTAGAAATAATGCTGTTATATGTCTTTGGGGAATTTATACATTTTTGTAGCAGGGGAATTGCAAGGCAATACAGCATGCACATGCTTAGCTTTGGTGGAAACTGCCAAACAGTTTGTTGGTATCGACCAAATGACACTTGCCCCAGTCATGAGTCCTCATCAACACTCAGCACTGTCTACTCTGTGTTTTAGACCTTTTGTTGAGTGTGTAGCACCATGGTACCGTGGTTATAACTAACATCTCACTAATGATTAATAAGTTGAACACTGTTATTTATTGCCCATTTGGATATCCTCTTATGTAAAGTGTCTTCCACTCATTCTTCTATCGGGTTGTATATCCTTTTCCTTATTGATTCATAGAGTTCTTTATATATTCTAGATAGAAATTCTTATATTTAAAATTTCTTTTCCTTCTCTATGGCTCCTTTTTCCACTCCTCATTTTTTTTTTTAAATGAAAAGGTCTTCTTATTTTTTATTTTATTTTTTTTTAGGACTGCTCCTGCAGCATATGGAAGTCCCCAAGCTAGGTGTCAAATTGGAGCTGCAGCTGCCAGCCTATACCACAGCCACAGCAGCACAGGAACTGAGCTGCATCTGTGACCTACACTACAGCTCACGGCAATGCTGGATCCTTAACCCACTGAGCGGGGTCAAGGATTGAACTTGCATCCTCATGGGTACTCATTGGGTTTGTTACCATTGAGCCACAATGAACTCTGAGCTCTTCTTAATTTTAATGTGTTCCAATGTATTGATTTTTTTTTCCTCTATAGTTAGAATTTTTTGGACCATATTTAAGAAATCTTTGCCTATCCCAAAGTCATGAGACTATTCTCTTATGTTTTCTTCTAAGAGCATCAGTTTTGCCTTTTACATTTAGATCTATAAGATATTTGGAAGTTATTTTTGTGTATAAAGGAAGATGGGGATCAAGATTCATATTTTTGTGTGTGGATAACCAGTTGACCTTACACCTTTTATTAAAAAGATGATCTTGGGGTTCCTACCGTGTCACAGTGGGCTAAGGATCCAGCATTGCCACAGTTGTGGCATAGGTTGCAGCTGTGGCTCAGATTCCATTCCTGGCCAGGGAGCTTCCATATGCTGTGAATTTGAAAAAAAAAAAAAAATGTGCTCTTTCGCTCAGTATAAGGCCTTGGCAACGTTGTCATTGGTAGATAACCATATATGAGTTGAGTGGGCATTTTGCTTTTTTTTTTTCCTGGACTCTCTGATCCTACTTCTGTCATCATATCTCTTTCTCTTTCTGTGTCCTTCTTCTACTTTTAAGGATCCTTGTGATCACACTGAGTTCACCCAGATAATCCAGGATAATCTCCCCATTTTATTTTATTTATTTATTTACTTATTTATTTTTGTCTTTTTGCTATTTCTTGGACCACTCCTGCGGCATATGGAGATTCCCAGGCTAGGGGTCTAATCGGAGCCGTAGCCACCAGCCTACACCAGAGCCACAGCAACGCGGGATCCAAGCCGCGTCTGCAACCTACACCACAGCTCACAGCAACGCCGGATCGTTAACCCACTGAGCAAGGGCAGGGACCAAACCCGCAACCTCATGGTTCCTAGTCGGATTCGTTAACCACTGTGCCACGATGGGAACTCCAATCTCCCCATTTTAAAGTCAGCTGATTAACTATTTTAATTCTATCTGCAACCTTAACTCTCCTTTGCCATATAATCTAACATATGCATAGGTTCTGGGGATTAGGGTGTATGTATCTTTGGAGAGCCATTATTCTTCCTGCTGCAATGAGTGATCCAGTTTTTCTGTATCCTCACTAGCATTTGTTGTCGTCCCTATTTTTTATTTTAGTCATTCTGCCATGTGTGTGTGGATATGTCATTGTGTGGCTTTCATTTGCACTTGACTAGTGGCTAATGATGTTGAACATTTTTTATATGCTGTCTACACCACCTTTCCAGCAAAATGTCTGTTCATGTCTTTTGCCCATTTTCTTTTTTTTTGTTGTTGTTGTTGCTATTTCTTGGGCCGCTCCCGTGGCATATGGAGGTTCCCAGGCTAGGGGTTGAATCGGAGCTGTAGCCACCGGCCTACGCCAGAGCCACAGCAACGCGGGATCCGAGCCGCGTCTGCAACCTACACCACAGCTCACGGCAACGCCAGATCGTTAACCCACTGAGCAAGGGCAGGGACCGAACCCGCAACCTCATGGTTCCTAATCGGATTCGTTAACCACTGCGCCACGACGGGAACTCCTCTTTTGCCCATTTTCTAATTGGATTGTTCGGGGTTTTTTTATGGTTGAATTTTGAAAGTTCTTTGTATATTCCAGAAAGTAAGTAGTCCTCTGTTAGATATGCGGTTTGCAAATATTTCCTCCCACATCATAGCTTGTCTTTTCATCCTCTACAAGTTTTTCATGCAGCAAATATTTTTAGTTTTGATGAGGTCAAATCTGGCAATTTTTCCTTTTATGAATTATGGTTTACTGTCAAGTTGAAGGATTCCTTGTCTAGCCCTAGATCCTGAAAATTTTCTTTTATTTTTTCCAAAAGTTTTATTGGAGTTCCTGTTGTGGCGCAGCGGAAAAAAATCTGACTAGGAATCATGAGGTTGCAGGTTCGATCCCTGGCCTTGCTCAGTGGTTTAAGGATCTGGTGTTGCCGTGAGCTTTGGTGTAGGTCTAAGACACGGCTCAGGTCTGATGTTGCTGTGGCTCTGGCATAGGCTGGTGGCAGCAGCTCCAATTAGACCCCTAGCCTGGGAACCTCCAAATGCTGCAGGATGTGGCCCTAAAAAGACAAAAAAAAAAAAAAAAGTTCCATAGTTATAGGTTTTACATTTACATCTACGATCTATTTTGAGTTAATTTTTGTATAAAATTCAAAGTTTAGGTGGAGAACTTCTTGCTTATGACTATCCAGTTGTTCCAACATCATTAGTTGAAAAGGCTATTCTTCTTCCAGTGACTTGCTTTTGCATCTTTGTTAAAAATCAGTTTGGTACCTTGGAATGGCTCTATTTCTGGACTCTCTATTCTCTCCATTGATCTATGGCTCTATCCCTCCACTGACTGTACCATATTATGTGGATTATGTAGCTCTACAGAAGGACTTAATATCATGCATGGTGATTTCTCCCATTCTAGTTTTCCTTGTCAAGATTGTTTTAACTATTCTAGGGGCTGTTCCTTTTCATCAGATTTTTAGAATAAGCTTATCTATATTTAAAAAAAAAATTTGCTGTGATTTTTAAAAGCATTGCGATAAACTAACAGACATCTTTACTATGTGAAGTCTTTTAATCCATGAACCTTTTGTGTCTGTCTCTCCATTTCTTTAAGCAAAAGCTTTCAGCTTTTCAGCTTTTATTCTAATATCGCCCACCATATTAAAAAAAATACATGCTTGTTTCTTATTTTTCCAATTTGTATGTTACTTATTGACTTTCTATGGAGGTTGAAGAATTAGCTCTCTCACAAACTCTTTCTCTCTCCTTCCTCCCTCTATTCTTCCAATATGATTAAATAAAAATTTTTGCTTAAATCAGTGTTCAGTGTTTACATGATGATAATTACCTAAACATTACTCACAGCTGATTCATGTAATTAATTATGCTTATATTTCTTTTCTTGTAGAACCTTTTGTTCTCCCTGGAGTCGATAATTAGTTTGGTTGGTTTTTTTTTTTTTTTTTTCATTTGTTTATTTTTATCACTATGCTCCAAAACTTATTGCAGAATAATTCTCTCAGTATATTTTAAAAAGTGAGGTATTTGATAAGTTCTCACTGTGCTGCAGTGGATTAAGAATCTGACTGCAGCAGCTCAGGTCGCTGCAGAGGTGTGGGGTTTGATCCCTGGGCCTAGTGCAGTGGGTTAAAGAGTTTAGCATTGCCACAGCTGCAGCGTCACCTATGCCACCAGTGCAGCCATTTTAAAAAAAAAAAACGTGAGATATTTGATCAGTGTCTTTCTTTGGAGATACTCCCTGAGGCCTTCCTCCCTTCTGTCCACATCCAGGCTGCTTGCTCACTAGGCCATCCTGGGACTCCCCTGCACCCTCATCCTCCCAATTCCTTTTGCCCTGTCTAATGTTGGACCTCCTGTTTCCTGGATCCTCTGTCTTCCTCTTCTTGGTTTATTCCCTTTTTTGATGGAGCACATTCTCTAGAGAAGTAGTAGAGCATCCTGGTTTGTGGGGCTGAAGAAAGATTCCTTCTCCCATTCAAAATTTCTAGAATGGGAGAAGGAATCACAATAAATTGCATGTTTGAAAATGGCAGCAGTTATCACAAACATCACAAAATCCAGGAAACTAGTCTAACTAGTTAAACTGTCTGGCATATCCCTATGGTAATTTTCGTCCTGAAATTTCCGTTGTGACTCTGATGACTTTTGTATTAGTTGAGGTTCAATCAGAAGCCAATCCCAGTGGAAGGAAGAATTTCTTTCTATCTAGCCATCTATCATCTAATCATCTATCTACCTATTATCTATTTATCTACCTATCTACTCATCCATCTATCCATCTATCCATCCATGTATTATTAAAATTTCATTGAAGTATAATTTATTTATAATGCCTTAATTTCTGCTATTCAGCAAAGTGATTCAGTTAGACATATATATCCTTTTCATATTCTTTTCCATGCATGTTTATCAAAAGATAGTGAATATAGTTCCCTGTGCTATATACAGTAGGACCTTGTTGTTCATCCATCCTATATATAATAGTGTGCATCTGCTAATCCCAACCTCCCCAATTTTTCCTCCCCCACCCCCTTCCCCTTGGCAGTCACAAGTCTGTTCTTTATATTTATGTATCTATTATCTATCTATCCATTCATCTATCTATCTCTCTGCCCATCTGGGGGTCTGTTACAGGGCTTTGCACGTTGTGACAGCTGGTTAAACATGCTTTATAAAGCTATTGCTTTTGCATCTGCAGCTGGAGCTTGACGTCTGCAGGGCAGACTGGGTGGAAGGGAAACTGGGGGAGAGCAAGGAGAAACTAGAACCCCGAGCTTAAGCTGGGACCCAGAAGGGCAGATTGGAACTGCCTCAAACCTAGATGATGGGGGTGTCCTCACAGAGTTAAAACACACCTGACTCAAGAGCTGAAGAAGCTGAGGAGGACCTAGGGGAAGGTGGAGCATTGCCTGCCTGGCAGCCGCTGCACACCAAGGAGGGGCACCAGCAGGAAAGCAAGCAACTATGTGTGTGAGCTGCAAACTGGTGGCTGCTGCCCTCCTGCTCTGTAATGATTCTGTACCATTTTATATTTTCCATTAAGAAAATAAAAAGATATTTCAGCCTTTCCTTTAGCTTCCTTGTTCAAAATTTGTTTTCTGTTATGTCTAGTTGAGATTCATAAAATATGTGACTTCACACAATTGGACTTGACATTATAATACTATTACAATTTTTTGTCCCGCAGATACAAGGATTCCAATAAATTCCATTTCCTATGGTTCCCACTCAGAAAGAAAAACTCTGCCCTTACATTTAATTAATCATTTGGCTAGATATGGAATTCTAAGTTTGAGATTATTTTCTCTTCACATTTGGAAGGTATCAGTCTGTTTTGCAGTATTAAATATATTGCCATTGACAAAGCTTCAGTGAGAACTGAACTCTCTCCTTACAGTTTTGTACATCTGATGATGGGGAGAATTTTTCACAGACTAGCTTTTGGCTCCATGCATTTCAAAACTTCCTTTTTTCTCTTCTGCTCACGTTATGTAATTGGATGCCATGGGATAGATTCAAATTATGGTAACACTTGGCCTTGCCCATTCTGGTCACAGTGCTGGGTAATTTAGCCCAGTGGGTGATGGGAATATTCACAAATATCATTTTTACAATAAGATGTGAGCAATAACCACTTCATAAGGAAGAGGCTGGAAACCACATAATTGTATATATATGTATACGTCACCGAACCAAAACCAAATGTATCCCCAGCTCTGTACTTTCTTAATCTGATCTCAGATATTCCTGCAGTTACTCTAACACCTGGCATGAGCAGGACTTGTGACTATTTTGACAGATAGAATGTGGTAGAAGCTACATGTGACTTCTGAGATGGGATCTTGGGACTCCTTCTTTCATCCCCCTGGGAATCCCCCCTCAAATCACCACGCTGTGAAGAAGCCCCCTCTAACCTCCTGCAGGATGAGAGGCCGCATGGAAGAGAACTGCGGAGCCCCAGCCAATAGCCATCACCAATTTCTGCAGAAAGATTGAGGACCACCTGGACCCTCCATCCCCAGTTGAGCAGTCAGCTGACAGCAGCCACGTGGGTGATCCCAGGCCAAACTGGCAAAACTGCCCAGATTGCCAACCCCCAAGACTGTGAAAAAGGATAAATTATTTTGCCTGTAACCACTAAATTTTGGACTGGTTTGTCATGGAGCAATAGATAACTGAACACTTGTACATCACACAATCACATATAATTGGATTTTCAAAAACCTGATTTGAATGCTTTTCTTTTTATTGATAACGAGTTGTTCACACTTCATTATACTTAGTGATAGGTTCATATCTCTTCCTAACATCTTATTTTGAGTGTCCTATCTACCATCTGTACCCACTCCCTTCTATTTTTTGCCTTATGTTAGATAGGTAAAGTTTTTTTTTACTCTGTTTTTCTTCTTATGGTCTGCAAGTTACACATTTATTTCTTTTCTCCTGGCTTTTCTATTTAGGAGACGGAAGAGTATATCTGAACTTGTTTTCTCATTTTTCTCTGCCTACAGGTTGTGCTTTGGGGGTAATTAGGTTGAATTTTATCCATTGAAAGGGAAGCTGCTGCTCGTGGCCTAGAAAAATATAAAATATAGAGTAAAGCAATCAAAATCACCACGGGATAGGAACCCTATGGCTCTGTCTGCGTGTGGGTGTGAGAGTGGATGGTTATTGGAAAATGGCAGGAGTGCAGCTCATCAGCCCTAGTCTTGCTCTCCTCAGCCACCTGCCTGACACTTATCACAAGTTGCAGATGGGAGTCCCCCGTTGTGGCTCAGTGGTAATGAATCTGGCTAGTATCCATGAGGATGCAGGTTCGATACCTGGCCTTGCTCAGTGGGTTCAGGATCCAGCGTTGCCATGAGCTGTGGTATAGGTCACAGATAAGGCTCAGATCCCGTGTTGCTGTGGCTGTAGTGTAGGCTGGCACCTGCAGCTCCGACTCAGTCCCTAGCCTGGGAACTTCCATATGCCACAGGTAAGGCCCTAAAAAGCAAAAAAAAAAAAAAGTGTCCGCAGATGGGCCAAGTGTCCACAGTTGCCCCTTGCTTACCCTCTACTTTGCCTTGACCACACTTTAGGTGGGCTTCACTCTTCCCTCCAGGCCCCTGAACCCTGCTTTCTCCCAAGCCTGAGCAAGCACAAAAACACTGAGATGTAACAGCCCCCCCCCACCCCCCCAGTCCCCGCTCCAGTCAGCCTCTCCTGGGAATTAATTGCCTGACCACAGCGGGACACTTTTCCTGCCAAATCACACTGGTATTTCCCCTTGCGTATTCAGCTTCCCCTCCAAAGATTCTGCTTATCTACACTGGCCTCTCCTCTACCCTGTAAAAGAAAACTCTTTTTCGGTTTGATTTTAAGACGCTTGAAGATTTCTGAGACGAGAGTGTTCTCCCCATAGCAATAGTCTTTTCTTTCTAATCAAAGTCTCTGCCTACCCAGGTCTGGATTTGTGTTTATTCGTCAAGATATAGTCATCATTTGCTGAGGATAAAAAACCTGGATAACAGAAACCTGGAAGGTTTACATCTTTCGGGAGGGGAAGGAATAGCCCTTACTTTTCTCTCCGTAAACTTAGACTGTTCTTGAAGCATAATCAGTACCGAATATGTGTTTCCTGAATGAATGAATGAATGAATGAACAATTGCTCAACTTGGGAGACAGAGAAGGAGGCTGAGAGACCTGGTGCCTGGTCCCTCTTTGTCCCACAAGCTGGGTTCTCCCCATTCACAGCTGTAGCTACCTGATATTCTGGAAAAACATCCTCTGCCTTGGAAATATGTGTAATCACAGAATGGAGAATTTTAAGTAACTTTACTGAAAGAGCTCCATTGTTTAGAAGCAGATCTCTCAAAGTCCTTGCTCCTGCAAGAGGCAGAGACTGGGTAACAATGATGGAGTCCTATGGTTAATGATGACAGTCTCACATGAATCTAAAACAATAGCTGGAGATGCAACAATCGTTGCTACTTACTTGAGTTCCCTGCCTGCCTTTCCCTTGCTTTCTCCATGTTCACTGTCTCCAAATTCTTGCAACTGGATACATACCCGTGTTTCAGCAATGGCCTGGCCTGCCCTGGCCTAGTGACTGATGCAGGAAATTGGTCTGTTAGTCTCAGCTGCTCTTGACAAAGCCCAGTCGGCAAAAATCTGTTCACCCTTCCCCCAGAGCTGCTGCTATGGTGAGTCCCCACCCCCTGGCAGCTTTGCCGGCCTTGTTCATCTTTTCATCACTCTGGACTGGGCTCTGGACTATTTCTGGATGCCATATCTATTCTCTGAAAAATCCCACATCTCCGCCAGCTCCCTGGTGTCTGTAACTTGAAGAGGCATGGGAAAACGACACTGTCTAACAGAACCAGCATCTCACTGTGGAAAAAAAAAAAAAAAAAAAAAAAATATCCAAAGCAATTTTGGCCTGAATGTCCCTAGTCACCAAACATCCCCAGTCCCTGGTTTTCTCCATGGAGAGGTCTTGTAAACACTTCCCCATCTCTAAGCATTTTTACGCTCTGATTTTAATTTTGATGGATTTTCCTCTGCCCTTTACTTAAAAAAATCATTTAAATCTGAGCTGTTGATTCCTTCTCTGAGCTGTGCCTGGAACAGCTAGAAACATAATAATTAACCGCAAGAGGCAATTTCCCCTCACCTGGCTTGTGGCCTCTCTGTGATCTGGCTGCAGGCTGGGCCTTGCTTTTCTCCTGGCACTGGCCTCTCTTGTTGCTAACCTGCAGTCTGGTGGCCTAGCCTCTTCCCAATCACCTGACCTCTTTCTGGTCCATTCCAGTCCAGCAGAGCCTCTTCTTGTTCCCCCATGGGAGGGTAGGGGAGGAACAGCTGAATGGAGCAGAGGCCTGCCCAAAGGTAACCAATGACAAAGGTGCCTCGGATCATTGTGCCCAATGTGCTCCCTCTTCTCTGAAAGCAGCCTGCCTCCCAGTCTGCATCTGCTGGCTCCTCTGCCCCCTGCCTAACACAGACGACTGAGGATATTATGTTAGTGAAACTCACCCATCACTCACATTATGGAAGACTTCCCCACTTCTCTCAGTCATGTGTAAGGCCTAGAAGCAGTTACACTGATGAGAGCATCCCCTCCTACCTTTGCAGCTACACAGTTGACCAGCTGTGCATCGGTCTAGAAAAGTCACCCTGAAACCCAGCTCTAGTTTGGGGAGGCAACACCCTCTTGTTTTGTTCCAAGAGATCTTCAGGGAACCTTGAGGTGAGGGGAGTACCTCCCAGGCCAAGTGCAGTAGCCTGGCTGGGGAGGGAAGGGATGGATCACAAGTCTGGGAAGAGACAAGTACTTTTTCATTTTTGAATTTTCTTTTATTTTTTTGCTTTTTAGGGCCACACCTGCGGCATATGGAAGTTCTCAGGCTGGGGTCAAATTGGAGCTACAGCTGCCTGGCCTACACCACAACCACAGCAGTGTGGAATCTAAGCTACACCACTGCTCAAGGCAACACCGGACCCCCTACCCACTAAGGAGGCCAGGGATCAAACCCGAGTCCTCATGGATACTAATCCGGTTCTTAACCTGCTGAGCCACAAAGGGAACTTCCGAGACAGGTATTTCTAAATCAATCAATATTTTTTATGTCCCCAAAACACTAATGCACAAGTGAACACCGCAGCCACTGAATGAGTCTGGGCTCATCACGTAAAGAAACTCTTATTGTTGAATTGTTTTCTTGATGGCCTCATGAGACTAAGTAAAGTTACCTTTCCTGATTTAGAGGTTGTGACGAAAATGTCCTTTGGGGAAGCAAAAAGTGGAAATTTTGCTTAACAGATGTGTCAGCCCATTGCAGGGCAGAGCTGATTCTGCGAGCCCTTCCAATAAGCACAGGCTCTGTGGTGTGTCAGGCAGCCTGCTGAACATGGCAACAAAAACACGTTCTCCCGGGCTCTGAGGTATTTCGTGTTGAAAGATGGAGTTTTCAAAAGAGACACATGCACCCGCATGTTCATTGCAGCACTATTCACAATAGCCAGGACATGGAAACAATCCAAATGTCCATCGACAGAGGATTGGATTCGGAAGATGTGGTATATATACACAATGGAATACTACTCAGCCATAAAAAGGAATGACATAATGCCATTTGCAGCAACACGGATGGAACTAGAGAATCTCATCCTGAGTGAAATGAGCCAGAAAGACAAAGACAAATACCATATGATATCACTTATAACTGGAATCTAATATCCAGCACAAATGAACATCTCCTCAGAAAAGAAAATCATGGACTTGGAGATGAGACTTGTGGTTGCCTGATGGGAGGGGGAGGGAGTGGGAGGGATTGGGAGCTTGGGCTTATCAGACACAACCTAGAATAGATTTACAAGGAGATCCTGCTGAATAGCATTGAGAACTATGTCTAGATACTCATGTTGCAACAGAAGAAAGGGTGGGGGAAAAAACTGTAACTGCAATGTATACATCTAAGGATAACCTGACCCCCTTGCTGTACAGTGGGAAAATAAAAAAATAAAAAAAATAAAAAAAATAAAAAAGAATTAAAAAAAAAAAAGAAAGATGGAGTTTTACATTGTTTTCCTGATTTCTCTGAAGAGCTTAGTGAAACCACAGATTATGTGAAACAAAAGATTGTTATCTTGTCCAAATGCTCACTTTGTTCATCTGTCTGCTTATTGGCAAAGAGTGCAAATGTAGATGTTGGAAAATTCCATTCTATGAACTTCTCACCAAAGAAAAAATTTTAAATCTTACTTGCTAAATGTCCTCCACACCTTTTACTCAACACCTCTAAAAAGAGGTCTGGTTTGGTTACCTATGAAATTGAGATTTTCAAAATGAAATTTTAGGTCACTTTCCCGTTTCCTGAAAGCATGAAGAAGAGACTTAATGAGATTTTTTTATTTATAGAAGCAGAAGAAGATAGCTTCCTTAGACATATGCTTACAAGATGTCTCGTAGATAGATGATAAAATGTTGGCCTGCTGTAAAATAATATTTTCCAAGTGTGGGATCAGAAGAATTTCTTTCTCTAACTTGGAAATGCATTGAGGATGAGAGTAGAGAAAAGGGTTATGGGAAATAGAATTTATATGCCATTCCTCCAATATTGTTTGATGATTTTTTTTTTTTTCTTGTCTTTTTGCCATTTCTAGGGCCGCTCCCACGGCACTTGGAGGTTCCCAGGCTAGGGGTCGAATCGGACCTGTTTCTGCTGGCCTACGCCAGAGCCACAGCAACACAGGATCCGAGCCTCGTCTGCAACCTACACCACAGCTCACAGCAATGCCAGATCCTTAACCCACTGAGCAAGGCCAGGGACCGAACCCGCAACCTCATGGTTCCTAGTCAGATTTGTTAACCACTGAGCCACGACGGGAACTCCTGTTTAATGATCTTTGCAGGAGCTGTATAAAAGGATGAACTCAAAGCACCTGACTAGTTCCATTTAGGTGTAGGTTGTGACAAAAACTTATCCAATGGAAAAAAAGGAGTCATCTCTTGGAAGTAAGAAGACTGCTTTGGAATGCAAAAAAATTATCACCAGTAAAGGACAGCCAAGTTGAACAGGACTTCCTTAATTCCTCTGCCATTGCTATTTGAAATCCAAGTTCAATTTCACAAGTTCAAATTGCCTCTGTGCTATAAAACCATTTTTCCTGAGAAAAGAGGTTTAGCTTGTGATGACATTTGATGTGCTTCAAGATGTTTTAAAATGATGGACATTTTAGACATGGAGAGCTTATAGGATGAACTTGTGGACACAAAAGACCTGATTGACAAACTGCTGGTCTCTCAAAATGAGCTTGTAGATACAAAGAGGATGGGTATTTTGGGAGAGGTGGGAATGAATTCCTACACGTCCAAAAATATGCTGAGGCTGGTAAGGAAAATCCTAAGTATTCCAGGCTCAAACATTTTTTCTTGAGAGGATATTCTGCACAATGTCATCACATTGAGCTGACACTAGGACCCAGTACAGTGTGGGCCTGAGAAAAGCAGAACCACAGGTCAAAGTGACTTTTGCATTTGTCTCTACTCCATTCTACCACTGCATATAAAGGAAAAAAAGGATGTCATAAAGGCTGCAGGCAATTCAGAGAGGTGTTGCAGGAAAAGGAAGCTGAAAGAAAATGCATGGGCCTGAAGGAAATATGTCGCTGTTAATTTTTACTAAGTATAGGTAATATCCATTTAACTGATACTATTATATCTCCTTTTTAGAACTCTTACATGTATGTATCTTAAGAATATACAATAGTCTATAAAATTTAAGTATCCAATAGAGTTTAAAAAGTTAAAATAAATGGCTGTATCAGAGGATAGAAAGAATATAAAAATATTGTTATATTTTCTTTTTGTTGTTGTTGTTGTTGTTGTTGTTATTGTTGCTATTTCTTGGGCCGCTCCCGAGGCATATGGAGGTTCCCAGGCTAGGGGTTGAATCGGAGCTGTAGCCACCGGCCTACTCCAGAGCCACAGCAACGCGGGATCCGAGCCTCGTCTGCAACCTACACCACAGCTCACGGCAATGCCAGATCCTTAACCCACTGAGCAAGGGCAGGGACCGAACCCGCAACCTCATGGTTCCTAGTCGGATTCGTTAACCACTGCGCCACGACGGGAACTCCTGTTATATTTTCTCACACATACTGTACGTCAATTAGTCCTACTATTATTTACCACTAATGGCCATTGATAATTCTTTTTTTTAAAAATAATAGCATTGGAGTTCCCGTCGTGGCTCAGTGGTTAACGAATCCGACTAGGAACCATGAGGTTGCGGGTTTGATCCCTGGCCTTGCTCAGTGGGTTAAGGATCCGACACCGTGAGCTGTGTTGTAGGTCACAGACCTGGCTCGGATCTGGCATTGCTGTGTTTGTGGCATAGGCCGGCGGCTACAGCTCCGATGTGACCCCCAGCCTGGGAACCTCCATATGCCACAGGAGCAGCCCAAGAAATGGTGAAAAGACAAAAAAAAAGTAAAAATAATAGCATTATGTAGCAGAAAGTAAATGATATAGAATAACACATAATTTCAAATAAACACCTCTTTTTTATATTTGTATAGTAAAAGTTAAAAGTAATAGCACACATTATATAATTATTACCCAGGATTATGAATATTTTTGTTCTGTCTTGGGTTATCTTTCTAAAAAGTTGGCCTCCTATTTCTCATTCTGCATAATGCTTCTGACATTCATTCATGCTTTATCTGTCAGTTGTCCAATCTCTTTTTTACTCCACAATAAAGACATACCTCTGTTGATTTAATTCATTCACTAACTGATGGACTTTCATGTTGTTTCAGTTTTGGGTAATTTTGATTAATGCTATTTAAAGTTTTTTTTTTTTTTTTTTTTTTTTTTTGTCTGTGCCAGCAGCATACAGAATCTCTCAGGCCAGGAATTAAACCTGTGCCACAGCTGTAACCAGAGTCACAGCAATGACAATGCTGGATCCTTAACTCACTGAGCCATGAGGGAACTCCACGAAAATGCTATTTTAAACATGTGCATGCAGAGTTTTTTTTTTTTTTTGGCCATGCCCAAGGCAAGGATCAGACCCATACCATAATACCATAGCAGTGACAATGCTGGATCCTTAACCTGCTGAGCCACCAGGGAACTCCTTTGTATGAACATATATTTTTCTTTTTCTTTTTTGTTTTTGGTCTTTTTAGGGCCTGCACCTGTGGCATATGGAGGTCCCCAGGCTAGGAGTCTAATTGGAGCTGTTGCTGCCAGCCTATGCCACAGCCACAGCAACGCCAGATCTGAGCTGCATCTGCAAACTATACCAGAGCTCACGGCAATGCTGGATCCTTAACCCATTGAGTGAGGCCGGGGATCGAACCCGCAACCTCATGGTTCCTAGTCAGATGCGTTTCCTCTGTGCCACGATGCGAACTCCTATTTTTACTTTTCTTGAGTAACTATCTAAGAGTAGAACTGATAGGCTGTACAGAAAACATAAAGGTAAACTCTCATGTTGTTTTCCAAAGTGGCTGCGCCATGTTGCATTCCCCCAACAAAGGACGAATTGCTCTGCATCCCAGTTAGCACCTGATAATTTTAAGAGTTTTTTTAAAAAGTTTCCTTCTCCAGGCATTCTATTAGATGAGTAGCGCTATTTCATTACTTTAGCATTTCACAGCAGCCATTCTGACAGACATTCGCAACTGCCTTGCAAGGAACTGAGACAAAAAGGAAACCTAGAGCCAAGTCCCCCAGTGAAACTGGAGAGTGGGACAGGTGGAAAGGGCCCTGGGGAAGGAACGTGACTTGGAGCATATTTGGGGTCAAGAATCAGCTTGTGGCTGAGGAAGAGCAGGAAGGGGGACCACCCGACTCTGCCCTCCCCGCAAAGCTCGCACTCCCAGCCCTGAAAGTTCTGAAAAAGGAAAGAAGGAATGGGGGAGGGGAGCGCTGTTGCTCTAACAGTTTACTCTCAGAGGGTGGCCTGGGGAGCCCAGGAAGGAATCCGACTGTCAGGCTGTCAGCCTTGTCCTGCCCACCTCATCCCAGAAGCTCCCCTCCCCCAGGTGCTGGAATGAACGAATGAATGAGTATCTCTGTGCTGCTAAAGTGGCTCCCTCTCACCGGCCTGTGTGAATCTGGCGCAGAAGCAGTGACTGCACTCTCTGTCCGCTCTCTTCACCACCCTTCCCGTGGCCGATGGGGTCTCTTCTCACCACCTTTCACGCCTGCCCACTGCCCTGCTGCTCCCCTCCTACCAGCTCTTCCTCTGGGCAATGGACCAGCCTCCTAACCACTCTCTCAGTGCCCCCAGCCTCCTCCGCGCCCCACTTTCTAATCGATCTCATCTGCACCAGGTGCCAAATTCATAAATCCTAGCTCTTATCCTGTCGCTCTCACAGCCGAGCATCTACACTGTCTCTTAGGTGCCCACAAGAGAAAAGCCAGCGGGCAGCCTGGCCCTGGCTCCCTTCCTCCCGCTGGCCCTCTGAGGGCTTGGGATTTTGGTCAAACTCCCCCTTCACTTGTCTTTTATCCTCTCCTTTCCTACTGAAGCCATAACAGATCCAGCCTGTCAGGCCCCTTGAGAACCAGACAGAGGTGGGTTTGAACCCTGGTCCCCTTGTTTCCTAAGCAAGGAGACATTGACAAATTCCTTAACTAGAGCCTCAGTGTTCCTATCTCTAGAATGGGATTATAGCCTACCTTTTGTGTGGTTGTAAGGAAATGGTTTGTATAAGGGTCTGGTTCACAGTAGGTCTTTAAAGAATGGTAGATGTGATTTTTGGCAGTTCCTGGCTAAAGTAAGAAAGAAAAAAAAAAGATTAAAAACAGGGTATAATTGATTAGTTTTTTCAAATTCCTTTCCAGCCCCAAACTGAAGGATTCTTCCCTAGAATCGTCAGAGGAACTGCCTGGAAGAGACAGGATTTCAAGTGTGGGTGCTGCTGCCTCTGAGCGCAGTGCCTCCCCCGGCATTTGGGGTATCCCCCAGCCTAAAAGCTCACACACCCTAAAGAGGAGCTAGTCAATCATGACGCTCTCCCCCTACTCCCCTCTGTTCCCTTCCTGCCCCCAGCCAGCCTTCCTGCTGGCGGGAGAGCCCTCATGGGCTAAAAGACCATGTGCCTGGTAGGGGGCAGTAGGGAGCAGAGCCAGTGCCCATCTCTGCTTCTCCAGGGTGGACAGATTGGGATAATCTCATATGTAAACCTCATGAAGGAAGAGGATTAAGGTAAACCAACAGACCAGGAACTCCCCAAGGGGAGTCACTGAGCTGGGACAGGGCTCAGGGCTCCAGAAAAGACTCGTGATGGTTGGACCTTTTCCAAGAAGGAGATCCTCAAAATTCTCCAAATCCATGGGGCTCCTTGGAATAGAAATTTCCCCAGCATTGGTGATATGCTAGAGGGAACATTGTGATCAAATATTGGGGAGGAGCATGAAACTTCAAATGGGTTCTTTGATTAGTGCCCTCTCAGGCCCAGCCTCATTCTGGACTCCATAACTGACAAGCCTTCAGGGTTTCAAAGGACTTCCAGCTGCTTGAAAAGCAAAAATAAACAGAAGAAGCCCATATGCCAATAAAGCAAGTCATTAAGGAAAGTAGGGCTTTTAATACGAGGCAATGTCAGCCCAAGGAGATGCACACAAAGCTGCTGTTTTTAGTATTTGGTGAAGGCACCTTATTCTTTTGACAATAAGAATAAAGAAAGCAATTAGAAACTCCAGGAAAATCAAAAGCTATATAAAAAAAGCTATCACCCAAATATAAAGCAAATGAAAATGTGGTAATCCTTTGAGCAACTGAGGGAGCATAAGAAAATTGAATACATGTAACCTTGATGTATTCTTAGCCACCCTTTGAGTGTTCTGGGCATCATGACTTTGGATCCGAAGAGAAAGAAATATAATCCTTGGGTACATATTCCTTGGCTCAGCAGTGAACAATTTTCATACAGGCATGAGAGTGTAGTATCGACTTATTGATTTTTTTTTTTTTTTTTTTTAAAGCTGACCTAAGGACAAAATGCAACTGTCAGAATTATGACTTCGAAATAGCATTTAACCATTATCCTCTCTTAAAATGTTAAGGCTATTTATTATAGACAGGTTGAGAGATAGAAGGCTTAGGGGGAGGGAAAGAGGAGATGGGAGTGATAAATTTCTCATTTTATTTATTTATTTATTTATTTATTTATTCTTTTAGGGCTGTACCCGGCCAATGCCACAGCCACAGCAACACCAGATCCAAGCCACATCTACAACCTATGCTGGAGCTCGCAGCGATGCCAGATTCTTAGCCCACTGAACAAGGCCAGGGATCAAGCCTGCATCCTCACGGACGCTGTTGGGTTCTTAACCTGCTGAGCCACAGCTGGAACTTCAATTTCTCATTTAACATGGTCGGAAGGCATCAGATGGTGTCTCCATTCTATGGATTAAGAAGCAAGCAGTATTCTTTAGAGCACAAATGTAACCAATAGAAGAGCCAAAGACTATTTTAACTAGCAAAACCCAGGAGGAATAGGGGAGAGGACATGGGAGCAAATAAGGGAACTAAAACCTGCTTTTCCTTAGAAGAGTATATTAGTTTCCTAAGGCTGTCATATCAAAGTACCAAAACCGATGGCTTAAACAACAGACTTTCCTGTCTCCCAGGGCTGGAAGCTGGAAGTCTAAGATCAAGATGTTTGCAGGATTGGTTCCTCTGAGACTGAGGGAGCACCTGTCCTAGGGCTCCTCGCTCCTGGGATTTGCCAGGAATCTTTGGGATTTCTTGGCTTGGAGATGCATCATTCTAATATTTGCTTCCACCTTCATAAGGCATCCTCCCCTGTGTCTTTACATGGTGTTCTCTTGTGCTCCTTTTCTGTAAGGACACCAATGTTATTGGGTTAGGACCCACCCTAATGACCTCATTTTAAATCGATTACTTCTTAAAAGAACCTATTTCCAAATAACATCACATGCTGCAGTACTGGGGGACTTCAACGTATCTTTTTGGAGGGAATCCAATTAAAACCATGATAGAGAGTAGTATCCATGAGATTTTGGGTTCAATCACTGGCCTTTCTCAGTGAGTTGGGGATCTGGTATTGCTATGAGCTGTGGTGTAGGTTGCAGGCATGGCTCAGATCCCATGTTGCTGTGGCTGTGGCGTCAGCCAGCAGCTGCAGCTCCAATTCAACCCCTAGCCTGGGAACTTCCATATGCCGTGGGTATAGCCCTAAAAAAACAAAACACCCCCCCCAAAAAAAACAAACAAACAAAAAAAAGAAAAAGGACATAGTGTTCTATGCATATAGTTTAGATTTATGCAGATCAATATCATTTTAACCCAGGTGAAGGGACCCCTGCCCTGAGCACCAGGCTTTAGAGGGCTCTGCTCTGACACCCCTCTAGCCTAGAGTTGCCAAATTTAGTAGAATTTCAGATAACAAAGAGGATTTTTTTTTTCAGCATAAGTATGTGCCATATAATATTGGAGTTATACTAAAAAATTATTGTTATTTATCTGAAATTCGAATTTAACTGGGTGTCCTGTATTTTATCTGGCAATTCTACCCTGGACATGCTTTTCAAGAGGACTTTTCCACCTAGAGCCGGCACCCCCACTTCTGGGCCAAACTTTGAAGACCTGGGACCCTGGAATTCTCTGCCCAAATGAAAGAGCCTGAGCCAGCTTCCAGGGCCTCTGTAAGTCTTTTCATCCTGACCACTCCTCCCCAGGCAGAACCACACCAGAGAGTGTGTCTCCCCAGGCCTGAGTCAGTTTAAGGGAGGTGAGGGATGTGAACAGGGCTTGAGTGTGAGTGCTGGGGTGTCCACTTCTATATGCACAGGGTCCCTCGTGGAACAGGATGGAGCCCAGAATGGGAAGAGAAATAGGACAGCTATAGGCTGGGGCCTTCTGCGGGGATGGCTCTGCATGCCTGTCTGGTTCAGGGTGGGATTCCAAGGAGTCCAAGAATTCTAAATTTGAACTTGGCCTTCAAGTGGTTATGAAGGTACATTTGTCAAGGTAGGACAACAGAACATATTATGTAGTTTGCAGGATTTATAGCTTTTAAATATTTAGACCTAAGGTATGTGTGCCCCCAAACGTACCCTCACCCCAGGCCCTGCAGACATTCTGGGCAGGCCTGATGTGTGTAAGCACAGAACTAAAAACAGAAACCATCCCAAGTTGTTGCCTCTGGGGGAATGGAGAGAGGGAGGGAAGGATGGAAGGCAGATAACTATAGCATTTTTTATTAAGCCTCTCTGTCCATTTGATCTTCTGTTCTACAATTTGCATTCTTTACTCTGTTATGAAAATTATTCAAGTTCCCGGCTCCTCTCTCAAGTCTTCCTGACCTGGGCTCACACTCCCTTCTCTCAATCCCTGCATCCCCACGCTGTGCAGCACTCTGCCCTGCCCAGCTCTCCCCCACAGGTCTCTGCAGAGACTGTCTTCCCCCGAGAGGTGGCTGTGGGCCAAGGGCAGCAGCCTCATCCGGAGCGCCTCTCCTCCCTCCATCTCCCACTTACACCCTTAGGAAGCCCCTCAGGGTCAGAAGGAGCCTGCATCCCTGCCTGCAACCTCTTTCTGCAGGTTGGTGTGGAGCAAGTGTTGCATGGAAACTGTGCTGCAGCCTGACCTGCTGATGAGAAGCAGGTGTCCAGAGGGCTTTCTGCTGCCAGGGACGGTGAGATGCTCGATCCTCTTCCTGGCTGTCCTGGCCTTTCCCTCCCAGGTTCTCTCTTGTCTCTAACCCTGCCTGCTCCCCTCTCTCTCTTTTCTCTCTCTCTGCCCTTGTCTCCCTGTTTCTCCTTTGTCTCTGTCTGCATTACACCCTAGTCCTCTGCTGACTGCCTCTGTTCTACTGTTCAACAAGGCATAGGGACCACTGCTACCCTCCCATTCCAGACCCCAGACCCTGCTTTATATACTGCATTTAACTACCCTTTCCCGAGCCTCTAAACCTGAATGCACATCTAATCCTGGCTTTCAAGCCGACTCCTGACAAATGGCCTTTGTCCTATTCCATTGCCCAGAGCTACTTAGCGACTGGGATCCTGCCTGTATAACTCTGGTCCACTCTAGAACCTTAATTCAAAGACTTGCTCATTCACAACACTCCCCAATCTCACCCCTAGCCTTTGGGAAGGGCAGGGGCTGAAACTTGGATATCTGGTATGTGCCCTGGGTCAAGGTCCAGATTTCTGGAAATGGGGAGATTGGTCTGCAGAACAAAAATAATTCCAGTGAAATGTGCCCAGTTTAGAGCTGCTACTGAAAACGGTCCCTTCTCACTATGGGAAAGGTCAGTGAGGATGATGCTAGGAGCGGGACCAGAAATGCCAGCTGGAGAGTACCCAGTGACAGGGCAGTGCCACACAGAAGGGAGGGGGCTGGCGAGGCCCTGAGCAGGTGGGGAGGGCTGGCCTGAGACTTCCTTCTAGAAGCCTAGAGGTCATTTTTCACTTACTCATTCAACATTATTTATTGAGGCCAGACTAAGCAACAGATTCTTTGGCAAGTAAGGCGGGTATTGCAGTGAATAAAGCCAAGGGTGCACCCCCGTGGAGCTCCCGGTCAGACTGGGTAGATAGACAAGGATCACACTCAAAGATATGTCAGAGGTAAGTGTTAGGAAGAGGGACAAATAATACAGGGCAAAGGGACAGAATGACAAGGCTCTTTATGTAAGGTGGTCGGGGAAGGCTTTTCTGGGGAGCTGGCATTTGAAAGTCTCCATGGACTAAAGAAAGGGAGCCCTGCAGATACAGGGGGACAGAGTCCAGTTTGAGGAAAGAGCAAGAGCAGCAGCCCCAAGGTAGGAGCAAGGTGGAGGTGGGGCCAGATGAGTAGCCAGGGGTGGGTCACCATGGCACCTGGCACCTCCAGGGTTCCCAGGTCTGAGGAATTGAGACCAGAGATGAGAGGAGGGGCCCTCACAGCTGAGTGGTGGAGAGGGGTGTGTGGAGAGGAGGTGGGAGACTGGGAGAGGAGACGGGAGTAAGGGTACCATGGGGTCAGCCTGGGGCCGAGGCCTGTGCTGGGGCCTCTGGCCTGAGGCTGATGCAGGAGAGAAGATGGGGCTTGGCCTGCCACCCCCACCATGAGTTGCCGCTCGCTCCTGCTGCACTGCATTCCCGCAATGGGCACGCACCAACAAATGCATGGGGAGAACCAGCACAGGCTCATGTGTGTGCACACAGAAAGGAGTATGTGCAAACACTGGCCTGCACAGGGACTCCTCTTGTAAAGGTGGACGTTCATTCTAAATTCTAGAACATCAGGGTTCCAGGACATCAGAGCATCTAGTCCAACTCCTGCACAGGACAGAGAAATTGTCTTCTCTGCGGCCCAGGCCAGACTCTTCTTCCTGGGAGATGCCCAGCTTTAGTCAAGTTCCTCCAGGAGCAGCTGAGCTTCCTCCCAGTTCTTCCCAATTATCCCCACAGGCTGTGTGGAGGGACATGGGGCTGGGATCCAGACCCACTTGGCATCAGGGCAACAGCCCCAACCACAGCTGCCCACCCATCTGAGCAGCCGCTGTCTCCTTCCCCTGGAGCCTATTTCAGAGCACACTGGAGCCCGGCTCTCCATCCCCCTTCTGTGTCTTCCTTTCTCTACCTTGGGGGTCTGACCCTCGCTGTCAGAGACTCTCTGCGTTCTTTTTCTCTTCCCCGTCTCTTTCTCCCTTTCCTCTCAGTTTCTCTCCAGTTCTCTCTCTGCTGGGCTCTGTCCCTCTCACTCTATTTTCTCTCTCTCTCCAGGATCTTTTTTGCCCTCCAGGAAAAGCTGACGTGGCCGTGGCCAGCACCCCCCCGCCTCCCGCCCCCGTTAGCGGGAAGGAGGCCTCTTTAAGGTGGGGGAGTCAGGCTGGCGGAGCCACAGCAGCTGGAGAGGGATTGGCCACCCTGGTGGGAGGGGGAGGCGGGAGGGGTGGGAGGAGAGAGGGCTGGGCCCCTGTAGAGGGCTAGGGAAGGGGAGCAGGGAAGTTGTGGGAAGACGTGAGCAACGCCTCCCCTGCTAGGGTAATCCGCTGTCCAGGTTGGTTGGCCTGGGATTGTCCGGATTTTAACACTGAAAGGAGGGGCTCCCAGACCAGACCCCTTTCCTCCCACTCCCGGCCTCCCAATTCTCCCTCCCACTGTCGAAGGGCAGCTGCAGATCCAGGGGCGGTGGAGAGATTTTAGGGTCTGAGAGGAGCTCTGCGGTCCTGGGCCTTTGGGCCTCTGCCTGTGATCTGGAGACAGTCAAGGAATCCACATTCTCACTGAGGACCCTCACCTCCAGGCCTGAGCCCGCTCAGGGGAGGCCAGGAGAGAAGGTGATGGCTCAGGCAGCGCACAGGCAGCTCCTGGCTGGAAAGAGGAAGGGAAGCCAGCCCATCTCCTGCTTGTCTCCTTGCCTGCTTGCATTACTTCCTGTGGGATGGGCTTTGAAGAACATTCAGTTGATGACAGTGCAGGGAGAGTAGAGGGGCTGCCTAGGAGATAACGAGTCCCACGCTTGGAGGTGTACCGCCACTCCTCAGACTCTGCAGGGAGTGGCGCTGCGTGGCTCACTGTGAAGTTCCTTGGAGGACCTGATGCTTTTTAGTAGAGGCCTGCTGGGCTCTGGTGGTCATTGTCCTATTGTCCTTCCTGGTGGAGGTGGGGCAGTGGCACCCTCAGGAGGTGATGGGATCTGGGCAGATGGGAGAGAGCTGTCAGAGCCTGGTGTGTGCAGATTCAGTTCTCCCTGGAAGGGCAGGTCCCTCTTGCTTCTCCTGCCCACCCCGATACCCCCCACCACTGTTCCGCAGTGGGATTCTGAGACCAGCCTAGTATTCAGCTGCCATCAAGGTCTTTAATGATGGGGACTAGGGGACAAGGGCTCTCCTACCCCTGGGAGGTTAGTAACATACTCACCCACCCACCCAATAGAGTGTGGGGAGTCTCCCATATCATGTGAACTCTTTTTTTTTTTTTTTAGGGCCATACCCATGGCATATGGAAGTTTCTAGACTAGGGGTCAAATTGGAGATGCAGCTGCCGGCCACAGCCACAGCCACAGCAACATGGGATCCAAGTTGCGTCTGAGATCTATACCACAGCTGAAGGCAACGCTGGATCCTTAACCCACTGAGCAAGGCCAGGAATTGAACCTGCATCCTCATGGATACTAGTCAGGTTTGTTACCGCTGGGCCACAATGGGAACTCCCTGAACTAATTTTTTTGTTTGTTTGTTTGTTTGTTTGCCATTTCTTGGACTGCTCCCACGGCAGATGGAGGTTCCCAGTCTAGGGGTCTAATCAGAGCAGTAGCCACCGGCCTACGCCACAGCACAACGACGTGAGATCTGAGCTGTGTCTGCGACCTACACCACAGCTCATGGCAACGCCGGATCCTTAACCCACTGAGAGAGCCCAGGGATCGAACCCGCAACCTCATGGTTCCCAGTCGGATTCGTTAACCACTGAGCCACGACGGGAACTCCCTCCCTGAACTATTTTTAAAATGTCCTGTCCTGGGAGTTCCCGTCGTGGTGCAGTGGTTAAGGAATCTGACTAGGAACCATGAGGTTGCGGGTTTGATCCCTGGCCTTGCTCAGTGGGTTAAGGATCCGGTGTTGCCATGAGCTGTGATGTAGGTCACAGAGGAGGCTCAGATCCTGCGTTGCTGTGGCTCTGGCGTAGGCTGGCGGCTACAGCTTCGATTCGACCCCTAGTCTGGGAACCTCCATATGTCACGGAAGTGGCCCTAGAAAAGACAAAAAAAAAAAAAAAAGTCCTGTCCTAAGGAACCCAATCTGGGCCCAGAGTCCCTATCTGTAAAACAAGGAGGTGGGGAAGGTAACCCCCAAAAGTGCTTTTGTTTCTGGCATCTGATGCCCATCCTACCTGCCCATTCATTGGGGCAAGGGGTATTTATTGAGCATCTTCTCTGTGCCAGGGATTAACAACTGGGAGGAACAAGATGTCTGCCTTCAACAGGCTTCCCCTCTAGCAGAGGGTCTACCATTAAACACATGGGACTACATTTCTGTCTAGTGAATTAACTGAGAAAACCTCTAATAGGAAAGACAAAAGTCCCAAACAAGTTAGCTAACAGAAAAAAAAAAATGCAACTTGAAGGAATCTGACAATGCAGATAGAAGGAAGCTCAAAAAAAGTCATAATAAAAGAGGCTATTATTATCCTCAGAGAAATAAAATATATACATGAAACAGGAACTGGATGCAAGCATCCCCCGCCCCCGCCACACCGGAGGCAGTGAGCTTTGGGACCGCGGAGCTGAGAGCGATGCTGCCTTTGCAAATTTGCAGTACCCATGAGTGGGGTTTCAAGCCCTGTGGGAAGCCAGGATGTCTCAGAATCCCAGTCAGGAAGCTGAAGCCCAGCTGGTTCCGGTCCAAAGTTTCTCTTACCTGGTTGGAACCCAAGCACCCTCTTGCCTGCTTCCCAGCCCTCCCCTCCCAGCAAAGTGGGGAGCCAGGGCTAGAGCCTCGAAGCCTGGGGACCTCCCAGGGCAATAACATGTGTTTAGGGCAGCCCAGCCTCAGAGGCAGCAGGCAGGCCTGCAGCCGGCAACGAGGATGTGTTCTTACAAAAACAGGCCTAACGTTTTGGCTTCTCACCGAGGCTTTGGAGCATGGTGGGTGTTTACACTCCTTGGCTTCAGCTTTTCACTGGAACATACCCATCACCTACACGAACAGTCCCAGAGACACACATTCAGTTGTACACAAACACACACACACGCACATGCACACATGCCCAAATATACATACAGACTCAGGCACACCCACACAGACACAGAGACACAAACACACAAAGACTCAGCCTCACACCTACACAAATATACACACTCAAACATTCCCAAACACACAGATTCACACATGCATGGTCTCTCACCCACATCCACACAAATACACGTACAAACTCCGCCACACACAGAGATATCACGCCCACCTTCGGACATGCACACACAAGGGTACACACAATCCCTCACATGGTCCCAACTTGGAGAATACCCCCCCTCCAACACACACACATTTTCTTTCTTGTGAGGTTAGAAGGCTCCCACCTTCCCTGGGATTTGATTTCTCAGCCTTCCCCCACCCTGTAAAAATCCTTCTGGCCGCATCTCTTCTTGGGTCCTGTCTAGCTAGTGCTGTGTCTTTAAGGAAGTTGAAGCTGCTAAAAGTGAGAGAGAGAGAGAGAGAGAAAAAAAAAAAAAACAACATAAAAAAAATCTGGCAATTTCTCCCCCAAGTTTCTGGTGTCACTTATGAAACACGGGTCCTTGTTGCTGCAGAGAAGCAGTTGTTTGGCCGGAAGGAGGGAGTTTACGGGCTGCCTGGGCTCCCTTCCTGCAGCCTCCTCTCTGCAGACCTTCTCAGGCACCCTGTCCCGGGACGAAAAGGGCAGGCCCAGGCTTGCAGACTGAAGGTGGGGCAGGGACCAGGCTGTCCTTCCTCCTGGAGCCTCATCTTCCCTTGCCCTGAAGACTGTCCAGGGCGAACTCAGTCCTTTGTTGTTTTGGGTTCCGTCTTAGAAGAGGCTCTGCTTGACTCCGAAAGAGTAGCCTGAGGTAAGCCGGCGGGAAGAGGGCTCCGAGGACAAGTGAGAGGAGAAGGCAGCCTGTTGGACACAGGGGCTGGGCTCCCCCAAGTGCTTTCCTGTGGGTTTGGGGTGCTTGGGACAATCCTTTGCTTGGAACTGTCCAGGGGGCGTCTGTCCCTCTAGCAGCCGCAGCCCCGGAAATCCCAGCAGTATTCGGGCTGAGCCACTGGCCTCACCCAAGCCAGCTGAGGGGTCCTGGTAGGGGTTTATTTAGGCAGCTGCCTGGCGTAGTTTGAACTGAACAGGCCAAGGGTGTGATTCTGCAGAAAGGGTCTGGTGTCTGCTGCGGTCACGGCCGGTAGGAGTGGGAGAACAGTGGGTGGGGTGGACGGGGGTGGTGTGCACTGCACAAGGCGCCTTGTCTAGGCCAGGGCCAAGCATACCTATGGGGGGGCTCCAGTGGGAGGGACTGTGGCCAGGATGTGGGAGGGCAGGAGGGAGGTTCTGCTGAGTGCCGGGGGAGGGGGCAGCTGGAAAACAGATTTCAAGTCATAAAATCAGCTAGGAGCTGGCCAAGGCAGGGAGAGCTCTCTGCTCAGAGAAGGAGCTGGGGTCCTCTTCCATCCTGTCTTCAGCCCTTCTGACTGCATGACCTCGGGCAAGTCCTGGACCCTCTTTGGGCCTCAGTTTCCCCTTCTATAGAATGGGGGTGGTGGGCTAGGTGGTGTTGGGTCTTGGCTGGATTACGTGGGGCAGGACCTTCTGATGGGGAGGCGCTCTGGGCTGGGATGCTGAGAGAGACAAATGCCTCCTGCGGGTCCTCAGGGTCACGTTGGTGGCATGTCTTTCTCTGCAGGAGTTAGGATGCAGGAGCTGTGTTTGCTGTGCTGGGTGGTCCTCGTGGGCTTGGTGCAGGCCTGTCCCAAGCCCTGCGACTGCGGGGAAAAGTATGGCTTCCAGATTGCCGACTGTGCCTACCGTGACCTGGAGGCTGTGCCTCCCGGCTTCCCGGCCAATGTGACCACGTTGAGTCTGTCAGCCAACAGGCTGCCCAGCCTGCCAGAGGGGGCCTTCAGGGAGGTGCTCTTGCTGCAGTCACTGTGGCTGGCACACAACGAGATCCGCACAGTGGCCGCTGGTGCCCTGGCCCCTCTGGGCCATCTCAAGAGCCTGGACCTCAGCCACAACCTCATCTCTGACTTTGCCTGGAGTGACCTGCACAACCTCAGCGCCCTCCAGTTGCTCAAGATGGACAGCAACGAGCTGACCTTCATCCCCCGAGACGCCTTCCGCAGCCTTCGTGCCCTGCGCTCCCTGCAGCTCAATCACAACCGCTTGCACACACTAGCAGAGGGCACCTTTGAACCGCTCACCGCGCTGTCCCACCTGCAGATCAACGATAACCCCTTCGACTGTACCTGCAGCATTATGTGGTTCAAGACATGGGCCCTGACCACGGCTGTGTCCATCCCGGAGCAGGATAACATCACCTGCACTTCGCCCCATGTGCTCAAGGGCACACGGCTAAACCGCCTGCTGCCGCTGCCTTGCTCGGCACCTTCAGTGCAGCTCACGTACCAGCCCAGCCAGGATGGAGCCGAGCTACAGCCTGGCTTCGTGCTGGCACTCCACTGTGATGTGGATGGGCAGCCAGCCCCCCAGCTTCACTGGCACATCCAGACCCCCAGGGGCACTGTGGAGATTGCCAGTCCCAATGTGGGTGCCGATGGGCGCGCCCTGCCAGGTGCCCTGGCAGCCAGCGCCCGGCCGCGCTTCCAGGCCTTTGCCAATGGCAGTCTGCTCATCCCCGACTTTGGCAAGCTGGAGGAGGGCACCTACAGCTGCCTGGCCACCAATGAGCTGGGCAGTGCGGAGAGCTCAGTGAACGTGGCACTGGCCACCCCGGGCGAGGGTGGCGAGGATGCGCTAGGGCGCAGGTTCCACGGCAAAGCAGCCGAGGGGAAGGGCTGCTACACGGTTGACAATGAGGTGCAGCCATCAGGTCCAGAGGACAACGTTGTCATCATCTACCTCAGCCGCACTGGGGGCCCTGAGGCTGCAGCAACGGGAGAAGGGGTCTCTGCACAGCAGCCCCCAGGCCTACTCCTGCTGGGCCAGAGCATCCTCCTTCTTGTACTCACTTTTTTCTAGCCCCACCTTGACCTGGGCTGGGCTGGAACAGCCCCAAGTCCTCACTGACTCCTTCCCCTGACTCCGAGGCTGTCTCTTATAAGTGCTGCACACACCACAGGTCTGAGGTTGGCAACCTCCCATTTTCTGACCTCCCCCTCTCATCCCTTCTAGAACACTCACCACCCCAACTTCTAGACTTGCTCAAAGCTAGTGACTAGGACAGGATTTGATCCCATAACTCCCTGTCTAAGGTGCTGATTGCTGCTAACCACATTGCCTGCATTCCTCTCTTGGTGGTAGCATGCTGATGAGGTGATGCCCTAACCAACTGGACGGAGCCTCACTGATGAAATTCCAGGCACTGGGACTGACAAGCTGGCGAAGGCTGTGGGTGGGGGTTGGGGCTGGGCAGGGAGGTAGCCTGCAGCAGGCTTGGCACAGGAGGGAGGAGTCAGATGTAGAGGAAGTGGCCCATGTGGCTCTGAGGCGCTCAGTGACCTGCTTGAGCTCCTGCTGACCTTTGGTGTTTGTTCTCTGATGACTTGAGGGCTTGGGAGCCTGTGCCCTCACCTCAGACAGAACTGGAGGATCTAGGATGGCGTTCATCCCCTCTTCCTCTCTCCATCCTGGACACCTGCCCCGCCTTTCCCTCCAGGTATGCATCTGTAGCCTGCCCCTCCGGGAGTCGCCAGCCAGCCTGGGGGTGGCAGAGAAATAAACAGCATTTCTGATGCTCCCTTGTGTCTGCCTAGAGTTTTGTCGTGGATCTAGGACCCCCCTGGCAGAGGACAGGACCAGAAGCTGGAGTCAGGACACCTAGCCTGCCTGTGCCCATGTGAGGGGCCTGTGAAGTAGGGAGGGGCAACCCAGTGGTGGCCTGTGGGGCTGGGTTGAGCTGTTGGTGTCCTCTTCCCCTCCCCCAGAGCTAGCCCATGGCACAGGTGGGGGCACGAACCTGACAACTGTTGCAGAGTTTTCGCTGGGCAAGTGCTTTAGCCAACAGTGGCCTGACCAGGCTTTAGGGGAGCTGGGGGATCAAGTACCTGGGTTGTGGTCCCTCTTACCAGTCCTACCCTACAAGAGATATTAGGGAAACGAAAGTGGGGACAGGCAAGGCAAAAAGGAGGGGAAAGAGAAGGAGGAGAGAGGGGACACAGGACGGGGGAGAGAGGGAAAGAGCAAATCCCAGAAAGACCAAGAACAAGAGAACACATCTGAAGGAGGAGACAGAGGAAATGAATGGTACTTCTTCCCACCTTTCCAGAAAGAGGAAATAGTATTCCTGGAGGGAAGGCTATCCTCACAGAAAAGGGGGATCAGAAACTGACTGGGAGGGCTGAGGCAGCAGCCTGTGGGTGTCTTAGAATGGGGAGCGTGTGGATGGGGTTAAAACCTGGAGACTCTAGAACCATATACCTGGGCTGGGTCAGAGATGTATCCGCTACAGTATCCGTCCCCACCCTCCCCAGATCAAAGGGTGCTATGTGTAGGGGTAAGACCCCATGGGAGAGGCTCTGGAGCCTCAACCAGAGCCCCTGGAACTGCTGAGCCCAGCACAGCGGGGGCAGGGAAGCCCAGGAGCATGGGGTATCAGCTGTGAGCTTCGGAGGCTGGCCAGCCCCATTCCCCCTCTTCCACATAGAGAACCCTCCCATCCCCCTCATCAGCTCCCTCTGAGCGGATATCACCAAAGCACATGTCAAGGATGTGCACCTCTGATGGAAAGCAGCAGGATGGAGCCAAGTCCCCTGTGCTGTGCCACCTTGGGTAAGTCACTGCCCATCTCTGGACTTCGGTTTCCTTAGAAAACAAAGGATGGGATAGGACACTCATCGACTCTGATTATCTGAGCCTTGGTCACCCTAACCTGACTGGGATCCCTTGATGTCTCTGGTCCCAGTCACAGCTTAGAGGCTTGGCTTCTTGCAGCAGGATGTAGGCCCAAGACCTGAGTCGGGGGTAGCTGGGGAACAGCTATACTCTGAATGAACTAGCTACTCACTTGCTTTAAAGTCATCCGTGGCCCCCATGCCCTAAGTGTGAAGCCAGAGTGTCCCCAGCCAGCCATTCATGGCCCCTCTGACTGGCTCTCCAAAGTCATTCTCGCCCACCTCTCTCGGAACAGCTAATTAATTGTGCCTTACGCTCCGAGGTGTGTCACCATCTATACCTTTCCATCAGTCTGGGCATCCTTCTTATACCATCCCATCAGTCTGGGCATCCTTCTCCTGTTCCTCACTTGGGTTAGGTCAGCTTTTGAGACTCTGGCTTAGGTACCACCTCCTCCAGAAAGCCTTCCTGGATGCTCTTGCCCCCACTCCTCCAAATTGGACCCTGGCTCACACCGCCCTGAATATCCAACATCCCAGCTTGATGACACTCTGCTATGACTCTATTTCCTTATTAAGGGCAGAGACCCAGTGGGTCATCTCACACTTTGGACCCGGTCAATTGCTGACACAGGGCTAGGAAGACAGTTTTCAGTGGGTTGCAGTGGGATCAGGCCCTGTCCTCTTTGCCCTCCTCATAGGCATCCTTGAAGGCAGGTTCAAGCTCCCTGGCCCTGCCTGGCTTCCTGGGAGGTTGAGGCTGTTTGGGCGTGAGAACACGGTGGGAGTTGGTCTCCACTAATTGTGTGGACCTGTCTTGAGGCCCTGATAATCCAGATGCGTGGAGTGGCCACATTTGCCCATCCTCAAAAGCCCCAGCCCCACAGTGGCCCCCATACCTTCAATCCTACATGCCCCCACCCCAGCAGTCCCCAGCAAGGGTAGGGACCCCCTCAGGTGGCCCTCCGTCTGCACACTGGTCTCCTCCCACTGCCAGACCTTTATTGGCATTGCTTCCTCACCTCCTGACCTCTCTCCTCCTCCCCAAAGCTCGCACATTCTTGAAGACCCAGAATGAGTCTTGCTTCCAAAGCCACTGCTCACACAGCACAGGGGTGGAACCAGAGGCCCCAGGTCTCTCCACCTCCCAAAGGGATGCGGCCAGGGTTCCCCTCTGCCCCCCAACCAGTGTGCAGCTTGGCATGTGACCAGAACACCCCAGCCCCACCCAAGCCCCATAAACGCAGTGTTGATTTCCTGAGAGTCTGGGCGGTTTTCCCTGTGTACCCTGCCCCCTCGGGAGGACTGTTTCTTAGGGACAAGTTTATTACAGTGAACACACTGACCTCTTTCATAGTATCTAAAGGCATACAAACTACAAAAATATCAAGCTCTCAAATGTGGGCAGCTCGGTGTGGGGCCTGGTTTGAGTCCTGACTCCTCGCTGCTGGGTAGAAGCCCATGGCTTCCTCCCGGGGCTGCCTTGCTGGCCACGAGGCCCCCCCAGAAGAGAAGGGAGAGGTCAGGAGAGAGGACGTGCTGTGTCGGGTCACCGTGGTGAGGTCCAAGTCTGAGCGGGCCAAGCTGGAACGCAAGTCTGTCCCAGACGAAATCACCAACCCCAGGCAGGAGAAGGCCTTGAGGAAGCCTGGTGGCTGGTGGCAGAGCCAGGGGCTGGGGATGCCTGGATGTGGCTGCCCTCCTTCCACTGACTCCTGGACCAAAGGCCCAAACCTCCCCTGGCTTTCTCCAGAGCCCTCGCTGGCTTCCCAAGGTCAAAGGGGCAGACCAGATCCTTCCCAAGACTCATAGTGCTGACAGACCTCCACCCAACCATGGCAACCCCCGGCAGCCCTGAACCCCTAGGACCTGCGGAGCTGGTGCCAAGCAGAGAGGTGGTCATGGTTGGAGTGATGATGATGCCGAGAGAGCCAGGGAGGGAGTGGGCTGGGAGGAGGGAAAACACCTCAGCACGGGCGAGGGCATGGTGGCATGGCCTTCCCCACCTTCAGGGCTGGGCGCCATTGGCCCGGGCACCTGATAGGGCTGTCTTCCGGAAGGCCTGCAGGGCCGGGTTGTGCAGCAGAGTGTACGCCAGACCCCAGCGGGCCCTGCCTCGACGGGCCCTGGGCCCTGTTCTCTTGGCCATCGGGTCCTTGGTCTGAAGCAACTGCATCCCTAAGAAGAGAACTTCTGTGAGTCACTCAACAAACACCCAGCCAAGCCCCACCCCTGACACTAAGGCTGGAGCTGAGTCTCAAAATCCCATGCGTAGAATGAAGGAGGTTGACGGGGCTGGGGCTCCGGGTGGTGGCTCACAGAGTAGGAGGACTGTGGGTCTGCACTGGGGTGTTTGCAAAGGCTCAGGATGTCATCCTCTGGGTGGCTGGCAGAAGAAGGAGAGGATGAGCTCTGCAGGGGGACTAGAGGCAGGGCTGGGACAAGGGTCAGGAGCCAGCTTAGTGTCCCCCTCCCTACTACACACTTCCCAGGGAGTAGGGCAGGGGGAGATCATACTGCCTTAGAAGGAGAGGTAGGGGGTGGCCTGGTGTGGGGGTGACAAAGTGAGAATGTGTGTGCACCTATGTGGAATGACAGAGAGTATGTGTATGTTAGCGTCATGGAAAAAATTACCCTGAGATGCTCAGGAAAATTCTCACTTCTCTCCCACAAGCAGCCAAGAGAGGACGCGAGCATTTTCCTGGCCTCTCTCCCTTGCATGTGTTGGAGAAGGGGCGTGCCTCCTTCCTGGGAGAAGCTGGATGGGCTCAATTCCCACCCCTGCCAGGGGGAGGGCACACCTTCCTCTTCCTCCTCTGGTCCAAGGCCGTGCTGGGGGGCTGTGCGGGGCTGGGGCCTCTGAGTTCGCAGGAGCAGGGCACAGAAGGCTGTCAAGGCTGGATGCGACTGGCTGACCTCCATCTTCAAGAAGTTGCAGTAGGTACGGTAGCCTGGGTGGGTGGGGCACGGCAGCACTAGTATGGGAGGGCCCCAGGTGGCCCCTGACACCATACAGGGAGTGCCCTGCCCACACTGCATATGGGCACGTGGACACCTGCGCGTGTGGCATGTGCATTGCATGTGGTCCCCTGCAGACCCTGAGGCTCAGGGTCCCAGACATCCTCCACCGAGACTAGGTCCGGGTAGACCCTCCCTTCTTGCTTGGGCAGCCTGAGCCGCCCTTACCCACCCTCCTTCCAGTGACCTTACCAGGGTCGAGAGTGGCAGCTCTATGTGGCAGCAGGCTGAGGTCCATCTGGCCAAGGTGCACGGCGTTGTAAAGGGCAGAGAGGAGCACTCGCCAGGCAGCCACCATGGCGCCCACGAGCATGTTGATGGGGAAGAGAAGGAAGGTGGCTGCGGACAGGGCTCGCCTGAGGAGGGAGAGAGAAGAGCTGAGCCAGGTCCCCACACAGAGGGCCTTCCTCCAGGTCAGTGTCAGACCTGGATGGCCATAACCACCACGTCTTTATTGAGGGCCCGCCATGTACCGAGTACACGTCTGTGCTCTCAACCCAGCTCGCCCATCCCGCGCATCTGGGAGACAGAGGCCCAGGGAGGCTGTATGACTTAGCTCAGGCCATCTAGTTGGTCAGTGGCAGATCTGGGGTTTAAGTCCAGGTCCACCTGGATCTTTCGGTGACCTAGTATCTCCCACTCCCTTCTCTAGGTCCACTGACTCTGAGTCTGTCCTGGGGCCAAGGTCCTCCCACAGCCTGGCCACCTAGCACGGAAATAATACATCCGTTTACTTCCTCTCTGCAAAGGGGAGAACAGTGTTGATCCCCAAGGCAGGAAAAGCTCATGAGGGGATTTCTGGCCCTGTGACAGGTAAGCAGAGAGGCTTTTTTTTTTTTTTTTTTTTTGGTCTTTTTGCCCTTTTTCTAGGGCCGCACCCGCGGCATCAGGAGGTTCCCAGGCTAAGGGTCTAATCGGAGCTGTAGCCGCTGGCCTACGCCAGAGCCACAGCCACAAGGGATCCCAGCCGTGTCTGCAACCTACACCACAGCTCATGGCAATGCCGGATCCTTAACCCACTGAGCAAGGCCAGGGATCGAACCCTCAACCTCATTGTTCCTAGTCAGATTTGTTAACCACTGAGCCACGACAGGTACTCTAGCAGAAAGGTATTTTGGACTAAGCTGGGCCACTGCCCCCTTTCTCTGTGGATAAGGCAAGCTCTTTTAACTGTCCGCTGGACTCTGTGTTAGAGAAAGGGGAAAGATGGCAGTGGACAAAAAGGGTGCAGAAAGAAAGACACTGAGGAAGGAGCCATGAGCCCAGAAGCTATCTCACCGGTTGGTCAGCTCTGGGCGTCCATGGTGAGTCTCCAGGAAGACCCAGTGGGCTGCCATGTTCTGTAGGGTCACAGCCAGGGCCAAGGTCAACCAGAAGGGCCTGTGGGGGTGGGGAAATGGGGAGGGTGTCACTGTTAGTGGCCTTTGGGGAAGGAGTCCCAGGGTCCTCGGCCCCTTGCCTTACTTACCACGAAGACTTCAAGGATCGGAGGAGCAGAAGGTTCCTGCCATGGAGCACGGGCATGAACACCAGGAAGGCGAGGGCCAAGGTCCCCAAGAAGAAGAGGATCTGCTGCACCAGGAGCCCTGCCAGCAGGGAGATGGGGAGGGGGACAGGCATCAGCCCGCCCCTGGCACTCCCAGGAACCCAAGCCTTTGGAACTGGGCAGACCTGGCTTCAGATTCCTGTTAGGCTGCGGCTTAGCTGTGTCTCCTTGAGCAAGTTAGTTCACCTCTCTGAGCCTTGCTTCCTTCCTCCGTAAAATGAGTATAGCAGCCCCTACCTAGAAGGGGTATTTTGAGGATCGAATGAGACAATATCTGTGATAACTCTTTGAAAACCACAAAGTGCTTTGCAATTTTTCTGAGTCTTTGAGACAAGACTATATTTGAATTTTTTTTTTTTTTTGGTCTTTTGTGTTTTTAGGGCCGCACCTGCGGCATATGGAGGTTTCCAGGGTAGGGGGCCAATAGGAGCTGTAGCCGCCAGCCTACGCCACAGCCACAGCAACATCAGATCCAAGCCGGGTCTGCGACCTACACCACAGCTCACGGCAATGCCAGATCCTTAACCCACTGAGCAAGTCCAGGGATCGTACCCACAACCTCATGGTTCCCAGTCAGATTCGTTTCCGCTGCGCCACGATGGGAACTTTGTGTATTTGAAATTAATGTTTGCTTTCTTGCTGGCCAGAGCCAGGCACATGGTAGGTGCCTGGAAGTTGTCTATTGAAACAGCTGGCTAGTTATTTACATGGGGTATGTACAAAAGGGCTTCAGAGGTATAAGGTTTACCACTATGGGGAATTAGGAGTTTAGTGCTAGTAATTCCTCTACCCCTTTGTCATGTCTCTCCACCTCCTCCAGGGAGGTGAGAATTAAAGGAACCAGCAGAGAGAGAAATTAGGCCCTTGCTTTTGCAACACTGGCCTCAGGCATTTCACCTTCGAGCAGGTTTTACTCACTGAAGTGCCCAAGGGGAGAATCAGCAGAATCAGGTGTGTTCAGGGTGGTGTGACCGGAGAATCAGAAACATAGAGTTTGGAGGGGTCCTTGAGGTTAATCTTGTCCAATTCCCTCAGGGCAGGACCCCCTTTGCAGCCTCCAACAATGGCCACATAACTCCCAGTGACAGGGATCCCATCACCTTCTGAGACAGCCCATCGTGATATAGCTTTCCCTTACACAAGCAGAAATGTACTTTCTTGAACTCCCCACCTTGCAGACCTGGGTTGCTCTGTAAACACCTGGGGGCACCAAGGAGCCATCCTCACATGGCGGGTATCCTTTCCCCAAAGGCCTTTCCCCCCTCCCAAATGTGTGGATTTCCTGAGGTCAGGGAAGGCAAGGTGGGTCCCTCCTTTTGCTCTTGTCTCAGGGCCAGATGTAGCACAAGCAGACCCCCAGGGGCAGCCAAGACCCTCTAAGCACTCTCCACGCCCCACCAGGCAGAGGCCAGCCGGGGGCCTGGTGGTGTGGGCAAGAGGGCTCACCAAGGCAGGTGAAAGCAGTCTGGTAGGCGGTGAAGCTCATCCAACAGAATATGGCCTGACGAGAGGGACGGGGGCTTTGGAGCTGGGGGCCCAGATCCAGGGCGCAGCCTCGGTGCAGAGCTTGCAGGTTGGTCCTGGGCGGGAGTGAAAAAGACAGGGAGCACAGGGAGCACTGGGGCTCTCTCATTTCCTGCTCAGGGCCAGCCTCTAACTGAGCTCCCAGTTTAAGTTTAATCCACGCCCAGAGGCAGGGAAACCCAGGGCTGTGGGAGCCCAGCGGAGGCAGCTAGCCCAGCCTGGGAGGTCAGGGAGGGCTTCCCCAGAGGAGGCAATGAGTCTTAAAGGATGAATAAGAGTAAACTGGTGGGGGCCGGGCAGGGATCAAGGGAGACAAATTAAGAAGCTCAAACTGAGCCAAGTCGGCAAAGTGAGGCCCAAAGGTAGGGATGGTAAGTGACTGGCAGCTTGGCCACCAGGGCAGGAGGCAAGGGTCGAGCAGGCAGAGGCTGCAAGGCCTTGAAATGCCAGCCTAAGTAGAGCCAACCGTGTGAGGAAAGATCCTGGGGCATGAGGGCCAGTTCCCTGCTAGTCCCGGCCCTCCCCTTCCCACCCACCCGGCACCCAACCAGAACCTTCCCTCCCTTTGTGCTCCCATTTCCTCATTGCTCTTCACCCTTCACCATGAGAGGGAAAGACAGGCGGCTTGGCATTAGTATCCTAGCACTAGGCTCGTCACCTCCTCACCCCGCTCACGCATGCTCCTGCTCACACAGCTCCTTGGCCCGTGGCACCCTCCTCCCTCATCTACAATCTCTTCTTCCATTCCCAGGCAGAATGCCAGCTTTCTCAAGTGGCCTCTTCTCAAGGGGCAAGCTCCACATGCCAGCCCCTTATCAGTGGTGCCCTATCATCACTCACAGATGCTTCCCAACCAGCCAGGGACACCCTACCTTCTCCACACATGGCAGGGCAGCTGGGCTCCAATGACCACCTGGTCTCCTGCAGAGACCCTCCCTCCCTCCCTCCAGCCCCAAGTTTTTCCCCACAGGCCTCCCAGGTCAGGAGTCCTACAGGCCCAGAGGGATCCGACCTCTTTCTTCCCCACGTCTGCACTGGGGGAGTCAGAGCCTGCCACTAACCTGTGTGTCACCAGCGAGCGGATCAGCATGAGGAAGGTGAGTAAGCAAGACAGGACCAAGGCTGAGATGTAGCAAACTGGAAGGTGGAAAGGGAGCAAAATGGGAGGTCAGGGCTGAGGGGTGGGGGGCTCCTGAGAGCCTCTGAACCGCTGCCAAGGTGGCGCCTGGGTGGGAGTCCTCCCTGCCCAACGCCCCGCTCTGAGCAGAGGTCACTTGCCACATCCCCTGTTCTCAGATCCACTACAAGTCGATGATTTCGGTTGGCCCATACTGTCAGGTGACATCTGGTGGCCAAGGCAGGGAGAGGCCAGCTCTGAGGCTGCAGACCTGGCCCTCACGCTGGTCTTGCTGCTTCCATTGCTGTGTGAGCCCCCTGTGAGATGCCATCCAAGCCAACATCCACCCTACCTCTGAGGCTTCCCATCTGGGGGGCCTTCAAGGGTCATTTCATCTCCCAGCACAAGCTTGCTGATGCCAGTCACATCTCAGCATGATATGAACCATCAAACCCTGGGTCCCATTAGGTCCCAGGTTTGTGGCCTTTGTTCAGGGTACAGAGAATGTGAGCACCTGCCAATGTGGCCCAAGTCCATCGGAATGAGGGACGTGACCGCTCCTACCCATCTCCTACCGGGCGTGGCCCTTCCTCCCCAGCTCCCCGCCCACCCTGGTCAGTGCACTGAGTGTGAGATCCCTGTATCACTAGCAGCTGGAGGAGTTTGCACGGTGTATTGTGGACAAGCCTGATATTTAAGGATAGCAGGGCTGCTACCCTTCCATCCTACATCCACATCCAGTCTTACTCGGTCCCCTCATAGCAACCTCACAGGAGAGGCACAGCGAGACATGGGACCAACAAAGGAGCCGAGACTCAGAGAGGGGGACTGACCTGCCAGCCACTCTGCTAGGAAGTGATGGAGTGAGTTGTGCAATCATTTCCAAGCAGACCTAGAATGAGCCAGGGTGTCTGTACCCTGATCACATCAGTCAAGCCTGATTTTGAGAACCGCTGTTCCTGGTTCCCATCAGAGACGCAGGAGGGGAGCAAACACATGGGAAAGGTAAGCACGAGGTCCATGTAGCCATGGGTGCTGGAGGTGTGGGTCTCGGCTCAGGCACAGGCAGCATATTAGGATCACCTGATGCTGTTGAAATGCCCAAGGCCCAGGCTGTACCCCAGACCAATTAAATCAGGAGTTCCAGGCATAGGACGCAGGCTTTAGCTTTGGGGAAAGTGACCCCAGGAATTCCGATGTGCAGTCGGGGTTGAGAACCACTGAACTGAGCTTTTTCCAAAGATATAGCCTGAATGATCTATTTCAATTAGCGTCGGAAATCATCAGCCAACCGACATGTGTCGAGTGCCTGCTACAGCGGTTCTCAAACTCAGGCTTACATTCGAATCACGGGGAAGACTTGTCTAATCACAGAGGTTGGACCCCTCCTTCAAGGTTTCTGAAGCCTGACCTAGAGTTTGAGACTTGAGAATTCTTATAAGTTCCAGGTGATTCTCAGGCACAGCCAGGATGGAGAACGACTGCTACAGAAACCTGGGGCCAATCTGCCTGCCCCGGCTCACTCCTCTGGGGGCAGGAGGGTAGCACTCTCCTGAGAAGTAAGGCTAAGAGAAAGCCCTGGACACATGAAGTTCTGCCCCGTTTCATCTGCTTCTGGGGCTTCGGTGCCAGCGAAGGTACATTCTGGACTGCTTCTGCCAGGAGGTGAGGAGCCTGTCTGCTGTGTCTGCCCAGGTGAGTGAATAGGTTGACAGGGGTGAAGGGTTAGCAAGCCTCCTTGGCCCTTGGCCTGGACTTGAGTCTCCATCTGTCTCCCTCCTGCTCCTCTCTCCCCGACTTCGTTCCAAACTTGGGTCCCTCCTAGTCCTGGTACCCGTAAAATCTTCCTGCTCTTTGCCTCCTCTGGGTCCTGCTTTGTGGATCAGTCTGTCTCCCACCCAGTCAAGGGCCTCTAGGACAAGGTTGTCTTTAGAGCTTCAGCCCCCATTTGACAGCAGAGAAATAAAGGTCCAAAGGAGTGAAGTGGCTTGCCCAAGATCACATGGCTGGGAAGTGATGGAGGAGGAATTCTAATCTAGTCTGCCTGACCTCAGAATGTGAGGTTTCTGTGAACAACACCAGGATGGTGGTCCAGGTGCCAGTTGCACAGCTCTAAAACAGGCTGTCAAAGCTCAGAAGGCATCAAGAACGGATCAAAGGGCCCCGCAAAGCTCAGACTAATCTTAGTTTCACCCCTGGCTGGCTGAGTGCTTTGGGCATAGTTCTGATCTTCCTGAGCCTCAGTTTCCCTTGTCTGTGACCTAAGAGGGTAAATACTTAGGTCTGTGACCTATGAGGGTAAATACTGCATCCAAGGAGACCCAAAGTGAGAGCATTTGAGCTTGGAAACTGCAGCATGCGATTTTGAGTGTCAGGTGTGTTGCGTAGAAACCGAATCCATTATCCCGGACATGTTACATCCTCCTTCCTCCTCTTGATTTCCTGCTCTGTGAGGTGATATCAATAACACTGACCTAAGGCTGCTGTAAGCAAGGTCTGAGCTTGGACCTGGGCTGATGTGGCTGTTTGCTCCTGCCTACTGCTCAGATTGCAGCCAACTTGAAAAATCTCCCTGGAGATGTCATTTTTAGCCCATCCAGAACTTGTCATCTGTCTAGCTTGTGGGCTTTGGTCACAGTTCCAGGGAAGCCCTCTGGTATGGGAACAGAGGCACTCAGGAAGGTGGTGGGAGTGGTGGTCAGTGAAGGAAGAAGTCACTGATCACACTTCTGCCCACCCCTACTCCCTTCCCCTCTCCATCTGTGGGACAAGGATGATGGTAATGGGGAGGAACGGCTGTAGAGCAGTCATACCTCCATCTGCAATACTGGCTGCCTAAGCTCCAACCATCACATTTTATTCCTCAAGAGCCAGGGTGCCATACCAGCCAGGAACTCCCAAGCCAGCAGAGGGTGCAGGTCCCATGACACCTGACCAAGGCTTTATCTCAAGGTGATGGAGAGCCCCAGCCTGGGAGTCAGGAGATTGGGTTCTCCTGGCTCCACTTCTGCCTGACTGTACAACCTTAGGCGAGTCCTTCCCCATGTGTCAAGTGGGGATACTTCTCAGCTCTGGAAGTGGGGTAGGTGGGTAACAGGGCTAAAGCCTAAAGGAGGCATTAGACCACAGGAGGGGAGGCTAGCCTTGTTCCTGAACACAGGAGCTCATTGTCAAAGGAAGAAAGGAGAAAGGAGGTGGCCTGGACGACAGGGATTAGGGAAGAGAGAGCATCTGGCCCTGCCCAACCCCACCCACTTGCCACGAGGATTAGCTCAGAATCCTGGGCCACTGTCCCACTTCACTGGCTCCTTTCCCCCTTCCCACCTGCAGCAAATGCCTGGAGCCACCCCTTCAGCTCATGCACACCGTGCCCTTCCCCATCTCCATGCCTGCAGAGCTGGGCAAAGACACTGGGGGTGGTGGAGAGAGATACCTCACAGGCTAATAGGGGGCTGCTGAGATGAGGTAACCCCTTCAGGTCTCAGAGACTTGGAACTGGAAACTCCAGCTGCCCCAATTTGGAGACGAGGCAGCCGAGACTCAGAGTATCCCGGCTCAGGTTCCCGCTGTGGGCCCTCAGGGACTCCCGGGAGGCCTCACCTTCAAGAGCCCACAGGTGGTGCTTCACCAGCTCCACCACCTCCTGCCTGTCCTCTGAGAGCACGATCCCAAAGCCAGCCAGCAGGTAGGAGACGTCTGTGGTGATCCCCGCCCTCACCTTCTGGATGGTGGGTACCACGCCCACCAGCAGCAGCAAAGCCACCTGCAAGAGCCCAAAATGAGGGCGCCAGGGCCTGGCAGCACTCACACCAGGCATGCCCATACCAGGAAAAGTGTTTCCTGAGCTCACAGGGAGACTTCAGGGGAAAAACTCCACAGGCTGCATCCACACGCCCATCACCCATCATGATGTTCTTATCTGTCCCTTAAAGCAGCCTCCTCGTGCCCCTAATCAGCATGTTACAAACAGATACGACTTTAGCATTGTAGGCCACAGATGCTTTCAAGTAGCACAGTTGTACATGTACACCTCTGACTATCAATCATCTAGCTAAACTTCAGGGTATAAAATGCCCAATGTTCCCATGTTGGAGAAAGCAAAGTGTCCTATAAAGGAGCACAGGCATTGAAGCTGGACAGAACTGGATTCCAATTTTGGCTACCCTGACATGTCAGCTGTAGGAACTTTGCCAAATCAAATTTACTCTCTTCTTCAATTTCCCCCATCTGTAAAATGGAGAAAAACATACCTACCTCCCAGGATTTGGGGGAGTGGGAGTTCTTTGTCTTTTTTAGGGAGGTAGTGGTGGTGGGGCTTTATCACACCCTTATTTAACCCAACCTTCCCAATTAGTCTAAAAGGAAGTGAAATGATTCTATCGCCTCTATTTTATAGCTGAGCCACTGGGTTCAAGAATGTTGAGTAACTTGTTCAAGGTCCCTCAGGAGGTACAGAAAGGAGCTAGGATTTAAATCTATGATTATGTGCCTCCAAAACTCAGGCTCTGAGCCTATGTGAGCCCGACAAGGGTTAACATCCCCTCCCCCTGGGTGTGCCCGTGTTTGCGAGATGGCCAGAAGCAGCTGGACAGTATTATGGGCAGGGCTTTTGGAGAGCCGAGCTGGGCCTGAGCCATCCTAGGCTTGGGGTTTGGGGTCTAGAGGCAAATGGCACTAGAGAGGCAGGACATACCTGGTAGATGGCCGTCCCTGTCAGGGTGACTGAAAGCACCAGCTTCAGGGGGAGTCGAAATCCTGTAGTCCCCAAAAGGAGGGGCATGGTGAACCCCAGCACCCCTCAGGCCCGGGAGCCCCATCCCTCCCAAGAGGCCCAGGAAAAGGGCCAGGGCTCACAGGTCCTGGAACCACCAAGGCTAGGCCAGGGGCTTCCCCTTGTCCCAAGCTGGGGTGGTTCCTCCTAATGACAAGGGTTTTGGGGTAGGAGCTGGCCTTCTACTGCAGCTGTTCTGTGCAAGAGAGGGGTGAGGTTATTTGTCACTCATGACCTCAGCTCCCCACCCCATACCTTGCTGTGGTGTGTAGGTGTAGTGTCTGAAGCAGGTCCAGGCCCGGGGCAGGAAGCCGTGCTTGGAGGAGTGGGAGCTGCAGAAAGACCCAGGCAGGCAGGAACCCTCAGGAGAAGCCCCTGCCCCAGGCCCCAGAGTTTGGCTCATTCATCACTGCTGCCCCACCATGCTGCCCAGTGCCAGGCCCCCAATAAGCTGCCTGCCCAGGCCTGTCCCCATGGCCCAAAGGATGTGCCAGGGACCTCACCTGCTTTTCAGCTTCTTGTGGCAAAGGAGGGTCCTCAGATATTCTTCAGAGTAGCAGTTCTGCAGCCCCTGGAGGGACAGATGGATGGTCAGGCAGATGAGACCTGACCCTGGGGCCCTGGTTAGGGTATCACGCTAGGCACCCAGTAGGTATACCGTATAAACCTCTTGGCTGTGGTGGAGTACAGAGGAGGGCCACCCTGGGGACAAGGTCCATTCCCCCTCCCAACGTTTCCTTTTCCTCCTCCGTAAATACAAGACAATCCATCTCCTATTTAAGAACACTCAATGCTGGGAAGTTCTTCCTAAGATCTGTCTCCAACTCCTGTGTTAGTCACATCGCATCACTGCTTTTCTCCGGGACCTCTGGCCTCTGCTGGCTGAGACTAGGGCAAAAGAGAGCCTATGTCTCATGAGCACATCCCTGACCAGGATACTGAATGGGGCCATTTCAGGTCAGAACCCCCAGGCCTCTCCTCCTACTCCAGGGAGATCACAAGGGTGACTGGATTTGTCTAAGCCGCATTCCAGGCCTTCAGCTGCCTGCCAAGCGGCAGAGGCCCCTGGTAAGAGGCAGTGAGCCCCTGGCCCCTGATCATTAGGAAAATATAGGCCATTGTCACCTGTTGCCTTGGCAACCCTGGGCTTCAAGGCAGGTGTGGGTCAGCTCAAAGCTTGACTGTGTCCTTTGGGGCTTAAACCTCTTTGACCTAGGGCCAAAGAGGATTTTATTTCTTCTTAGACTTCCCAAGAGGAAAAGCATGCAACGGAGGGAGAGGCCAAGAGGATCCGTGGAAGAGGAGGGAAGGGACTGGGCAAGGTAGAGATGGGCCTGGTGCAGCACGTGGCCTGGGGTGCAGCTCCCCTCTTCTGAGCATTTTGAGAGCCAAACCCGGGGTCAGGTGGGCCGCCCCTAGAAATGCTGAGCCCACCCACCTCTTCTCCCCTCACTCTTCATCCCTCTGTGGGGACCTCACTCCTTCTTCGGCTTCAGTCCCAGCCCGTCCTGAGCTCCAGGTCCACGGTCCAGCTGTGCCCTCCAGACCCCTCAGCATCACACAACTACAGCTGCGCATCATCCCTCCACTCAGTACTCATCCAGAGTTCTGAAGTTAGCAACTGGGGCCACCATCTGTCTATCCTAGATGCCACCCTTGGGCCTTTCCTTCTCCCGCCTCTCCTGCAGAGCAACCAGCCTTTGGCCCTGCCTCTACAGGCAGCTCCTGAGCAGCTGGATGACTCCAGGCGCGCTCCTCACACTGCCCTATAAATATGCATTGCCGCATCCCTCTCCCTCTGCACACTGGGAGGTCCTGGACATCTGACACAGGTTGGTTGGCTGCACCCACAGCCCCAGCCCAAGGCCTGACACGGTGTAGGTGCTTAGAAAGATTTCTATGTAATCTAAAATAAGGTTGCCAGATCTTGTAAGAATTCTCTCTTGCATGATATATTCATCCACCCACCCACCTACCCAGAACTTTAGAACTCCTTGCGGAGTGTCTACCGTGTGCACTCCTACCCAGGGCTGCAAATCATACGTGAATGAAAGAGATGCAACCCAGCCCCGCCCCTTTACTCATGCTCTTTCTTATGCCTGCAATGCCTTCTCCTTATTCTCTCCCCACTCCAGATCCTCCCTGTCCTTCAGCCCCACTCTACTTCCTCCAGGAAGCCCTCCCAGCCTGCCTTAGCAGGCTCAGCCCTCTGCTTTCTCTGACTTTATCCAATCTAGAATTGATTCACAATACACTGCTGCCCTGAGTACGTCTTGAGTCATGTCAGCACCTGCAGAGCTCCTATTAGGCACAAGGTTCCTGGCCTGTCTCATTCCTCCAGCTGGATCCTATGTTTCAGAAACAGGGCTATGACATCCTTGTCTTCTGGCTCCTTTGTGGAGTCCCTGTGATGTAGACCACTCAGTACCCTGGGTGCCAGCCGAGGGCCTGGTCTAGCTTTTGCCTGGGGAGAGAGGACTAAGCAGTTCCTCAGCGACTTAGCAAACATTTCTGAGCACCTGCTATGTTCTAGGCCCTCTCCAAGCAGAAGCACACAACAGACATGGCGAGTTCAAGGTTTGTGAGTTGAGTACAAGCCACCCCAGCCCTGCCCCTTTACCTTAGAGCCCGCTGCTGCCCCGTGACTGAAGCTTCTCAACAGCTGTGCCGGGTACCAAAGGCTCAGGAACCCAAGGCCCAGAAGGAGAGGCAGGGAGGCCAACAGGGAGTAGTACTTGTAGATCTGGGTGGACAGACAAACACCTAGACACATCTGCCTTCTGCCTCCTTCCCCGAGTCAAAGACCAGGATCCATTTCCCTTCCCAGCTCATGGGGGCGCTGAGGATGGTCTAGGGTCATGGTAAGGCTTCTGTTTCTATCACTGCTCCCCAGCCCCGAGCACCTGATGCTTTGTAATCCCCTCCTACCCACCCCAGGGGGCTAGGATCAGACATGAAATGGGGGGGTGTTGGATGTCCACCCTCTATATTCCTATGTTCCTGGTGTTTTGGACACAGGCTTGATTTTTTTCTATGCAGAATTTGCAACCTGAGCATCAGGGAAATACATGCCCTGCCTTCTAAGGTTGAAGTCCTCCCAGGGTTGGGCCCCTTTTATATTTATGCGTATAATTGTTGATTCAATATGTTTTTATTGAAAACTTATAACGTGCCAGGTCCTGGGTGGAGAAAAAGAGCAATCAAGTCACTGCTCTCAAGGAAACCACCTAATCTTCAATCTACCTCAAGGGATTCAGTTCCCAACTTCATTTACAGGGGCACAGGTGGTGGTGGTGGGGGGCTCGAGTCTCAGGAAAGTGACATAGTTTCCTGAAAGCACTTAGCACCCCTGGCATCATTTTGTATATTTATTTGTTTGATTGTGTGTCCCCTTCTGGAATGCTAGGAACTTCATCTCTCTTTTCACAGCTGTATCCGGCACCTGAAAATGTCCCTGGTACAGAGCGTAGGCTCAAATATGTTTGTTGAATGAAGAAGGAAGGGCTAAAGCTGAATTCAAACAAAGCCTATACCCCCACCCTCTGAGCCCTGGATGAGGCAGCTTCACACCTCTGGCCGGCTCCAGTGAACCAGGTTCTGAGGTTCTGGAATTCTCCTTTTAGCCCTCTGAGACCATCCCCCAACTCTTGCCTTGCATCCTCCAGCTCTCTTCACTCCCACCCCAGCCTGGCCAAGGGAAGCTGGGGAATCAATAATGGGGGGATCGCAGGCTTCTTCCCCTTCCTTCTCTGCATCCCACCCCTGCTTCCCTCCCTCAGACTGGAGGCTCCTGAGGACAGGCCAGCTCCCTGGTCCCTGGTCTCTCCCCCAGAGGGGCCGAGCTTGGACGGAGCATATATGTAAAGGTGAGGGGTCCCGTGCTGAGTGGAAGGCAGCAGAGAAGCGTGTGGACAGAGATCAAAGGAGCCACGCTGGTTTAAGCAGCCCCTCCACACCCCTCAGCCCCCAGTCATGAGTCCGTGGTTACCTTGGGCGATTCGGGGCACTCTGCCCTCTGCCAGACCTGGACCCCCAGATGAGCCCAGGCCAGCACGCTGCCAAGCAGGTGGGCGGCTCCATGCCTGACTGTGGCACACGCAGCCAGGGGATAGTAGAGGGCAGGGTAATAGAGCAGGGCCAGAATCTTCCAGGGCCCTGGAAGGCAAGACAGGCAGAGAGGCACATGATGGAGGGGCAGAGGTGGGGCCTGGGTCCAGCCCACCCAGGCTTCTCTCCCGTCTCCACCTTCCAAGTCCCTCAGCTGGTTCAGTGGGCAAAAGCCCTGCATTCAAACCCAGGCGCTTAGTCTCAGCTCTGTGATCTCGGGCAAGTTACCTCTTGGAGTCTCAGTGTCCCCATCTGAAAAATTGAAATAATAGTAGTAAATTAGCAAAAACAAAATGAGAAAGTAGGAGTTCCTGTCATGGCTCAGCATTAACAAATCTGACTAGCATCCAGGAGGATGCAAGTTCAATTCCTGGCCTCGCTCAGTGGGTTGAGGATCTGGCATTGCCATGAGCTGTGGTGTAGGTCACAGAGGCAGCTCGGATCCTGTGTTGCTGTGGCTGTGGTATAGGCTGGCAGCCGCAGCTCTGATTCAACCCCTAGCCTGGGAACCTCCATATGCCGCAGGTGCAGCCCTAAAAAGGAGGCAAACAAACGAAAAACCAAAATGAGAAAGTATATGTCATCCTTAGCACTTAATATCTGAATTAGTACTCAGTAAATTAAGCTACTGTGTTATTACTGCTCCCTTCTTTGACCCTCCATTGTAAAATGGGGCTGATATCTGTGCTTTTTGGAGTCGTTGTGAGGATCAGATGATCTATGGAGGTCATTTTTTGGTTTGTTTGTTTGTTTTGTTTTGTTTGGCTATAACCATGGCATATGGAAGTTTCCGGGCTGCAGCAAAAGCTGCAGTTGTGCCAATGCCAGATCCTTAACCCCTGTGCAGAGCTGGGGATCAAACCTATACCGGTGCTAAGGAGGTCATGTTTTAGGGAAGTGGCTCCTCCAGATGGCAGCTGTCCTTTTTACCATCACCTCCTTGAGCCCAGCTCAGTTCTCCAGGGCCCTTCCTCAGTCCTCTCCCCACCCTTCTCCATGCTCACACAGAACAGAGCTGTCTGTCTAGGGGACTCAGCCTGTGCCCATGAATTAGAGTTCTCTCCTTCCTGAGGGTGGGGTTTGCACAAGAACAGAGGAAGCAGAGAGGGCAGTACTGACCCCAGGACAGAATAACAAAGGTTTTGGGCCTGTGGTGGGACAGGTGGGCAGGGTCACAGGACAGCTTCTTCTGGGCTGAGGTTCACAACTGGGATGGGGAGCCCCAGTGCTCTGGCTTCCCACCCCACCCCCCATCAATCCAGCCCATGGCCTCAGCTGTGCTGGGTACCTTGGCCAAGTGGTGAGGCGAGGGTCAGGAAGGGCAGTGGGTCCTCAGTGGGGAGCAGCAAACACAGGGAGCTGAAGAGGACCATGAAGACAGCAGCAGGCACGGTCCGGGGCCTGTCCCCAGCCAAGAAATCCACAGGGCTGGTGCAGAGGCAGGGACAGGACAGGAGGGAGTTGCTCAGGCCCTGCACGCCCATTACCTCCCGCCATGTTCCATAAAGCAGGGAGGTGGTGCCTGTCCCACTTTCCAGATGGGGAAACTGAGGCCCCTTCATGTATGCATTCCACAAATACTGCCTTTGTCCCACAGACATTTGTGGAGTGCCTGCTATGTATCAAGGTCTGGGTCTTGCAGCAAAGTGACGCAGGAACCACCCCCCAACACACAGACAAACAGACACACACACACACACACACACACACACACACACACACACACATAACAAGCCTGAGCACTGCTCCCTCCTCCCACTCTGGAAGCTCCAGGAAATAGCCGCCTCCACACTAATTGGTCTGTCTGGGCTGGCAGATCTTCAGAGAGCTGGAAAGTCACAACATCCTTATGCAACGGCCGCCGCCTTGGCCTGGGAGTGGCCCCGGGGCAGAGGGCAGACAGCGGGCACAACTGTCCCAGGCATCGCCCCTCTGGGCTCAGAGCAGACCACTCAGACCCTCTGCTTCTGGGTTCCAGCTTGCCCTCATGCCCCGAAGGCTCCGTCCTGCCCATCCCCAGGCAGAGCAAGGACTTTCCTGGGCCAGCCAGTGCGGCAGAAACCGCAGGTGAGTTCTCCAGCAAAAAACCAGCATGGCGGACCCCACCTCCAGGTGCAGCCCGGGTCTGGGGTACAAGGCTGTCTACACTGCAGATCCTCCACCACCTCCCCCAATACTTGGTCTCTCCCTCACAAGCCCGCTCAGTTCCATCAGCCTCAGTGTCGTCCCCATCCCCAGACTCTAGGATTGCAGGGCTGAAGGAGACACAAGCAGAAGATTTCAGTCATAGGGACTGATGGTCAATCCCTCATCAATCTGCCTTGACGTCTCAGGGTCCCGATAACACCCTTGGGAAAATGAGGGTCAAGATGACATGGAGTGATTACGGCCTGTCCAGACCATGGGCTGCCAGGGGGGTGTGGCCTGGAGCTGGGCCCTCTGGAGTTCAGTCTCCCTGGGGTCTGGAAGAAGAGCAGGTGCACCTGAGTGGGTCCCTCCCCTTCCCTCTAGGGGTCCCAACTAAGCCTGGAGATCTGGGTGGAGGCGGGGAGAGCCCAAAGACAGACAGAGTTTGGGGTGTGGAGGCCAGAGCTGACTTCTAGGCATCTAACAGCTCACCACCCTCCCAGAGCAGCCTGATATCTGAGCCCCCTGAGTGGGGGTGCCCAGGCCAAGGACCAACCTGGGCAGCCCGGGCCTGCCGTGCCCACAGTGGGGCCAGAGCTGGCGGCGCCTCACCAGCATGGCCAGCAGCAGCAACACGAGGATCTGAAAGGAGAGCACAGAGGAGGGCTCGGGGGGCCCAGGCCTTCCCTGAGGGGCTAAGTCAAAGCACTGGCCCCACGTGCCCCCTTCTCCCCAGTGCACACCCATGCAGCATCTTGGGGAAGGCTAGAAGGTGACAGAAGTCTGAGTCGCTGGACTCAGTCTGCCTCCTGGTTTGGGTCCCCAGCCTGGGAGAGCTCCCAGTAGCCCCTCCACATTTGAGCTCCAGGGTCTCCCTCCACCAGCCCTAGCAGGGAACACACCGCACCCTGCCCAGGCTGGCAGTGGGTTGCAAGCCAGTTTGGACTCACCGACAACACGGCTAGGCAGGCGTGGTAGAGGCCGGGTGGCACACTGGGGTGACAGGAGGGTACCACCCTGTAGAAGGAGTGAAGGCAGGGTCAGGCTAGGTAGGGGCACACACACACACACACACACACACACATACACACCAAGGTGTGCAGCCAGGTTTGGGGGTCCAGGCTGTCTCTGCTGGGGCTCTATCTACCACGTCCTTCTACCCTCTGATGTCTCTTCCACAAATTTGCCCCATTCACCTCCTCAGGGCTATCCTGGGCCTCTCATGCCCCAACGGTGTGCCGGACCAGGCCAAGCTTTAAGGTCACAGGGTTGAAGGAGACAGGGGTTCCCCAGGGGAAGACATGGGAGAAAGAGAATGGGCCAGTATGGCTTTCCTATCCATCAAGGCCCGCTTCATTCCTCCCTCCTCTAGGAAGTCTCCCTGACTGCTGCAGGTCCCACAGTTCTCTCCTCCAAACTGTGCCTGAGATACCGCCTGGGTCCAGCCATCAAGCAATGGGTCCTATGATTGGCCCTTCACTCATGGGCATCTGAGCCTGGTCTGTGTCTATGACGGGAATGATCTACCTTGATCTTCCAGGGTTTATGTCTCTCCTTGACCAGTTTTGCCTTTATGAAGGGCTGGGTCACGTGGCAGAGAAAAGCATCAAGTAAGGAGCCCTGAGCTCAGGGCTGGAGCTGGACCTGGGAGGGCAGACAGGACCGGGTTCCTGGAGGCGAGGTAGAGCTCCAGGATGGCCCAGCTGGAGCCTAGAAGCGCCAGAGGGAAGACACCCACGTGGGCAGGGCCAGCAAGTTCTGGTGGGCAAGGCATCGAGGAAGCCCTGTGCTGTATGTAGCTGGACCCTCCCTGCCCAGAAGATTCACCCACCCACCTAGGGTCCCTGTGGCTACGTGGAAAAGAGAAATCCCAAGGAGCCTGTGCTGGGAGGGCCATGCCTCCCTGAGCTTGGAAATCCCAGAGAGTGAAAAGCAGGAAAGACCTCAGTCATGTGGGCTTGTCCTTGGGGAGGAGGGACACAATAAGTCTGTTTTGTGCAACTTCTTGGCCCGGGACAGAGCCGTCCTCTTCCTGAAGCGGAACTGCGCTCGTGGGAGAGTAGGGGCCATGGAGGGGATCGGGTTCCTGCTGTCCGAGCCCAAACCTCGCATTCCCCGTTTCCAGCTCTGAGGCATCTTACTTGACTATGTGGGAGGAGGGTTGGGGGAGGCAGGGTCCCTGACCAGCCCCAAGAGTTCAAAGCCACCACCCCAGGCCCTGTCAGCCTGCACCACATCACCTGACGATGTCCTACTCACTCCTGCCTTCCAGACCCAGCCAGGGCAGGGGCTCAACAAATGGGCCCTGGAGCAGCCTGACCAAGAGCCACTCTTACCCCCATGGACCCCAGGGCCCTGAATGGGGGACTCTCCGGCTCTTTCTATACCACCTGGGACTCCTCATCTACCCTTTTCTTAGTTTGGCTGAGGCTCAAAATGTTTGAGGTCTGAGCAACAGAACTTAGGCTGAGCAAATGTTTGTTTGGCGGATGGTTCGCGGGGCCATGTTTTTGTGCTGTGGGACAGGCAGGATGGCACAGGCACAAAGAACACCGTGTCAGGCAGGGTGGGAGCTGGATCCTTGAAGGGGCACAAGCAGAGGCTAAAGGACACAGAAAAGGGAGAGAAATTTGGGGCCAGGCCTCAGGGGGGATGGTGTTTGAGCTTGAGAGATGGTTCGCATCTCTTTAGGCAAATAAAGGGCAAGGGAATTCTAGGTAGAGAGAAGAGCGTGAGCAAGTGGAGCGACAGGCAGTAGACAGCGTGGCTGGGGCCAGGCAGGGTTTTCAGCTTGCTTGCAACCTAGGGCAGACAGAGAGCTGGTTATAGCAGGCATGGGGGGTGCTAGGGAGCCACCGAGGACTTTTTGAGCAAGGCAGCCTTTCCGGATTTACGGATATTTCTGTGAGTAGATTTGAATAACAATAACAACCGGAAAAACTAGTACTGACCAAGTATTGCCTAAGTTCCAGGCACGGTTTATTCCATATATTAACTCAGTTATTACCTAAGAGGTGGATGCTGTTAGTATCCTCCTGTGTAGACAAGGAAAACAAGGCTCAGAGAGGCTAGGTATGTGGCCCAAATCACACAGCTGGTGAAGCACCAGAGCCAGGATTCAAACTGAGGTCATCTGGCTCCAGCAGCCATATGTGACCAGGGTGTGAGAGGTAAGGAGTATGTGGAGGAAGATAATAAGTCAAACCCCATGAAACTGCTATCTCTGTACCTCAAAAACAGTCGAGTACTAGTATTTTCAAGCGGTTCTGCATAAATACTTGCTGGGGAGCGAAAATGCCAGGCAGCATCTCAGGAATTTATGAGGAAGGATTTATACGCCTTGATGTGGAGAAACAGACAGAAGGGGGGGGTTGGGGGATGCCTGGAGGGTTTGGGGCCTTATTCCAAGACGAAGGATGAGGACCAGAGCCAAATGGAGCCCAAGGAAGCTGAGGCCTGGTCTTGGGCAGTTCAGAGGTGGTGATGGGCACAAAGGCCAGACTACAGGGTGGTGAGGACACTGGGAGGAGAAGCAAGACGACTGTTTCTAGAACTCTGGCTCGGAGTAAGAGACTGCAAAGGACCCCATCCAGAGAGGAGGGTAGAGCCGATCTTTGTGGTGAGAGGAAAGGTGGACGGGTCAGGTGGGGGTCCTGTGGTCCCCGGGAAGCCTGGAGCCCTGCTGCCTGATGCTGGTCCCGCCCCCCCGCCCAACCCCACAGCAGAAGAGCCTGCAGATGTCCCTGCTGTTGGCCTCACTTAGTGGGAGGGCAGGCCATGAAGGAAACCTCCCACTTCCGCCTTCCAGGCAGCCCTTTGAAGTGGTGGGGAGGTGACTGACATCCTGGACAGCGGCCACAGATGTATTTGTATCCCCAGGCTCTGGCTGGGAAGCTCAGAATTGACGATGGGTGGATGACACATGAGCACATGGCAAGTGGGGTCCATAACCTGGAGCCTCTTGGGGGAGGAAAGAGCCAGCTCAGCTTATACACATCCCTCTGCCTCCGCAAAATACCCCAGACAATGCATCCCATCCCCATCAGGCTCATCTACTCCCCAACCTCTTCAACCAGGTCCTGTCACCTGGATAAGTGTGACCAGGAGATTAAGTCCTTCCCAGACACTGTCACCAGTGCCCACAACCCTGACTCCAGACTACTGGGGCACATGGAGGTGGGGCGAGCACCGTCCAGAGCTCCTCAGAACTGTGGGGGTCCCCTCTCCCTGGGTGTCTGACTCACCCAGGGAGAGGTTAAGTCCAAGTTCATCTCCTTGGGATTCCCCTGAGCTCCCAGCTTCCCTCTCCCACCTTTGGTAGGAAGCTCGACTTGGTTTAGCCAAGTACATAGATTCAAATAAAGCTTCTCATTTTTCTCTGTGATGGGAGAAGGGAGCTGCAGATTCTAGATGCCACCCCGATTAGAGGTAGTCTCCTTATCACCCAGTCCCTGCCATGCACCCCCTTTATTCTAAGGCCATGTCTAAATACCTGAGCCACTAGAGCTGGCTGCAGGCATTTGGCCTGAGCCAATGCCTGGGCCCTGAGGCAGCCAAGGACCAAGGACATAGCTTCAAATTAGGGCCTTAACCCAGGCCAGGGACTGTGTCCACCTGTGGCTCCTGGACCCCTCTCCATTCTGCTGCTTCTCCCACCCCCGACACACAGGGGGACCTGGGAAGCCCTGGGCTCTCAAGGTCAGCTGGAGAGAGGAAGAAGGGCATGTGTTTACTGACAGCAGGGCTGCTTTCCAGGTGGTGAGAACCCCGAGTCCTCCAAACAACTGCTCCTTCCCCCAGGCCTGGGTGGGGCCCCCATCCCTACTGGGTGACCCCGGTCTGGCCAGGCCACAGCCCCAGCCCCTGGGGAGGCACGCGAGCATTTTCCCTTCTCTGGTTTTGATTGTTGATGGAGAACAGATGTGCACACATCTGGCTCAGCAAGCCCCCAGCCTCACCTTTCCAGTTCCCAAAGCCTCAGACAGAGCATGGTGGTGGGGGCTGGGGTCAGGGCCAGGAACAACAAGGGGGGACCTGGGCTCTGGGGCCCACGTAGGCAAGGCGTCCTTGGCAGCATGGGGGCACAGGGAGGCCCAGCTCCTCCACCAGCGTGCCTGGACTAAACAAAGATAGAAGGGATCTGGGCAGTGGCGGCTGTGGGCCGGGTCCTCAAGCCACGCTGGGCTGGGCTGAGCCTGCCTCCCTCCCCTGGGCCACCCAGAGCTCTCCTGCTAAAGAGAACAGAATCTCATCTTCACGGAGACTCAGATCAGCCAAAGCCAACAGGGCCAGAGTGTTTCCTCAGGCTTCCCCTGCCCTGGGCCTGCCCAGAGAACCTGACACTTGCTGAAAAGCACAGCCCAGATGGTCACCATAGGGACCAGTAACCCCCTGAAGGCAGTCCCAACTTCCCTCAACACTCACCCAGAACTACACCCCGGCTACAGGCCAGAGTCACTGCGGGAGCCACCCCAGCCTAGCTGGATCTGAGTTTGCAAGGATGGGGCCCAGGAATCTGTATTTTAAACACACCCTACAGGTGCTTCTTAGGTGACTAGCCTGTTCCAGGTCCCATACCTCAAGTATCTTAACACCAGGGCAAGGGCATGTAACAGGTACGGAGACTGAAGCTCAGAGAGGTTGTGACGTGCCAAGGGGCCACACAGCAAAGGAGCGGCAGAGCCCACCGACCGCAGCAGCCCTCACACAAGGTCTTCCCCATCCCCCCACATCAGTAACCTCTGCCACAACCCATGTGCTGGAGGACCCCGCCAGGGGTTCCAACTCACCCCTCCGGCTGGAGCTCCTGGCCGCCCTGGGGCTCATCGATGTACCAGCTGCCATAGTCGTCGTCTGTGGCTCCGGAGGAGGTCTGGTTCCCTGAGCCCTGGGTCGACATTCCCTGGTCCTTCTCTTTCGGCCGCCCCCAAACAAGAGGGAAAAGGCCACTCTAGATGTGAAAAGAGGCTTAGGGGAGGGGAAAAAACAAGAAAGAAAGAAAACCCAAACAAAGAAACGTTTCTTTTTAATCCTGAAGGTTACTTTCTTGCTTTTAGCTCCCTGGGAAAAGCCGGTCTGGGAGTGAGGGCCGGGGACAGGACGAGGGGAAGGGCTTCTCCTGTCCCCTCCTGTCCCTTCCCGTCCAGTCTGCAGGAGGCGTTATCCCTTGGGGACAGTGCTCCCTCGGGGTCCTTGGGCTCTCACTGGAGCACCTGTCTGTCGCTCTGTCTGACTGGCACCGTCAGGCTTTGACTCAAAGCATCATTTTCAAAGAAGTTTTGTCTAATCCAAGCTGCTCACAGACAACTCCCCCCTTCCTTCCCCCTCACCAGACCCACTCAGACGGACCCACAGACACACACGCAAGGAAGGACCAGGGAGGAAGGAGCTGCAAAGATGAAAGGGTGGGCGGGCAGCGGGCGGGCTCAGTACAGCCTCCCGGACCCTCCCAGCCTAGTCTCCCAGACCCCCTCCCGCTCTCAGGGGTCCAGCCCAATCCCCCCCTCTTTGTTCAAACTCCCTTGAGACCATCCCCCAGCCTCAGCCTGCCCCTCACTGGCCCCCTGGGGCCTCATGATGGGAACACACCATGGTCTTCACAGGCCCCCTCCCCACTGGTGGCCTGAGCGCAGGAGGAGTGTGGCCAGGGGGACTAGCTCCCGACTGCACGCACATACCTGCCTTCAGGGCCTGCCCCCAATCTCCCACACCTCTGCCCAGCACATGTGCGGGGCCCCACACACAAGTCAGGCATTCCTGCAGCCCAGGGAGCCGGCTGGGACTGGGCGGGGGGTGGAGGCGAGGGAGGGAGACATCTATTCCCTCTCCTGGAAGAACATGTGTCTGACTGGTAAAACCTTTCTGTTTCTCCAACTTGATTTCACAAGGAGATAACTCACCCCCACAAGGCAGAAATTAGTCCTTTAAACACGAACCAGACCCACGGGCAGGCAAGAACCCCGCCTGTCTCCTGTTCCTCCTGGAGTATGGGGTGACGGTGAGGGTGAAGAAGGCAGGGTCTAGGCAGGGTGTGGGGGTTCCTCTCCAACACCCTTAGCTGGCTTCCCTCCCCTTCTTGGCCCCCAACCGTAGGGGGAGGGGTAGTGGTGGTGGAGGTGGGGTGAGTGGGCAATGGCAAGATGCAGACAAGGCAGAGAGTAGCTCTCAGATTCCTATCCCTGGGTGGGGGTCGGAGGGGCCCCCCCGACCCTTGGCAGATCCCTAGCCTCTGATACCCCACAGGGTGCCTAGGCCATGGTGCTCACCAGCAAAGCCATTCGTTCAATAAGCTTTTCAAAAAGACATTCATTTATTCTTTTAACAGACATTCATTGAACACCCACTGGGGCCCTGAAATAGTCTACAGTTTGGGAGGAGCACAGACAAGTAGGTAAATAACCTCAAGGGGGAGGCACAGAGTGCCCTGACTTGTAGTAGGAAACTGAATGTGGTCCAAAAGGATGAGAGGGAGGGGCTTCCTGAAGAAAGAAACCTTTCAGTGGTGAGCTGAGGGTGGAGGGTGTGGCAGTGTGGAAGGAAGAGTGTTACCGGTAGAGGGAACAGCATAGGTGAGGCTCAGAGGGGACATACAGAACTGAAAGTCCTAAAAGCTCCAACTTCTGTAGCCAGGCCCACAAGGCCTTCTGGCACGAGGGCCTGAGAGCTCTGTTGGCCTTGGTTCTTCCTATTCCCTCCCAAACGGCCGCTCTTCTGGTCTCCACTCCCCCCCAACCCCACCCCTGCCCCGGCCTATAGAGATGTCAGCATCTGCTGACTCAGAGCTGAACCAGAACTTTATTTGATGCAACACAGGAGCCCACACTGCCTTTCTCATCCCAGGGATTTGGGGTGAATCCTGACTCTCAGCCCTGGCTCTGAGCTCCTGAGGGCAGAGCCTGCCTCTTCTCCTCCTCCTCCCTCCTTCTCCTGGTGCACAATATACGGCTCTGGGGCCAAAGGGACTTTCTCAATGGGGCTTGGCAAAGCCATGGCTTGTTCTGGTAACTATCGCCCCTCCATGGGCCTGTCCCATGCAGGCTACTATTTCTCCAGACGGGTTTCCAGAGCCCTCTGCTCCAACACCATAGCCCTCATTCCCTTCACTGCTCAAGAGTCTTAGATCCACAGCTAAGGGAGCAACTCCTTATCTGATTTTAGGCCTCCCCTTCCAAAAATTGGAATCCAGTCTGTGTCGGGGCACTCACTCCCTCTATGAGGTAGAGAGGTTCATAGCTGAATAACTCTACCTGTCAGAAACGGCTCCCTTCCCTGGTGGAAGTCTGAATCTTCCTCCCCAGTCTGGTTTATTCATTCCCTCATTCAGTCAACAGAGATTGACTGCATGGCAGCTATGTGCCAGGCCACGTTCTCCATGCTGAGAATACAGCACTGAGCAAGACAGATAAAGTCCTGTACCTCTGGGGAACCTTACGTGTGGTAGGGGGCAGCAGGGACATAAAACGTGTGTCCTATGGGCTGAGAGGGAAAATAAAGTGGGATAGGACAGGAGAGGCAGACACACAGGAGTTGACTACTTTAGGCAGGATGGGTGAGGAAAGGTTCCAGCTGAGAAGGTGATACTTGAGCAGACACCTGAAGGAAGAAGGGTACCCACCTGGACACCGAGGAAAGAGGCTACCTGGGGCCCATTGGCCTCAGGGGCTACAGCCAGCCTGGCAGGGATGGGCCCAAGCTAAGTCTAGGCACAGCCCCAACCCCAACATACCCCTCCCTGACCTAATGCCTGGTCTGCCCCCAAAGACTCTTGCCAGTGGAGACCATCCCTCCCCTCAGGAATAGGCCAGGGCTCATAGTATCATCTCCCTCCTCACTGGGGAGGCCCTAAGCAGAGGGGACAAAAGGGTGAGCTTCGCCCCCCCTCCCCAGGTATGGGCGCCAGGGAGAGAGGGCAGTTCGTGCCCATTTCCTTTGTCAAGGCCAGGCTGGAAATGCGAGGAAGCAGGTCCAGAAGGAAAGAGCTGGTTTCTATAAGGCAGAGGGAAATGTCAGGTTGGTGAGGCAACCTACCTGGGTTTGACCTCTGGGACTGGCTGTGTGACCTTGAGGGATTCCTTTGGCCTCTCTGAGTTGCAGTCCTGCTTCTCTCCCAGGATGGGCAGCTTATCCAGCCAGGAGATTCTTTGATTGTGGGCTCTTCTCTCCCCAAGGCCCCCACTCCCTGCCCTCAATGACTTCATAGCCCAGGAATGTGGAGCAAGCACATCAGGCAATGGTTTCAGTAAGAAGGTCAAAGCCACAGAGAGTGGCTCTTACTGCCCCGACATTCCCTCACTGTCTTCCACCCACCCTCCTGGCCCCCAGCTCCCCCGTCCACTCTAATGAGGACAGGGAGGCAGGCTGGGTCAAAGATCCACAGATTCTAGGTGGCTGCATGGCTCAGGCTGGGAAGAGGACCCCACTGCTGGAGCCCAAAGTACCTCCCCAGCCTGAAGCCAGGAGAACTCACATCTGTGAAATGGTAGGCTACCGCTGAGTTGTTAGGAAGGATGCCACCTGGCCAGACTGAAGGCTGGCAAAGAAAAGTATTGAGAGGAGAAAGATGGTAATGACAGGCTCCGGAAGAATTTCTCCAAAGGCCTGGTGGCAAAGTCCGGGGCCTGCCTCCTGCAGTTGGCTTTACAGGGGAACTTGCACCCAGAAGAGTCAGAGGCTGGCAGCTGTCATCAGGAGAGGAGGGGCTGGTGAATGGAGGTCCTTGGGAGGCAAGTAAAAGCTCAGAGAAGAGAGAAGAGGGGAGGCAGGAGACGGTTTGAGTAGTCTCGGAGACTTCCTGGAAGAGGGGGCCTGGAGCAGGGCCCTGAGGTCACATAGGTAATGATGACAAGAGTGAGGTGTAAGTGTCTCAGGAGAGCTGAAAAGAGAATTTTGAGAGGCAGGGAGAGAGCAGGGCAGGGGGTCAGGGCTGCCAGGCTGTTCCCTCATGAGGCCATGTGGGCACATTCAGATGGGGCTGACGCCACTGAGCAGCCCAGGCCAGCGAGGGGCTCAGACTGGGGGGTGGCAAAGCCCTGCTCACTGTGGGGGGTGGGGGGGTGGCTTACAAAAACTTCTGGGCTCTGAGCAGACAAAGACCATCTGCCATCTGGGCCTGGCAAGGAGCTGCCCTGCCCTGCCCCTCAGGCTGGAGCTGGCCCATGAAGGCCTCAGGAGAGGGCTTCCTTCCTCCCCATGTTTTTGTTCAAGTTGATTAAATCTGAGGAATTTTTGCGTCCAGGAACAGAGGCCCACGTGTGTGCCTTCAGCAGGCTGTGGTTATCAAAATGCTCAAAGGGCAAAGTGCTAAGCTTAAAAGAAGTTGACAGGGGGCCAGAAAGACTGAGGAAGAACCTCAGAAACACCAGCAAGGACTCCCAGATCCTCCAGAGCACCTCTAGAATCTCAGCAGTATCCCAAGAATTTTAGGAACACCCTAAGCTCTCCCGTGTCATCCCCAGGCACCCCCAGAGCCTGAGGAACATGCCAGAACATCTAAAACATCTCAGAACTGCAGCCACATTCCAAGGACCCTCAAACTCTGGCAAATCAAGCACAGGTTGGGGCAAAATGGTCAAAACCATGGTGGGCAGTTGCAAAGGGCCCAGAGACACCCCCTCCCCACTCCTCACCACCCTCCCATCCCAGCCTATGGCTCTCTGAGTGTACTGTACCCCTCCAAAATTCTACAGCACTCGAACCTTAGTAACACCTCAGCGCCTCAGCAACACCCCCATTTCCCAGCATCACAGCAGAGAAAGGCCAAGGGGTGCCTCAGTCCAGGAATGATGGGATGGCTGATGCACCTGCCTGTGCAGCCCAGCCCCCCATGAGCCTGTGGATAAGCAGCCAAGGCAGGTTCAACCCCACATGGACCAGTGAGCTCTGGGTCTGCCCCATCTACACAGTGTGCTCGCATGCAAGCACCAAACTGCCCCCAGCACATGCAGGTGCCTAACCCTGGCTCCGGACCGAGCTGCACCCTATTCAGTGGCTGGAAGGCAGTGCTGTGGGCTGCTAAGCTTATGAGGGGAAAGTGGGGATGGCTCTCTACCCCCTACCTCTCTTGTCATATGGGAGCATCAGAAACAGCATCTGACAGTTCCTTCTTGGAATTCTCCTGCCCCCTCACCAATGGCATCATCATAGCATGAGGGATTTAGGCCAGACTGCTCTGGCATGAGTGTGGACAATGGTGAGGAGGAGGGTAGTCAGCTGTTCTGGGAGAGCAGTGTGTTCTTCCCTCCCAGAGGGCTAGGCTAGAACTGACTCAGAGGAGGGAAGGCAGGCAGGCAGATTTCAACTCAGGACAAAGGTAGCTTTCTTAGTTTCACAGAGTCGTGAGCCCCCCATTGGAGGAGGCAGTCAAGGAGAGGCTGGGGGAGTTCCTATCGTGGTGCAGTGGTTAACGAATCTGACTAGGAACCATGAGGTTGTGGGTTTGATCCCTGGCCTTGCCCAGTGGGTTAAGGATCCGGCGTTGCTGTGAGCTGTGGTGTAGGTCGCAGACGCGGCTCGGATCCCACATTGCTGTGGCTCTGGCGTAGGCCAATGGCTACAGCTCTGATTTGACCCCTAGCCTGGGAACTTCCATATGACACGGAAGCGGACCAAGAAAAGGCAAAAAGACAAAAACAAACAAACAAAAAACCCAGGAGAGTCTGGGACCATCAAGATGTTTACAGAGGGTCTCCTGCTTTCAGAGGAGGGCTAGCCAAAAGGCCATGAAGATTCTCCCACCTCTTGGGAGACTGTCCTTTTCCAGCACATCTTCCCTGGGATGGTGCCACCATGGTCTAGCCTTGAGATGTAGGCTTTGTGCGGCCCTCCTTCCTCACCGAGCACACCCACTGCTGGGCAGATCTCCTGAGCTCTCTCTCCTTGTTCTCTGCTGCCCACAGGACAGGGGTCTCCGTCAATTTCCTGCCCACCAGCAGGCCCTACTCAGACACGACTCTTCTGATGTCTCCCTGCCTTTCGGAGCTTGCACTTGCTCTCTGGGGTGCCCTAGGTAAGCCATCTCCAGGTCTCCAACCTCATGCCTCAGGATTGCTCAACCCTACCATTCCTGCCCTCTTCCTGCCCCACATCTTTGTTCATGTTCTGCCCCCCAACTCCCCAGCGTGTCTTTGCTTTGCTCCCCCACCTGTTCCAATCCTACCTGGCCCAAAAAGGCTTAGCTCCAGCCCTACCTCCGCCAGGCGTTCTCGTGACTTCTCCCTTCTGTATCTCCTCCTTCTTCTTATTGATCACCCTGAGGAGTCCTGTCCCTCCAGGCAGACGTGCTCCCCAACAACGGGGACCTCCTTCTCTGAGCGCCAGAACCAGCTCTGGCTGGGATCCCAGAGGGATGACTGTTGTGCGGTCTCAGCAGTTGGCCCTGAGTAGAGGCCCCAGCACCTGCTTTAAAAGGTGTTTGATCTCCTCCTCCCAGAAAAGCAGCTCCCTCCTTCCTGCCAGCTCTGGCCCTGCCCCTCCTCCCGCCCCCCAGGCCTCCCGCCTGTGATTCCAGGATCAGAGAAGCCCACCCCACCCCCCATCTCTCCAGCTCAGGCCCACAGCCCGGCTGGGGCCCCACACAACACACAGGGCAGCTTGTCTTTGGCGGAGCCTCTCCCACCCCCAAACCATTTGCCGAAACTTGATCTCCTTGGCCCTCAGAGTCACCTCGTGGAGAAGGCTGCACAGGGCTTTGATGGCTGAGTTTCCCCAGCTGTGGCCCAGGATGGGCTCAGGAACCCCCTACCTACCTTCATTTGTCACCATCCATCACTCCCAGGAGGCTATTGCCTGATGAATTGAGCCAGAGGAGAACCACCAGCTAAGCTTTTAATAACCTGATCAGCATCCTGCTGCTGCCCAGCTGGGCTGAGGGCCCTGACCGTAGGAAGGGGGGATTTGTCACACCTTCATGGAGCTTTGGGGCTCAAATTTCAGGTATGGTCCATTCCAGGGGGAGAGCCAAATGCTCTCTTAGAGAGCTTTCTCTTCAACTCCTCATGGCTCGGTCTGTCTCTAGAAGAAGGCTAGGGTTCTGGGGCCTGCTGTTTGTCCCGAGTACATTCCTACAACCCCCAAGGCTGATCCCCGTCCCTGAGCTGGGCTCAGGCTCACCATGCCATCCCCTCTCCCTCCTAGAGGGGGTGCCCCCTGAGGGGTGTAAACAGGATTGGAGAAGGAAGGAAGGGCTCAGAAGGTTCTAAAACATGGTGCTGTGGTAGTAAGGAAGGGGGCAGGGATAAAGGTGGGGACCAGAAGCAGGATCCGAAATTCCCAGGAGAAGGCTACCAGGAGAGGGTCTCCCTACCCAGAGGAGAAAGGAGGAAGAGTCAACAAAAGGGTGGGGCAGCCCAGGCGGCATTAGGATGTGAGACTGGCTTCCCGTGATGGGACAGACCCTGGAAAGGAGGGCACAGTGGTGAGGATGGTGCCAGGCCAGTGCCTGCCTGGTGGCTGGGAGGGAGGGAGGGAGAGGGCTCAGTCTAAGTCAAGACCCGAAGCGGTCTCTTCCTCATGGAGAAGAAGGATTTTCATAGGAAGGGTTAACCCATACACCAGGAGAGAATTCAACTTTGGGCCATTTTTAGGAACCTATCCTCAAGGACCACTTGGATATGTATATATGCAGAGAAGATGCCCACGCCTATTTGTAATATAAAAATTTGACAAGCCCAATATCTATCAATAACCTTTGATAAATCTATTTGGTAAGGTACCATTCAGCTGTTGCAAAGAATGAGGTGGACTGGCGTGGTTGAACCTCCAAGATATAGGGTCCCATAAAAATAACCAAGAATGCAAGTTGCAAAATAATACATATATGTGTGTATGTTCCTTTAAACTAGGTATAAGTTTGTGTGTGTGTGCATGTGTGTGTAAATACACAAAAAAAATGAATATGGCAGATACAGCAAATGTTCATAGTGGTCACACTTGGGAGAAATGACTTTGGAGAAATGAAAGGGGATTTTTCACTTATTCGAAATACATATTTTAAATGTATTATCTACATATCTATCTTCCTATCTATCTATCTATCTATCTATCTATCTAACTATCTATCTAACGTAAGCAAAAGGAAAACGGTATGGCTGTATCAAAGCTGCTGGGAGCAGCTATGGTGGCATCACTAAACTATGTGAAATGGACTCTATCCCCAACACATTCCACAGCCTCTCTTGAAGCTAGATGCAGTTCTGAGACTAAGCATTAGCCAATGCGATGGAAAAAGAAGTGTTGAGCATAACTTTCAAGGAGGTGTTTTTTAAAAGAAAAACGTTTTCTTTAGCCTTCCCTCCTTCATTGGTTGAAATGCATTTATAATGGCTGGATCTCAAGCAGCCATCTTGGGCTATGAGGTGGAGGTCATGACTTAGATAGGCTAGAGCAGTAAGTTAGCTGCAAAGACAGAGTCTGAGCAAAGACCAGATCTTAGAGCTGGAGGAGATCTCAGAGAACCCTGCACCACCCATATTCACTATCACATCCCAGAGGAAACTGAGAACCAGAGAGGCCACAAATGCCAGGGGCAGTGATGGAGCTAAGAGAAACTTTGTCAGAGATCCTCTACCCCAGCCCCACCCACATGCACCCGCAGAGTACGTGGTTCTTTCCCCAGAAACCTCTCTTCCCAGAACTTTGATGCTGTTCCATTCTGTGGCTGGAGGACACCCTCTGGGGCCCAGTCCTCGGGCTGGGTGAAGGCCCCCAGAGTTGGTTAAGTGGCAGGCCTGGGCCCCACCTCTCAGCACTCTGATGAGCACACCGCAGAACCTGTGCCCACTGGTGGGTGTGTGTGTCAGAATCTCTTTACTTGGCTTCTTTCTCTCTCTCTGCCTCTCTGCCTCTCTGTCGTCCTGTCTGCCTGTCTGTGCTGGTCCATCAGTTCCTCTTTCATCCCTATTATCATCTCTCTCTAGCCTACCCTCTCTCTGTCTGCCTCAGTTGGCCCATCTGCTCTCTTTCTGTCCCTCCTTCTAACTCTGTCTCTGCCTCATTCTTTCTTGGTCGAGATCTGCCTCTCTGCTCTCCCTCTATTTCCCTTTTTGTCTCTCTCTCCTGCTCTCTTGTGTCTCTGTCTCCCTCTCTCTGAGCCTAACTGTGAAGCTTCTCTCTCTTCATAAAGTTTTAGGCAGTACCTTTTCTTGAGACAGGTTGTGTGCTGACTTGGTGCTGCCCTGGCCAGCTCCTGCTCCGTCTCTGCCCCACTCACCTGCTTTGTTGGCCTCTGCTGCTGTAGGAGGACTGGCACTGGTCTCAGAACCCCCGGAGTCTGCAGGACCCCCCAGGCAGGCTGGACGCCCTTGCAGGGGTTTGAATTTGAAGTCGGGGGAGCAGCTGGGCAACTGGGCGCAGAGGGCAAAGGAAGGTCAGCGCTGCTGATGCCGCCAGAGAGGCTAGCGCCCTCTCCCTCCTGCGACCCCAGGGACTTTGTCCCTTCTGAGCCAAGGCTGGTGGTGGGGGCTGTCAGGGCAAGCCCAGGGATCACGGGTGCAGCCCCAGCATCTGCTTGGCTGAAGGCCAGAGCCGGAGGGCTTCAGGGATGGCCCAAGACTCTCCTGTCACTGTTCTATGCTGGAGCCTGAAGCGAAAGGTCAGGAGGGAAGGGTATGCCACCTGATGGGGCCGGAGGCATGGAGACTGGATCAGTTATCACGCAGAAGGGAGAGTTTCAAGGTAGCCAGGCCCCAGTTCTAACAATCACAATCAATGGAGTCAAGAAACTAGGCTTCTTCCAATTTTTGCCTTTACCACGTACTAGCTGAGTGACCACAAACAAGGCGCTTTCCAGCTCTGGGCCTCAGTTTTTCCATCTGTGCAATGGTGAGACTGGCTGCTGTGTTTCACATTGCCAGTCTGAGTCTGTGATTCCATCACTCAATGAGCCTCTGGATTTGAAGGGTGTGGGGTATTAGATGGCCTTAGGTGGTTCTATCTATGGGAGGGGAAGATGCTGGAGAGGGGCTGGGGCCTGAAGTCCCAGTGTGAAGCAGCAATGATCCCACAATCACACTGGCCTGGAAGTCAGGAGGTCTGAGATCCAGGTCCATCCTGTCACTCGCCTACTGATCTCTCTGTGCCTCTCCTTCCCCATGTGTAGAAGCCTAACCGTCCCAGCCCCAGGCCTTGGGAGGATGCGGTGAACCTTCAGATGGAGGACTCAGCTCTGAGCAGAGGTGGGGGCTATGGGAGGGGGAGTCGGAGGTGGGCCTTTGGAGATGGAGGTCTGAGGGCCCACAGGAGCCACGGGGACTGTCAGCAGGGGAGGCTGAAAGGCGCTATTGTGGGAAGCAGGAAGGGAGCTCTCGGGGGTAGGCTAATTACAGTCCCAGGCTCTTCCAGACAAAGCCAGTGGCCTCTGAATGGTCATTCTTCTGGGGAAGAAAGATGGCTTGAGAGTCCCATTAAGGCTTTTCACGCTGGGACTGCGGAAGGCAGCCTGGACACCAGCACTGTCACCTCCTCTCCTCACCCCACACCCTGCCCCTTCTTGGCTTCTTCTATGAGAGCCAGGCCTCTGCCTGGAATTTAAAACTTTTGAAAACCACATGAAGCTGAATGGAGGAGGCAGCTGGGTGTGGAGCGAATCCTGGGAAGGCAGTCGGGATCTGGTCCTGCTCTGCTCTCCTGGGCTCAGTTTCTCCATCTGTAAAATGGGAGTACTGTCCAGTCCTGACCTGCTAAAATTCACTGAAGTGTCCAGACTTTTTCCACAGAACTGAGGCCAGGTGCAGAGAAGCCTGAGTATGAGGAACACTGCCTTCTACAATGCCACTTACCCATGTTGCCAGTCTCCCTCCTGGGCACCAGCCTGCCCACTGAGACACCAGGACATGTCTCTGAGTCCAAGTGCAGGTTTAAAGCCCAAAATGGTCCTCACTTCTCACAGATGGACTCCAGATGAACTGGCCAAACAAACAAACAAAAAAACCTTATTCATTGATGTACAAGCAATAGCTGGGTTGGGTTTGTCCATTAGTTGACCCCTTCCTTCCTCCCTCCCTCCTTTCCTTCCTTCTTTCTTTCTTCCTTCCCTTCCTTTCATTCTAGAAGGCTGTAATGGCCCCCCAGGCACATGTCCCTTGCCCATCCCTGTCCTGGGCACACAGATGTGATTTCTGAAGGAATGTTCAGTCGAGTGTGGACAAGCCATCATGTGAGATGGGAGAGGAATGTGCAGAGTGGCAGAGGACAAAGTCATCAACCTGGTTCCAGAGGAGGCGGCTTTTAGCCAGACTCTGAGCAGGTGAGTTGGGTGACAGCAGGTGGGGCTGGGCAGTTTGGGTAGAATGAACAGCACCAGCAAAGATAGGGAGGGGATGACAGGAGACAGGGCAGGGCCAGCCTGGGGCAAACGAAAGCCTTCCCCAGGACATCATGCTGAGTGAAATAAGCCAGTCACCAAAGGACAAATACCATGTGATTCCAATTATATGAGGTGCCTAGAGTAGTCATATTCATAGAGACACAAAGTAGAATTGTGGTTGCCAGGGGCAAAGGGAGGGGAAATCGGGAGATGTTGTGTAATGGTGTAGAGTTTCAGTTTTTACAAGATGAAAAGAGTTCTGGAGCTTGGTTGCACAACAGTGTAAATATACTTAACGCTACTGAACTTGCACACTCAAAAATGGTTACGACCATCAGTTGCATATTTTACCACAATTTAAAAAACAGTCACCCCCACCCCCAGACACACACACACAAAATGAGCTTTGCCCAGAGACTGAGTAGGGGAGAGGGGGGCACTAAAAATGGGAGGGTTGGGTATCAGATGCAGAGGGCCTCTAAGCTTGCCGTCACTGACATAGTCACCTCAGGTCCTTTGCAGAAAGTTGGAGGGAGGGAAAAAAGGTCAGAGTGGGGAAGGGAAGCACTGAGGAAGGGGCTCAAAATAATAAAGAATGGTAGTAAGCATGAGGCCACTCTGCAGGGGCACGGGGCTGGGTGCATTGCACAGAGGTTTGCCCTAGAGCCGAAGAGACTGATGCCCTTCTTGTAACATCGCTGAGGGTCACTTCAAACATGCCAGAGAAGAGAGCCACTTCTACTGAATCACTGGCTCTCCAAGACCTTAGACCAGTGGAAGCAAACCATGGCTTCCGTGCCCAGGCTGGTTGGCCATGCCCAGCTGTGGAGGAAAAGTTTTCCAGGAAGCCTCTGCCAGCCACCTTCTTTCCCAAATGGCCAGACTGTGGCCTTCCCCAAAATGACTCACAGAGTCTTAGACAGCCAGAGTTTATCCAGAAGACTGATCCACCTGACTTCCATCCATCATCAGATGGGGCCACTGATGCCCAGAGATGGAAAGGGATCTGCCCAAGCTCACCTGCATATCAGGTAACTAGAACTTTGGTCTTCTAAACCCCCTCTCCCTCTCGCTCAATTTCTCCTTAAGGGACCTGAAGAAGCTGAATTTTAATCATTGCAGGGAAGCCTACCATGTATATCGGAAGCCCTTAGCTGGGCTCGCCAATGTCATCTTCAGACCACTTTTATTTATTTATTTATTTATTGTTTTTTTGTCTTTTTGTCTTTTTAGGGCCACACCTGAGGCATATGGGGGTTCCCAGGCTAGGGGTCTAATTGGAGCTAGAGCTGCTGGCCTACGCCACAGCCACAACAATGCCGGATCCTTAACCCACTGAGCGAGGCCAGGGATTGAACCTGTAACCTCGTGGTTCCTAGTCGGATTCGTTTTCACTGTGCCATGATGGGAACTCCAATCTTTTCCTTTTTGAAAATGATGCCTTCCAGTCAAGGTGACATCAAATGCACTCTTTTGAATGAAATCTATGCTGTCCATAAATCAGAACTATACCTCTATAGTTTTAAAGTACAGAAGTCCTTAATAGTATGAATTTAAATCTTTGAGCCAATCCCAAGACACATTTAGTAGGGGAAAACTGTAGATAGAGTTATGATTTCTAGGTTCAGATCTCAGCTCTGCTGCTTACTAGCTATGTTATCTGAGATTCTTTCAGCCTCAGATTCTTCATCTGTAAGATGAAGGTAATTATATCTATCTCACAGAGCCATGAAAAGTGCCTGCTATCCAGTAGCTTCTCAATGAAGAGCATCATAAATGATAACGATGATACCAGCTAATGATGAGAAAGATGGTGGTGGTGGTGGTGGTGGTGGTGGTGGTGGTAGAGATGACTCTTACTGAGGAGTGTTCAGAATCCCCCTCTCACTGGTTATCAGCAACACCCAGGAGCCAGAAGGATGGGTTCATGTTTGACAATTCTTTGGCGTGACAACTCTAGGCTCTCTCTTTTTTTTTGTTTTGTTCTGTTTTGTTTTGTTTTTTAGGGCTGAACCTTCGGCATATGGAAGTTCCCAGGCTAGGGGTCAAATTGGAGCTGCACCTGCTGGCCTACACCACAGCCACAGCAACACGGGATCCAAGCTGTATCTGCAACCTACACCACAGCTCGTGGCAATGCTGGATCCTTAATCCACAGAGCAAGGCCAGGGATCAAACCCACATCCTCATGGATTCTATTTGGGTTCATTACTGCTGAGCCACAACGGGAACTCCTCTAGGCTCTCTATAAAGTGAAGCTTTAGAGAGTGAGACTTTCTATAAAGTGTCCCATATTCTGGGTTTTGAGTCATCAGGTAACAAGCTGGTTCTAGAAGCAGATGCTAAGGGCATGCTCCCAGGGAACAGTACCCCCACACTCACATGTAACCATGAACTCTAGCAAATGAACAGGCATGTGGAGACAGGCTCTCCTGGAAATGGGAAGTCCTGATGATCCCATACCCATGTGCTCCCCACGCTGGTACCCCTCATCCCTGACCCTGCTCTAGTTTTTCCATAGAAATTATCATTGGAGTTCCCGTCGTGGCGCAGTGGTTAACAAATCCGACTAGGAACCATGAGGTTGCGGGTTCGATCCCTGCCCTTGCTCAGTGGGTTAACGATCCGGCGTTGCCGTGAGCTGTGGTGTAGGTTGCAGACGCGGCTCGGATCCCGCGTTGCGGTGGCTCTGGCATAGGCTGGCAGCTACAGCTCCGATTAGACCCCTAGCCTGGGAACCTCCATATGCCACGGGAGCTGCCCAAGAAATGGCAAAAAGTCAAAAAAAAAAAAAAAAAAGAAAGGAATTATCATCATCTTGCAGATACCATCATTTACTTATTTTCTGTATTTAGTGCTTATTTTTACTTGTTCCTACCTCTCTCCCACACTAGAAGATAAACTTCAGGAGGGCAGGAGTCTTTGGTTCATTGTTATATTCTGGATGCCTAAAATAGTGCCTGTCACACAGTAGACACTCAATAAATATTTGTTTAATGAACAAATGCTAATAGGGAGGAATCTATTGCTGCCTTCATTCCCTGGGACAGGCCTGGCTTCCTGCCCTGTTACCTGGGTTCTCCTCAGAGAAAGGTGGGGTATGGCCCTCAGTGCCTAGTGTGTAGACTTTCGGACTGGGCCCGGGCAGAGACTGTGGGTAGGAGGGGGCAGTGTGCAGCTCTGGGGGTTAGTCCCTGACATGGCCATGGCCTTCGGGGGGCCTAAACTATGGGTCCCTACATCCCTGCTGAGCCAGAGGCTGAAGACCGAGGAGAAAACACTGGACCTGGAGTTTGAGGTCTTGAGTGTGGGTTTAATGAGGAGGGCAGAAACGCCCTGCGGCTGTCAGCTGAGAACCCCCTCTAGGCCGGCTCTGGGGCTGGGGTGCGGTTGCAGGTGAATGATGGGGACCCCCTCCCTGCCTGCTCTGCTGTCACTGATGTCATGAGCAGCAAGACCCTGGCCAGAGCCTCACCCTCACCAGGAGCAAGTTTGTCTTTACTCTGCCTAAAGGTATAAAGTTAAGGGTGGTGCTGGGGGAGAGACAGGGCCCCTGCAAATCCTGGTGACCCCTATCAGGGATTCCAGAGAGCCTCGGGGTGGATGAGAAGGGGCAGGGGCAGAGTTCTAGACCGAATCCCAAAGCTCTGCCTGTGTAACTTGGGCTATGTTGACCTTCTGTGAGCCCCTGCCTCCTTCAGTGTGACGTGGGGATGCTGACGCCTGTCACACAGGGTTGGGTAAGAAGGAAATAAAAGGACAGGTGAAGAATGGCTTTGTGACTTTGTGAGCCCTGAGCACACCGCAGGTTTGGGGCTAGTCCCCCTGGGCATCCTAGAGTAGCCTAGAGCCACTGGACTGTGGGGATCTGGGGTAGACAGAGAGAAGGAGACCTGGGTCCTACCTTCGAAAAGATTCCAGCCAACAGGTACAAAGGCAGGAATTCCAGAGAACAGTTAACTGGAGCAGAATGTCCATGCCTAGACTGCGAGGCCATCCAAACAATCTTCCTGGAGGAAGGCATGTGAGGGAATGGGGAAGCTGAGTTCCAGCCCTTCATGTGGTCAGAGATCAGGGTCAAGGTGAACTCTTCCCGGGAGGGCAGCGGGTGACTAGGACCATCTCACAGGCTAAGAGCCCTCCGCTCCCCACATGAGGGAGCCATGGGTGGGATCTGAGAGAGAGTCATCCACAGGGAAATCTGAGTCAACCCTGGCTTCCACTCAACTGCCAGGCAGCCCGGGTTTCTCAAGGTGCCTGCCTGTCCGCCTCATCCCCCGGCGGAGGCATAGAGAGACCGCAGGGACTGCCTCGGAGCCCAAGGCTGCACACCCAGGGTTCTGCAAGAATGACGGACAGCACGTCGCGCGGCTGCGCGTGGAGACGCTGAGGCTGGGCGGGGCCTCAGGAGGGGCCGCTGTGCGCGTCCTGGGGGACGCCATCTTCCCATCTACCCGCGCCCTGACCAACCCCCATGGACCTATTGCAGCAGCCTGGTTCTGCTCCGGGCCAGACCCCACGGCCCGCCACGGCGGGGCCCCGGCCTTCAGGGTGGCCTTCCACGTGCACGGGGCCCTGCAGCCTCCTGCCTTCAACTGGCCTCTGGGTGCCAGCCAGCCAGAACCAAAGTCACTGCGCCCAGAGCCCCAGCTGCCCGGCCTGCAGGTGGGTGTTTCCTGGGCCCGTCGGGTTCCAGCGTCACTGCTCCCCCAGTTAGGCGCCCCCAGTGCCTCAGATCAGCCTAGCTGTCTCCCAGCCCTTCAGTGAGCAGAGCTCCTGAATTCCCTAAGGTCGCCTCCTTCGGTTGTGAGAACAAGCATTCTGAGGGTGGAGCAGGGAGTCCCAGTGTGAGGGAGAACAGAAAAATGGAATAAAGGCTCCACAGAGCAAGAAATCCTTACTCGGTGGAGTTTCTTTGCCCACTGGGTGAGTGTCCCCTGAGACCTTTCAGTCCTCAAATTCGCTGTCACACATTCTCACCAGGTTTCGAGGGAGGCCTGGAGCGATCGGGGGACGGAAGTCTTTCTGCACCCACCCTCAAGCCCATCCAGCTCCCACCACAGCCGGGAGGGCTTCAGCCCTGAGCCAGGACCCTGGCAGCCTCAGTCCCAGGTGAGAGGGTCTAGTCCAAGCTGAGGAGGGTTCCTGGTTGTGGTCTTGTTCTGCAACCAGGTAGCGTACTTGTGGGCCTCACAGCCAGTATAGGTAGAAGCTAGTAGTGTGAACAGCCCATTTCATAGGTGGAGAAACTGAGGCTTGTTCCCAAGGATGCTTGATTCCATTTAAGGCCCACAACATTGCCTGGGAACCTTAATGCACAATAGAGCTTTGAATCCAAAGCTAAGAAAAACCCTGGGGAGTTCCTGTCCTGGCACAGCAAAAACGAAGCTGACTAGGAACCATGAGGTTGTGGGTTCGATCCCTGGCCTCGCTCAGTGGGTTAAGAATCTGGCGTTGCCATGGGATGTGGTGTAGGTCACAGATGCGGCTTGGATCTGATGTTGCTGTGGCTGTGGTGTAAGCTGGCAGCTATAGCTCCGTTTGGACCCCTAACCTGGGAACCTCCATTTGCCGTGAGTATGGCCCTAAAGAAAAAAGAAAAAGAAAAAAAGAAAAATCCTGGGTTCAAGGTGCCACCTGGCTTGAAAACAGTTTGATACAACATAGGATTCATATGGTCCCATAAGCTAGAAGGAAGGCTCTGGTGAAGGAGTGTGCAGGTCTAATTTTGAAGCCTAGGATAGGGTGTTCAGAAGAGAGGTCGTTTGAGATGAATCATTCGTTCATTCACTCATTTATTCATTAATCTGCCAAACATTTGTTAAGGGACTCTATCAGACCCCATGCTAGGTGGGTAAGATTTAGGAATGGCAATTCTGGGCTTTGAGGAGCGTATTCCAAGGAGGAGGGACCAGAATAAGCTGGCTGAGGAGAAGGAATGGGTTTGGCTGGCAACAGAATGAACTGAGGTCGAAACCGAAAGGTAACAACCAAAGGTGCCTGAGTCTCCTGCAGTGCCTGCATCCCACAGTGCATTGGTCTGGGCTGAAGTGGAGCCCAGAGTGATGAGAGCACCAATAATGGATGGGAGAAAGTGGAAGGAATCAGGGAACAGTAACAAAAGAGCTGGGTGGATATTCAGTTCAGGAGGCTGTGGGGGACCAGCAGAGGGATGTGTGCCGGAGAAAGACAATCTGACCTGTGGTTTAGGCAGAGTGATGTGGAAGAATGTGCCATGAGAACTGGATAAATGGACCAGGGACCAGGGACCACCTTATCTTGCCCAGGTCTCAGTCTGTTACATAGACTACTTTGGCCTCTGTTTATTCATTCATCAGTCAGTCAGTCAACAAATACTTTTGACCACCTACTGTATGCCCAGCTCTGTGTGGCTGCTGAGGATACAATGGTGAGCTTTGTCAGTGAGATGGATGATACCTGGTTCTTACAGGACATTCTGTCCCCTTAGGCTGCAAGCCTCCTGATTTCATGGTCTGGCTCCTCTGTTCTACAGTTCATTACAGGACTAGATATGCAAAAAGCTCAGTGCTCAGGAAGAAGTGGTCCCCTGCTGTCTAGGTCCCAGCATGTCCCTGCCACCTGAGCCCTGGGCCACGTGGACAGTTCTTTGCAGGCTGCAGCTCTGAATGCCTGTGAGGGAGGGTGGGATGGCTGCAGGGAAGGGGGACCGTGAGATGGCTGAGCCATTCACTGCAGCTCTAATTTCTGTTATTTAATGCCATCATCTCCCTGCCATTCTCCCTCTTAAAGTGTCAGATGTCTGCCTCTACCAAGACAAGAAAATGGCTTTCAAGGGAGAGGAAAATCGCTTTCCTCACTGAGGGGTGGCGGTGGCAGGGGTGGGGGTGGGGGGGTTAGCCATCACAACCCTGACAACAGGGCCAGGAAGCCAGTAGGGGAACAGACAATGGAGAGGGGTCCTTCAGAAAATAGAGGGGCTGTTTCTTTCAGCTCAGGCAGACTCATCCAGCAGTTCAGTCTGAGGAAAGAGGGCACTTTTCTGGTGTCTTTGGAGGTACCAAGGCACAGCTGGAAGGACAACGGCATGACCAGGCTCTCAGAGAGCAATGGGGCCTCCTCTGGACCTGTGGCCAGCTCCCTGGGGAAGTGGATGTGGCCTAGAACCACAGGGACTCTTGCAGATAGGGAAAATGAAGACCTTAACCCAGTTCTCTGATTTTCAACTGAAGAGGAGAAAAAAGCAATTTGGGGGGTGGCGGGAGTGAGAAGAAAAGGCAGTGAGCAGGAGGCATGGAGAAGAGAGGGGGGAATTGCATCCTTGAGTGCAGATTCAGCAATATTCAGTTCCAAGGCCAGGGATGGACTTCTGGGCTCCAGGTGCTAATGGATAGACGCAAGACCACCTCCTCCGGGAAGCCTTCCCTGAATTGATTTTTGTCCCTTCCAAACTAGCCTCAGGGCTGTCTGCATCAGGGATTTCAACCATTGAATCTACCCAATTTAGAACTTCAGTGTTAACTCAAGTTGTTCTCCAATTTGTGTGTCCGTTTTTAAAGCCAGAACTGCTGATGGTCATGGATTGAGGAATGGGGTGAGGATACAGCAGGGGGCAGAGGGCAGGGGCATTAGCTATACAATGATCAAGGATGAGTAGGGAACAGGAGGCAAGGCTCAGTGTAAGCGTCAGTGACTGACTCTGAATCACTTTGCTTCTCAGCCATGACCCACAGGTTACATAGTCCTAAATAGCCATGCCAGCGTAGGTCACAGCATTCCAGAAATCCTGGAGACTCTGCTGGGACAGTCAATTCCCTGAGCTAACATATTCACTTCTCCAGTCCCCAAGTTTCTTCCCCTGTGTGTGTGGGGAGGTGAGGGGGGGGGAGTGGGGGTTGGTGGTAGTGAGGGCTTATCCCCCATGAGTATTTCCAGCATGTAGGTCACAGCGTCTACGATAGAGCTCACTCCCTCAGGCCCTGACCCACGAGTTGGGGGACCAGGATGCACAAGCAGTGGCTGCAGAGGGAAATTTACCGTGCAAAGGAGGGAGCCAGCTCCAGGTTTCCTGCCAGCTGCACAGGCAGCTTCCTTTCCCGGCAGAGCTCTACCAGATTCATCCTGTCCCTTGATGCTGCCTCCTTCGCCTCTTGGCAGGTTTGAGACCATGTGGCTGCACCACCCCAGCACCCTCAAGGCCCCTTTCCCCAGGGCAAGTGGGAGTTCATCCAACCAGATCGAGGATGGCCATGCAGGGTAGGTCCCCCAGGATGAGGGAAGCAGCAAGGGGCAGGCCAAATCTGCCTGCTGAGGCCTTGGGGGTACACCCCTTAACTTTTTTAAGGGCACACAAGGCCTTCTGGGGAATTGAGGGGCAAGGGGAGGCCACATCGGTCTTGGGCCTGGAGCTGCAAAGGCCCTCAGGGGCTACAATCCCTCCTGTACCTCACCCACCTCTCTAAGAGATCTTGAAGGTATAAGGACAACCTCCCCCCCCCCGCACAGAGCTGTTTAAGAGGGAAACTGTAGACTGGAAATTCCCAGTGATGAAATTTCTGGAAATATGAACTTAAAAATTCCTTTCCTGTAGCTCAGCAAGCCATCCTGGGGGCTCCTTCACACTAGACCCAGAGCTTCCTCCCACACGGGAGCAGGGGTGGGAGTGGGAAAAGGGGAGAGGGAGGGGGAGATGGGCTCCCTTCTTGGCATTTACCTTTGCAAACAATTGCAGTTTTGTTTCAAGGAAATGATTCTGTTCCCAAGGAGCCTTTTAAATGATGCTTTCAAGGGTCTTTTTTTTTTTTTCCATTTAAAACATTTTTTTTTTTTTTTTTTTGCCCTGGAGGGGAGAAAAAGAGAAGAAAAAGCTAATAAAGCAATCACCAAATGCTGAGCACCTGGCTCTATGCCTGTGGATTCTGATTGTGGCTTTGGCACCAACAGGCTGGGGGGCTTTCATTAAGGAGAAGTGGAGGGGAACGAGCAGTCAGAGGCTTGCTCAGCGTCCCCGCTGCCAGCCCGTCCATTCCCAAACTAGGTCTCCGCAGCAGTCTCTCTTTGTTCCCTCCCTCCGCCCCTCCCCCACCCCTTTCCCTTTCTTCCTCCCTCCTCCACCCACCTCTGAGTCTCTCCGCCCTTGGAGTGCTGGTTCTGGCTGGAGCTCCAGACCCACACTCTTGAAGCCCCAGGCATCCTTCTGCCTTTGGGCCAGCACACGCCAGGCCCTCATTCTCTTCCCCTTTCGGCCCTGCTTTTCAATTCATTCTGCCTTTTATTGCTCACTATTGCATATACCATTTCTATTGCCCTGGAGAAAGGAAGGATTGGGGGGGGGCAATACACACACGGTGGATTTCATTAACATTACTGCCTGGTTCATCTGGGGTGGAGATGGGGAGCTGGACACTTCTTCGCCCCTACACCTCAGTGCCAGACCTTCAAGGTCAGCGTGGCCTTCCCTCCTGTATCCAATTTCCTGGTGGAGGGCTATGCCCAGTACCCATTTCACAGGTGGGGAAACAGAGGCTCTGGAATGCAGTGCTTGGATTGCTACTAACAAGGTAGGACAGGTTAGAATGGGTTAGATCAGCACTGCTCCCCCTCTCCCAAGCTAGTGCCCCAAGCCCTCTGTATTGGGACACCAGTGTCACCTTCCCTCCTCCTTTCCTGAGCTCCATCTCCTACAGAGGATGTGAGCAGGTCAGCTCCTCCTTGCAAATGAGGCAGTTTTATGTGCTTTAGAAAAACACTCCAATTGTTCCCTCAATTACCCCGAGCGGATTGAATATATTAATCTCTCTCTTAACTCGAGTGAGAGACTCAGCTGCCACCCCTCCCCCAGCCACCAGCGCCCCTCCGCAGGCACGTGCCTGGGACTGACTCCCACCACCCCCATCCCCAGGCCTGGGCCCCAGAGTAGGTCAGCCTGGGTCCAGACAGCATACTTCTGCTGTCTCTCTCTCTCTCTCTCTCTCTCTCTCTCACACACACACACACACACACACACACACACACACACACACACACGGCTGCTTTGCTGCTTTACATTTCTCTGTCAATTCTCATTGATTTTCTCCTTTGCATGCTATTTGGAAGAGCCTTTTCCTTGTGTAAACTCGATCAAGGGAGTGAGGGGGGCAAGAGGGGACTGCAGGCAGCTCCCCCTTCTGCTCCTCTGACAACTGCCTCCAGCTTAAACACACTCTGCCCCAGGCAGCCAAGCTCCGTTAAAAGCTACCTGAGGTTTCCCTTTGTAGCTCGATTTTCTTTTATTTCTGGGGAACAAAGGCACTGTCAATGTGTTCCCAGAGAGTGCTGTCACCCATGCAGGGAGGAATGTAGACCCGTCACCTGTCACCAGGCAAAGGCTGAGGCTGACAGGAGAGGTGGGGCTAGCTGGGCCTGGCCCCAGGGAGGGCAGGGGTGAGGGACATGGCCATTAGCCCCACAGGAAGAGAAAGGCCCTTGGCTCTATGCACCACAATGACTCTGCAGGCCACATACTGTCCCCTCTTGCTTCTGGGTGGTACTGAGAGACTTTCTGCCCACGGCGGTGGGGGGGGGGGGTGCTCAGAAGAAAGCAGAGGTCCCTGTACATAGTGGATAGTGGCTAAGACCTGAAAAATATGTAGTGTTGGCATGGGGGTGGGGTAGGGGTGTCCTTTATTTATGTCCTTGCCCAGGCTTGTCTCTTCACCCAACCTGCCTGTTTTCCTGCCTTGGAAACAGTGCCCAGAGCTCAGAAGGGTGGGATATTACAGGAGAGGTTTGGGGTTCAGCCAACTGGCAGTGAGAGGCAGGTGCACTGGGGTCAGGAGGATCTGGGTTCAGATCAGTCTCTGGCATTTATTTAGTAACTGACCCTGTGCAGGTCACATAACATCCCTCAGCCTCCATTTTCACATCTGTAAAATGGGGAGGGGGCGATTCCTGTATTATCTATTGCTGGGAAAATTGAATTAGTTGATATACGGTTAGCCCTGCCCTGCAGGCAGGGTTTAATAGATGCTGTTCTAGTAATGAGTTGGAATGTCTCTACTGGGGAAAGTAGATGGGTCTGGGCCTCAGGTCCTGCATCTGGAAGAAAGGGTTGCTGCTGCTTACCTAGCTGGCTTCCCAGGGGAAGGGTGTTGGAAACTTGTGAACCCCACTGTCTCTGGGACCTGGGTACCAGGTTTCAGGGTGGAGAAGGCTGGATCAGCCTGGGTGCTGGTCTGGGAAGAAGCCCCATTAGCAGATTGTTGTATCTGAGCTTACCAGATGGCCCTGCCACCCCTCCCCCATCGCTGCCTTCCCCCACCCCAGTCAGGCACTACTGCCTGTGCACGAGCATGTGTGTGTGTGTGTGTGTGAGAGAGAGAGAGAGAGAGAGAGAGAGAGAGAGAGATGTATGTGGTGAAGAGGAGATGGAGAGGAGAGAGGTAGCAGGCTCTGATGTCCTCCCAGCTCAGGCCCAGCAGCTGTGTGCTCTAGTGGGGAGAATTGTGGTAGCCCCTCATCTCCAGAAATTACCTTCAGGGGCAAGGAGGGAGGAGGGGCAGGAGGGCCAAGTTATCATGGCCTTTTAAGCTCATCCTCTCTTCTCCCTCACTCACACCCTTGGAAAGTGGATGTGCCCTCAACAGATACTCGGGTACACAGACGCATTCACAGATGTGCAGATGTGGAAGGACACACCCGTGTTGGATATATGTAAAGCCACCACCTCGTGGGCATGCAGAGACCCCCACCTCCCCACATCACAACAGTGGATTTACACCAGCACATTGTTGAACAGACATGGGGTACACACCTTCCCCTACATGTACCCACAGCTCCTTGGGACCTTCTGGCTTTGTCCCTGTACAGACCCCCAATGTGCAGCTTCTACCAGAGGAGAAGGAGGCTTTGCGGACATGGCATGTGTGATATATGAGGTGCAATCAAAACGCCGTGTGAAACCAGTCTTTAATAACTGGTCTTTAATAAAACAGCAGATGAGGGAGGGAAGCAGGGAAAGAAAGCTAACAGGACCCAGTTGGCCTAACCTAGCCCTGGTAAGGGGTTGGCCTGTCAAGAGTCAGCTGAGACATCCCACTCTGGATCCTGGGCTGGTTCTGCAGAGGCCCTGGGCTGGTTCTGCAGAGGCCCTGGCCTCAGGAGCAGCTGCAACCAACAGGATGGATGGAGGATGAGTCAGAGATATTCTTTCTCCACCTGGATCTGAAGCCTACCCTTGGGTCCAGTGCTCCAACCTCTCTTGGCCCACAGTGACTATGTCCATCCATCCATTCATCCACTCCCCCATCAGTAAAGAAGGTACCTGTATCTCCCAGCCCTTGGGGAGCTGCCAGGCTAGGTGGGGAGAGGAAATAGGAGGAGTTGAAAGACAGAGACATAAGCTCACTGTGATGGCAGCTGGCGCTTGGGGAAGAAGTTATGGGTACGGGCTGGGCGGTCATCAAGGACTCAGTCTGCTGTAGGAAAGGACTCTGTTTTGCAGTTGCGTAAGAGCTGTATGTCTTTGGGCATATCAGTTACCTCCCTGGGCCTCAAGTTCCTCATCTGTACAATGGACAAAGCAGTGCCCACTGGCAGGGAGGTTGTGAGACTCAGATGAGGACAAGGGTGGGAAATTGCTTGTTTCATTAAAACCCACCTCACAGGAGTTCCCATTGAGGCTCAGCGGAAATGAACCTGAGTAGCATCCATGAGGATGCAGATTCCATCTCTGGCCTCTCCCATTGGGTTAAGGATCCAGCATTGCCATGACCTGTGGTGTATGTCACAGGCACTGCTCTGATCTGACGTTGCCATGGCTGTGGCATAGCTCTGATTTGGCGGCTACAGCTCTGATTCAACCCTAGCCTGGGAATCTCCATATGCCGCAGGTGCAACTCTAGAACGACAAAACAAAACAAAAACCCACCTCACAGATGTCAGGGGGACATCTGCCTCAAAAAATGGGGGGTCCAGTAGGGATTAAGAAGAGTGGTTTTCAAGGGGAAAAGACAGGGAGAACAAAATTCTGGGGGCCAGAATGTGGAGTTGGGGGAAGGGACAGCAAGCAGGGAGAAGGGATGAAGTGGAGAGTGCGTGTTTGTGGGGTGGGGAGTTGCAGGGTATGCTGAGGGCATGGAAGTTTGGGGCCAGCTCCAGGGCTCTGACCCCTCTGCTATCCTGTTTGCCCAGGCTGCTTGCAGCCAGGCTAGCAAAGGGGAAGCTGCAAAACCCATTAGAGCCTTGCATGAATATTGGGAGGTGGGCAGGATAGCCCTGATCATGTCCCTATGCTGGAGTAAGAAACTGAGCCCTTGGGAATTAAGTGGCTCACTCAAGGCTTCCCAGTGACTCACTAGCAAAGCCAGGCTAGAACCCAGGTCTCCACCATATATTTTTGCTTTTTTCTGTTACCGTAATCAGCACAGAGGTGGGAATGACTTGCAGTGTTCTTTCCCAGGGAGACTCATACTTCCATGGGCTTTCCAGGCAGCATGACAGGATCATGGACAAGCACTTGGGTGAACAGATTTCTTTCTTGTAGCTGCATATCACACCAAGTCCAGCCAAGACAGAGTATTCAGTGTTATCTGACCCCAACAGCGAGGGCTCATTGTCCTGGGTGGTTTGGGAACGGACTGGGGAGGGGGTTGGTGCTCTCAGTGACTCAGGGTTCCCATGCAAAACCCCTGGCCCACTGGAGTTAGCTGATGACACTTAGAAAAAAGTGTTGTGTAAATAGCCCCAGCACACAATTAAGCCCTTACCCACCCTATGTGAGGAGCAAGAGTGAGTTATAGCCAGGAGGATGCTGTGGATAAACAGACTTTGGACTCAGGCATGAATTCAGATCCCTGCTCTGCCTTGTACTAAGTGTTCCTGATAAAGTCACTTTACTTCTCTGACCTCCGTTTTCTTCTCTGTACTATGGGGATAATGATGCCTAGCAAGTTAAATAATATGCTAGCCTGACTGCAGTCCTGGCGCCCTTCCTGGAGGAGAGGGAATTCCAAATAGATTCCAGTTCCGATACAGACAGACTGGAAGGATTCAGCCTTGGAGGCAGGAGTGGGACAAACATCTGCACCCCTGCTATCCCTGCAGGAGGAGCGTCGATTCTTCCACATAAGAAGTGTTTGTTAGGCCCTGATTCTCCTCCAGGCCTGGCCTCTCAGAGCTCCCAGGGAGACAAGACACTACAGTGAGACCCCTGCCGACCTAGATGTGGGAGGGGAAAGCAGCTGGGCCTCCCCTGGATCAAAGAATGACAGCTCTCCTTAAAATCCCTGCTCTGCCACCTTCTAGCTATGGGACTTAACTTCTCCGTGCCCCTCTCTCTTCATCCATAAAATGGGAGTAATGACAGTAGTTCTTTGACAGAATTGTCAGATTGAACATTTAGTAAATTTAAAGAATATGGAGTTTCCCTTGTGGCTCAGCAGAAACCAATCTGACTAGCAGCTGTGAGGACACAGGTTTGATACCTGGCCTTGCTCATTGGGTTAAAGATCCGGCATTGCTGTAGGCTGAGTTGTAGGTCGCAGATGCAGCTCGGATCTGGTGTTGATGGGGCTGTGGTGTAGGCTGGCGGCTACAGCTCTGATTCGACCCCTGGCCTGGGAACCTCCATACGCCACAGGTGCAGCCCACCCAAAAAAAGACCAAAAAAAAAAAAAAAAAGAATATACTAAATGCTCATAAAATATGTTATGACTACTATGTTGTGTGAATGGCAGCTTGCCAGATAGACGAGGGTTGGAGGGCTGCATTCTCAGTGGAGGGAACAGCCCAGGCAAAGGCCCAGAGGCTTGAGAGGGCGTGGTTTCTTTGGGGAACTCAAGGGGGTAAAGGGTGGTAAGGTTGCAGGGAAGTGAAGGGAGGGGCCTTGGGGGCACATTCGGGAGGGAGAGAACCCAGTCTGCCCCACCCTATCCCCCAGCAGGAAGCCTGCCCTTGAATTGCTATTGGGAGGTGATGGGGGGCCTCCGGTGGGCACTGGGGGGGCAGGGATATTATTTTAATCTTCCTCTTAAAGCATAATTGCTTTTTGTCGGTGGGAGTTCCGGGAGACGTCTCCCCACAAGATTGCTTTCCAGGCTCCTCTCCTCCAGGAGTCAGGCGGGCCAGGCCAGCTCCGCACTGCATTAATATGCTGCAAATGCGATTTCATGGCCGCAAATGAGATTAGGGCCAGAGGCTCTGCTCTTGGGTAGAGACAGTACGCAGTGTGGGCGAGGGGCCTGGCGCTGAGCCGGAAATCTGAGAGGTGGCAATCAAGGGTCCTAGCAGATGAGGCCTGAATAAGCAGTTTCTTGTAACTGGAGCTCCTTGGACCTGCTGGCTCATTCCAGCTTGGACTCTGGAAGAGGGGGGCTATTTGGGGACCAGGCATCACTATCCCAAGCTGAAGTGGTGGCATCTGGGGAATTAACAGGGCAGAGGAATGTGTCTGATGCTAAGATTGTCCCTCCCTCGCTCAGGGAGCACCCCCCTGGCACCAGCCCTGTGCCAGGCAACAACTCGGGCCTTGGGGATGAGGTCTCACCAGACCCAATCTCTGCCCTCAGAGGAGACAGACCCTCTCCTAGGGAATTCAGCAGGAGAGGGTCTTTCTCCTCTGAGACAGGGGGAATCCCAGGGGCTGTGGCTCTGATGCCTCTGGGTTGGGGTAGGGGCAGTGGGGGAAGGTCTCAGGGAAGATTTCTGGAGGTTGTTGCTTTGCATCTTAAAGAAGCACCATGGTTATTTAGGCTGCTATGGGAAGGACAGTCCAGAGAGCATATGGCAAAGCCAAAAGTCTGGGGAGACCAGAGTCCATTCAGGGGAGCGTGGGTGTGAGGCAGGGGTCAGCTGTGATGAGGCTGGAGGGGCTGGAGGGAGCAGACTATGAGGCCTGCAGGGATCTCCTGAGAGTCAGCATCTCTTCTGAGAGCAGTGCTCTTCTGAGAGCAGTTCATGGAAGCAGAGAAGAAACTTGTGCACATTTGTAGGTTGGAAGAGTTGGGGTGAGGGAACTGGTTGAGCCTACTGGATCCCCCCACCCCCGGCCTCTCTGCCACGAGCGGACCCCTGCTCCACCTTGGCAGGGTCCCCCCCTTCTGCCCCTCTTGATGGAAGGGAACGGCAGGTGGCCTTCTCTGCTTACCCCTTTATTCAGTCCCTTGTTAACGAGTTACTGATTTCTCAAAAGAAAAATGCCCAAAAGCCACGTTGCATCTTCAGTGAAGTGATTTGTGGCATGGCGATGGGACTTGGGCTGCCCTGAATGAGACCTCTGGTTACCAAATGCTGAGAGGTCTCCTTCAATGCAGGATCAATAAATGCACCTGCTGAACTAAGGGACAGGGTGGCAGCCAGCAGGGAGAGCAGCACACCCATAACAGTCACCCCAAGTCTCCTGTTGGAGAACTGGAGCCACAGGGGCCCTGGATTGACACAAACTGGCATAAACCCAGGGGAAGCTTGTACCCGGGCACCTGCCATATGTGGGACACCCATCTTCTCACCTGGTCCTCACCGCACCCCTACAAGGTGGATTATCCTCTCTGCCTTGTGGTTGAGGAATTGAGGCCCAAGGGGGTCAAAGGACTTGCGTAAAATGCTTGCTGTGGGGCATGGAGGAGCCAGAGTATTTTTTGCTGCCCAGTGTAGTAGTGCTGGGTCAGGCTGGTCAGTCCTGAAGGACGAAAACAAGGCACAGTGACAGGGTTGGAACTATCAAGTCCGCCATGACAAAATATGGAGGCTCATGCCTTAAGTCCAGCAGCCATTGACTAAGCTGACCCAGGTCACCTCTGCACAGTAAGGCACCAGAAGGTCGGAAGGGCAGCCCCCCAACACCTCTGGGATCTGCCATGGTCCGCTTAGCCTGCAGGCAGGCTCCATTGAAGGGACTCAGCTGGAACTGGGAGCAAGCCCAGGGTGCAGGGATCCTGCCAGACAACCTTGCCACCCATTTGTGCTGATAGGTGTCCTCTGCCCTGGTTTGTGCCCAGCTGAGACCCCCAGCTTGCCCTTCCTCTCTCTCCTTTGACTCTCGTGTCTGTGGGTGGCATTGTCACAGAGTATATCTCTGGCCCCATTTGAAAGGCCAGATGTTGTCATCTCTGAACTGTGCCTTTTTCATGTCATCCCAGTTTGAGGATGAAGGATGGAGAGATGTGACCCATTTCCCTGGGAGAGGAGGCGAAAGCGATACGCTTTTGTGATTGTGATGGTAGGCTTTGGAGCCAGCAGACCCACATTCACATCCCAACTCTGCTGCTTTGAAGTTGGACAAGTCCCTTCATTTCTCAGAGCGTCTGTTTCCTCTTCTTAAAAATGGAGTAACAGGAGTTCCTGTGGTGTCACAGAGGAAACGAATCTGACTAGGAACCATGAGGTTGTGGGTTTGATCCCTGGCCTTGCTCAGCAGGTTAAGGATCCGGCGTTGCTGTGAGCTGTGGTGTAGGTTGCAGACATGGCTCAGATCCCATGTTGCTGTGGCTCTGGAGTAGGCCGGCGGCTACGGTTCCAATTAGACCCCTAGCCTGGGAACCTCCATATGCTGCAGGAGCAGCCCTAAAAAAAGGACAAAGACAAAAAAAAAAAAATGGAGTAACAGCAATAACTCTTGGGGCTGTGAAAATGAGGATAAAAAGAGGCAGTGAGGTAAACTCTGGGCACAGCACCTGGCGTAGTTACTGCCCACTCGGTCTTCTCAGGATGTGAAGACGTGGTAGTGGTGAGGGTGCCAGCAATACCAGGATATCAGACCAGTGTTCAGGCCCACCGAGAGGGGCTCACACAGCAGGTGCATCAGTCAGGACCTTGTAGGGAAAAGAATGCATGCAATTTCAATCCTTTGAGGGGAGGTTAATAGAGGGACTGTTTGCAAAGTTGAGGGCGAAGTTTAGGAAGAACAAGAGGGATGTGTAGTCCCCTGGGGACTAGTAAGTGAGAGGAGCCTTCACTGCCCCTTAGACCCAAACAGGCAAGAGGGGGAATGATGACCTGGAGGGGTGGCTGTGTGGAGAGTGCTGCCTGCCAGGCAGGGTAGCCATGGGGAGAGGGACCAGCCAATCCAGAGAACCAGCTGGGAGGGAGCTTCCTCTCTCCCTGCTGGCCCTCCCAGCCTAACCAGAACCCAGGGACAGCCTCCAGGCACAGCTCAGGGAAGAGGAGAAAGAGAATGGATCTGCAGTACAAATGGGAGACCCCCAACAGCACAGGTGACAGGAGAGGAGACTCAGCTGTACTCTCCAGCCATACTCACCTGCTCTCCCATTTGAACTCTCTCAAAGGAAGCAGGCAGCCTTGTCCTTGGGCTGCTTCCTTGGTGTTGGAGAGGCTGAGGGTGAGAGGAGGGAAGGCTGGAGAGGCAGGACCACAGAGAGAGGGGCTCCTGGGTGCCCCCAGCAGAGAGAGCTCTGGTTGCAGTGACTTAAGCTCAAACTCAGCCTAGTGCCTTAAGGGGTGGGGTGTGAACTGGCCCCCAGGGGTCCCAGTGGCAGCCCTCATTGAAGCACAAGGCAGAGCCAGTCCCCACTCAGCCACCCTCAAATCTCTCTGCAGAAACTTCCAGGTTGAGCCTTAGCTCATGCGAGGTCAGAGCAGCCCCCAACGGTCCTGACCTCACAGGCTGTGGATTCACCATTGAATTCATTGGTCCTCCTCGAGTCTGCCATCCTTCAGCCAAAATGTGAGCACCTGCTGTATACACTGCTGGGGCTGAGGGAAAGTGGCATTTGGAGGGTAGAGACCCTCTAAGGGAACTGCCTTGGCTGACAATTGACCTCAGGGAACTGCCTTGGCAGGGCATTGACCTTAGGTTTATTTCCTATCGGGAGTGAACTTAGCAGCACAGACACAGGCAAGTGTTACCGTGGAAAGAGGACTGTTAGGAGCAGACAAAGAGGGAGGCTTCCCAGATGAAGGGTCTCGAGCTGGACATGAGGATAAATTGGATTTAGATAGGAGGGGAGGAGAGATTTCTAGTGAGGCGGCTGCCTGGAGAGAGGTGGCTGTGGGAATGGAGCTGGAAGCTGGGAACAGAGTGTGTCTGGGAAAGAGGAGAGAGGGGCTGGATTATCTGGGCTGAGGGTGAAGGCTCAGGCACTGGGTGGAGTTGTGCATGCTGTGACCTGCAGGCATTTTTCACTTCTCTGGCCCATTGCTTCTGGGGAGAACCTGCCAAGTCCAAGGTTGTTTAGCGGGGAAGAGAGCAAGCATTTGGGGGAGCACTGAACTGAATATCAGCACTAAGTGCTTTACCTGCATTGCCTCATTCAGCCCTCAGAGCTGCCTGGATTTCCCCACTGTATAAAGATGGGAACCAAAGCTCAGAGAGGGTTAGCATTTGAACCAAGATCACACAGCTATCAACTGTCATTTGCTACAAAAATCATACCAAGTTTCCCACCGCATCTATCCCTTTCCTTCCCCAGAAGCCCAATCCAGTTGCCCAAAAGAAATGGAGAGACGAATCCGACTAGGAACCATGAGGTTGCAGGTTTGATCCCTGCCCTTGCTCAGTGGGTTAACAATCCGGCATTGCCGTGAGCTGTGGTGTAGGTCACAGACGTGGCTCGGATCCCACATTGCTGTGGCTCTGGCGTAGGCTGGCAGCTACAGCTCCGATTAGACCCCTAGCCTGGGAACCTCCATATGCCATGGGAGTGGCTCAAGAAATGGCAAAAAGACAAAGAAAAAAAAAATCTTATAAAAAAAAAAAAAGAAATGGAGAGAAGGTGATGGGAGGGGGGTAGTGGTGGTAAAAGAATGGGGGAGGTGGAGGATAGACTCTTCCTGCCGCCCAGCTGGCGCATCTCAAAGCCATGGGAGGAAGCAGGACCCCTCTTTCCTCAAGAGCCCACCCCAGATCCAAAGCAGCCACTCTGGGCTTCCTAACGGCTGTGCTTAACCCCTGGCCCCACTAAATGATGCAGCTCCAAGTGTTCTCTCTTGGGAGGCAGGGGGTGGGTAGGGTTACCTATTAGCAGTGAGATCAATCATTACCTGCTTTTCCTCACAGTGGCATCTCCCTGAGTCATCAAAGCTTGGGGCTGACTCTCAGGCAGGGGAGCAGAAGGTCTTCTGGCCATTCAGGAAGCAGGTTCATTTCTCTGGGCTGGGGAGGCAGAGCTCTTCTTACCGAGAAAGGGGAATGAGGCAGGTAGAACCACTGGTGGGAGAGGGGTGGGAGGTTCATAGTGTTAAATAGGAAAGCCGTATCCAGTCTCCAGGCTGCTGGCTGTCTCACTGCCTTTCTGGGATGGGAAGGTTAGTGTAGCACAGGAGTGAATGTCCCAGGGGTTCTTGGTCCAGGGAGCTGGGCAGTCAGGTTCTTGGTCCAGGGAGGTGGTGGGAATGCTCTCCTTCCGGAGGCTGCTGAGTGTGCAGGGTGCAGGGCTCACTAGTGCTCTGGAGCCAGACGGCTTGGAGCCAGGGCCCAGTTGTATCATCTTCTTCCCAGGCAGGAAGGCAATAGGGGCTGCAGCAGCAGAAAGCTCAGATGCTGGTAGGGCAGCTGGGTCAGAGCCCAGAGCCCAGGGGGGCACTGGAAGGAGCTGCAGGACAGGGCAGGGGCCACACTGAGGCAGGCAAGGCAGTGAGGGTACAGAATTTAAGGAGGTGTGGTGGCAGAAACATTCACATAGCCCTAAGAGCCTGTGCCTCCTTAATGTGTGCTCCCTAATTGCCCTGCTGGCCTCTTCCAGACCTGCTGCAGGGCCTTGGACTGAGCCGCAAATGTCCCCTGTATGCAGTGGAGTAGTGCTGGTCCCCTCCTCCCACCACAACTTGCTCCCAAAGAGACTGAGAGGAAGAGAGAAGCATTCTAAGGAGACTGGGGAACCATCCACTGAGACCCTTTCTACACCTGCTAGATTGTGACCGTGTTGGCCCAGGCCTGAGAGGGGAGAAAACTGGGAGTGGGACTCACAGCTTCCATCCCCAACCATCTGGGTGACCTCGGCTGGTGACCTTTCTGTTCTAATCAAAGGTGAATCCTCAGCTTTTCTGTCTTTAAACTGGGGAGAAGCACTCTCTCTGCCTCTCTCTCTCTGGAGTGGGGTGGGAGGTAGGCTAGGAGGTCTCCACAAAGCAGTGTGCTCCTGCTGCCAGGGTACACCTGCTCTTGGCCCCCACATCAAGAAAAATGAGATGAACTTTCAGTATAGAGCTTAAATCAGCTGGCAGAAAAATGAGACGGGCCACAGGGGTCTTTACCAGTGTTCCCCATCCCACCTTCGCTAGCCCAGGATTCCTGATCATCCTTGGAGGTCAGTTCAGACCTCGCCTTCCCATGGAGCAGACCCCAACCCCAGCCAAGATCCAGTCATACCTCATTCTGCCATCTCACCATGCATAAAAGCACTTAGAACTGTGCCTGGCATGTGGTAAGTGCTCAATAAAAATAAAAAGAAAAAATTTTTGTCTTGGTAATGATTTCTGTGGAGCTCAGAATTAGATTGATCATCATCTTTGGGCCATACCCTAAAAACCATTGTTGACCCAAACATGGCCCTTGTTAGTTATCATTTATTCTCAAGAATATAATGAACACCCACTAACTGACCACCCCATCTAAGAGACAACGTTACAATAACACATCTATTCCCCATTCTGTCTCCCGTCCTCCCACCCATCCTCCAAGAGGAAACCATTCTCCTGAACTTTATGTTTATTATTATTAAACAAACAAAAGACTGTGGTATTCTATAGAGGCAGGATGGCTGCAGATTCATTAACAGAAATAGTTGTTTGAGGAACAAGTTGCGATTTCCTTGCAGGCAACATCTGAGTCTCCTCCTTTCCTGCGTGTGGTCAGCATGTGGCTGAGCGCAGGGGAATCTTGGTTTATGGGCTGTTAGGTGTGCCACCAGCAGGAAGGGCGCTGACTGAATGGCAGAAAGCAGGAGGACACAGCTCCAGAAATAAGGGAAATGGCTTCTGATTCCCCCCATCTGCACCTGACAGAAGTCTCTGTGACTTATACTCTGCCCTATGATGTCACACAACGTTGCCCAGGTGACCCAGCTGGGTGGGAAAGCTCACTGCTTTTCCAGGTCTGGGCAGAAAGAGGACCACTCCCATTGGGTACCAAGAGCCAGTTGCCCAGTTGTTGACCCCTGCCCTGCTGGCCATGGCCCAGAGCCCCTGGGACACCTCCAATTTCATAATGTCTCCCTGCTGAGAAGCTCCAGACCCCTGCCCCACCCTCCTCTTTCCCCTGCCCAGGCCCCAGAGCCCTGTCTGGCACCCCAGAGACCACACTGATGCTCCATACTGTTTGCCACCCCCAAAGACTCCAAGGCACCCAGGCTAGCTGTCTGGGCAGGATTGATCACCCACCAATACCAGGTACTGGTCCCCAAGATTGTTAAACAAGGCCAAACACCCCTGCCCCCAAGAGGATGAGACGGAAAAAGAAAAAGGTGAGGCCTGGGGGCATGGATCAAACACCTGCATGAAATCATCTGTCCTTCAAAGTCCATTGTTTTGTTGCTCCTCAATCATGACTGGAGAGCCTTTCTCTAGGCCTCAGTTTTCACAGCTGTGAAATGGGGAAGGAGGTGGGTTCTGTGGCTCTTCCAGGTGAGGTGAAGTGTCCTACACTCCTGGAATACATGGATCTGAAATGCAGAGTGTTTGCAGGTGAATCAGCTCAACCTGGTGATTTCAGCCATTATAGAAGTTGGTGTGGATTTTAATGTAATCAAATCTATCATTCCTTTTCTTGACAATTTTTGCTTTTGTGTGCTTTTGAAAATCCTTTCCTGCCACAGACATCACAACTATTGTTAGTACCATTTGCTAGTACTGTTGACGCAGGTTATGAGCCCAAGCATGTATCCACTGGGACCCAAAGAAAGCACGTCACGTCCAAAGAACAGCTGGTGAGAGCAGAGCAGAGACAGCAGAAAGTGGGGGCAGATGGACCCTGGTTTTCCAGCTCTGTCCCTGCGAACTAAGCTGTGTGCTTTGGTGCAAGGGCTTTCTTGTCTCTAAGCCTGTTTCCTCACCTATAAAAGGACCTCACCATGGCTATTGTAACTCCCAGGCAAGAGAAGGAACATAAGGGACCATTTTTAATTCAAAGCCCTTGTGATACAGCTGGTGACACAGAGGCCTCTGGAGTGAATCAGCCCAAATGACCGATCAGGGCAGCCAGACCCCCTTCTTCCCAGCCCAGTGCCCCCTTCTCTGGCCTCTGGCAGAGGCTCTCCAGCTGGCATGGCTCTTAGATCCAGGGACATTCTGGAGGGTAGGACTGCGCTTCCTTGCTTCTCATGGCCTCCCAGATTGCTAGGGCGGAGGAGTGGCCAGGGAAGGATGGAAGAGTCTGTCTCCTGCACCTCTCTCCCAACCAGAGCCAATTTGAGTTCCTGTCCAATAGACCATTAACTCCTTCCTTGCTGGTGCAGTCTTCCTACCCCCACCATGTCCCCTCCCCCCACCACACATATCTCCAAATGCCCTGGGTGATGGGCAGTCACAGGTCTCTCAGGACGTCTGCTGGCTAATCCTGGCTTATTGAGGGCAAGGCAGACTAGAGAGTGAGACATTGGAATCAGCTGCTCCTGAGCCTGCCCACGTGCTGGGCCCCAGTGGAGCAGCTGAGAGGGTTGGGCTTTGGGGTCAGGCGGGCTTGGGTTCTCACAACCCTGTCCTGCCAGGACTGGCTGAGTGGCCTTGGGCAGCAGTAAGCCAGCCAAACCTCTGCCTGAAAATACTGTCCACTGCTTTATGCAACCTAGCAGTGCTGGGTGAGTTAACAGGGCATAAGCCTATGGCATATCCAGCTCCACTTCTGGTCAGAAGTGTGTTCAGAGCAAGTGAATTGCCTCCTTAGGGTTCATCTCGCTCCCACAGGTGAGTTTATAGGAACTTAGACTTGGTTTCATCATCAGCCACGGTTTACTCCCCCATATGTAGACTAGCAAGTACATTTTCTATTCCCTGGTAAAGTCTCCACCACAGGCCTGGGAAGGGCAGGGGTTGGGGGTGGGGTGCGATATTGGTCCTGATGTAGGCACATGTCTGAGGAAAGCTTGCAGATTCCCTTCCAGACATAGGCAGGAAAGAGGGGAAAGCAGAAAGGTTGGCCCATTGTCCCCCACCCCCCTCCAGGCCTCCTCCTTGGTCCCAGACCTTCCTGGCCCTGAGCCCAGCCTGCCCAGTGGGCACGTGCCTACCAGCCGCACCAGGAAGTACCAGCTGGGCAGCTGGCCTCATGCCCCAAAGTGAAGCACGAGCAGTTCTTGCCAAGCCCCCTGCAAACTTTATTTCCTGTAAGGCTGTCCCAGAGGGGAGGCATAGAGCATGTGTAGGACAGAGAGGATGTAGAGGAGGTACCACTCCCGACTTGGTCTGTAAAATGCCTTGTTGGACTTGGGGCTGCCAGGGAGTCAGTGAGCCTTCGGACAACCGCTGTACTGCCATCCCTTCACTTCTAGGGCCCCAGGGAGCTCACGAGGGCTTGGGACTACTATCTTCAGGAGTTCCTGGGAATCCAGGAGTGGGAGAGACATAGTCACCTCTCCTGACCTTGCTGCAGGAATCTTAGGTCAGTTCTTGGGAAGACTCAGTTACAGACCATTCCAGACAGTCCCAGTGACCATGTGGGAACATTAAGGCTCAGATCTCCCAGATCGTTGGGGGCACAACTGGAGAGAAACCTAAGGCTCTTGACCCCTAGGCTGCTGGTCTTGCTCCTATTTCACCAAACCAGAAGATGGAACCTTCTGGGGAATGAATGGGTTATGGGGTGTGCAGTGAGGATGGAGCGCTGGGAAGGCAGCTGCTCTGATCTGTGTGGGTGGGAGTGGCTCTGTGGCTGCTTCTTCCCCTTTCCCCCTCCCCCTGGCAGGGACTTCTCCCTCCCGCTCCTCCCGAATGGCCTGGAATGGAGGAGGGGGGGACCTCAACACTTCTGCAGATGGTGGTGGCTCCTGTGGGGTCCTGGGTTGGGGGAGGGGCTCCTTAGTCCAGGGGAAGGGAAGGAGAGTCTCTGTAGGGCTAGCCCTTCTGGGGTTGGGAGGAGGGTAATGTTCTCACCTCCCGTCTAGTCATCTTGTTAGGCAAGGACCACAGCCTGTACTTTCTGATAAAGAGTCAGATGTGAGGCAGTGAGGGAAGCAGCCACAGTGACGAACATGTAGGGAAGCGCCATCCAGGCAGAAGGGACAGCCAGGGCAAGGGCTGGGAGGCAAAAGCCAGCCTGGTGGGTGGGATTAAACCACTAGAAGGTCAGCGTGGTTGGAGCGAGTGGGCAAGGGATAAGACAAGTCAGTTTCCTAGGCTGGAGGGTCCTCGCAGGCCGCAGTGAAGCTCTGAGTGAAACAGGGAGCTACTGTAGGATGTTGAGCAGAGAGGTGATGTGATCTGATTAAAATTTGTAGAGCAACCCTCTGGCTGTTCTGTGAGATGAGGGAGGGCCAGAACAGAAATAAGAGAGCAATGAGGAGGCAAGTGCAAGAATCCTGTGTCTTAGTCCCAACTGGAGATGTTGAGAAGGGGTTGGATTCTAGACCTGGTTTGAAGGTGGGGCTGGCAGGACGTGCTGACGGATTGAAGTAGCACAGGAACTGCATGCAACAGCCATGAAAAGCCCTTCCCTTTCCCTCTGCCTGGAGGCTTCCCGGCATCAGGAGCTACTGTGCCAGGACCCCCAGGCTCAAAGGGGAACAGTGTATGGGGAACCTGGGCCCTCGCACAGGAAGCAGGGTGGGTTTCGGACAGGCTGGCCCAAGCATTCATCATCCTGTTGAGGAAAATGATTCAGAGCACAGCTGGCTTTGGGTCCCACCATAGTGAGAGGCAGAGCTGGTTTAAACTCAGCCCCTCCCAACACTCGGTCTTTATCAGGACAGAGCCAGGGGACCCAACCTGTTGAGGCTGCCATGAGCACAAAGCCTGCCCAGGACCAGACCCTCACTCTTCTCTGGGCCTCTGGCTCACCTTGTTCTCCATGGTCTCTGTGGACTCTTCCCACCCCTGCCAGCGCCTGCCCTGGAATGCAGGATCTCCCAGACCAAGCTTCTCTTGGGTCAGCCTCCAGTGCTCCCTCCAGGGCTGCACCCCCACCTGAGGAGGCCCACTGCTCCCCTCCTAGGGCCAGGAGGACACCTCCGTGGCCTCTCACATCAGCTGGTGCTGATTAATCAATGGAAGGGACAAAAGGTGGGAGTGGCTTCCTGCCAGATGAGGCTTAAGGTCAACTGTGTCAATTCCAGGTACTGGGAGTGAGTGGGAGCCAGCCAGGAAGTGCAGAGGGAGGACAGGACACCCCAACCACAGCAGCCCCATGTCCCTAACCCAGCTCTGCCACCCTTCCTGATTCCCCACTGCCTCCTGAGTCAAACTGAGCCTGCCCTGGGCCTCAGGAGGCTCCCTCCCCTTCTCACTTTGCTGCCTCTGCTCAAGGTTCTGCTTTCCGGCTTGTGACTCCACAAGCTGCTGCACCATTGAGCCCCTGCACATGCGTCTGCTTGGGACAGCCCGCCTAAGAGGCCCCTGTGCGGGCACCTCTCCTCTTGCTTGGTCTGCAGGGTTTCTTGGGTAGAAGATGGATATAGATGAGGCATCTGGGAAAGACACATTCATTCATCTCCATTAATTGCTTTGGGTGACTTCATGGATGTGGATAAGCCTTATAAACTATAAAGTGCTATGCACAGGAAGGACCTGAGGTGACAAATGGCCTGGGGTGAAGTTATAGAAGGCAGCAAAGCGGGCTGATGGCCAGTACTTCCAAAGCAGGCAGATTTAGAAATCACAAGGAAAGGTACCAGCAAAAGCAGAGGCTCAGAGGTGGGACTGGCCTTGAAAGGTGCAGTCCCCTGTCTGGTTCTGGAAGTGATGGGTCCAGGACTGGGGGAGGCAAGAGGGAGACAGAGATGTGGAGTGTGGGAGAAAGGAGAAAGTGGGGTCAAAGGTGACTGCTCCTATGGTTCCAGATGTGGTATGGGGATGACAGAGGGAAACAGCCACTTGGAGGGGAGCTGTGACAGGGCTGGAGTTAGAGGGAGGTGGTAAAGGGAGGTGACCACACTGGAAGAGGCCACTCAGCCCTGGCTTTCTCCACAGGTCACTGAGGGCCCAGAAGACCCCCCGAATACCTCCCAGAATGTGGACTCTGTCATCAGCCACTTGGCTCCCCCTAATAAGGAGATCATCACAGTCACTCTCCATGGGGCCACCAACCTACCCACCTGCAAAGATGGCTCTGAGCCGTGGCCCTTTGTGGTAGTGTAAGTAGCTGGCTAAGAGTGGGGGCAGGGGACAGTGTCCAGGCTGGGACACAGATGGGTATTTGGAATATGAGCACCCAAAGGTTTGGGCTGGGACTGTAGTACCTGGAGGGGAAGCCAAGTGTGAATCACACAGGGGCTCTGGGCTCTGCAGATGTGAGGCCTGGCCCTCCTCCCTGCTGTGTGGGCCGGGAAGGGAGGCAAGAGCCACTCCTTGACCCCACAACCAGCTGACCAGGGTTTGGCCACAAATCCAACTCAAGGGTCAGGGCCCCTGGAGGCAGAGGCCTGGGCTGGGCTCAGTGGGAGGTAATGGTCAAGGGAAGGAGAAGACCTAAGTCTGGCCTCTCCCAGCCTCCTAGTGCCCCATCCTACCGCACCCAGTCCTGGGGTAGGGTCCTCACAACCATCCTCCTAGGCCCTCCCCACTTCTCCAGTCATTTCTATCACAGGGGCTTCCCTAATTCCGATCCTATTATGCACGGCCCCCTCCAACCAGCTGTAGTCAGGGCACACACCTCTCACAGCCTGGTGGCCAAGTGAGGTCCGCCACGCCGTGTCCACTGCCCACTTCATGGGCCTCACTGCTCTTGGAAGGGCATCAAGGGGCAACAGTCTCCAGCCAGCAAGCCTTCTATATGGATGTTGTACCTGGGCTCAGTCTTGATTATCAAGCCCCCTCCCATGAGCTTGCCATCCCTTAGCCTCTTCTGTAGCCATTGGGAGCCTCCCCACAAGCTACCTACACCTCCCCTTCTCCACCTCTACCAGCAACACTCAGTGCCTGCCTGCAGGCTCTGCCCACACTTTCTCTTGGGGAGTGCCTGCCCCAACATCTTCTGAAACCCCACTTGCAAAGCCTTGCTTGCGAGCCTCTTCCTCCAGGCAGCCACCTGGGTTGAGCGCTGTCTCCTTTGGAACAGTGGCAACATTTGTCTGACATATTTATATAAATAAAGTTATGTATTGCCCCTCTGTCCCCTGAACTGGGGCTGCCTAGGACCGATCCCTTGTCTCCCTTTTCGTTTCCCCAACAATGTGCCCAGTATAGGCCTGAGCACAGACTTAGGGATCAAGGAGCCAGGCAAATACCCAGGTTACTATGACAACAAATCCACCCCCCCCCAACACAGACACACACCCACACAGAGAAAGGAGGATAGATGGTGTGTCAGAGCCCAACAGGTGAAACACTTGCCTGTCTCAAAAGCCCCACTTCCACTGCCCAGCTCCTCAGCCCTCCCCTCCCTCAACTCCATTTCCGTGGTGAGGAAGGACAGGTGGCAGAGAGCAGGCTTGGCAGGGAGCGGCCTTCTCCCCTCACTGCCTTCTCCCCTCAGCTATTTCCATAAACCAATTATCGCTGATCATCTCAAGAGATTGAGGCCCTGCCTATCTCCAATCCAGTCCTGGCGGCAGGGCGGGGAGTTGGGTGGCCCCTGGCTCCTCGACAGGCACCTCGACCTGTGCCATCACCCGGTTGCCATGGGAACACGCAGTGGGAGCCAAGCCGTTGAGCCTGGGTGAGGGGTGGAGAGGGGGTGGGGAGCGCATCACTGCACCCATCTCCACCCAGGGAGGGGGCAGGGAGCAGGCCTGGGCGATCCTGAAGCCAGCGTTCCAGGGCTCCAGGCAGCTGAGCTGCCACCAGCCCTGGGAGGTGCTAATGAGATGCAAATGAAAGCAGAAGGGAGGGCTTCTGAGAAAGAAGGCCCAGCTGTCAGGACCTGAAAGGGGCTTTCAGTGCAACCCCCCAGCCCCAGGCAGGAACCCCAGAGGGAGGATGGAGACCCTCAGAAGCCCTAAACCTGGAAAGAATATGTTACTTGTGCCCCATGTCTGATTCCAAATTCACAGCAACAAAGCATGCAATAGGCATAAGCAAGTCCACTAAAGTTTTCATTTTTCTCACAATGGATATTTTAATGCTTAAAATATATATTATATATTTAATATATATTAAATAATATTAAATCTTAAGTAACATATTATATATATATACATAATTTCATATTCTTCCAAAATAGTGTCTCCCATCTTTTTGTTGCCTGTGTTTTGGTGCCCTCAAGGCAGTCTCCTGGCTTTGTTTCCTACTCTCTGCCATCCTGTATTGTCTCCCTTCCAACTAGGCATGGGATCCTGGAGATTCCTCTCTCTGCCTAGTTCCACTGCCCTCCTCTCTGGATTGTTGCCTTCCCAGCAGGGGGGCAGCGGGGAGAGGGGATGGGGGTTGAAGCACAGGCCTGAGAGTGCCCTGAAGCCATTCAATCACTCATTGCATTAGCAGGGAGCAGAAGAGGGTTCAGGTTCAAAGATGAGGCCTCTCTAGTTTGGGGCATAGCCATTTCCCTTCACCCTGCAGGCTCTAGCCTTAAGCAAATCTAATAATAGGGTGTGTGCTCCAGTGGCATCTATGCCAGACCAATAGGTCCACTTGGCTCATTTTGTGGTTGGTTCTGTCTCTTTCCATCTGAGCCATTGACTTGCTTCCAGTCTGACCCCACTTCTCCACTGAAAGCCCTTCTCTAAGTTCACCAGTGATCGCCATGCCTAGCTCCCCATCCAGTGAGTATCTCATCTGGGCAAGAGCCCCTCAGGACCACTCATTCTGTTGGAAGCCCTTTCTTTTCTTGGCTTCCAAGATGCTCTGCTCTTATTTTCTTCAACGTGTACCGCTTTATCTCTTCTACCTGGTGTTAAATGTTGGCCTGTCCCAGGTTTCAACACTAGGTCTCTCCTATTCTCTGTACTCTCTCTTTGCATGAGCTCATCCCTATTGTGGCATCAGTAACCACATTCTTTTGCCCTCATCCAGTTCCTTGCCAAATCGTGTTGATTCTTCTCCTGTCTCAAATTTGGCTGCTTTTCTCTGCAAGCTCCACCACCTTAGGTTTCTGCACTTTTCTTCTTGTGGTACATCTAATATTGCCCCTCTTCAGATCCCCTCTAAAGGCAGGTTATCATTCAATACTCTGGTGCCATAGTACCAAAGGAACCCATGCTTTGAACCCTCCAATGGCTTCAAATTACTCCCAGGGTAAAGAGCAAAGGGTTCTTAACCCACTGGGCCACACTGGGAACTCCTATTTTTTATTTCCATACTCACAGCATGTGGAAGTTTCCAGGCCAGGGATCAAATCTGTGCCAACATGTTTGGGTTTTTGTCAGCCCAAGATGCTTGGGTTTTTATCAGCCCCTCCAGCTCCCCAGCAACCTGACCTCCCACCTCCCTCTCTCTGCTCCAGCCACACCTAATGAACTAACACCTCTCAATTCTCTAAGCAGACCCTCTTTCTCCTACTCCAGACTTTTGCACTCTCCCTGCCCCAGAACATTCTCTCTTCCCTTCCTCTATTTTAATCTTAGCTCAGTCATCACCTCCTCAAGGAAGCCCACCCTGACCTCCAGATCAGGCCACATTCTCCCCCAGTACATGCCTCCGAGGGACTATGTACTTCTCCAGGGTTGCAGCTGCAGTTTCACGAGTTTTATGTGCTTGTATGTGATTCTTGGCTTATGCTTCATCAGTGCCTCCCCACACTGTGTCCCACTAGTTCCCTGAGAAACCACGGGGTCTGTTTCCTTCACCATTCTATCCCTGCATTCAACACAGTCTCTGAAACATAGGAAGCTCTCAATAAATTGTTGTTGAATGAATGAGTGAATGAATCCAGTCCTGTTTCAAGCATACTCTGTGACTTTGGGAAAGTTACTTTACCGCTCAATGCCCAAATGCCTCTCCTGGGTACCTACCCAAAAAGCTGTAGAGAAGGTGGAGCCAGATAGTGGGAGGTGCTGGCAGCTTTAAAGCATGACATGGGGTGGGGGGCATATCCTTAGTAGCAGTCACAGTGGGCACATGAGACCTAGCAGAAGAAATCTGCCGGGCAGTGGAGAGAAGCTGAAATACAATCAGAAAACCCAGAGTCTGGCCCACAGCCCCAATTCCCTGTGTGACCTCAGGCCAGTCCCTGCCCCTCTCTGAGCAGGGACCTTCCCTTGGCCAGGTTGGCCAGCCTTGTCCTCCATGCTATTCCAAGCTTGCCAAGCTGGTTTGTGCTCTGGCCTGGGGAACAGTCAGTAAGTGCCCCAGTTGTACCAGACAGCAGATTCTGTGTCCAGGTCTGCTGGGCCTGTGGCCAGGCCCAAGGTCTCCCATGACTGGTATGGGCCGGGATCAAGGCTCTGGAGCCTGAGCAGTGTCCAGCCCCTGCCTCCCACCTTGGCACAGAGAGACCTGCCAGTCAGAGCACAGCAGGGACCAGGAAGGCAGTGGCCCTGACAGGTGGGGAGTACCCCAGCAGGCAGAGTGTGGGGAAAGGGCCAGCCAGGAGACAGCCTATGAGGTTCTGACCCTTGGCCAAAGGCTCCGTGGCTGAGCTGCCATTTGGCAGCCGCTTCTCTGACCACCTGCTGCACAGAGCTAACAAGCAGAGACAGAGCCCACACTGGAACGGGAAGGGCAACTTCCTCTGTGCACATGGGGCAGGCTTGGGCCCAGCTGGTGTAAGAGGGACAGGGCACAGATCAGGTCAGCTAGTCATACGCATAGGATCTTTGGTTTTCTTGGAGGACCCTGGGAGCCCTGACCCTGGCCCCAGACTGAGCCTAACAACTAATTGAAGACGATGTTTAAAGTAGAGCAGTTTTGTCTAAGGTCCTTGTAAGAGAGGAAGATTAAAGAAGATTGTGTTTTCCAAGTGTCTACCATAAACCTGTCAAATGTGCTAGGACAGGGTGTGTGCGTGTGTGATAGCATTGAATCATCACTGGATCCTGTGAGCTAGGTAACACTGGCCTCATTTTACACATGAGGTTACTGAGGCTCAGAGCATTTCTGTGGCTTGCCTAAAGTCGCAGAACTACTGGGTACCGAGACCAGGATCTGAGATTGCCAAATCCGAAAGCTCTTTCCACCTCCCTCTCTACCTTGATCGTCATGTCACCATTGTCCTTGGAAGTTGGTATCAGGGTCCTCACCCAGATTTGCAGAGAAGATCTGCTGACCAATCTGAAGACCCCTCCTGGGACCTGACTGCTCATACCTTCCCCTGTTGGTGGGTGGGCCTTGGCCAAAGGCCCCCAGAAGGCAGGAATTTGGGTGAAGTGGGTGGAGGCCCCACATGACTTACAGGTGACCTTTGAGCTTGTCTCAGCAGCCAAAGGGTTGGACTCAACAAAAATAATACTCACAGCAACAGTGGTCATGGGACAGTACCAGGAGTAAAGTGGCCCCTGTTTGCTGAGGAGGTACCATGCTGAGCTCACTTGGAGCTCAGTTCGTCACCCACGTGGTCTCTGAAAGAGCCCTGGGAGGCAGTTGCATTCGCCCATGTGATAGCCAAGGAGGCCAAGGCCCCGGGCAGTGAAGGGACTTGAGGAAGATCACAGTGCTGACCAGTGGGAGTGGAGCAGATGAAGATGACCGTCCCCATCTGGCCACTGACCCTTTGCCCTGACAGAGGTGTCCTGCCTTCTTGAAGCCCTTCTTTCTCTGTTTCCAGGACACCCTGTTCTGATTCCCCCTTCTTTCTCTGCCCACTCCTCTGTGGGGTCTTTTCTCCTTGTACCCTGTGACTGCCCACGTGCCCTGTTCAGTCCTCAACTCTCCGTCCTCGACTCTCCCCTGCAGCTCTGCTCTCCTGGGAGGTCTCCCTCACCCCAGGAAACCCCCTCCACCCCTATCCTGAAGCCTCCAGAGTGTCTGGATGCAGGTCAAGCCTTTTGCCTAAGCTCCAGCCCTATGGACCCACTGGTCGATGTCCCCTCTACCCCAGAGTCAGCCTTCCCCAAACTGGCCTTCTCATCCCCTCCTCTTCTGTGGCTGTCCATCCACCTGGAAACCTGTGAGTTAAGGGAGCCATTATCGGGAGGAGCTGAACTTAGAGGATGAGCTCACACAGTCAGTAGGCAGTGGGGCCAGGACTCAAACCCACATCCTGTGAGCCTGAGTGCTCATGTGGTCTCTCTGGCCTGGGAATACTGAGGGGTTTTAACCCTGTGGCCTCCCCTGACTACTCCCACAAAGGTGGGGACAGAGGGGCAGCTGTCCCTGAGTGAGGAGAAGGGCTGGTGGTCCTGACCCTCTTCGTCCCCCATCTCTCACTTTCTGACTTCCCAGGCAGCTCCAGGGCTTGTGGGGAGTGCTAGGTATATGCACAAGTGTTTTGTGCGTGTTGGAAAAGCAGGGCCTAGGGGGTGAGACCGTGAGATCATGACTACAGCTGGGGTCCATCAGGATGGTCAGGATGGAAGTCAGGAGAAGCAGACCCAGGATCTAGCCACAGGGCCTCAGGCTGGGACAGAGGCCAGGATCCAAGGGTCTCAAGACCCCAAGTTCCCAGAACCTCAAGGGGGCCCAGGCCCCACAGTTGGGCTCTGCTTCTCTCCTTTTGAGGACACACTTTTAGGCTAGAACTTGGAATCTGAACCCTCATCCCAGCCCAAGAGCTGCTTCCAGGATAGTACTAATGAGCTGCCACAGTTTAAAGTAGGGCCCCAGCAGTCTGGGCTGGGGGCTGGTCCAACAGAGCTGGAGAGGAGCCTCTGTCTCCACATGATTTTCCAAGGGTCTCTCACCCCTTCCTTCACTCAACAAACACTTGCTGGGTCCCACTGTGCACAGACTGGGAGCTGGGAACAACTGCAGCAGTGACAAGACCGGCCCCTGTCCTTCAGGGGCTCACAGTCTGTCAGGGGCCGGGGGTGAGTAAGTAGATAACTGTTCACTCACTTGTCCTGTGCCCACAGTCTCCCCAGGCAGAAGGTAGCCGAGCAGTCTCAGGGCCCCAGCATTTGGGTGCCAGGACCCCTCAGGGAGGCTGTCCCTTGGGAAGGGGGCAGGAAGCAGGGCTGTGTTGCAGGTCATTCTTCCGAGGTTGAGAAGTTCACCTGCATGTCTGCCCACGTTCCTCCTGCTCTAAGGCTGCGTCCATGAGAAAGGGGGTCCCCAGAAGAGGGGATGTTCAAGTGACCCATCAAGAAGGATTCCAAGTCATGGCAGATCCCCCAGCATTGTCTCACCCATGGCTCTCCCTTGCCCAGGGGACTGTCATTCTGTCCCCTAGGGCCATGGTATTGACTGACAGCTGGACCCTCTCTCCTCTGCCTAAGAAGATGGCTCCCAGGGCTTCTCCCCAAGCTAGGCCACAGGGTGGGCCACAGCTGGACATTCCAAAGGCTGGCAGATGGCACAGGTGGGGACCCTCCTTGGCCCTGCACCATCTCCTGTCTCAACAGAGAAGAAAGGGCTCTATGGAAAACAAGGCCATTCTCCCCAGGGAAGGATAGAGGATGTGACAGTGCCTGACAGACTGGGGCTTGCGTCTGGCTTTGGAACAGTTGCAAAACTCTGTGGGTTGTGGTTTTCCCCGGGCCATATGGAAAGACTACCCCTGCCCTGCTGCCTCCCTGAGCTGCCAGGGGGAGGGGAGCCTGTTGACCATAAGGGGCTCCCCTGAGAAGAGCAGGGCTATTTCAGATGAAAGTGTGGGTGGGGATGTGGGGAACAGCACTCTCGTTTCACAGGAAGATTTTTCCCTTTGCCAGAATGCTCATCTCAGATTTCCTTGGAAGGTGCCATTTCTGATTTCCAGAGCAGTCCCCGCTCCTTACAGGAAAGTGCAAGGGAAGGAGCAGGCCCTTGTGGATGCAGAGAGGGCTGGCCTCCAGCTGACATCCCCCTTATAGCCTCCATTCTCGAAATTGAGACCCACCTGTAGTGGTGTAGCACCATCAACAATTAGTGGTGGTTCATTAGAGTCCAATTAATAAATGGAACCCAGGAGGAGAGCCCATCACTTTGCCGAGAATAACAGCCCCACTCACGCCTTAAGTGGCAGCCTCCCAAGAGCTCAAAACCCACAAGGACCAGATGCACTGGGGGCTGGAGGAGAGGCAAGCATGGGGGGGGTGCGTCGTGGATAGGCTGTTGTCTGGTGAGGTGGGAGAGGCGAGAGAAGGAAGCTTCAGACTAGACACTCCTTGCCTCAGCTCTCTCAGCTCCTCCTGTATGGAGGCTTTGGTGCTGTCTTCTTGCCCAGCTATTCCAGGGGAGCTTGGTCAAGGCCAGAGGTATGAGGGCCAGGGTTATGAGAGCCAGGGCTTCCCCCGCACACACACACCTGCCTGTCTGGCCTCAGAGGACAATGCCTGTGGGTGTGGGGAGAAGAGGGCTGGAGAGGAAATGAAGTCAGGGAGGACCACAAGCCTCACCTTCCTCTCTGACTATTCCAAGACATGCTCTCAACCTGTTGATCCTGGATAGGCCAGGCGGCCCTTCCCCAGACCTACCCATGAGCTCATGGCTCCTCAGAATCTCAGGCTGTATTCTCAGATGGGGAAGGTCCTCCTTTTTATCTGTTCAAGCCCTGGTTTCTCCAGGAATCATTCCCTCCCTCATCCAGCCCAGTCAGGGTCAGAGACACAAGAATTCAGCCTTTGACCCACCCGTTCAAATGACCATCTCTTGCATCCTGTTCCTGTTGCATAAAGCTGAGCATCTGGGCCAGGAGGAGGTCGTGAGGTCTTTCTATGCCTTCCAGGGATGGAATTAGGCCTGTGGCCTGGGAGTCTGTTGCCTCTTGGGCTTCTGGAGCATAGAGGCTGGCCTTTGTGGCTCAGGGGCCACATGGAGGGTACAGGTATAGGGGAATGAGGCCTAGTCATGACACAGCAGCATCTGGCCGGCAGGAATCTTAATCTCAACCTGTTTTCCCTCCTCCCTCTAAGTTTCCCTGTGAGAGAGTGGCAGAGCTGTGGAGGATGGGTCAGAAGGTCCCAAGGCCTCTTATTCTGCCACCTAGTCGCCTAAAGGTTCTGCCCTCTGTCGTATCCTTCTCCATCTACCCAACCACCCAGGGATTCTGGGAATATCCCTCTGGTCTTTAGGATTTACGAGCCTGCCCAGCCAGGGACCCAGCAGCCAGAACAGATCCAAATTAGAGTGCTCCTGTTTCTCCAGATCTTCCAGGGGCTGCCCTGGCATTGGCACTGAGGACAAGTCAAGTGGCATGCATCCTTCCAAAGCTCCACCCAGGTGGAAGCCAGACTTTGTTCATGCTCTGATGCTCAGGAATGTGGAAGACAAAGAGGGCAAGCAGAGCAGGTGTAGGAGGGGGGCTTAGGGACCATGGAGGCAGCTTGAGGGCTGGGAGACAGGGCAGGTGGGTAAGGAGATCAGGTACAGCATGGCACACAGACCTCTGTCAGGCAGCCTGCGTGTGTGTGTGTGTGTGTGTGTGCATGTGCACACGTATGCACATGCACCCATGCATGCACATATGTGCTTGTAATAGAAGGGGGAAGCAGAAGAGTCCTGGAAAACTTCCTGGATACAAGGACAGTGGCACACAGGTCCCACCCTGTGGTGTACATCCTAGAGGGCATTCAGAGGACAGGGGAGGGTGGGGAGTGACGCAGGAGCTTGCTCACTCCCAGTCAACATGCTGTGCTTTTCCAGAGCTCACCTCCTCTCACAGCTGCAGCCCTTGGGAACCAGACAGTGCGTTCCCCTTAGTTCTGACCTCACAAAGGGAAAGCAGAGCCCTCCCTTCCCTCTCACAGCTGTGCTTGGGCCTGGCTGGAGTTTGTCAAACATACACACCCCTCCAGCGCCCTGAGGGGTGGGCCAAGTTGAGGGGGCTTATATTTCCTGCAGCCTGGGACTCAGGAGCACTGCATTGTGCTTCTGAACCCCACCCAGTCCCATCCTGGGGTGGCTGCCCTGCCCCCAGGGCTGGATTAAGTCTGAGGCCCAGTACCTGGCAGCTCCCCAGTGGCTCAGGCTGGGCTGTGTGGAGGCAGACGCCGGAGGGGCTCCCTGGACTCTGAGACTGAACTGGGTGACCTAAGCTCCATCAGAGGCCTGAAGGATCCTAGAATTCAGCTTCTGTGCCCGACTGGGGGCACAGAACAGGGGCTGAGAGCAGAGAGTGAGCTGGCTCCCTTCTCCTATTCTGGGAGGAATGAGAGGCCCCTCTAGCCCTCATTTCTAGAATAGCATCAAGGGCTTGGAGGAGTCAGCTGTGCCAAGAAAAGCCATTACCCTGGCAGCCTCCCTCCACCTGCTAAAAGCCTCCCTCCTTCCCCTGGGGCTTCACCCCTCAGGAGTTATTTCTCCTCCACTCACCTAGCCCTGCCTGACCTCTGTGTTGAGTGAAGGGAGGGGAGAGAGAGACAGAGGGAGAGAGAGAGAGAGGGAGGGAAAGAGAGGGAGGAAGAGAGATGCTTGCTTAACTCTTTCTATGCCTGAGCCAAGTCAGCACCAGCAGGCTTCCTTGGTTTTAGCCATCACCCTTCCCCATCTCCTTCCACCTGGAATTCCTCCTGTCATATGCTTAGGAGATTGTGTAGAGAAAGGTAGGGGACAAGCGGCTGAAGCCATGGAGGTGGGGGGGACGGTGGAAGACAAGCTGGCAAGTTCGGGTCACAGGCTCCAACCTTAGTGGTGTCACCGCACTGCTGCGACTTGAGCCCATCACTCATCCCTGGTTCTGTCCTCTTTGTGCACCAGGAAGCGCTCAGGGATGCAAGTACCACGTGCCCTGCAGGAGCAGGTTTGCTATTTGGGTGTAGGAGGTCAGACTTCCTCTTACAAGCCTCCCCGCAACACTCCCCACTTAGTGCTTCTGCCTTTCTGCCGCTCTACCCTCTGTCCAGGAAGGGAGGTGTGGGGAGCAGAGAGGAGGATTGGAAGCTGGTGAGGGGCTGCTGAGAGCTCTGCGTCCTCTGACCTTGGAGAAAGCTGAGGGGGAACCAGGGCACAGAGTGGCAGGAGGAGGGGCCCAGGTTGTACTCCTCAGTTGGTAGAGGTAACAGCGCTGGAGGAAGGGACCCGAGGAGCTGGGCTCCACCACCCCACAACCTTGCTCCTTCTCTCCAGCCTGGCAGCTTCCCACACCCCTGGGCCAGAGGAACCCCTTTGCAGGTATAGGGAGGCAATGGCTATGTCTAGGTGGGCACCAAGTCTGGGGGACTCTAGGGCTCCAGCTCTGTGGGCAGCGCACCCCTTTTCAGCTTAGCCTTCCCCCAGGACAGCCCTTTCCCTTTCACATGGCTGAGTAGTCAGGCAGCTTTGAGAAACACCCAGGTTGTTTTGTGTCACAAATGAGGGACTAACATGAACAGGGGCCTTCTGAGTGCCAGAGCTCAACATGCTTTCTTCCGGACCTTATAATCTTCCTCAGAGGGAGGTGCTACTTAGAGAAGAGGAAACCGAGCCTCGGGTGGGAGGCAACCTGGCCAGGAGAGAACTATGGGCTCAAAGCTAGCTCCAAAGCCTGTAGTCTGTCTGTACCTTGGTCACAACAGCCAGAGACGCCCAGTTGCAGGACCAGAGTTAGGGTCAAGATGGGGAGACACTAGGCCAGGGGAATTCAAATGATTGTTATTATCATTACCAGTATTATTATTAACACTTTCGTGGTGCTTAACAATGTGTCTGGTACTTTACACATATTAATCCATTTCCTCCCTGCAACAACCCGATGTTCTCATCCCTATTTCAGAAATGGAGGAAGTAAAGCACAGCAAGGTTAGTGTACCTTGCCCAAAGTCACACAGCTACTTGAGGGAAGGCTCACAGGCTGGGGCTGTTAACATATGGGGCTCTGAGCTTCTGGGTCGACTTCCCTGCTCCACACTCCCTTTGGGGGGACATGGCGGTGGGGCCAAGGGCTGGTGAGGTTGCCGTCTCTGCTTCCCACCCTGGGGTACTATTTGTGCATGATGCCGCCCCCTCCTGAGTGTGTGGTGTGGCTCCCCCTGCCACAGGCTCTCTGAGCTGATTCCTCACCCATGATTGCTGCAGTTAATGTAGCAGCACCTTTTACAGCGCTGATATAATAAGCTCCTCAACAGAAGCAGCATTAACTCTCTCACTCAACTGTTTGATGGCTCCAGATCTCAGGGACACTTATCCCAGGTACCTGTGGGATCCACTGAGATGCAGTGGGCCCAGGCCCAGGCCTCACCTCTGACAGCCTGACCCTGCAGGACCTTGAGGGTTTGCTGGCCAGAAATCCCTCACCACTCCCTGCCCTGCCCCATGCCCAGCTCTAAGTGGCTAGCCCAGGGCCTTGCACACAGTGGGTGCTGCAGAAGATGGTGGCACATGGATGCCCCATTGAAAAGGCTCAGATCCAGGGTAGCTGGGCCAGAAGCTTAGGGAGATGAAGGTTAAAGGAAGTACCAGCCAAACAGGCACCATGCAGCCCAGAGAGGCTTCCTCTCACCAAACAGAACCTCAAGAGAGGGTCAAGACAGGGAAGTGATGCACTCAGGTGCCTGCTAGAGAGCCCTGACCTGGCAGGAGGTAGGAAGTCAGACAGGCAAGGTGTCTACTTCCACACTCCACCCTCAGCCTCTGGTGGCTTGGTCACTCAGGCAGCAGGGCAGCGGATAGAGGCCTGGGATGACATGAGTGTCTCTGCCTGGGAGGGAGCTCTTCATGCTCTGTCCACCCTTTGCTCAGATTTACAGATGGTGGGGTCCTAGAGGGGAGAGAAACAGGCAGGGTGCTCTCCCTCTGACTCAACCTGCCCCTCCCCCCCACCCCAGGAAAACTGCATCGGAGGAAGGCAAGAACCAGATCTCCAGGGCAGTCACATCTGTGCCGAGGGAGCCCACCAGAGCCCCCATCTGGGGGGACACTGTCAAAGTGGAGATCCAAGCTGAGGATGCAGGGCACGAAGGTGAGGCGGGGGCAGATGGGGGCTGGCACACTCGGGAGGGGTGCAAGGCAGAAGCAAGCTCTGTCTCGGCACAGCTGGAAGCCACCTGAACGTCTCCTTGGGCTCAGTTAAAAGCACTTTAAAGGAAAAAAATCATAATGCTGTCATGCCTCATCTCCCCAGCCTGCTCGAAAAATGAGTTGTTCCACATAAATGAATTTTCCAGACAATGAAAGCTTATCTTTTTTTACGACCGTTGTTATTATTTTCATGGTTGTTATTACCACTGGCTCCCACTGGAACGGCACATTACAGCTTCCTGGCACATCCCCATGCATTGCTCACTGGATCACTCCTCTCAGGACGAGCAGCGCTGCTCTGTTGCTTAGGTGAGAACACCGAGGTTCAAGGAAATTATGTCACAGGCTCAAGCTGAAGTCATCAGTAAATGGAGGACCCCCCGATCAGCCTTCCGTGCTCTCAGTGTAGCTCCTGAGCCCTAGCTGCGTCCCTAGAATGGCCCCTTATCCTGCCTGTCCTCCCCAAGCACTGCCCACTGTCAGACAGTAGGGTCTCTGTGCTTCTGAGGTCGAGGGACACGCTCATAGAAACTGCCTAATAGTTCTTGCTCCTCCACTGTCCCCCTCAAGCCTCAAGTCCCCAGTTTGGCGAATTCTGACACTGTAAGCAATTTAGGAGCAGAAAACCAGCTGCTAAAAATGGTGGAAAGGGAGAGGGGAAAGGGGTGAAGAGCATCAGTAAAAGGAGAAGTAGCTGGTTCTAGGTCAAGCCCAAAGATTCTTTTTTTTCTGCTTGTAAAGGAAGGGATAGGTGGAGCTGTCAGGAAGATACGAAAGAGGAGGAGAACTTCAAGCAAAAGCACATGTGCCCCTGTGTGTGCATGTCTTTGTGAATGCCTGCTTGCCAGTTCACATGCACGTGTGAACATTGTACGTGTGAGTGAGTACGAGCTTGTGACTGTGCCTATAGGCATGCATGTCTGTGTATCCTGTATGTGTGTCTGCATGCACATGTCTGGCTTCAGCAGGGGGTCTTGCATGCACCTAGATTTACCTGGGAGCTGGTGTGTGCCTGGTGGTGCATAAACGTGTGTAGTTTTGTGTGTGTGTGTGTGTGTGTGTGTGTGTGCGTGTGTACATCTCTACAGCTGACAGGAAGTTAGGAGTTGTGCTGAGTGGACCTGGGCTGTGATCCTGCCCTGGGCTCTACACATCTGGGGTTATTACAGGAAAGAACACGATGAGTCAGTGTCCTTGGGGCCCATCTGTGCAGCAGAGAGGGGAGCAGGACTCACTGCAGGAGGGGCCGGAGGGTGGGGAGGCCTCATGGCCAGGCATGGAATATTGGCAGACACCTCTCTGCAGATTGAAGTAGCTGGATGCTTGTTGGAACCTGGTTGGAACTGGTTGCTGTGGTGATGTCTGCGGTGGGGGGTGGGTGAGATGGGGGCCAGGCCAAGAGGTGGGGGAAGGGCGGGAGAGAGCTCAAGGATGTGTTAATGAAAAGCAAAGGGGAGTTGCAAACCCTGTGTCAGGGCCAAAGCAGGCTTGTTGGCCACACAAAAGGAGCTGTGGGAGGCCGGAGGGGCACAATGCCCAGAGAAGAAGCTGATGAAGCGTGTTTGTAGCATGGAGACAGGAATGGGGAGGGATGGCTGTCCATTCCCCCCAATTAGAGCTCATCTGCTGGCGGCCCACACAGAGCTTCAGAGATTGAAGTAGCAGGGAGAAACACAGGGCATTCACCCCTTGTTTGGCCTCAGTAAATTCCAACTGGATTTGGGGACTCAAGACCTATGGGTAGTGGCTGTAGGGGGCTGTAACCTCCACAGCTACTGTTGTAGCTTTGGCTGGAAGCCCTGGAATCCTTCAACTGAGTTTTTTTCAGTCTGTCAGGGCTAGGTGAGTGTAGGGAGCACTGCAGATGGTTAATGAGCAGGAGAATGGTGACAGTTATTAGGAGCATTTTCTTAGAATTTTATAGGTTGAAAAACACAACAATTTTAGGGTTAGAGTTAGGGTTAGGATTAACAGCAATTATTAGGAGAGAGAGTTTTTCTTCTTTAAAGTATTAACATTTTGCAGAGCAGGAACATGAAGCTCAGAGAGGTTAAGCGACTGGCTAAAAGTCACAAAGCAAGTTGGTATATTGGTACTAGAAACCAGAGCTCCTGACTTCATATCCCTTGCCTTACTCTACTTTCTTCAAGGCAGCATCAAGGCCCTTTGGTGCCCATCTCCCCCTCTTTCCTTTGAGTTTGAATCCCATATGGCCTGTTCTTGAGGGACTTGGCAAGTGTTTTACCCTCTCTATGCATCCTAGGTAACTGTGGGGAGGAGAATGAAAGGAAGAATAATTAGAAAAGCCCTCACCTTCCTCCTCCACCCCCTCATTCAAATGACCCACCAGTTCCAAGTGACCCAGCAGCTCTGTGCTCCCAGTGATCCTGCAGAGCCGGCAGCTGTCCCTGGTGCTGAAATGTCCTTGTCTCAAGAAGAGAGGCAGAAAGCAAGGGGCTACCCAAGAGGCTCCCTTAGATACACCCGTCCACCCCAGTCCTCCCTTTCCCATTCTTCTCTAGATCTCTCTTTTATCTCCTTCCCTCCCCCATCTCCCTTATTCCTCCTACCTCCTTCCCCTATCCATCTCTTCATTTCTTCCTTCTCCATCTCCTCTTCTTCCTCAAATCATACGTTTCCAAAGTGGGAAGATACCCACAGGGTCACAGAATCCATCCTCTCCTAGCAGCCATTTACTAGCTGTGGGATGTTGATCAAGTTATATAACCTCTTGGCACTCCAGTTTACACATTTAAAAAACAGAGACGGTGATTCCTACTTGAAGGCTGGTGGTAGGGACTTGTTGGAATAATGGCTCAGGAGTGCCCATCCCCATGCCTGGCATGCAGTGGATGCTCCTAAGCTGGCCCACCATGATTATTTCCAGGTCATTGGTGTTCTTCCCATTAGTGTACTATACAACAAAAGCTATTCTCTTTGGAAGGATTTTAAGTGGTACATCCTTCTTAGTGTTTAGTTTTCATTTACTTGGAGTATACTTTTATTGATATTTGCATCAAAAGATTTCTTGAGCAGATCACTTTTCCTTACTGAGCCTCAGTTTTCCCTCCACAAGATATGGGGGAGAATTGCTTGTTAGGCCCCTAACGGCACCTAGCATGAAGCCTTGCCCTGTGCAGGAGCTCAGACACTGCTTGTTAAGTTGTGTGCATGTGTGTGTTCCATACATGTGCATACATGTTGACTCTTCAGTGTGGGCCTGCTCCCCTGCTCTCAGCAGTGTCTCTCACCTCTCACTGTCTCACCTCGCTAGGAAGGACAGTGGTCAGCTAATCCCTGACCTCCACCTGTGTTCACTTTTTCTCTCTTCAGATGTGATCCTCAAGGTGGCAGACAATAAAAAGAAAGAGAAGCTGTTGTCCTTCCAAATCCCCATCAAGTACTTGCGTGTCTTCCACCCCTACCACTTTGAGCTGGTGAATGTGAGTCAAAGCCCTGGTATCTGGGTCCAAGTGGGCCTGCGATAGGTAGTGGGAGAGCAGGTGGGAACCAACTTGATGCCCCCATCTCTCCGTCAGAGCATCCCTGGGTATCCCATGCCCACCCAGCAGTATGACAACTCTCAGACCACTTGGGTTTAGGAAACACAGCTCCCAGCAGGTAGGAATTCTCTGAATAAGAGTTTGGAATTCTCTGAATTCACCTCCAGAGAACAGCCCAATAACATAGCATATCTGCCACATTAAATGAATACACCAATTAAAGATAGATTCTCATTTCATGTATGTTTAAAGAGTGAGAATGTATCTAAAAATAAAAGAAATACAGTATTTACAGAGTACCTACTATGTTCCAGGTTCTGGGCTAGATGCCATACACACCATCTCTAACCCTCAAGGTGAATTCTATTTTGAATACATAGAACTGGGACTCAGGGAGAAGAATCCTCTCATCCTGGGTCACAGAGCAAGTGAGTAACAGAGTCAAGGGTGACCCCAGGTCACACTATGTCCCATGCTAGTTCTTACTGTGTTGCCTCCACATGTTGCTTTGTCAGGAGAAAGGCCCAGGAGTGTTGGGGTATGTGGGAGATAAAGTGTTCCTTGGAATGCACCCTTGAGTGGACAATGGGAAGCCTGGAGTAGGGAGCCTCAGGGCCCCTCAGTTCATGGTCTGAACCTCTCAGGCCAGCTTCCCTGCCTCTTCCCCTCCCCATTGCTGATTGATGGAAGGAAGAAATCACTCACTGTTCAAGTACTTTTTAAGCACCTACTCTGTGCCAGGCCCTGGGCAAGAGGTGAACAGAAGCACGACTTTCCCTCCCTCTGTGTGCATTCCAGACCCTTTTGGTTGTTTAGAATAAAGAACAATATGACGTGTGTTGGTATGGATTCCTAACCTAGGTCTGTTGCTTGCCAACTATATGTCCATAGAAAACCCCCTCCATTCCTCATCAGCAAAATTGAGGCAATATCTCTCCTGGCATGGCCATTTGGAGGGTCAAGTGCAATGATGAGCATAAAACATCTAGCAAGGTACCTAGCACATAGTAGGTGCTCAGTTCAGATATATTCTGCTCCCTCCCTCCCCCAGACCCTGGCACTGACTTCCTTTCAAAGCGACTCCTCAACCATGCCCCTTCAGGTCTTTATCTTCCCTAGGCTCTAAGAGAACCCCAAGCCCAAGGCCTCAGGATGAGATACCTCAGGGGCAGGCAGGGAAGGGAAGGCCCAGAGAGATTAGTGACTCACCTAAAAGATTCAGCACTTCAGCTGTACTTCTGGGAGCATCACAGAGACCTCCTGGCTCTCTGTCCACTTACAACCCAGACCTTGTTATCACATCTTTACAAAGAGAGCAGGCAGGCAGTGGTCCTTGTGAGGGCAATGAAATATTCAAGTAGAAAAGGGAAGATTTATTATATTGATCTCCTTGGAAGGGCTCACAGGGACCATGAGCTTTAATTATCAGCTCAGAGCCCCAGCGGAGCGATGCCAAGTGATTGTCTGCAGAGGGCTGGATTTATGGCAAGGGTCTTCCCCTTAGTCACTCTCCTCCTTGTGTGTCTTCTTCCCCCACCCTTTCCCCAGCCCACTGAGCCTGGGAAAGCTGATGAAGCCACTGCCAAGACCCAACTGTATGCGACAGTCATTCGGAAGGGCAGCTTCATCCCCCGCTACATTGGCCACAACCACACAGCTCTGGAGGTGCTGGGACTGGGCCTTTAGGGGTCGGGTGGGGTGGTGTGGGAAGGGGCCAGGGGTTGAGCAGATCCCAGGCTCTGCTCTTGGCCATCTCTAACTGGCCTGATGGTGTGGGGCAGGGATGTCTGGGGAAGAAATTGAGAAAGAAAAAAGCAACTACAAAATAAATTGAATTACCATGTTGTCATCTGGGGAAAAAAAAAAAAAGGGGGCAACTGGATATTTCAAAAATAGCCAAAGTTGTTTGTATAGAACCTGCCCTGGGGTGGCAGGGATGATGAGGATAAAGACGATGATGATGCCTAAACTTTTCCAGAACTTTCCATGGATACAGGCACTACCCTAGCCTTGCCTTCCCTTGCTCTACTCCTCACGCACCATTCGTGGAGTGCTGTAGAGACAATAAGAAGCTCCCAAACCCTGTGTCTCCCTGAATCTCATGGGGAGAGGAAGAGAGTTCCCACCTTGGCTCACATTCTCTGGTGTTTTCTTTCTTATTCTGTCCGTCCTGGAGTAGTAACCCTGACCTAGGGCCTACATCCCCTAAATGAAAATTCTAGGGACCTCCCCACCCTTCCTGGAGTCCCGTTTCTAAAGAGGTTTGTCTGGTCTTCCAATTAGGTTTTCATTCATTCATTCAACAGTTATTTTTGGAGCTTCTTCCATTAGTCAGTCCAGGGATGGGCTCAGCTTGGGGGATGAGCTCACTTCCATATATGCCCCTCACCGTGCCCCCCCCATTACCTTCTATCCATAGGCCTTTCAGGTAGCCTAAGGAGGACTGGTGATGCTCTGGGAAGATGTGGTCCCAGGACTTAGCCTCTCTCCCTTTCCCCCAGCCTTCAAACTGTCCAGGGTGGCAGATTAAAAATCCAGTCATGGGCTGAGTATGATCAGGGTGGGAGCCAGAGGGAGCTCAAGCTCTGGGCTTTCCCTGCTTCAATACAGCTGATCTGATCTGCTCCATAAGACTGTAAGCCTGGCAGGGCAAGAAGTGTTCTTTAGCCTCATTTCACAGCTGGGGACACTGAGACCCAAAGGGAGTTTGATATGGCAGCCCAGAGCTCCTGACCCACATCTCTGCTTCCCCACAGCCACCCTTGGATGCTAACATGTGTCTCACCTGCAGGCACCCTCTGCTCCTCTCTCCCTCCTCTCTTTGATCATGGTTTTTTTTCCCTGAGGACAGCCAGCACTTCACACACACACACACACACACACACACACACACACACACACACACTCCAAGGAAGAGTGACAACAGCTTGGCCTTGCTGTCCCCCAGCCACACCCCATAGAGAGGGGACCACACCTCAAGACCTGGCAGAACTTTGGCCTGCTGGGCACCCCTACCCCCACCCCATGGATCTGCTCCACCCCCACCCCAGCCCTCTGACTTGTCTCACAGAGTCTGGGCCTCTCTGCCTTCTAGCACCCTGCCTGCCCCAGCGCAGATGACCCCCTGTCTGCTCCTGACAGCAGATAGGAGAGCGCAGTGGAAGAAGAAATTGCTTCTGTGACTCACCAGGCAGTCACGAGCAGGTGTGCTTGGGCAGCTGTCTCATTCACACCTGACCATTCAGCACAGAACAGTTGTAAATTGGCACACCCACCTGCACACTGACATACACGCATCTCTAAGCCCTCCTCTCAGCCCTTACAGCTGTTAGAGTCCATGTGAGCAATAGAGCCTGACAGGGTCCAGTGAAATCCCTCAGGCCCAGACCCTACCCCCCTCCAAAGTTTGAAATGCCACCATCAAAGATTCAGTCCTTTGGGAGTTCCAAAGGCGCAGTGTGTTAAGAATCTGACTATACAGCTTGGGCCCCTGCAGAGGTGTGGGTTTAATCCCCAACTTAGCACAGTGGATTAAAGAATTCCATGTTGCCCCAGCTGTGGCTTGGATTCAGTTCTTAGCCCTGGAATGTCCCTACACTGTGGGTGTGGCCATTAAAAAAGAAAGGAAGGAGGGAAGGAAGGAAGGAAAGGAAAGGAAGGAAGGAAGGAAGGAAGGAAGGAAGGAAGGAAGGAAGAAAGAAAGAAAAGAAAGAGAAAAGAAAGAAAGAAAGAAAGAAAGAAAGAAAAGAAAGAAAGAATCAGTCCTTTGAATTTGGTGAAGGGATTCAGTCTTCAGAGGTCTGAGAGCTGAAAGGTCCTCCTCACTATCTTAAACCCTTAGCAGCTCACGCCTGTGTGGAGCACGCGGGCAAGCAGCTGAGATGGGCTCTGGCAGAGGGGCTCGGGAGAGGGATCCAGAACAAGCCCCTATTCCAGGCACATTCCTCTCATTGAAGGCGGAGCTAGGACTAGGGAGAGCGTGGTCCAGCCTGGCAGGGTCCTCTTCCCATCCTGACGTGTTCCCGAGATGTGGCACCTCAGCTGCATCCAGAGCCCCTTCCTCTTCCTGAGCCTCTTCCCAACAGTGCCACGTAATTAGGATCCCACCCATCCTCCAAGACCAACTCAACCCCAGCGCCTCCCTGAGGCCACTGCCTGTCCTTCCCACTTCCTTCCCCTCCCAGGTCTCTGGTATCTCTCTCTCTCTCACTCATAAACACAGCCGACCTCTCCTTCACCTGTTCTCCCCTTTTCTCTTTCATCAGTGGGATTCATTTGTCCCACAAACACATATTGAGCTTCTGCTGTGTGTCAGGTACTTTTACTAAAAGCTGGGAATACAGCAGTGAATGAGATGAACATGGTCCCTGCCCCTGCAGAGCCTGAGATCTAATCAAATGGACAGAAAATAAACAAGAAAGAAATTAGAATAACCCAGCAATGCTGATGCTATGGAAGAGGCACCCTAGGGGCTGGGTTACTTTAGTAAGAGTGGTCACAGACCACCTCTCACAGGTGGTGATGTTTAAGCCCTACGGGAAGAGAAGGAGCCAGCCACCGAATTGGGGCTGGGGAGGAGTCTAAGCAGTGGGATCAGCACACTCAAAGGCCCTGAAACAGAAGCAAGTAGGGTGTGTTGGAGGGGTGAGATAGAAGAGGCTGGGGGTTGGCAAGAGATGTGGGCTAAGGGGCAGACAGGCCAACACATGCAGGTCTCTGCTAGCAGGGTAAGAATTATGGAATCCATTCTAAGGGCAGTGGGTGTGGGGCAGAGGAATGAGATGATCCAGTTCAATTTTTTTTCTTTTTTTTCTTTCTAGGGCTGCACCTGCAGCGTGTGGAAGTTCCCAGGCTAGGGGTCGAATCAGAGCTGCAGCTGCCAGCCATAGCCACAGCAATGCCAGAACCTTAACCCACTGAGTGGGTCCAGGGATCGAACTCACACCTCCGTGGATACTAGTTGGGTTTGTTACTGCTGAGCTACAGCTGGGACTCCCGAATTCATTTTTAACAAGGCTGCTATTGCTACCATGGGAAAGGGGATAAGTTGGGGCCAGGAGTAGAAGCAGAGGCCAGTGAGGGGTCAGAGAAGTAAAAGGAGCCACAGAAATCACAGCTGGCGGGTGGGATGAGGGCTGAGGGGGCAGTGAGGGCCATTGGTGGACAAGGGTGAGGACCAGGAGTCAGTTCAGGAGCTGCTAGGAAGACAGTGTAAGTGTGTGGAGAATCAGGGCCTTCTCATGCCGCCTTCCCAAGGTCTGGCCCAGGGCCTGAAAGAGGGCAGCCTTGAGCCCCTGTTGAAGAACCTGGTGAGACAGGAGCAGAGGTGTGGATAGAGGGATGATCTCATTGTTGGGGAGAAAGATGGTGGGCTGGCCATGTCCCTGACAGGGCCCAAGGCCACCCCAGGCTCACCTGTCTCCTCTCTCCCCCAGGTCTTTCTTTGGGGCATCAATGAGCCCCTGGCCAATAACCCCAGCCCCATGGTGGTCGTTGCCCGGGTGGTTCCCAACTACAAGGAGTTTCAGTGAGTGGGGCCCGGGTGGATATGGGCGGGGAGATGGGGGGAAGGGTTGGAAGTTGTGTGGAGGCTATATACCTGCCCTCCCCATGAGGCTCTTCAAACCTCCTCAGTGGAACCGAAGTCCCAAGAAGCTGCCATAGCCCTGGAAAGAGGCAGCTCAGACCCTTCACAAGAGCAGGGTTGCGGGAGAGAGTGAGCATACAGAGGAGAGGGGTCCTTGGCTCCTCCAAACCGGCCTCCCCACCTCCCACCCACCATATCCCTCCCACTCTAGGGCCAAGGCACCATCCATCCAGTGCTTGTCCCCAAACTTCATATCCTTTCATCCTGCCTACAAGTCCCCTCCCTCACCCTCCTGGAGGTCTCCCTGGCCCCAGCCCTGGCTCGTCTCCCTCATACCCCAGCCTCCTTGGGGGTTTGGTGGATTCACAGTCCTCAGGAGGGGATGCAGGCTAGTGAAGTCAAGGCCACAGTGAGTCATGGGGAAAGGAACCTGGAAGCTGCAGGTCATCTTGTAGCCAAGATGAGCTTTCTCAAGGCTTGGGTCAGCCATTGGAAGGACCAGGGTCCACCACCCGTCTGGGTGTCCAGACGTGAACTATGCAGGTCACTGCACTTTCCTCTCCCACCTCAATCCAGAGCTTGTGTGGGATTCCTCGGCTGCCGGGCCTGGGCACAGAGCCAACAGTGCTGGATACCCGCAGTGCTCCTGTGCTGACCCCTGTCTCTCTGCCTCGCCAGGGTCAATCAGGAGAACCAGGACCCGGCATCCCTGGGGCTGCCTATCACCCAGCTCTCCTTCCCTATCCCCTCCGTGATGAACTTCGATGTCCCTCAGGTTAGCCGGAACGGGTGCCCTCAGGTATGGCTCTTTCCCTCATTTGCCCTCTCAGTGGTCCATTCTTTCTAGTAACGCACTCACTCACTCCTTTGTTCACTCGGCTGTTCACTTGACTCTTAAGGGTTTACTTGTGATAGAACATGGTGGAAGATGATGTGGCAAAGAGGGTATATGTCTTTATGACGGGGCCACTTTGCTGTACAGCAGAAATCGACAGAACACCGTAAATCAACTGTAATAAAATAATTACCTAAAAAAAAGTTTACTGAATCCCGCCCTGTACCCAGGGCCTTGTCTGTCCGTGCTGAAGCTGCCCTCGGGGATGCTGAAGATGAGGAAGACAGGAGTGACACGCGTGAAAATGTTAAATATCAACACAAGATAATTATAATTAATAACCAAGCAGGAGGGACTGTCGGAGCTGTAAAAGTCAGAGGAGAGAAGACACAAAAGGACACATATTGTAGGATTCCACTTAAATGTGGTACCTGGAATAGGCAAATTCATCGGGACAGAAAGTGGAATGGTGGTTGCCAGGGACTATGAGGAGGAGAGAATGGGGAGTTACTATTCTTCAGTGGGTACAAATCTTCTATTTGGGATGACGAAAATGTTGTAGAAATAGACGGTGGTGACAGTTCTACAACACTGTGAATGTACTTAATGCCATTGAATTTACACTTAAAAATGGCTGAAATGATAAACTTTATGTCATGTATATTTTACCACCATAAAAAGATTACTCAGAGCTGAGAGGGATGTGAAGCCTGGGTGATGGGGGCAGGTGTCCGGACATAGGACTGCTGAGTTTTTAATAGGGGAGGGTTGGCGCAGGGCGACTGAGAACAGTAGGAGCACAGGTGTGGAGATGGGGCTGCACAGGACACGATGAACATCAGGGCTGGAGAGGAGGGTGGCGGGTTTGAGTACGCTGGGGCGGGGGCTGTGCAGGTTGGGGCCAGTCCAGGGGGATGGCCTCACTGATCTCTTCCCATAGCCTGCACTTCATGGGAACTTGCCCCACGTGATGGTCCCAACATGCCGAGAGGCCTTGAGGAAGATAAGAGTGCCTGGGAGGTCCCTCCTGTGGTCTGCCAAACTGTTCACGCCTGGCATGGCAAATATAGAATGAGGTACCCCTACGGAGCCCCAGCCCTCATTTAAAGGCAAAGACATTTGAAGAAGGCTTAGACACGAACAAGAGTGATGGAGGCAAGGAGGGGGTGAGACAGAGGGGGACTCCGGGGACAGAGGCTCCAAACCTGAACCAATCCTCGGCCTGATTTCCCCAGAGTCATTTCACACATGGCCCTGCATTTGCCCAGAAAATTATGAACAAATCAGCAGGCAGTCCCGAGGGGCAGGAGGTGCTGGCTGCTTTAATGAGTGAGCCCCCTCCCCATTCCAGGACTTCTCTAGCTGCCTTTGCTGCCTAACTAGTCTGGGGTGGGGTGGGGAGTATCCCCAGTGCCTCTTGCATGTGTGGGACTTAAGGCCAGAGGTCCAGTGACGGCAGGACATTTGCTAAAGGTCACCCGGCACCATGGCAGCCAGTACAGAGAGTCCAGGTGCCAGCAGTGAGAGGACAGGGGCAGGCTTCTGTGGCACAGGTGGGGAGAGAGGGGAATGGGCAGAGCCTTACCTGGAAGGGACACTAGTCAGCAGCTCACACACACCTCTGCCCTGTCCCCTCTCTAAGCATCAATCTCCTTGCCTCCGTTTAGGGGGTAAGGGTTTGGACTAAGTAATTTCTAGGACCTGCCTCTCTGACATCTTGGGGTGCTGTGGTGTCCCACCAGTGGCTCACCAAGCCAAAGCCTGGCAGACCTGGGTTTGGCCCCTCTTCTGTGATTTACTGGCTTTCTGACCTTTGACAAGCTTCCTAATTCCACCAGTTCCTGATTCCTGCCTTATCAGGCTGATAGGAGAACATATGGGGGTAACCTGTGCAAAACATCCAAGCTAAATGGGTTCAGACCCTTTCAGAGCTGCCAGTGCCCCCTCTGAGGCCAGCCTCACCATTGTTCTTGTTACATTTGGCTACAAGTAACATAAACCCCAACTCACATTAACTTCAACCCTAAGGATATTTATTGTCCCACATCTGGTGGGGCCCCATGTAAGACGGCACCAGAATTGGTTAATACTTGGGCTCAGCATCCTCCTCAAGGACTCAGGATGTTTGCAATATCCCTCCTGGATAAACAGCACATGAGGGAAAAATTTTCCTGGCACCCCATCCAGACAGGACCAAGACCAGAGGAAGAGAGAGCCTCCCTTTCCCAGTGTGGTTTTTATGAAGAGCTGGCAACCTCTCTTCCAGCTGCCCTTCGGCAGAACCTCCCACTGGGTCTCATGCACTTCTCTCAGCCAAACATGGAGGAGGGCCATGGGTTATCACCCTGCCAATAGCAAGTGCCCACAGAGGTAGAGAGGGAACACCTGGACCAAAGCAGGTTCTTGGCTATGAGGAGGGAAGGAAATGGTTGAGTGTCTCTTTTACTCCTCTTAGAGCCTAGTGGTGATGGCAAAACCTGAACTCTGATGAGTTAAGGGATAGGTGAGCCATTGAGCTGGACCTCACCCAGCCTGTGGGATCCAACATAGGGGTGGGACTTAGGAGTTACCCTGCACCCTGCACCCTGCACCCTTAAGGGGAAACACTGCCCAACAGGTGGCTCCTGCTGGCTTGGCCTCCTCTTGAGCTGATAGAATTCCTGGATGATGAAATACAAGCAGTGGTGAAAAAAGCTGTCAGTGCCCAGCATAATCTCCTCCTTGCTCAGCCCCACAGCCAGTCTGTACCCAGGCTCTCATGGGGCCCCTTCCCATCCCACCGACCTGGCCGAGATCTTCTCTTGCCTGGACCACTGCAGCAGCCTCCACTTGGGCCCTTCCCATCCATCCTGTGACAAGTGGGCACAGAGACCCCCTTGCCCAGGGTTAGGCCCTTCTGGCCCCCTTGTCCCTACCATGGACAGGACAGAGCCCTCACTGCCAACCAAGTACACAAGGCCTTGTCCCCTCCAGCCTCCTGGTTCACTGCCCCAGTTTACCCAGGCATTCTCTGGCTCCACTGTGTAACTAACTGTTCACACCCATGCTGTCCTCTCTCACTTGCTATAATCTCAACCTGGAATGGCCTTCTACCTTCTTACCTACTGCCTGATCCCTAAGGTCCTCCCCTCCCAGGTTGGAAGTCAAAGCTTTCCCCTCAGACTTTCAGCTTCCACAACCCACAACTTGCTTAGGCCTCTGCGTGGATCATAGAAGTGTGTATGCACGCGCGCACGCGTGTGTGTGTGTTCTATCCATTTGGAAGACAGCTCCAGAGGGAAGCAGGGTCTCGCTCTAGCTCTCCCATATGCCCTGCTACACCCCAGAGGCCACTAGCCTGGAAAATGCCCCACTCAGCATTTGCTAAGTTCAATTGATTTGAACTTTTCATCTTCACAGCAAAATAGCCACTTTCTCCTTCAACCCTCACAGTAGCCTTTCAAAGCAGGAAGCATAAGATGTTTTCTCACTGGGCATGACAAAATCAGGTCCCAGAGAGAGGAAGGGACTTGCTGAAGGTCACACAGCAAGGTTGAGGCAGACCTGGGCCCAGAGCCAAGGTGTCCTAGCCACCCAGCATCAGCTGCCCCAGTAGCTCTGCTTACAAGGATGGCCACTGCTGCATCTGAGCAGAGCAGAGAGCTGCGGGTGTGAGTGTGGGTACTGGGGGCCCTGGGGAAATAAGAGGAGGGCCCTTAGGCCCAGGAATGAAGGCCCTGTCCCCAGGGAAGTCAGGTCTGCCTCAGTGGCTGGGGTTAATGGCTTTGCTGAAGATCATAGCTGAAGGTTAATCACATTCCTTAATTCCACAGCCTGCCAGGGCCTTTCCCATTAGCATCTGTGAGGAATGGCTTCCCTCCTCACCGTGTCCCCAAATACACACAGGCCTGCTACCAGCACTTTCACTGGGTCCCTGGAATCAGACTCTGAAGGTGGTTTAAGCTTGATTCCTTGCCCCACCCCATACACGCACAAAAGAGGCTGATCCTCCTTCCCCAGTTCTAGGTCTGAAGGGATCTTTCCTGAGGGATTCATTTGGGAAACCCTTTAGGGAAGGAGCTGTCCTTCCTGGACAGGCAGACACCGTCTCTTGCTTTGTAGACTCCATTTAGACACATTAATAGGCCCTAGAGAGGGCAGCCAGCATCCATTAAACACCCCTCTTGCTGGGTGGGAGCAAGAGATGGGGCATCTAGGGCTGTCACAGGTCCTCCTTGAGTGCCCTAGTGTCTGCCAGATGGTCCAGGCTATGTGGATACCCCCCCAGGGACTCAGGAGAAGGGGATGGGCATGATTTGACCCTAAATCCTGAAAGGCCATGCTCAGGTACCCTAGAAACCAGAGCAGCTTCGTGGTTGCCAAGTGGCTGTCTCTGAGCTGCCACAGAGCCTGCTTTCAGAAACACTCTCATTGCCCCTGTCACTGTTCAGGGCCCCCTGGCCCCAAAGTGACTGTAGCTTATCTCTCCAGGGGCACAGGCAGACACAGCTGAGTCTCAGGCTGGTCCTGGGAGAACGGGAGCAGACACATTAGTGTGACAGGCATCAAGGCCTTGCCACGACGGGGGGAGTGGACCCACACTGATATTTCACGATCCTGCATCAATAACTCCTGGAGCCGGTGGTACATTTGTGCTGACCTTTTCCGGTGATGACGATTCCCGCAGGGGAGCAGGAGGTGGGAGTGGCTGTCACTGTTGCTGACAGCCCCTGGCTGAGGGCAGAAGCAAGGCAGCCACTTGGAGAGTCTGTGCCAGTAATACCCCACCCCCGGCCCTTCTCAGTGTTAGGGCCATGCAGGGTTGCCTGCTGGGTGCTACAGGCTAACACCCCAGTCTCATTCCTCACTCACCACCTTCTGGCCTTTGCAGCTGCTGGACCTCCTCCCCCTGGAGTCCCTCCTCATTCCAGGGTCCACACATGCCAGGCTTGGTGCCACCTCCACATGTTCGCTTAGGCCATCCTCCCACCCAGAATAACATCCACGCTCCCTTGAGCCTACCACATCTTGCCTCAGAGGCTTCCTCTGGTCCTGCTTCCTTCAGGCTTTTCTGATCACCCACAGGGATGTCTGATAGCCCCTCAGATGCTCAGATAGTTTGGTATAATAAATGCTGTCTTGTTTCATTTTTTAAATATTACCCACATGTATGCCCCAACTGCTGGCTTAGCGTGCCATTAAGTCCCCCAAATGCCCTATTGAAGACCTGTCGTGGCTTCTGTGAAGGGCTGGGAAACTTGTACAGGGCAGAGAGGGGCTGGCAACAAAGGCAGAGGTCACATCTGCCTTGGCGTTTATGATACCAGCAGCCGTGGGTGGGAACACTGGTGCAACTCTTTAGGGAAACAGTTTCCCCATGATGACTCAAGTGCCTTGAAAAATAATTTTTAATTCAGCATTTCCATTTTAGGTACTTATACTAAGGAAATAATTTAAGATACACAGTGATATATTAAAGAACATTCAATGCAGTGTTATTGAACAAATGCGAAGGAAGAAACCAGGACACTTAGACATGACAGAATATCCTGCAGCTACTAAAGTTGGATAATTACTGTCACTTAGGACTCTGGATAAGCTTAAGTTTTAATGGTAAATGAAAAAGGCAGGATGTTAGGATGACAAAATAGGCATAGGAAAAAATACTAGAAAGAAATATACAGTCTTATGAACAGTTGTCCTTAGTATAGGAATATGTTTTTGTTTTCTCACTTTTCTACTTTCTGGTATTTTTTCAAAATTTATTCATTAAGTGTTTGTTGCTTTTATAATTAGAACAAACATCTGCGACATATATAGACGTGCATACAACCAAATATACGGACATCCTTTGATTTGGGAGATACTGTAGCCTCACTATCTGCTCCCACCCTCTCCTTTCAGCTGTCCAAGCCTGGGGGACCCCCTGAGCTGCCCCTGTGGAATGAGTCCTTCCTCTTCCACGGCCGAGACGGAGCCACCACCTTCTCAGGGGACACAGCCCTGGTGCTGGAGTATTACCCCTCATCTTCAAGTAAGTGACCCTCGTGGCCACACTAGGGCAGCTGTGCACCAGAACATGTGTACTCAGGGTGTTCAGACCATGCTGCCCTACTTCCTGCGGGAGCAGGTGAAGGAGCCCCCCCCCCCCATTCTAGGGCATGCAGACATGTTGGGGAGTGCCTGGCTGGCTTCCTTGTCCAAATGGCAACACTGGGGAATGGGCTAGGACACATGAGCCCTGTATTTATACCAAATCCGTGAGTTCCTATTACACCACCACCCCTTCCCCATGTGCCTGTCCATGAAGAAGGAGGGGATGGAGCCCTCAGAGCTTACAGTCTAGTGGGGAGACAGAATTCAGAGACCCAGTGATCCACAGTCATAGCCACACTATAAGAGTGAAGCCCCCAGAGGGGAGAGATAAGGGAGATCTATATAAATACTGAGAGACACAGACTGTGTTTAGAGTTGGCCTTGAACTCAACAAGCTCTGAAGGGCAAAGGAGGAGGAGGGGGTTTGTACAGGGAAAGGCCAGGAGGCAGGAAACAGTGAGGGATGGTAGAATTAGATGTCAAGTACCGAAGGATGGGCTCCAGTGGGGCCTCAGACGCTGGGATCCAAGAAGCCTGGGCTGGGGGCTTTGGCAGGAGCCCCAGCTGGTCCTTCCCCCACAGAACCCTGGACCCTCAGAAAGCCCCTCGGCATTTCCGTGCTGCCACTAAAGAGCCACTTATACCAAAAGATGCTGACAGGGAAAGGCCTGAATGGGCTGCGTGTGGAGAAGCTCCCCATCACCGTGAGTACCCCCCACTCTCCCAACGGTCCATGGCTGGTCCACCCCTCCCCAATTGGCTCCGCCAACACAGGTGAATCTGGCTTCTCCAGGGCTTCCACCAGGTCCCCCACAAGGCATCTGACCACTGACCACAGGTGTGAGGAGGACCCCTAACACCAAAGTTCAGTCTTGGACTTGTGATGAAATTGCCCCCATGCAACTTGGGAGAAGCATGGGGAGGCCCTGTGGGAAAGCAGCAAGAATTCAGACTTTTAACGAGCCAAACCTGGGTTCAAATCCTGACTTGCCCTAGTCCTCACTGTAGAACCTGGGGCATGTTACTTAACCTCTCTGAATCTTAAGAGTACCCATCTCTCAAATGAGTACAAGATGCTGTATGTGATCTCTCGGTATAGCTAGAGCCAGACTGTCTGGTTCTACCACTTACCAGCTTGCATGACCATGGAAAAATTACTTGGTCTCAATGCCTTAGTTTCCCTGACTATAAAATGGTTTTGTAGCCATAGTACTTTTCTTTCTTTCTTTCTTTCTTTCTTTCTTTCTTTTTTTTTTTTTTTTTTTTTTTGTTGTTGTTGTTGTCTTTTTGCCTTTTCTAGCGCCGCTTCTCACAGCACATGGAGGTTCCCAGGCTAATCAGAGCTGTAGCCGCTGGACTACGCCAGAGCCACAGCAATGCAGGATCTGAGCCGCATCTGCGACCTACACCCCAGCTCATGGCAACACCGGATCCTTAACCCACTGAGCAAGGCCAAGGATCGAACCCGCAACCTCATGGTTCCTAGTCGGATTCGTTAACCACTGAGCCACAATGGGAACTCCCCATAGTACTTTTTTCATAGTGTTGCTATGAGATTTTTTTGGAGGAAATACCTGTAAAGCACTTAGAATAGAACACGCTCTCAGTAAGAATGAAGACATCATTATCATCACTGTCTATTTCTTTGCCACCTTTTTCTCTAAAATACTTCTGGTCACCCTGACATAACAGACCTTAACACATGGGATCTTCCCAATCTGGAAGGAAGCAAGTCTGGAGGTGCTAGTCAGGGCTTCCCTGGGGTTGGGAACGGTGGTGGGGTGGCAGAGGTGGGAGACCAGCTCCCGCCTCCCTCCCACTCTCTGGGCACAGCCTTCAGCAAACACCTTCCTCAGGAATCTGGAACAGTGGGCAGAGTAGAGGCAGAAGCTGCCTGCCCTGGCCTGGGTGGCCAACTGCTTCCTTCTCCTCTCCAGAACACCAGGCTGAAAACCATAAATGGTGAGGCCCCCACAGTGGATCTCTCCCTCCAGCTACTTTCCTCGGAGGTAAGACTCTGAGTAAGGGGAGGGTCAGGGCCTGGAAGCCATGGGCCAGCTCTTGTAGCCCCTCAGTGGGTTCCAACCTCCCTCACGATTACTACCTTGCTCAGGGGTTGGGGTCAGGGGCTTTTGGAAAGAGGGGTCTGCTGTTTGGGGTGGAAATCTCTGAGGGTGATTGTAGGCTCCAGAAAATCAGAGGGAAAAGTGAGATTAGGAAGAAGACAGTTGAGAGCAGAGGGCCTCCCAGACCTGGGAGTCAGCCTCTATCTTAACCCAAACCAAGCCTGGCTCACTGGGATCAGGGTTTCACAAGGATGAACTAGGATATCAGCTTCTATTGCTGCATCGCCAACTACCACAAACTTTGTGGCTTAAATCAGCACCCACATATGAGTTCCCACTTCTGGAGGTAGGCAATCCAGCACAGCAAGGCTGAAATCAAGGTGCTGGCAGGGGCCTGTTCCTGTCTGGAGACTCTGGGGAAATATGTGCTCACTTAGGTTGTCATCAGAAGCCAGATCCCTGCAGTTGTGGGACAGTTTCCTTGCTGGCTGTCAGCTTGGGGGCCTCTCTCAGCTCCTGAAGGCCGCCCACATTCCTTCTCACAAGGCCTCCTCCATCTTTAAGCCAGCAAGCGTGTCAAATCCTCCTCACGCTTCAGAGCTCTCTGACTTTCTCCTCTGTCAGCAGCCAGAGGAGGTGCTCTGCTTTTAAAGGGGCTCATGTGATGAGGTTAGCTCACTCTGATAATGTCCCCATCTTAAGGTCAACTGTGCCATGTAACATAGTCACAGGAGTGATAGCTCATCATATTCACAGGTTTCAGGGATTAGGGCCTGGAATCTTGGAGGCTCATTTTTGGAATCTGCCCACCACTGTTGGGTTGGCCCAAGTAGAAACCCTCCCCGGGCCTGAGCCCTACCTGAAGGATGGGATGTCTTCCTCTAGCAGCTGTACCTGGGCTCTGAATCTGGAGTGGACTCAGATCATCCAGTGTACCAGACAGGCTGGGATTTTTCCATTTTTCTCTCTTTGGCACTGGGATAGACATGAAGCTGGGATGTAGGCAGTTTGTGGGATGTGGGATGTGAAGCTTGGGTGAACCCCAGAAATGCTTGCAGGGGCTGATGTCTGGATCAGTCCACTCCTGCTAGCTTCCTATGCCTGGAAAAATAGCCACCAGCTCTAGGGTAATACTTGGCCCTGTGACCTACCTGTAAAGAACACAGGGGGTTCCTTCAGGAAAGGTCTACAGGGTTTTTCTGGGAAGGTACCAGCCCCAGAGTATCTCCCCAAAGCGCCTCTGGTGGGGACTTGAAAGCTCCCATTAGCACTCTCCACTGTGGAATGTGCCTCATTGCCCTCTAGAGATTCCTCTCATTCTTGGTGAGAGGGAGTTTGTTAGATACAATCTGACACCCACCCCAACCACCACCATCACCACCAAACCAGGTACAGGACGGAGAAGTTACTGAGAAGGGAGGACACAGAAGCAACAAAAGACCCCAAGAAAGGGGAAGCAGGGTTCTTGGGAAAAAATGTTCCATATTGGAACTCAGCCCTCCGCGGCTTTTCTCAGGGTCTAGAGTCCATCAGTGGCCACTGCCAGCCCCTTCCTCACCTCCCCTTGCCTCCTAACCCTTCGCTGGGGCACATATGTTCTGAGGACCAAAAGGACCATCAAGTGCCGCTGGTCAGGGCCCTAGGGGACCCAGGCAGGCAACAGGCAGGTGGGCAGGACACTCCTCCAGTTGCCCAGGGGCTGGGCACAGAGGTCCCAGTGATGAATTATTCACTGGAGCTGTGCTAAGTGCAGAATTAATCCCTTTCCTTCCAGCTGGCGGCCTCACTAAATTATCCCTCCAAGTCATGCGGGAAAATGCTGCCGAATTCATTTAGCTGCTGAGTGTTTTGATCTGGGCCTTGTGATTTTAGCTTCCTCTTTGCCCAGCCCCCTCCCCCTGGAGGCGGGTTAAAAAAACAAAACAAAACAAAAAAAACCTTTCAGTAATGGATTTCCGAGAAGAAAGGAAAAGAAAGGGGATCAAGATTGGGTGTGTACCAGAAAAATAGTACTGGAGGATGTTCAGATTCTACAGCCAAGAATTCATACACACAGTCACATTTGAATACCCACCAGTCACGTGTGCACGGACATGCACACACACATACACACTTCTCTGCAAGACTGCACACATTTAATGCACATATACATGCTCCCACACACATGCAAACTGACACAAAGATGTTTTCACACTCGCATTGGCACACACAGAAGCGAAATCTTTTTGTGGTTAAACTGTTTCTTGGTATAACTATCCGAGAATTGGCCAATCACTGAGTCACTTTGATTCTAAAATCTTTAAGTCCAATTTGGGGGCCTGCATATTAAGAGCTAATATGTATAGACTTGGTGTAAGGTTCTTGCAGGCATGGCACCTGTTCATTCATTGTTTTATTCCATATATATTTGATGAGGACTAGAATTTTGGCTGCCCTTGTGGATTGCAGTGAGGAGAGGGAGGCAACCATGGAGCCCATAAACTTTGAATTTACCCTCCTCTGGCATGGACATGGCTCTCTGCTAGTATCTGAGCCCTTTTGGCATCCTCCTCCCTAAGACATGGTGGGAAAGCATTGATGAACAGATCAGATGACATTGCAGCTAAGTCTAAAAGGCGCATCCCTGGCTCCACTCCTCACAATCGCCTTCACTGTAATACCACCACTGTTCTCCATGCAGTTGCAAGTCTTGACTGAGCACCTGCTGTGAGGCAGATACTGTCCTATGGGTTAGGGATTTTACATTGAAAAGATAAAAAAAAAAAAAAAAAAAAAAACAAAGGCCCTGTCTTCATACAACTTGCATTCTTAAAGAGAAGGAAGGGTGGACTAGACAATGAGCAGATCAATTCATTAGTAGATAATCAGCTCATGATATGAGACCTGATAAAATGCAAACAGGGAGTTCCCTTGTGGCACAGTGGGTTAAGGAACCAGTGTTATCACTGCAGCAACTCAGGTCTGTGACACAGATTTCATCCCTGGCCCAGGAACTTCTGCATGCCATGGGTGCAGTGGGAAAAAAAGGAACTCAAATGGGGTGACTTGATAGGGAGTGCTCAAACAGGCTCTTTGGATTCTATGCGCTATCTGAGTAAGGTCCCACCAAGCTGCTGTAACAAAGAGACTGTGTTCCTTCCATCTTACTGTTCTACCTAAGGTGTGGTCCACCAATTTGTGGCTGGAGGTGCCCAGCCTTTATCTCTGCTTTCCAGCCTGTGGGAAGGCAGCACCAGACCTGGGTCCAGAACCATCGATTCTTCCATTGTTTAAATCAATAATCAAACATTGTTGCTCAAAGCTTCAAGAGCCACTGCCCAAAGCCTGGTGATCTTAGAGTCCTGTGGACACTCCACCAGCAGAAGGACTTGTGGTGATGGGCCTTTTAGGGCCCCTTGTCCACCTGGCTAAATAATTCCATCTTAGGGGCAACTCCTTGGGCATGGTCGCTGTGCTACAGAGAGGAAATACTTCAGGACAGATAAAAATGCATGTCCTTGGGGAAACAACAATTTAAAAAAATAAAAAATAAAATAAATAAAATATATGATAACTCAGTAAAAAAAAAAAAAAAAAAAAAAAAAAAAAGCATGTCCTATTTGTGTACCTCCACTTAAGGACACAGCTTTTTTCCTGCAAGCTTCCATGGCCTGGAGATTTGGGCAGAGGCCACCCTGGTTAATTGACATTTTTGGTGAAAACAGTTTCCCCACACCCACTGCTTCCGCATCACCCATTCTCAGACTTTTAGGAACAGGAACGTTGTGGAATTTCCAAATAGGCAGAGACTGCAGAGGTGTCTGGACAGCCCACCCTGGACAGGAATCTCCTTGATGCTGTCCACCATGGGTGATTGTCACAGCCTGTCTTCTTGCTCTGCCATGTCAGGGAGCTCGCTACCTCCAGAAGCAGCCTGTCCCAGGGCTCATTGGCTACGGTGCAGTTAATAGAAATGCTCACCCCACATTGAGCCACCCTTACCTCCAGGGTCCTCCCTCTGCCCCAGGGTCCTGGCTCTGCCCTCCCGAGCTGCAGTGCAAGCCCAGCAAGCTTCCTCCGAAGCCATCCAGCATGCTGGCAGGCAGACTAGCCAACAAAACCTGTGGTCCCAGTGAATGGTAAGAGAGAGCCATCTCCTGGTTTGGGATCTTGTGATTGACTCTGGCTCTATTGGTTGCTTTTTCCCTCTGGTGGAACTTCTCTATGGATACCTGCTGCCCAGAGTGATCTGCCTTAAGCTGGAGTTGTGGATGTAGATGAGTACAAAAAGCTAGAAACACACAAACACATCTGCATAGACACAAAAAACTTCCCTTTAGTGCCTGTTCTATAGGGGCTCACTTGGCAGTCCATTAGACTCTGAGAACCTATGCGCCTATGCTGCTCCACATATACCAGTAAACCCTTGGTCTCCTCCATTCCCCCTCTGATCTTGGCCTCTTCTCTTTGAAGAGTGCAGTCAGGTCCCCCAGGAGCCTGTGCTTCTCCAGGCTAAGCACCCTGCCTTTTTTAATGAAGAGGTCCATGGCATCCTGAATGCCCTCCAGCTTGCAGTCAGCTTCTTTGAAGTGAGACAACTGACCAGGTTTCCTAGGCTGACTATGTGGATTGGAGCCTGGCACGCACTCAGTAAGTGCTCATTGTGTCTGTTCCTGCCTCCTTGCCTGGAAATGTACCTCCCCATGAAGTGGGACAAATCCATGCTGTCATCTGGGTGTTTGGCAACAAGTCCCCTCTTGCAGCTGGGATTTGGGATCCAGAGTCTTGCCCAGGCAGGGTGCCAGGGTACCAGGCAGAACCAGCATCTCCCAGATGGGTAGCCACTCCTCAGCTCACAACCCTGAGAGATGCTGGAAGACTTGAAAACCACTGGTTCCTTGGATTTGGCACAGGAAGGGTGCATTTAAAGGCAAAGAGAAGGTGGCACCTGCTACTCCCCACTGAGGGAAGGGGCATCTCCCACAGTCCGTCCCACCTGACCTTCCCTTTCCCTTTTCCCCTCACAAGGTGGTGTGGGAAGGTCTTTGATGCCATGCAAAAGGCTGTCCTGGTGTTTTTATTCAGACCACTTACAAAACTCTCTCTAGAGACCAGCTCAGAGTGGGGACCAGTGGCTCTTTAGCAAATGTGGAATGGAGGGCAGGGGACAGGCTGAGTTTTGATGAAATGTTACAGATTTTTGGAAAATCAAACATGACAGCCCTGGGTTGGTCCTCAGAGAAGCCTTGACACAAGCCAGCTTCTTATTTCCTCACTGAGCCCAGCTGTCCAGAAGGCCCAGTGTCCAGGGTAGCACAGCAGCCTTGCCAGCCAGTTCTATCCTCTGGGAGCTCCTGTTCCACCCCCAAGACTCCAGCTCTGAAAACACTACTGTAAGGACAATGGTGAATTCAGAGAAAAATACCCTTTCCCCTCTTTCAACCTCACATCCCTGCCTGTCTTCCCTGCCCTACCCACAGGTCCCCAACCCCACCCTAAACCCCCTACCCTCCCTGTCCTCCCACTCTCCCAGGCCACATGGCAGGAGACAGTGGAACAGGTACCCTTCACAGGTACCCTTTCCCTACCTGCTCAGACTCTAGGCCCAGTTCAGGGCTCTTCCCATACAACCAAAGGAAGCTAGGGACAGGTAAATGAGACGGGGAGCCTGTGCTTTTCCAGGGCCAGCCTGGTCCTTGGATCACAGATGTTCAGCATTGGGGCAAGGTTTGCCATCCCATCATTAGAGGTTCCTGCCTGCTTTTTATAATACCTGACCCCAGAGTTCCCATCATAGCACAGCAAAAATAAATCTGACCAGGAACCATGAGGTTGCAGGCTCAATCCCTGGCCCCACTCAGCGAGTTAGGGATCTGGCATTGCTGTGAGCTGTGGTGTAGGTCGCAGACATGGCTCGGATCTGGTGCAGCTGTGGCTGTGATATAGGCCGTCAGCTGTAGCTCCGATTCGACCCCTAGCCTTGGAACCTCCATATGCCACAGGTGTGGCCCTGAAAAGCAAAAACAAACAACCAAAAATCTGAACTCTTCTCAGTAGTGCCTCATACCTTGGATACAAATACTCCTCCCCACACTGTCGCTTGATTCTCATGCAACCGTCCCCGCATCCTTCCTACCTCAGGGAGGGAGTTTGACACTCCCTCCGACCACAGGGTTTTACAGACTCTACTTGCTCACTTCTCATGACAGGAAGCTCATTACCTCTCAAGAAGCCTTCTCCAGCCTCTCTCAGCTTCCTTGCAAACCTCTTCCTCCTGCCTCTCTCCATTTGTCTCCCTCAGTCCTGCCTTTTCCTTCTTGAAACTGGCTTCAGAGAATTCAGCCCCCATGCCTGTGTCAGCCCTTGTGAATCGTTGTGTCATTTCCAGCCCGACCAACTCTCCTTCTTCTATTTGCTCTTTGTCACACTGGCTTCTGGTTCTCATCCCCTGGCTGTCTCATCTTGACGACATTCCTCTTAAAGTGTCCCCCCAAACTGTGGAGCTGAATCAGCTTTGGTGGGTAGAATAGGACCGTCACTCTCTTTCTGCAAACACATTTTCCCCTTTGGTGCAGCTAAAGTCTATCATTTGGCAATGTGCACCCAAAAGCCCATCCTTAGATCTGGGTTTGATTTTTTTTTTTTTTTTTTTGTCTTTCTGTCTTTTCTTTTTTTTTTTCGTCTTTTGTCTTTTTGTTGTTGTTGTTGCTATTTCTTGGGCCGCTCCCGCGGCATATGGAGGTTCCCAGGCTAGGGGTTGAATCGGAGCTGTAGCCACCGGCCTACGCCAGAGCCACAGCAACGCGGGATCCAAGCCGCGTCTGCAACCTACACCACAGCTCACGGCAACGCCGGATCGTTAACCCACTGAGCGAGGGCAGGGACCGAACCCGCAACCTCATGGTTCCTAGTCGGATTCGTTAACCACTGCGCCACGACGGGAACTCCTGTCTTTCTGTCTTTTCTAGGGCTGCGCCCGTGGCATGTGGAGATTCCCAGGCTAGGAGTCGAATCGGAGCTGCGCCAGAGCCACAGCAACGCCAGATCCGAGCCGCATCTGCGACCTACACCCCAGCTCACGGCAATGTCAGATCCTTAACCCACTGAGTGAGGTCAGGGATTGAACCCGCAACCTCATGGTTCCTAGTCGGATTTGTTAACCACTGAGCCGTGACAGGAACTCCTAGATTTGAATTCTTGATCTTCCTCTTGAATTCATAGAAAGGGGTTGTGATCCCTACCAGCCAGGAATGTTGTGAAAATTGAATGAGGGACAGTGTGGAAGTGCCCAGCACAGGGTCTTACAGACGGACATGCAGTAAAGGGAGTGCTTGCTATTGTTCACCTAAGTTGCTGACAAACATGCTGAACTCATCAGGGATGAGGACAGGACTCCTGGGGGAAGGGAACGACAGAGTTGTGCTAATCCATCACTCGGCGCCTGCCCCTCATGACAGCTGCTCCACCAGATTCACATCTATAAGGACATCAGGAGACCTTGTCAAGTGCTGAAGATAAACGTCACCAGCACCACATTTGGTCTCACAGCAGTTTTTCAGGGAATTGAAGAAATGGAGAAGAGACAGATAATCATCTCTCCAGAGGCCAGAGCCCTGAGCTGAGGCCTGTGGAGGAGAGAGAAAAAGACCTGCTTCTTGACTTGTGAGCTCTTAGGTCAGTGTAGGAAGGGTCAACCCAGAGTCATACTGCAGGCTCATCCCAAAAGTCTCACCAACCATCCTGTGTTGCCTTGAGAATGTGAACCTGTAACTCCCAGCCACAGATGGAGTGAATTGAGTCAGGATGTGGGTATGACTAAGAAACTGGACATTCAGGCCTTCTCCTGGCCTGCTCTGCTTTCCATATGAGCACAGTGCATAGCTGTTGGATTGAAGAAGAGGGAGGAGAAAGTGAAACAGGACAGAGGCTTCCAGACCAAACCTCAGAAAGTGGGTGCTGCTCTTGGCATTTTACCCAACTCAAAGCCAGACTACCATGGCCTAGACCTCCTTTCAGCCAAACTGAAAATGACCTGGTCTAGCCAAGGTCATTCAGGCATGAATTCATCAATCATTTATTAGATCGCTAACCTGTGCCAAGCAGGAAAGCACCTCAAAAGATCACCACTATCCATCTTGCTAAGAGTTCTAGTTGAGGTAAGTGCATCGAGCATACAGAGGTCAGGGAAAGGGCCATAGAGAAGCATGGTTTGTGCTCTGCCTCAAAGAGTAGCTTAGAAATGGGCAAGGCAGGAGAGCTTCTGACAGAGGGAACCACAAGTGCAAAGCCACAGAGGCCTGGCATCTCTGGAGTGCATGGAATGTGCGGAGGCTATCTTGGACAGTGAGACAGGAGGGTTAGATGGGGCCTAGATTGTAGAGGATGCCAGGATGCAGGGTTTAGACTTTGTTGTAAAAGGAAGCTAAGGAAGATCTTTGAGCAGCAGTAGGATATGATCTGACCTATGCCTTGGGTCTCTCTAAATATGCCAATGGGAAAGACTTCATGCAGAAAGACCAGGTTTCAAACTAACAAGAGTGAGCTAACAGGCTATTCCCTGAGCCAGAAACAGAGCTCCATTTAATACTAAAAACCCTGCCAGAATTTTAAAAAATCTTTTATCACTGGCTCCCCTCCTCTGACCCACAACTTGCTTTTAGATTAACCCCCTGACACCATTTTCTGGAGAATGAATCACGGCCCCTGTGAGGATTAACACTTGGGCCTGTCTTGGCTGGCAGACAGACTCAGAGCTTCAAACCCCACCACAGCTGCAAGACCACATGGTTTGTCATAAATGAGGCTTAGGATATGCAGGGGAGGCAGCAAGCCCTCTTGAAGGGAGTTGTCTGAGCCTCGCCTTCAGCTGAAGAGATAAGAACCTACAACTGCAGCCACAGGAAATGACAAAGCAGCAACTGATGGGGGATCCACTGCACTGGGCTCATTACAGTGCTTGCCAGCGGGCGAGACACCCTTATCAGGGAGAAAATTGCATCAGGCCTCCTGAATTACTAGCGATTGGAAGCAGATTTCTTGGGACGCACTTTGTTAGATACCTAATGAGCAGGATACAGGCGGGCAGAGCCCAAAGCCAGCAGGGCGGGGGACAAATGTCTTTGTTAAACAGAATTTGTCAGTTTCCGCTCCGGGCTCCCTGGGGAGGGTTCAGGGCCAGCTAATTGAATTAAGAGCCTCTGCGCTCCAGCAAGAAGGCTCAGGGCGGGGTGAGAGGCGGGCAGGATGCAAGGCGGGCACTTTCAGCACCGGGGACAGCAGCTGCAACCTGGCTAGTCTGTAATTGCCAGAGCAGGCTGGAACTGTTGCATTTTGCATGATCAGGGATCTAGGGGATGCAGTGGGTGGGAAGGAGGCAGACAATGTTAGGGAAGGAGGGGGAAACAGGTGACCCAAGAGGCCTTGAGCCTGTTATGCTATTGGCTTGGTCTGACTCAACAGACCCTCCTCTGCAGGCAACAATGAGGGCTGAGAATGGTGAAGAAGGAGTGTCTTTTCCCCACCATACACTCATGCGGTGTGGGGCAGCTGCAGCCCCACAAGGAGTGGTAGACTGGGTGCCGAGTCTGAGCCAGTGCATGGCTGTGCATCACTTTGAGTTTTTAAAGTAGGTCTCCAATTACAGCCTTAATGAAGCAAGACATGCTGCAGCCACAGAGCCACAGAGTGAGGGGCCACTTGTCAGCCCCAAGCTGCCTCCACAGGCCTGGCCAAGCCTGGCAAATAGATAATCAAACAAACAGACTTGTGGCATGCATCAGTAGTCTCTACCCCCAACCCCTGGAGGAAAGCTGGGGGAGGGGGTGGGGGAGGTGGAAGGCAAGGTGAGACCAGCCCTGAATAGGGAGCTCTATCTTCTCCCGACCCTGATTTTAGCATTGCTCCAACCCCCATCCTCCACCCCACCCACCACCACCTGCAGCCTGGCTCCTCCCTGTAGTATCAACAAGCCTCCTTCTATAAGAGCAAGGAGGGAAAGGCACAATCCCATCCCCAAAATGTGGACACACTGAAGCTGAGTCTGGACAGGCAATGATGACCCTAAAGGAAGGGAACTATTTGGGAGAATTTAAGCACTGTATGAGGCACTGTGGCCCTCTTGGGGTCCCTCACATCACACGACTAGAACAACTACCTCTGACCTTCTTTGCCAGGCCTGCATTATGTGGAAGTGTAAAGATTTTCCTATAAAAGTCACCCACCCACTTTGGATCCTGGCAAAGCTGATTGGGGCAGGGATTGGAAATGTGGGCAGGAGACATGTGGGATGGGGGTAGGGGCTACGGGCACGAAGCAACTGTGGAAGCAGATGTAGGCCAGTGTCAGCCATGAAGAGGGCAGAGCAGAGCAGAACCACTGAGACTGGCAGGGGCTGCAGGAAGGGTAGCCGGGGGGTCAGGTGGGCTGAATAGACTGAAGTTCATAATACTCTACCTGTCCTTCCCTTCTTGGAACAGCCCTCCTGCCCACAAGAGACCAGTGGGGTAGAAGCACTGGTCTGGACTGAGGGGTCTGTTTCATTTTTACTTATCTTTGTGATAGAATTAAATGGGTTATACATAATAATTTCAGAAGCCACACAAAAACAGTACCTGGTGGGTATCCCGCTCTGATCAGGGACCCCATAAGTGTCAGCTCTGGGTCCCTGAGTTGACCAAGCTGCTGCTGGGACCACACAGGGTGAATGCCAGGGAGATAGGCTGTGGGGGAAGGGACTCTCAGCAAAGTGTCCCTGCTTTCAGAACTGATGGGGGCTCCTCTGGAGACCTCTCCCTTGATTTCATTACGTCCGCTTCCTCCCTTAACTGGATTATATGGCAGTCTATGAAATCCAGGGTATAAAGATTGGCTTTCTGCCTGGAAATGAGGAGAAATGTCATTACAGGTCCTGAATCAGCATCTCACCCCAGCCCCAGGGGCCAGCCGGTCAATGGGGAATTGGTCTTTCCTCTAGCTATCCTTCCCTTCCTTCCCTCCTGCATCCAGCCACACACCCATCCATCCAATATACATTCTGTAGTTTTCCTGCTCCAGCCAATCTGGTGTTCAGCTGTTCTGAATAGGAGACAGATGCAGTGCTTTTCCCTATGTAAAACACGCAGACAACCAGAAAACCCCAAACCATCTGATTCTGATGCTACACAGAGGGTGTGTTCAGTGGGGAGCCTCCAAATGAATGAAAATTACTGAGAGAAGTGGGTGAGAGAGACAGCCAGGCCTAATACCCAGGGACAAAACAGCCCCAGAAGTCTAAGTTATGAAGTGCATTCCATGCCAAAGTCAGCCTCGGGGTCATCCAGGGCTTCAGTCAACAAGTACACTCATTTTTGGGGGAGTTCCCTTCATGGCGCAGTGGTTAACAAATCCGACTAGGAACCATGAGGTTGCAGATTCGATCCCTGCCCTTGCTCAGTGGGTTAATGATCCGGCGTTGCCGTGAGCTGTGGTGTAGGTCGCAGATGTGGCTCGGATCCTGCCTTGCTGTGGCTCTGGTGTAGGCTGGCAGCTACAGCTCCGATTTGACCCCTAGCCTGGGAACCTCCATATGCCATGAGAGTGGCCCAAGAAATGGCAAAAAGACAAAAAAAAAAAAAAAAGTACAGTCATTTTTTGGAAATGGATTTTCTGGTAGAATAAGTACTACGAACACAGTAAAATGGGAAAACACAAATAGAGTATGCTGGAGGAAGGGTTAGTGTCGATGGAGTGGGCCTCTATCTCAAAGGCAGGGCCTCTCTGAGAAGATCAAATCTGGGCTGAGCCCTGAATGATGAGAAGGGGATAGCATGTAAAGACCTGTGAGGCTGTCTGGGAAGAGAGAACAGCAGATGCAAAGGCCCTGAGTCAGGACAGAGCTTGGCTTGTTGGAAGAAAGGCAAGGACAATGTGATTAGAGCCCAGGGAGCAAGGGGCAGGTGGTAGGAATGGACAGAGCCAGGAGGGCAGGGCCTCCTTGAACCACAAGGAGGAAGGGTTTGGGGAGTGTAAAAGGCACACTTGTGGTACAGAGGCTTAGAGCAATTTTTCTGCACCTTCTCTTCCCAGAGGCCAAAAAGCTTCTTGACACCAAACAACAACATGGTTCTGCCCATCCTGGACCCCAAGATCTTAGACGAGGAGCTGGATACCATCCATGAATCCGGGTCCAAGGCCACAGTGAGCTCCACGATTGGTCTCAGAACATCCACCTCTGAGGAAGCAGAGGAAGAGCCTCAGGTGACTAAGATGTTCCGGAAAATGGTGAGTGTCTCCCCGCAGAGCGAGGAGAGTCAGAGTGGGGATGGGATCCGAGGAAAGGGCTTGCCTGCCACCTGTGGGCTACTCACTTCTCAGGTGGTGAGTGGACCTCCCCTTTGGGACCTCCATATGTGAGTCACCCTAAACTGGTGGAAGATGTAGATTCCTCACTTTACAGTTTCTTTACCTTCTGAATGGAATTTCCAAATGATTTCTTTCAAAACAAACCCCTGCAACATTTGTAAAACTGGGTCCCTCTGACTCAAATAGTCATCAACTCAGAATTTCCTTGAGAGCTCATCCTCTGAGTAAGAGGAAGCCCCTAAGAGGTTAGTTTTAATTTCTGAAAGAGGAAATTGGGACAAAGTAAAGAGGACACCACCTTTGGTCTGTGCCCTTGATCATGGGAGTTGGTATGTCTTCCTGTCCCCAACTGACCAGTTGCTGGGAAAGGGGGGCAGGTAAAAGCAGCCAAGGTGATGCCTTAATCTGATGAGGGCTCAGTGCTGAGTCCTAGCCCCTTGATGCAGAAAGCTCCAGGGCAGGCCACCAGTAAGACAGTCCAGTCAAAGGCCCCAGTTGAGGTCATGCCCCAGTTACCATAGGTAAATTCATGTGTAGCTTCCTCCCTTCTTCCACAGCGGAGCCCATGGGGAACACTGCTCTGGAAGATCCTGAGAAAAGGCCTGAGCCAGGGTCACTGGCCCATAGGGAATCCCTTGGACCTCCTCCTCCCAGGACCTGCCCCCTTCCACTGACAGCCTCCACATCTTCCCCTGGCACTTTGCATCTTCCTGGAACATGTCCCACTGGATGAATAGGAAGGGTGCTGCCTGCTGGGTGTGGAGCACCCAGGATCCTCCCATGTGGCGTGCTCCTGCTCACCCCAAGCAGAGCTGTCCTTGGCAGGTGCCAAAACACTCACAGCTATTTTTCACCCCCCTCTCACCCGTCCTCCTCTCACTCCCCCTCTGGAAAGCAGCTCAGGCCTGACCTGCCAGCTCAGCCTTCAGTTGGGTTGAAAATAAAGATTCAGACGTGACTTTGGAGACTTCGGGCAGCATAAATAAGCCAATGCCTGCCGCCCCCACAGCCTGGCCTCTGACATCCCTCTTGTGCCTCTGAGCAGAAATAATGCAAGGGAGAAAGAAGAGGAAAAGACCAGAGAAGAAAGGAAGAGGGAAGGTGCTATGGAGGGGAAGAGCAGACAGGAAGGCCCAAGACAGGCAAAGGCATCCCCTCCCCTACCCAACGCCCCGTCCCCCTGTTGAACCCACTAAGCCTCCATCTTCACCCAGGGAGGCCCCTCCTCACTGCCAGATGCAGACCTCACACTGCTTCTGGAAGCAGGATGAGCTTCTTTTTTTTTTTTTTGTCTTTTGTCTTTTGTTGTTGCTATTTCTTGGGCCGCTCCCGCGGCATATGGGGTTCCCAGGCTAGGGGTCGAATCGGAGCTGTAGCCACCGGCCTATGCCAGAGCCACAGCAACGCGGGATCCAAGCCGCATCTGCAACCTACACCACAGCTCACGGCAACGCCGGATTGTTAACCCACTGAGCAAGGGCAGGGACCGAACCCGCAACCTCATGGTTCCTAGTCGGATTCGTTAACCACTGCGACACGATGGGAACTCCAAGATGAGCTTCTTATCTTAGGTGCTGTACCCAGTGGGACCAAGGAAGGAGCGGTATGAGCCCCACTCCTGGTACCATGCATGGCAGGCCCTCCCTGGTTTGGAGTCTGGTGAACATTTCTGCTGGGCAAGAGATCCAAGTCTGAGTTTAGATCTATGGGTCTTGGGGTCTGGATTATTTGAGAGAAATTAGAGATGACTTAATATTGTGTATTTGTTTGGGGAGGTAAGTGTAGGAAGTGTTGGAATGGAATGCATCAGAGTCTTCATTATGCTTATAAATCGCAACAGTGGTGATAATGTTCATGATGATAATGGGGGAAAGAAGGAGAACAAAAGCAGAGCTAAGAAGGAAAGGGCCTTTACCTATAGGATGGATTCACTACTTGGGCAATTCCAACACTGTATGTTTTTAATATCCTTTAATATTTAAAGGATAATAACTTGGGTAGTGAGTCAGCTAGTCTCAATCTTATCTTAAGGTTTAACCATGGAGATGAGAATAGACCGCGCTTGAGATGTCAAAGTTAGCCGTAAGGAGGAATTGTTTTTGAGCAAGAGGTTAAGTAAACATCGTTCGTGACAGAGGGCAGGAGGAGAAACAAGAGGGCCAAGGGCACTACGTCAGGATTTGGGGATGCTCTGAGTAAGAACAAGGGGGCTCAGGGCTGCCCTATACCATGTCAGAGACAGTGTGAGTGTTCCGCATGGAGACCTAATTCATGCCTGCCCTGTCTGGGTATCACCCAGCACTTCCAGTGGTGGGATGGTCCCTCTACTCCCCGCCTTGCTGGGTACCTGGCAAGGCCACAAGCACTGGCTCTCTCTCTGGCTTGCGGAAGAGTTAAGTACACTCAGCCACACCTTCCAGGCCTTGAACCAAGCACACTGGCTTCCTCATCTCTGGGCTTCAGGGCCCAGGCCAGGCCTCACCCAGCACATGTAGGTAAATGCCTTGGGGGCCATGTGATTGAACCCCTGGCTAGAAAAGGGCATCAGAAAGAACCATAGACTAATCCAGTCCATTCTCCTAATTTTACAAAGGATGGCAATGAGGAGGCCCAGCAGTGGGAGGACCTGCCCAGGGCTTCCTAACTCCACTACCCCATGGTGCCTTGCATACAGCTGAGTGATGGCAGCAGAGGCCCACATGCCCAGCCTGGACGCTGCGGCTAACCTGACACCACTGGGTCACTCAGACACTCACATGGTATTCGGGGCAGCAGGACAGTATTCCTATCTCGTCAACCCTGTCAGTCAGGGCACTACTCCTATCCTGTCGCAGGCCAGCCTGTCACTTCCTTGTTCTTGACTTTTGACTCCATTCAACTTACCCTCCTTTCCTTGCCTCCTTCAGTCCTGCACAACATCATTCCTCCACCCTGCTCTCTGCACAGATTTATCATGCTGGTTATTCCCACCTCTGACACTTTCCTTGGTTGGGTCCTAGAGACTCAGCTCCAGCTCCAGTCCCCTAGGCAGAGCCCAGAACGACCAGGGTAGAACCCAGACAAACACTCATGCAGCCAGTACTGCCCAGTCACAAGCACTAGAATGTGGGTGGGTAGCAACAGTGTACAGGTAGCATGTAGCATGTAGCAATGGGTCACTGTTCCATAGCAACCAAACAAAATTACATAGCAATGGGTGAGCTCATGCAACCAAGAGACAGTGACAAGCTATATATAGGACATAGTCAGGGAGCAGTGGCATGTAGTTGCATAGCAGTAGATCCAAAACGGTGCACAGCACTTCGGTACAGGAAGGTGCAGTCATGGAACAATGAGCACAGAACATGGCGTGTACAGTATAGAAAGAATCACAGAACAGTGAAAGATGCCTGACTGGCACTGAGACACATCCAGGCAGCAATGGCACTGTCCCAAGGTGTGTGACTCCTGGACATGCAGTCAGGGAGTGGCCACCAGCAACAGAGCCAGGGGGTACAGCAGTTTACCCCAGTGACATGGCAGTAGTTGTGCAGTGAGCAAATGATTAGCTGTCTCTCAGCTCTCAGCCATTGTATCCAGGCTGTGAGCCTCTCAGCATCCCCTGATTCCAGAAGTGCATTAGTCTGTGTCTGGTCTTATAGCACACTCCCGAGAGCCCAAGAAACAATTCTACTGCTGATTTCCTCCAGAGCTTAATAGGAAATTGACTATTTTCTGGAGAACCTTGGGAACAAAGAGGAGAGTAGAAGGGATATAGGGTCTGCACCCTCTCTGCAGGGAGGATGCCAAAGACACACTCTGCTGCCCTGGGGCCTGCTGGTCCATCCCACAGCCCCCTCTATGGGATGCCCCCCACTATATGCCCTTGGATCTGCCTTCATGCCTGGGTTGCAATTCAATCCATTCTTCCTCGTTTCATCCAGGACACATGATTTTGACACAGACTTTCAAGTGCCATTTTGTCGAAGTGGTGCAAAGCTCCAGTCCTGAGTGGACCCACCTCACTAGGGTCAGGTTCTTGTGGTTGTGACCTTGAGACAAGTGTAAGGCCTGGGCAGAGCTAGAGGAAGCCTTCACTTCCCTTCTGAGCAGCCTGGGGAATCTTTTTTTTTTTTTTTTTTTTTTTTTTTTTTTGGAAGAGGTAGGCTATTAAGTGAGGATAGAGAGTGAGGTATTAAGAGTCATCCCAAACATGACAATTCTCCAAGCACTAAACAACTTGCCCTAAACCCACCTCACTGTTTACCCCTACATGCCCTAAACCCACCTCATGCTGAGCCAGGCAATATCTTCTGACACTGGGTAAGAGCTGGTGACATGAGGAGCTCCGTGTAGCCTCCAGACAGGCCTGGCTCCATTCACAGGGGCTCATAAAACCCCTGCCACTGACCAGATTGTCACTTGCCAGCAGCTACATCAGCAGTTCCTCCAACCAGCCAGGAAAAAAGAACTCCCTACCCCTGCCAGGTGCCCAGAGCTATGCCCAACTGTGCAGGGGCCCAAAGCGGGTGGGGTGGAAAAAGCCAAGGCCCTGAGCTCTGGGAGTTCCCCGGCAGGCAAGAGCTACAGCAGACAGCCAGTAAATATTTGCCCTTTTCTCTCCCATCAACCCCCTTCCCTCCCTCCCTCCAGTTTCCCTCCCTCCCTCCTTTCCTCCACTGCTCAGAGGAGATTTGTGGCAGACCAAGGGCCCTCATACCAGCAGATGAATAATTGACAAGGGTTGTTTAAAGATTCAGTGGAGTTTTTCCAACCTCACCACACTGGAATAACTCATTTCCTTCATTCTGTTTGAAAGCCTCACCCCCTCCCTTCATCTCTCCCCTTCCTGGTCCCCACATGCTCTCCCTGCTCCCTGCATTACACTTTTGTTTCTCTTCCATCTTGAGTCTGCTGAACCCAGAGTGCTCCCGCAATCTCCCAGTTTCTTTGTGTCCCCTTCCCCAGGTTCCCGCATCCCATTTAACCTGGTAGGTTGACTCCAGACCCTTTGGACACCACTTCCCCCAAGAAAATGGGCCCTATTTCAAAGGTAAGGAGAGGCAGGAAGGCCAGAGAAGCTGTGGCTCCCGCTCAGATCACAGGAGTCCCTCCCCAGCCCAGGGACTGCTTCCCCACCAGCCAGGGGGAGAGATGGCTCTGCCATACCTTCCCAGGGTGGCTCAGAGCACTTTATGTCTCTGAGCCTTGATCTTTCCATCTGTAATGGAGAGCTGCTTACCCTGACTTTCCTGCCTCTCAGGGTCAGATGAGGCAGAGGCCTTCAGAAGGGGCTGGCAGTGTAGCAGAGACACCTGTGAGCCTGATCCTGCAAGTACCTGGCATGGCCCTATGGTGATCAACCATCCCTGTTTTCCCAGGACTTAGAACTTGTACTAAACCCGAGACAGTTCCAGGCAAATCAGGATGGGGTCATGGCGTGGGCCCTCCCATGCCCAGCCCTGCTCCTTTCAAGGTGGCTGCAACCTCAGCCCCCTCAGCACCCCACAGCCATAGGGCACACACCCTCTGCCCATCAATGCGGCTCCACCCTGCCCCTGCACTCACAGTGCTTTCACCACCTTCTTGAAGTGACCTTGAACTCCCTTCCCTGTCTGGGCTCCAGTACCTTCCTGTGTCAGCAGAAGAGGTTGGAGCAGATGTTCCAAAGGCCCCTGGGACTCCTGGGCTGTGACTGGAGCCTTGGTCCTGCCCCCAGGCTCTAGCCCAGGATGAAATCTGCAGCCTGGAGAGGCTGAGAGGCTCAGGCCTAACCTTGGATCCCTGGTCACCACCTGGTGGCAGGCAATGGGTCCTGAGCAGGAGGCAGCTGCCAGCAGTGGGTCGTCTGAGTATGGACACTATTCACGTCAGTGGCAACTAGTAGCAGGAGCATCAGCCCAGGGTAATGGCCTCACCAAGCCCAGGAGCCTGGGGTTGGTCCCTCCGCCACCCCGTAAGCCAGATGACACCGAACCCAACCTGGGAGGCAGATCACCCAGAACCTGAGAGTCTGAGCCCTGCTCAAATCTTTGTACCACAAGAGGCAGGGAAACTACAAGAGAAACAGAGCAAGACAGAGATTAAAGAAGGCACAGCCCTCTAGTGCCCACCTCAACAGCCTCCAGTCAGATGCCCTTGACTCAGTTCTCCCTACAGGCCACTAAGTGCATTCTGAAACATCACTGTCACCCCATCCCTCCTGCTCCAACACCTCAGTCTCCATCATCCCCAGTTCTACTGCCCAGTGCTTGTGGCTCCATTTGCCAGGTCAGTGTTCTGTCCCTGCCACTCTGCAAGACCCCTGTTCTGGCCCCCTGGCCTCAAGGCCCACCTAGAGACCTATGTTCACCACACACAAGCCCTAGATCCCGCTCGCCCTCCCGGCCCCTCCCAGGCCCAGCTCCTGCAGCTCCAGACCTCCTCACTCCTCCCCTGCACTCCTGAAGCCCAGGAGTGGTGAGCCCTGCATGCTGGCACTTGGGGCTTTCTAAAAATAAATCTTGTGAGGTGCACCAGCTCCCCCCTCCTCCTCTCCCAAGTCTGTCCTCCTCCTCCTCCTCCAGTTCCTACAGAGAAAAAGAGAGAGTGCATCTCAAGCATTTGAGGAAGGGAGGGGGAGGGAGATGGAAAGGAAGAAATAAGGATCCCACCCTGCCTGCGTCTCTGTTATCTTCCCCTGCAGACCCCTCCTCCCCCTCCTCACCTCACCGTAGCAGATTTGAGCTTGTCTCCGCCACTCAGGAGCTGTGCGGCCGTGGATAAATCACTCCACTTCTCTGTGCCTGTCTCCTCATTGTGAATTGGAGGAGACACCCCCCGCCCCCGACGCCCGCTTCTGTGGGCTGCGGGGAGGATTAACAAGAGAGTGGATGACAGTGCATTGGCAACTGTAAAGGGCTGTCCACTTTGCAGGAGGCTTATTAATAGTCACTGATGGGGGTTTTCAAAATGGAGAATAAAATGGGAAAAGCACACAGACTCCAGGCCTCCCCACTCTGACCCCTTCTCCAGAAGGGCTGTTCCCAGACCCCTGACCCACTTCTCCTCCCTCCTTCCCCCCACCCTGGAATCTCCCTGGTGGGCCATTCTCCTCCTCCATCCATCACCTGGGACTAAAGAGATTAATAAACGAGACTCATAACTCAGCTACTGGGATGCAGCAGATATTTACGGCTCCGTTTCAATTTGCAGAGAGATTAAGTGTTTGTCGATTTATTGTCTTGGTGTGTGTGTATAAGCAGCTGAGCAAGGCCCCCTGCAGGTCAGCTCCCCTCCCCCATGCCCCATACTCTCTCACTTTCGGGCTCACTACCCCCCCTCACATCATCCTGCATCCCTGCCGGGTCCTGGAGCTGGTGGGGAGCCCAGTGCTGACCAGCCCACAGAAAGCCACTAGCCATTGGAGTGGGCTTGTTTTTCTGACCACCTTGACCAGAGGGGCAAGTGGCCTTGGTCCCAGGAAAGGTTCCCAGGGCCCATGGAACAGCGTATTAGAATGGGAGAGGGACCCCACCCTTAGATGATTTAGGGGGCCCTTTCTGGGCCTCCAGGCTTATCTTTCCCCACAGAGCAAAGGGTTCAAGGGGTAAGGCGTATGTGCTCCAGAGCCCCAGCACCATGATCTAGACCAGTCTTTGTGTAACCAAGACCCTAGGACTCCCTGCCCACAAAGTCTATCCTCCCAGGGGTTAAATACTTTCAGGAACAGCTGTTTGGAGGGAGGGTGGGTATCTGCAGGGCGCCTCCATGTATGCCCTTGTCCTGGGCCTCACAGGTAGCAGGGGCATATCCAGAGATGGGGAGGCAAACTTCCATGCAAGTGGCCCCCAGCCTAACTGGGGAGGAGCCTGCAGAGGCCAAGGGACAGGAGACAGCCTGGGGAAGTGGGTGAGAAAGGGGCGCCACCCCAGGGGCTGAGGGGTAGGAAGGGGAAGAAACTCTGCCCCAAGTCTGATCACTGCTTGAGGAGCCAAGAAGGGGGCCCGTGAACACAAGGAAAAAAATATTAAGTGCTTCCCCACCCCCACCCCCTGAGCTGCTCCCCTTCCTGTTGACTTAGCAGTCACACAGTGCACCCATTTGTTCATTCATTCATTCAACTAGTTTTTTGAGCATTTACTATGTGCCACGCCCTGTTACCTCCCCCTGTAGACTCATCTCCTCATTCGTGCAGCTGTGGCAGCTTTAAGCCCGATCTCTACCACTCAGGAGCTGTGTGACCCTGGATTAAGTCGCTCCACCTCTCTGGGCCTCCTCATCTGTTAAGAGGGGGAAATACTCTCCCCTTACCCAATTCCTGAAGCTTTTGAGAAGATTGACAAGAAGATAGTGAAGGGCCATCCACTTTGCAGGAGGCTTATTAATAGTCGCTGCATTCATGGAGCCCTTGAAGATGGAGGGAGAAGTGGGGAAGCACAGCGCACCCAGGGCTTCCCTTCTGAACCCTCTCCAGAAGCTTGTCCCTAGGCTAAGTGGCAGAAACGTATACAGATCCCTGTCCTCAGGAATCCTCCATTCAGCCAAAGAGACACATCTGAAATCAGTGAAGGAGGGTATGGCCAGGACTGGGATGCAGTCTGCTCAGGGGATTGAAGGAGCACAGAGGGGAGTTTGCCTAACCTACCCCCAACCCTTTGCATAGAATGCCAGGCAGGGCGCACAGAGGGCACTGTTGTCGTAGGTTGACCGTGATTTGCTGGTACAGGAGAAGTGTAGGTGGGTGAGCTTGTTCCTGCAAGAAGAATCTGTTAGGTGGAGATTACCTGTGTGTGTGCGTGCCTACATGCGTGTATCTCCATATCTCCCAGGTGGGATCCTGACCTGGGATCTCACCGAGAGATACTGTGGGGCCCCCAGGCTAGTCCCTTCCCTCTCTGGACCTCAGTTTCCTTGTCTGTAAAGTGGGGAGAATACCTCCCTCCAGTGAGGGATGAGGAAGTCTTAGTAGGGTGAGGAGGGAACTGATGGGTGGGTAGGGCAATGGATTGGCCCAATCAAGACCTAGCCCCAAGTACCGAAAGACTGGGCTCAGAGGAGATATGCATGAAAGGGCCACTGGGGCAGAGTCCTCACCCCCACCCCCAGAAGGAGAGAAAATTAGCAGCCGAGAGAGCACTGAATAGGAAGGGTATCCAGAGACCTAAGGTCCAGTTTCTATTCTGCCGTGACTTGGGGGGGCCACCCTGGCTGACCTCCTTCCCTCTCAGGGTCTCAGCCTCCCCTGTGTGGAGTGTGTGTCAGGAGGTGGGTATTGATGATTTCTCTTTCATCCCGGCAGACAAGGCAGGTGGAGGAAGGACGGCCTCCTGGCTCTGCTCCTTAGTGAGACGGCTCTTGCTGCCTGGTATCACTGTCCATCTCGGTGCCTTGATTAAATGGTGGGTGGGCGGGGCAGGAGTGCAGCTCTCTCTGTAAATAAAGCCAAGATGATGAGGCCATCAATTGCTGAAGGCTCAAATCATTGACTGGTGAGGGTGGGAGGGGACTACAGAACCAGGGGAAGCTGGGAGAGAGTTGCTAACCTGGGAAAAGGGGCCCATCCCTTCTGCAAACTGCCAGATTAGCCCTCCTTTTAATAATATGAATTATATCCATCAGTCGTTATTGAGCTCTTACTCTGCTCTCAGATCCTTGTCATAATCTTGTTTCATCCTTGCACCAATCTGATGAAGGATATACAGTTATCATCCCCATATTACAGTTGGGGAAACTGCTGGGAGATCAGTAACCCTCCCAGGGCCACAGAGCAAGACTGAGAGGGAGCATTCATCGATCCAGTGCCCATCTGGGGTCTCAGCCCAATGCCTGCTCTTGCAGCTGCCTTGGCCAAGCCTCATGATGCAGAAGAAGTCAAGAGCCTGATGAGTTTGACTCATCATCATCCCAGCCCATCTGGGTGGGAGGGCTGCCTTGGTATCTATTAAATCCCAAAGCAGAGCTCTGTGGTGGCACCCCAACCCCACCCCAAACCTGTGAGAATGCATGTGGAGGGCTACACACCATGTTTCCTATACCCCAAATAACGGAAAGTTATAAATCAGGCTGTAGCCCACAAACGAGTAAATATGTCCTATTCTTCTACTCCAACAAGTATATCTTAGAAACCACCCCAGAGAATTCTCAGATTCCACCTTGGACCCTGGGGACATGGGGAGAGCAGCTCCCAGCTCCCTGCCCCTGGCGCCCCCATCTCTCACAGGAGATGTCCCCTTTCCTTCTTACCCAGTTCAGTGTCAGTTCTACACCCTAATGACCCAGTGACTGTGTGAGGCCTTTTACCTGCCTGAGGGTGCACCCTCCCCTTTAGGGGGACAAGCCTGGAAGCAGGAAGAAGGGATTTGGGGTCCCCAGCACTGAAGTGTAGTCTGGAGTGGTACTCAGGCTCTGGATGGGCATATGCCCTTGGCCCCACTAACTCCTCTCACCCCTTGAGGAGGGTGTGGCCCTAGGAGGGCCAGAGCGGGACTCTTATAGTACATAGGACCCTGGGCAAGGGCCCTTCTAGTCCAGGGCTAAGGGCACAACTGTCCCTCCCCCAGCTCACTGACTCTATTAGGGTGGACTCCTGAGCTCAGATTAAATGCTTTTCTGTACAATCCAATTTCCTCCTGACCTGGACTGGAAAAGCCCAGCTCATGCCCACACACACACACACACACACACACACACACACACACACTACATTCAGTGTTAAATATCCAATCAGGCCCAAAGATAATAGAGAAGGGCCAGTTCACTCCCAGTTTAATCAGATAAAATACCCATTCATCGCTCCTCCAGCGGCAGACTCCCCTCCTCAGCGCCTCCAGAACTGAGTAGGTGGGGGGGTGGGGCAGGAGGGGCTACAGGAGAAGGGCTGAGACGCCAGTGGGGAACTGTAGGCCAGGAGGAGGGAGTTGAGTTTGTGGGCTGTGCCTTTAAATCTTCAAGGTGGGGGGTGTGTGGGGGGGGGACACACAGCATTGCCCACAGGGGACTAATTATCCTTCAGCCTTTAGCCGGCTCTTACTCAAATAGACAAAAGGGGACTCAGCAGCCCTGATGGGGCTCAGCTTCTGCAGCAGAATTTTTTTCCTCTCAGATATGCAAATCCAGCTCCATGTGGTGGGCCCTGGGGATGGCTGGATAGTGGTTCAGGGATTTAGAAGGGACAGAAAGGGCAAGGGCCTGGCGGCTGGACCGCCCTCAGACGACTGGTTTTAGAGGCATCTCAGCTCCCTCCTCTGGCAGGGTGGGGAGCCCCTCTGAGCCCTGCTTCAGCATAAGGGGGAGTGTTGTGGAGGCCAAGGTGAAGGCCCCTCCCTCTTGCCTTCTCCTTTAAGTGATGGGGGCTCCCATGGAATGCCAGAGGGGCTCCCTCAGGAAGCTGGCTTAGGGTCTAGGAGCCAGTAGTCCAAATGGAACTCTCCTGCCCACTTGACCCTCTTTGCCCTAGGACACTAGCTACCAGGTATGTTGCCCCTGCTCTAAACACTTCTAAAGCTCCCTCACCTGAAGCACGAGCCCTTCAGCCTCATGTGACCGCTGAAGCCTGTGCCCCAACCCAGAATATTCTACCCACACCCAACCCTAATATACTGGCTCACAGCTCCAGGCCTTTGCTCTGCTTTCTCAGCCACATATCCCCTCCCCGATCCACACTCTGAGGGACCTGGCACACAGTAGGTGCTCCATAAATGGGTCCACAAGTACATAAAATGCCCCTTCCTAAGAAGCCACCTGGTCCAGGGGAGAAGACAGGCCCGGATCAGAGACAGGAAATTTGCTTCCTGACTCCGCACCCAGCCAGCACCTATAGGAGCCTCAGTCTTTTCAACTGTGAAATAGGAATAATGGTAACACTTACCCCACAGGCTGGCTGCAAAAATCTCCTCATGGCACCTGGAAAGGGTTCTGTGAGACACGAAGGGCCTCTGGTTCCTTAACATTCGCAGCAGGATGTGAAGAGAACAGTATGGGAGAGTTTAGGGCTTTGGGGGGAGTCCAGATTTCCTTTCTCTCAGCTCCTCCGAGACCTTCGTGTCAGACAACCATCGGCCTCTCTGTTAGGGAATCCATTCCTCCCGTGTGTATGGTCTTTTCCTTACCGGTCCCAGACTTTGCCAAGACCTCTATCAGTATTCGATCTTACTGCCTTCTCAGCAGGAGGGGCTTGGGGCCTGGGCATTAAAAGTGGGAGGGGATTGGAGTTCCTGCTGTGGCTCCAACCAGAATCCATGAGGATGCGAGTTCGGTCCCTGGGTTAAAGATCCAGTGTTGCTGCAAGCTGCAGTGTAGGTTGCAGATGTGGCTCGGATCCCGCGTTGCTGTGGCTGTGGCGTAGGCCAGCAGATGAGCTCTGATTTGGAGCACCCAGGAACTTCCATATGCACTGGGTGTGACCTTAAAAAAAAATCGTGGGAGAGGCTGGATTTGTCTTGTGGGGCAGCAGGTTAAGGATCCCATGTTGTCAGTGCAGCAGCCTGGGTCAATCTCTGGCCCAGGAATTTTCACCTGCTGCTGGTGTAGAAAAAAAAAAGTGGGAGGGGAGCTGGTAGGACTAGAGGTGTGTTTGGGGAAGGTCTGACTAATCAGGGTTTTCATTCTGAGCCTAAACCCTGGGCCTGAGGTGAACAGAGGCACTGGCACCCGCCAAGAGACTGGGTAGAGAGTGAGCCCTCAGGCAATGGGAGCACCCCCAAGAAACCCCTCCTCTCACTGCTGCCTGCATCTCTGAGGGCCAGGGCCCAGGGGTATTCCCAGGGATGAGGAGGGCGAGTCATGAGAAAAAAGCTGCTAAGCCAGCTGAGAAGGGGCCCTGATGGGACCAACTGCCTTGTGGCTCAAGCTTCCAAAGGTAAAATGTAATGCAGGTTTCCAAAGCATTGCCCAGGAGTTGGAAAGCAGAATGCTTTGTGAAGCTATGGAGTTAATCTGGAGCCTGGCAGAAATGATCAGTTTCTAGCATTTCAGGGCTGGGCTGGAGGCAGGAAGGGTGAACCAGCCAGAAAGGATCCAGCTGCTGAGGATGGGGGCAGAGGATATAACGGCCTCTTAGAAAGGATCCAGATGGGGCCAGAGAGACAGAGATGAGGTCAGTGAGCTCCCAGAGATGGGGACATACACCTGCCCATCCCCAAGTACCCTGAGGCATTGCCCAGCCATGCCAGCCTTCCCCAGAAAGCCCTGGGAGTCTGCGCCTTCCAGCTCATCAGGCCTGGCCATTTGGAGCAGAGGACCCCTCCCAGTGCTGGCTTTCTAGGGGCTAAGGTGAGCCCCACCTCCAGCTCCTCTGTCACCCCAGTCCCTCCCCTAGGCACTATCCCTCTCTCAGTTCCAGATCATTTCAGCCTCCCTGAATCCCCCAAGAGGCCCAGATGTCCAGCCTGGGCCTCCTTCCCCCACACCAGAGACCTTATAGGTGGCCCCAGGATCTCTGCCCACCACAGCCCTACTCCAGAGCTTTTTCCCCCAGGCCTGGGGAGGGGACATTGAATGGGAAGCAGTGGGCCCCTACTTTCACAGAAATGATAAGATGGGGGAGGGTGAAAACGAGAGTCTAGAATTCAGGTCTAAAGAGCATGCTTATCTATAGAGATGATGCTCTACTAATTATCTCAATTCCCTTCAGCCAAAGATGGCCAAGAAGGTAGGTCGGGGCATCAGAAAGTGGTGTTGGAAAAGGACATAAAGGACTCAGGGTCCTGTTAGGTGATTCAGGGGAGAATTCAAGGACATAGGGCTTTGCTCTGGTTAGATGCTCTCAGGAGGGGGGATAATTCTATGAGTGAGGATTTTAGTGATTCTTATGCAGAAGGCAGGGGAACAATGAGGCTGCAACTGTCCTTGGTAAAGAATCAGTTGGGGGAGTTCCCGTCATGGCGCAGTGGTTAACGAATCCGACTGGGAACCATGAGGTTGCGGGTTCGGTCCCTGCCCTTGCTCAGTGGGTTAACGATCCGGCGTTGCCGTGAGCTGTGGTGTAGGTTGCAGATGTGGCTTGGATCCCGCGTTGCTGTGGCTCTGGTGTAGGCCGGTGGCTACAGTTCCGATTTGACCCCTAGCCTGGGAACCTCCATATGCCGCGGGAGCGGCCCAAGAAATAGCAACAACAACAACAACAAAAAGACAAAAAGACCAAAAAAAAAAAAAAAAAAAAAAATCAGTTGGCACTCACATTAGCCAGAAAAGGCTGCTGTCTTGTCATCTTTGTGGTTTGGACAATGTTCATGTTTCATCTGTGTTCAGACATGATTACACAGTGGCCTTTTTTTCTTTTCTTTTTTTTTTTTTTTTTTTTTTTTGTTGTTGTTGTTGTTTTGTCTTTCTGGTCAGAGAGTAGCTGTGTCTGACGCTGTGATATTATGTTCAATAAGACAACACCATGGTCTAGTTTTGTGCACCAGACCAGCTCTTGGCACATCAGGGGCTGCTTCTTCCAGTGCCAGGCACTGCGTTTGACACTGGACACTAATTCTTCTTCACTATAGCCCTCTCCCCCTTGCACAGATGATGAAACTGAGGATCAGAGAAGCCAAGTGCTTGGCAAAGCCAAGAGTAACTGGCAAAACCAAAACGTGAATGCTGAGCTCCCTGGCACCAAAATCTCTTGCATCTCCCTGTCCTTGGCCTTGAGGCTGAGCCTCCCACTCAGGGCCCAGGATCCTAAGTTGTGTCCCCTCAGGCATGTCAGCTGGCATCTCTTACTGCAGGGGCTCAGCCCGCCTGTCATGGGCCAGCCACAGTGTCAGCAGCAGCCACAGTGTCAGCAGCCACTCTGGCTCAGGCTAGTCCCCAGTGCCTAGAGGTGTGAGGGGTAATGAGGGCCCGTAATTAAGGTTTCTGGAGACATGGCCGGGAGATTTATAGACAGGCTTTGTCAATAACTGCTCGCAACTGCAGATCCAGCGAGACATCGATAAGTGCTCGTTACAGCTTCTCCCACCTCCCTGCCCTGGCCCCCCTCCACCCCCTCCCGGGCCTGTCAGCCAGCCTGTTCGCAGCGCCTGTGTACACAGGCTTCGCTCAATTAATTTGCACTTGTTGGCACCATCTGTTCTTTTCATGTGTTTTTATCAGGAGTGTGTGGGTCCTGCCTCCTCCTCAGATGTGCTCCAGAGCAGGGACATGGCATCCTCCTCAAACTGGCTCTGCGGACGGGGGCACTGTCCCCTCCCTTGGTCTAGGACTTAGCTGAAGGTGGAGCTAAGTCTTCCCCTTCCTTCGTCTGCCCCCCACCCGGCCACCTCTAGTCCCTCACCCCGGCAAGCCATGGCTGATCTGAGGCCCTTGCAGACCACTTCTGAGGCTGAACCCACCAGGCAGGGCCTTGGCCCTCCAGTCCAAATCAAGCTCCCCCCGCCCCAGAAGGCCGGCTACCCTGGGGGCCTGAGAGGCAGGTCTCCAGACCTTGTCCCAGCTCTAGTTCCCACGGCCTGAGATTTTCAGGTCCCTCCTCCAAGAACAGAGACATCCTTGGGCCATAGCGTAGCAGGGGGCTGAGAAGCCACGGTCAAGTATGTTTCCCATGAGCAGCATGGGTCAAGAGTGGGACAGAACCTAGACTTGCACAGCCTCAGGGAGAAGTGGGCCATGGCCTGGTGGCTCCAGGATGCCAGGGCAGGTGGCCCACCCAGAGGACTGAGAAAGGGCAGCATCCTAAGTTTGTCCACCCATGGCCAGCACCCCATCCCCAGGTTCTTACCGGCCAACATCTCAATCCTACTCCTCTTGGAGCCACCCTTTCCTCCGAAAGGTCTTGACCCCTTCCAACACTGAGGGACAGTGCTTCCTGCCCTCTACACAGACTTCAGAGATGGCCTGGCTTTCCTGGCCCTGAAAGGTGACAAAATGCTCAGCTGCCTCTGGCAGGAAGGTGCTATGGGAGGCCAGGCAATTTCTTGCCCTCTCTGGGCTTTGGTGCCCTCTACAGCTCTTTGGGTATGTTTACCAGGTAACCAGGCCTTAGCCTGAGAAATTCACAGTCAAGCGTGGTGCCAGTGTCTAGCTCTAGTCCAGCCCAGCCCCTTGACTAGAACAGGCTCCACACTAAGGCCTTGGCCTGCCATTCAAGGCCCCATGACTGGGCCCTGCAGTCACACAGCCTCATCTCCCACCGCCCTCCTCACCACACATCCTGACTCTCTGCACCTCATCCACTGGGCCTCTCACCTTCGCACCTTTGCACCTGCTGTTCCCTCTGCCAGGAACCTACCCCTTCCTTACTCCTGTACCACCTGACACACTTGGTGGACCTGAAGGCCAGCTGGGGACAGGAGATCCAGCTGCATAGTCCGGGCAGGTGGTTAAGAGAGTAGACTCTGGAACCAGCTCTCCTTCTGGGACAAGTTTCCTGACCTTGTCCTGCTTCACTCCTCCTCTGTAGAATGGGTATAATGGCAGCTGCCTCATTGGGTTACTGGAAGGATGAAGTTACATTGATCTATTCAAAGTATTTCGAACAGGGCTGGCCCATAGTGAGGGTTTCTAGTCCGGTTCAGGCTCTAGAAACTCACAAAAGGAAGCTGGCATCTTTTCTAGCCAAATGGGGTGGAAAAGGCTTTTGTCAGGAGGTGGATCAAGAAAGGATCTGCAGAGACAGGGTGAAGGCGCCTCCATCCTTTTGGTGGAGGAACTGCAAGGCACAGAGGCAGGACAGAACAGAGCCTCTGTTCTTCCATTCAGCGGTTCTGAGGTTTCAGGAAGCAAATGCATGTAGGGGTCACTGGCGGAAGGGGAGCTGCTCTATGAGGCTATGGAGCGTGGGGCCAGGTCACATGGGACCTTGACCACTGAGCTGGATGAATAACCCCACCCCAGAGCCACCAGTCTTCTCTGTTCTCCCCTCTACCTGCTCCCTACCTCAGCCTGGTGCCTACCCTGCTTTCCTGGACCCCACAGAGGAAGGACATCTCCCAGCCCCGCAAAGAACCCTAGTCTTTACACAGCAACTTTCTGCTATGCCTCACCACGCTTCAGGGTGGGGGCTCCTTAGCACCGATTTTTTGAGACCAGGCAAGTCCCACTGGGCTTCAACGGGTATGTTCAAGCCTTTGGGTACAGCTTCCCCTCCCTCCAAGCATCCCACACGTGCTCTGTGTCCAGTGACAGAGCCCCCGAGGGCTCCACTCAGTTTCCCTCCTGCCTCCCACCAGAGCAGGGCTGGAAGACAGCCATGTCGGGAGCCTGGCTGAGCACAGCAATGCCTCTGCATGGTACATTATTGATGGGGCTTCTAATTGTGCGTTTCCCAAAGTCTACAGGCTTTTGATGAAAAATTCATGGCACGCCTGAGGATGGGAGCAGATTCAATCGATTGGCAGTGCAGCGGGCCTGGGAGCCTTGGGCCCCTCTCAGCGAGGGGGCAGCTGAAGGCTGGGCTGGGAGGGGGGCATAAGTCTGGCTTTGTCTTTATCCCAGGCTTCTGCCCCTGGGTCTTGGGACAGGGGATGTACACACAACAGCCCATATACCCTATGGGGAGGCAGAAGGGCAGGATCAGGAAGGTCTAGGCCCACATCTGGGGTGCCAACTGGGTGGGTGATGCCACCGGAGAGGTTGGCCATCCCCATCACAAGCCTTGTTTCCATTTCCCTAGAATAGTATTGGAACCTCCAGGGCCTCCGTGAGTCCCACAGAGGAGGGACTAATATTTCCTGAGCCAATCACATGCCAGGCACTATGCTTGGAACTTTTCCCCATAACCGCAGTACATCCCCAAAGGCTCCAGGAGATGGTGCAGTCACATTTTCCATCTCACAGAGGATGAAACCGAGGCTCAGAGTGGGACTCGAACACAGCACTGAGCAAACTTGAAACCCACTGTCTTTCTATGGCTCCCAGTCCCAGCCAACTCCCCTGCCCCATCCCTATTAAACAGAGGAAGAAACCCCATTAAAAAACAGTGAACTCTCTAGGGTCTTAAAGTAAATTAAATAAAAAATGAGGCCTACAGAGGAAGAGAGTAAGATCCCCCCTACACCACTGACAGAGGCCAGAGACCCCCAACCATATAGAGTCCTATGCTAGCACCCAGCAGCCAAGGGTCGGGGTGCCTGCTTTTGAAAAAGGTCAAGCTAAAAAATAAAAAAATAATAAAAAATAAAAAATAAAGGAGTTCCTGTCGTGGCACAGCAGAAACGAATCTGACTAGGAACCATGAGGTTGTGGGTTTGATCCCTGGCCTTGCTCATTGAGTTAAGGATCTGGCGTTGCCGTGAGCTGTGGTATAGGCCACAGATGTGGCTCAAATCTGGCATTGCTATGGCTGTGGTGGAGGCCGGTGGGTACAGCTCCAATTGGACCCCTAGCCTGGGAACCTCTGTATGCCACAGGTGGGGCTCTAAAAAGACCAAAAAAAAAAAAAAAAAAATCTGTATGTCTTGGACTTTCCAGGCAGGGATGATTCTCATGCCACTATTGAAACCCCAGAAACCCCCTGTCTTGGACTTTCCAGGCAGGGATGATTCTTGTGCCACCGTTGAAACCCCAGAAACCCCCAACATTCTTCTATCTATTCGTTAAACAGATCAACAAATATTTATGGAGTCCCAACTTTGTTCAGGAATTTTGCTAGGTACAGATGAGGGGAGTAGCTATTAGGAAAGGCTTTGGGACCAAACTTGCCTGGGACAGGCTGGACCCAACTCAGCTGGGGAAAAGCCAGACAGACCCCTCCATGCCCTAGGTGGGTGTTTCTGCAACCCAGGCCAAGGGCAGTTAGGGCAGATGGCTCTGCCTTAGTGACCAAGGCCGTTTCTAAGTGGCGAGTTGCCTTGTTTGGGTTTGTTTTCCATTCGCTTCCCAGTGAGTTCCTTTTAAAAACATCCACCCATGTTGTCTCAACTGAACTAACAGGAAAGGAATTTGTCCAGACTATCAGGAAAGCAGAGATGGGCAAGCCCAGGGGGCAGGCGTGGGGCCCTAGGCCTCTGTGTGCAGCTGCAGGAGAAGAGTGAGTCTAGCCTGGGTTGCTGTGGAGGGATTGCTGAGGGTGCAAGTGCTGCAGAGAGGGGAAGCCAAGGGCCAGAAACAGGAGGCGGCTGAGGGGAAAAAGGAGGGGGAGATTGAGGGTATGGGGTAACCAAGGGGCAGAGACCACGGAGATGGAGAGGGGAAGCTAAGGGGAGACTGAGGTTTAGATGCAGGGCAGGGGGAGGCTGAGACTGGGGTTGAGGAGGCAGAAGGCCAGAGCCATTCAGGACCTTGCCCCTTTCCTGGCCTCCTGGCCCCCTAGCCCTTCCAGGCCCTGCCATCTCCTTGCAGTTTTCTGGCCAAGGAATGAGCTAGCATGATTCTAGTCACCCCACCCAGATGCCCCCACCCTGAAACAATGGGGAAGTGGCCCCTTGGGCCTGCCTGCTTCCAGCTCAGGGCTGGGCTTGGTCACTAGGCAGGCACTTGTTGTAGCAACAGTCCCTGAGGACCCATCCTAGGGAACAGAACTGCTAGCAGGAAAGATGGGGGAGGCAGAGTCCCCATCCGCTCTGGCCCCCAAGGCTGCCCCAGGCCTCCTTGACAGCTGCTCTGTAAGTCTGCCCCAACACCCACCAGTTCTGGGAGCGTGGGTTGGTTCACCTAACAGCCAGGTGTGTTGGGATGTGTTGCCTGGCAACCAGTAAAAGGGTTCCCAGAGCAAGGTAGAGGGAAGATTAGAAGATCAGGCCTGCAGGTGTTGAGCCCTAGATGCCCGTGTTCACAGGAACCTTGGGTAGGGCTCCCAGTCCAGGCCACCTGAGCCCACACCCACGAACCCAGAGAAGGAAGAGAAAAGGACTTCCAGAAAAACTCAATAAAGTGATCATTGTTTCCTGCTAAGTGGGGCCCTGGCGCTGGCCTCTTGGAGGTCCAGGCCTACATCCTAGAAAGTAACCAGGCCTGGCTAGCCTGGAGTGGTCAGACCAAGAAGTCTTATTTGTAGGGCAGCGCTCACTAGGGCTCTGAGGGAGACCAGTGAGGCAGATAGGGGCATCCAAGAGGAAATGAATCAGCCTCAGGCAGGGGGCCTGTGTTGTCTGGGTTAGTGATAACTTTCTCATTCAGACCCTAGTCACCAAAGCATTTTTCTTTCTTTGTGGCAAGAACTCAGAGCACACTCAGCAGGCATCATCACCCCAGCCTGCATGAGGAGGCCTAGAGCAGGCAAGCAACTTGTCTAAGATCATATAGCAGAGATGGGCAGAAGCTGGATTAAAATGTAAGATTCTAGACCCCAGCCAGGGCTCTCCTAGTACCCGCATGGGGCACTCAGAGACGGCAAAGCTCTAACTAGGGAGAATGCTAGCAGAAGGGGACCTCTGGGAAGGGGTTCTTTATGAGAGAGTGAGCAGGGTTCTGAGGCCAGGGCTGGGGTCTGTCCCTTCATCAACCCCCTGAGTGCCTGGCTCTGTACTTCCCTAGGCTGAGGGCAAGGGCCCATCCCAAGCTGAGTCCAGAAGAGGCAGGACTCTGAGCCACAAACCTGAGAAGGAGTGATTGATGGCTGGGTAGAGGTAGCCCAGGGGATCTTCCTGGAGGTGGAGGGCCCAGAGTGGAGCCCTGAAGGTTGGCCGGGTTCTGGGAGGCCTGGGAAGGGAAATGGGAAAGGAAAAACAGAGCCTCTCTAGGAAGCCCCTCCCCCAAGCCAGCCCCACCCCCAGCCCCATTGTCCAGACCCTGCTCAATTAGCTGGCCTGGCTCCTGCAGGGGCCAATTAGGCAGGGGCTGGGGTCAGCAGCCAAGGCCTCGCCACCCCTCAGAGCTTCAGTGTGCTAAACACAAAAGCTTTCTAGGCGCCATCTCTGCAGCAGCAGGAAGGAAAAGAAAGAACAGAAGAAAGGGAAAAAATCACTCCTTTTGTTTTCTTTGCTGTAACCTTGGGTTGAACAAAGAAGCAACTGCCTCCAGCTCAGGGAACATGTTTTAAACGGTAATTTGCACAATTTGCTTGCGGTTGGGAGGCTCAGCTGACATCAGAGATATGGACTAAACAAAAAATTGCACAACGTGAGAGCTGTGAGTTTCAGTTTTATTTGGGGACTTAACTGAGGACTATGGCCCAGGAGACCGCTCTCAGATAGCTCTAAGGAACTGCTCTGAAGAGGTAAGGAGGGAGGCCAGTATGTCTGTGATTTTGGAGAAGGGGTACGTGCAGTCACGCACACATCTCGGTAGAAGGATACTGCCAGTCACAAAGAACAAACATCTTAGTTGATGATTTTAGTGCTTTTCTAAGTATGGGAAGATACGAGAATCTGGATTCGTGTAATTTTTTCCTGAAAACATCTAACTCTCTGAGGGCTTGTTCTGTCAGTTTTCCCAGAGCACAGAGGGCCTCATTCCTAATTTTCACCCTGAATTCCTTTTAGGGTATACTCTAGGTAGACCTGGATGGGGGCAACATTTTTTGTTTTCCGCTTCCCCCGTTTTGGTCATAAATTTGACCAAGGTTTGGGGGGTATTTCATGACCAGTTTGTTCCATGGCACTAGGCATGTGCATTCCTAGGTCACTCATTCCAGTGATTTCAGGGAGAGATCACTCAAGTGCTGTTACCTAGACTAGGCCCTGTTAACAGTAGCCCAAAGTCTCTGGACCATGCATCTAACTAGTCTGACTAGTTACGGTCCAGGAAAAGATTATCTCTTGTTGCTTCTTCCCATATCTAGAATTACACTATTATAATCACTGATCTTATCTAGCACTACATATTTGGTCAATTGTTTCAAGTTGCCTAGTCATCATTTTTATTGGAGACTCAGTCACACGTTGTATAATACAAGCAACAGTAATTTTGTAAAATAGGCAGAATATAAGTAATATAGCTAGTAGCAGTAATAGGGTCATAAATAAGAATTTTAGCCAAGAACTTCCATTAGGTGCCATCCAGTATATTCCTGATCATCTGACCCAATCTGTTCTGTACCAATCGTTATCTTTAAGGTAAATGATATATTGGCATTGTTCATAAGCAACCAGTCCTATTTTCTAGTGTTATTAGGATGATTATCCTTAGTATAATTTAACTATTTCCAACCTAAGGGAGGGGGTGTCCCTTAAACAACAGAATAGCCTGGCATAAACCATATCAATCCATCCCATAACTGAGGGAGGCTCGGTCCTAATGATTAGGAAGTTGTATTCTTTGACTGCAATTGAGGTAATTTCTCTGATTGAGCTTGTATAAATTTAAAGAAAATTCATGTTTATGGTCATGGTCAGAACCAGTATGACTGATTGGCCAAGTGAGTCCCATCTAATGATAGGTGGCTCAGGAGTTCCCCAGTGGTTCAGTGGGTTAAGGATCTGGAAGTCACCACTGTGGCACAGGTTCAATTCCTGGTCCAGGAATTTCAACATGCTGCAGGCACATCTGGAAAAAAAAAAAAAAATAGTGGCCCAAACAGAACTTCAACTTCTTTCTTTTAGAATAAATTCCCTAAGGGCCATCCAATTGGAGCCTTAGAGAGGAGAAATCCACCAAGAAATAGTGGATATAGATAATTGACTAAAAACTTAACAACTGCATTAATTTTTAAACTCTGCATAGGATTGTGCTCATAATAGGAAAAAACATTTAATTCATAGGCAAAAGTTCAAAAAATCAAGAATATGTTATAATCACACGAGTGAGGTCCAGTACCTTGGAAAAGCTGTTTACTTCTGATGTCATCTTCTTCTTGCCTGGTTCAGGTGTCATTCTCCTCTGAGCATTTTTTAAGGGGAATTTGAGGTCAGCAGTCCTCTCTATTGATCAGTCCAGTACAGGGGTGCTTTATAAGTGGGAAATATGAATCTAAGAGGAAATTCCCTTCATTATTCCTGCACATAAACTAGTTAAGAGTATCTGATAAGGGGCCTTCCTTCCATTTATTTTTTTCTTTTTTTTAGGGCCGCACCTGCAGCATATGGTGGTTCCCAGGCTAGGGGTTGAATCAGAGCTACAGCTGCAGGCCTAGGCCACAGCCACAGCTACTCCAGATTCGAGCCACGTCTGCAACCTATGCCATAGCTCACAGCAACACCGGATACTTAACCCACCGATCGAGGCCAGAGATAGAAGCCGCAAACTCGTGGGATACTGGTCCGGTTCTTAACCCACTGAGCCACAATGGGAACAACTGGGACCTTCCTTTTAGATTGAAGAGAGAGCTTTAAATGATGTCTTTTCTAATATCCATAATCTCCTGGTTGCAAGTCATAGGGCACCTAATCTTCATCCAAAGATAGATTGCTGATAAGCTTCGGAAACAAATTATATTGTCCTTTTAATAATTCAATTAAACTTTACAGTAATGTAATAATAGTAACAAGGAGCCATTTAGGAAGTGAGTCTTAGGTAGTAAATCCAGACAGTTAACAACAGTAGAACACAACATTCATCAAAACAGAATCTTTTTCTCTCTAAAATTACCCTCATTTCTACCAAATGTAGCCCCAAATTAAGACTAATTTTTTGCAAAACAGGTCTGGTTTTAGTAAACTTGGCCTGATTATTTATATAAATGATCTTTTTTTTTTTTTTTTTTTTGGTCCCACCCATGGCATATGGATGTTCCTGGGGCAGAGACTGAATCCTAGCTGCAGCGTGACCTACACCACAGCTGTGGCAATGCTGGATAATTAACCTACTGTGCCAGGTTGGGGACTCAACCTGCGCTGCAGCAGAGAAAATGCCGGATCCTTAACCTGCTATGCCTCAGCGGGAACTCCCATACAGTCTCTTTTAAATGGTCTATGCTGGAATTTTGCATAATGAGTCTCAGACTGAATTTCTAAGAGGCCTTCTGGGGCCAGAAAATCCACAACCAAGGACTTGTTATCAGATTCTGCCTGTGATATCTACAGATTTGGGTGGGTTCCTCTTAAGGTTTCCAAAATATCTTGGGATTCCTGCACCTGCCAGGAGGTAGCCTTCCTTATTCACCTGGTAAGGTTGCTGGGAACCTAAAAGGTGCCAATTCCTGGAGAGGTCAAGTAGAGAGAAAAGATGAATGTTTCAATTCTGCTTATAAATGTATAATTCACCAAATTGCTGTAAGTCATAATTAGCATAAGGGGAAAGGCTTCCTTATGTCTGGAAAACAAAGATTGAACAGCCCTACGTAACTAACTCTTATTGGTCTTTTGTTAATAGTTTATGAAGCCATCAGGTTTTTCCATTAGAATTCTTTAATTTTCACCCAGTTCAGTGGTATAATTCAAAAGTTAGCAGAACCTTGTACTTATTAAAAAATCCTTTCTGTGACTTTTTTTATTATAGTTGATTTACAGTGTTCTGTTAATTTCTGCTGTATAGCAAAGTGACCCAGTCATACATGTACACACATTTTCTCACATTATTCTCCATCATGTTCCATCACAAATGATTGGATAGAGTTCCCTGTGCTATTCAGCAGGATCTCATTGCTTATCGATTCCAAATGCAATAGTTTGCATCTACTAACCCCAAACTCCCAGTCCCTCCCCCTCCCTCCCCCTCCCCCTTGGTGACTACAAGTCTGCTCTCCAAGTCCATGAGTTTGTTTCTTTTCTGTATATAGGTTCATGTATGCCATACATTAGATTCCACATATAAGTGATATCATACGGTATTTGCTATGACTTTTCTTAAAGATGAAGCTTTTTGTTTGTTTTCTAAAGCATCAGAGAACAACAATAACTGTCTATAAATGACAAAAGACTTTAAAAACCGTGGTTAAAGATCTGGTTACAATGCAATTGACAAAGCAACTTGGTTACTGCTGTGACATACAACATTTTAAGATGGTAACTCAGATTATTACTGATTATAGTATACCAAGACATACCAGATTTTTAGGAATTCCATATAACTTCTAGAATATCAGTATTAATAACATTTAACCATACAATGTAACCTAAGGTTTATCGTAACTCATTTGACAGTGCTTCCCATATAATTTAATACACCAAATATACCTAATTAGCGTAGTATCTTTCTTTGGCAAGGAGAGAAAACAAATCTCTTGAGATGTTTCAAGTTAAATAGAGGTTAAAAGAACTTCGTTTAGAACTTGATTTGGGGGAAGTTTGTCAAAAATATCAAAAAGGTTCTATAAAATATTTGGTCAAACAGGGTCATAGGTCACAATAAAAGATTCCAAAGGCAAAAAAGATTATAACATTATTTAAAAGGTAAAAAACTTTACAATATGTTTGCAAAAGTGGATCAATATTCTAAGAAAACTGTCTTTTTAATAAAGAGAAAACCAAATTTAGGTTTTGTACCGTCTTACTTTTATTTATTTATTTTTTTGTCTTTTTTGTGTGTGTGTGTGCATGTGTGTGTCTTTTCTAGGGCCACACCCTCGGCATATGGAGGTTCCCAGGCTAGGGGTCCAATCGGAGCTGTAGCTTCCAGCCTACTCCAGAGCCGCAGCAACTCGGAATCCAAGCCGTGTCTCTGACCTACACCACAGCTCACGGCAACGCCGGATCGTTAACCCACTAAGCAAGGCCAGGGATTGAACCTGAAACCTCATGGTTCCTCGTTGGTTTCGTTTCTGCTGAGCCACAACGGGGACTCAGAGCAGTTTCTTAGAGCTATCTGAGAGGAGGTCTCTTGGGCTATGGTCCCTAGTAAGTCCCAGATAAAACTGAAATTCATAGCTCTCATGTTGTACTTCTCGTTTTTTCTTCAGTGAACAATTTTGGCAACCACGAAGGGATCCAGAGCAGACTTATCCCCTTCATCTGAACTCTACAATGGTCTGGAGCCTTGGTACCACCAAGGGTTCCTTATGCCCCTCTGCCTTCTGTTTGAGTTCAGATGAATTTGGCTAACTCTCTCTCGGCCTTGGTCTCCTGAATATTGGTTGATGATCTTGAGGGGTTTTTTGTTTGTTTTTTGACTTTTTGCCTTTTTTAGGGCCACTCCCACAGCATATGGAGTTTACCAGGCTAGGAGTCTAATCAGAGCTGTAGCCGCTGGCCTATGCCACAGCCACAGCAATGCGGGATCCGAGCCACATCTGCAACCTACACCACAGCTCACGGCAACACCGGATCCTTGGCCCACGGAGCAAGCACAGGGATCGAACCCACAACCTCACGGTTCCTAGTCGGATTTGTTAACCACTGTGCCATAATGGGAACTCCAAGATCTTGGGTTTTATTTGGTGGTATATAACAGGTACCTGGCCCCCTCGGTGAAAGATGCTAGAGGTGCCCACTTGAAAGGCACTGGGATTTTCACAGTTGAAAGACACTGTATGGTCTGGACTGAGTGATTAGCTAGGAGGTTGGCCTAACGTCTTTGCTCAGTTGGGCTACCTGAACAGAATTTGTCAGGATAAAAGTAAAGATATCACATGAGAGCTCTCTGCTCTGAGGAAGGGACACGGCTCCTTCTGGACAAGTTACGGCTTTCTCTGGCAACAGAGAAATTTGCAGGAGTGGTGGAGGCAGAGTCCTCATACTGTGCAGTGGTCCCAGGGAGACACCCACCCTTTATTTAAAGCTGATTTGTCTGGAGATGCATGAGATAGCGATTGGCCACCGAATGCTCCAAGCATCCAAGCCGTTTTAACACTGCCAGAGGGAGAAACGGAGACACACACAAAAAGAGCTGAAAAGACGCTCAGGGACCCAGAGAACATCTGCTCAGTAGCCAGTTTCATAGCAAATTTTATCCTGACAAATTTTGAACTTTAAAATGGGAAACAAAGTTTCTCAAACAAAGAAACGAGGGACATCAGGAAGTCAGTCTCCAGCTAACATTCCAACCATATTCAGGCACAATACATACAGAACATATATTTGCAAGTATTTACTCAATTGGGGCCTGAAGGAAATCTCACCCTGAAAATGGCCAAGATAGGGCTTTTTGACTTTTCAAGACTGGTTTTGAATGCTCAGCTCGATAAAACATCTTTTCAGAATTCTGATCAACAAGTCCTTCTAGGAGGAACTTGCATTTCTCTCCCTGTCCCTTGGAGATGTAAATATTCTACCCGGCTCTTGGGAGCTCTTTACTAGACCATCTCTAATTCCTGAGCCTGAGGGAAAAAAGAGAGAAAAGAGGCCTTTCTAAACTCCAGAGGAATAAACTTATTCTACTACTACTTATAAACTAGTGAGTTTTATATTGCAATATCATGACTAAGTTTTAAATGAAGATATGAGATCTCTGGTTGTATCTCTGTAGGTCTGTTAGAGATATGTCTCTACCTTCAGAGGGTATTACCAAAATGAATTTATAAATGATCTCTATTTAACTGGCTTAAAGAATACTGTTTGTATACATGATCAGAAATATAAAAGAAACTTAACCCAGATGAATTTCAGGTTCATGTGACCAGTATTAACTTAATAGTAGGTACTAAAGTTAGTTTAAGTTTGCTGGTGTAATTAATACAGACATGTCTTAAGAGTCCTCAGCATTAGGTATAATCCTTTCATTGTACCTAGGTTTACTAAACATCAAATAATATCTTATTATTTCTGTCACAAAACTTGTCAGCAAGAAAAATAACTTGATATGAGATTTTTATAAGTAAGTTAAATGTAAATGAGATAAGAGCTTTTAGATGAACCCTTTAGGAATAACTGTGTCTTAGGAACGTCCACCTAAAAATAGTTTCTTCAGATGTTTGGTAACTTGAAACTTATCAAGTTTTGCTAAGTCAAATGATGAAAGTTTATTAAATGTCTAGGTCACCCCCCCAAATAAGATACTGAAACATTAATTACTAAGCACAGGCTTCCTTTTACAGAGAACTAAAGATATTTAGAACTATTAATAACTGTTTGGTGCCACACTCAGACATTTCCTATAAGAAGGCATTTTTTTTTTTTAGAAATTATAAATAGTATGTGTAAGTCTGCCAATCTACAGAATGCCAAAGACAGTTCCTAATTGCTTACTTCTTAGTTTTTACTAAAAATTAAAGTTTTGAAAAGTTAAGAATTCTAATTAAAATATGTAATTCAAACTATTAAAAATTAATAACAAATCTTTGTATGCAAGACAAAAAGAAGGTATAAGGAATGGAAATGCATTTAAGGGAAGAGAAAGTAACTGTATCCTAAAGAAAGGTTAAAAAGAGAGGGAGAGGAGTTCCTGTCGTGCCTCAGTGGTCGACGAATCCGACTAGGAACCGTGAGGTTGCAGGTTCAATCCCTGGCCTCGCCCAGTGGGTTAAGGATCCAGCGTTGCCATGAGCTGTGGTGTAGGTCACAGACGCGGCTTGGATCCCACGTTGCTGTGGCTGTGGTATAAACCTGCAGCAACAGCTCCGATAGATTGGGAACCTCCATATGCCTGCAGCAACAGCTCCCTAGATTGGGAACCTCCATATGCCGCGGGAGCAGCCCCAGAAAAAGGCAAAAAGACCAAAAAAAAAAAAAAAAAAAAAAAAAAGAGAGAGAGAGAGAGAGGGAGAGAGAAAATGGGGAAAAAAAAAGAACAAAAATCTGAAGGTAGGGAGTTCCCATCGTGCCTCAGTGGTTAACGAATCTGACTAGGAACCATGAGGTTGTGGGTTCAATCCCTGGCCTCACTCAGTGGGTTAAGGATCTGGCGTTGCCATGAGCTGTGGTGTGGGTCGCAGACAGGGCTTGTATCCCGAGTTGCTGTGGTTGTGGTATAGGCTGGCAGCTATAGCTCCAGTTCAACCCCTAGCCTGGGAAACTCCATATGCCACGGGTGCAGCCCTAAAAAGCAAAAAAAAAGAAAAGAAACTGATCTGAAAGGGAGGCTCAGTATATATGTGATTTTGGAGACACATACATGCAACCAAGCATATATCTTGGTAGAAGGTTACTGTTAGTCGTGAGGAAAAGATGTCTTAGTTAATGGTTTTAGTGCTTTTCTAAATATAGGAAGTGCAAGAATCTGGATTCACATGATTTTTTTCCTAAAAATATCTGTCTCAGGGCCTGTTCTGCCAGTTTTTCCAGAGCACAGAGGACCTCCTTCCTAATCTTTGTCCTGAATTCCTTTCACATTGTACTGTAGGTAGAACTGGATGGGGAGCAACATTCTTTGTCGTGTAGAGTGGAACCAGGAGCAGGGCTCTGGGGTGAGCAGGGCTCTGGTTCTAACATCTTCTGTGGCTTCAGACTGCCCTCAGTTCAGAAGCAGAGCTCCTGGGCTTGGCCTCAAGACTGGTGGCAGGTAGAGACATGATCCTCCAGGGTTACACTTCCTCTAGGCCCCCACCTCCAGGGACAAGGACCCACCACAGAGACCCTCTGCTGCCTGGAGTGTAGGCTCTCCCACCAGGCCATGCCCTCAGGAGGACCCACCCTGGACCTCACGTCCCCATCCCCAATAGGGCTCACAGATCTTCCTGATCCACCTTCTGGTGGTGATGAAGTTCAAGAGGCAGTGGAGGAAAGGAAGAGACTTGTTCTCGTGATCGCAGGGTTCTGCTGTTGTCACACTGTCCCAGGTGATGAAAGGGAGCTCAGGGGAGTTGGCAGTGGCCAAAGGCAGAGAGGCCTGGGTCTAGAGGCGTAGGCCTGGGTATACCTGTGAACAAGGGGCTACTTAGCCAGGGCGAGCCCTGATTCCTGGGAAAGTACTGCTCTCTTTCAGCAGCTCTTAGGGCACAACCTCTATCCTCTCCCATGTCTCTCTGAGACAGCCCCCCACAACTGAGCTCTTGCTCAGCGTTCTGATCTCAGGAAAGGCAGAAGCCAGCACCAGTTTGTTCCAGCTGAATGGTTTCACTTTCTGTTAAAGAAGTGTGTTAATTCTCCTTAAAGGTATTGGATAACTTAGGTTAGCCAAGAGTCCTGAGGGAACCTGCAGGACTTCCATCCATCAAATGATGGCAAGTTTGAGGTCCTTGGCCACCTGAGTGGGTCCTTGCCCTACTTCTCCGACTCAGGATGGCACCCAGAGGCTGCGGAGAAGAGGGGAGTTCCTCCCATATATTAGGGCCTCCCAGCAGCCAGAGGGAGACTGTTTAGGTGGTCCTTGTTGGAATAAGGAATGCCAGGCTGGAGTGGGGGTAGGAGGTCAGGGATGGCTTCTCTACAGAAGTAGTAAGACTTCAAAGATAGATAGGAGCCCAGGAAGCCTGGCCTATGAGCAGAGTGGCCAGGACTATTTTCTGAAAGGTGGTCTGGTTGTACCGGGACAGACCACCTTAAAAATTCAGAGTTGAAAGTTTTTATGTGGGCACATGGAATCACTGAAGGGCTCCAGAGGCCAAGGAACATGTTCCAGTTGTTTGTTGCTGCATTATAAGCCACCCTAAAACTTTGTGACTTAAAGCAGTAATTTCTTTCTTTTATTATTCTGCCCCAGTTCTGAGGGTCAGGAGTGAGGCTGAGGCACAGCAGGGAGGGCTGGTCTCAATCCATGATGTGTGGGTCCAGCTGTGATGACTTATGGGGCAGGGGACCAGAGCAGCTGGGGCTTGGTGGACACTGATTTCTCCCACTTACTTTGGGCTTCCTCACATCAGGGCCATCAGGGATACAGGGCCCTTTCCCTGGGGGAACATCGAGTATTCCAGGTGGGAGGGTGGAAGCTGCATAGCTTCTGGTGACCCGACCTGAGAAGTCCCAGAACTTGTGATGCTGCATTCTGCCCAGTCTGTAAGACTGGTCCAGTTACAAGGGGAGGGAAATCAGACCCCATCTCTCGATAAGAGGAGGAGCACAGCATTTTCAGCCATCTTTTATCTACCAGATAGGTGGGCTGTGTACTGAAGCAGCATCAAGAAAGCCCAAGCATGAGGGAGTCAGAGAACCAGGAGGCCTGCCTGAAGGAGGTTACAGAGATCAGACCAGTTAGCCAGGAGCCATGAGAGGGGGCCTGCTTCACCATTGTGCCTTTCTGAGCAGAGGAAATCCCAGCGGAGAGGGTGGATACACTACATCACTGTAGTTTCTCAGGGGAACAGGCAGGTCATAAAGGAGTAGAAATGACCCCTTTTTGCCCGCATAGGGGCTCAGGGACACCAGGAAACAGGCCTGGCCATGCCCAGGGGAGGCAGGAATCTTTCTGTCTCTGGCTCAGAAAAGCAGCTCCTAAGGGCCCTAAGAGCACCTCACCTGCTGGAAGGGGATGCAGTAGGCCTGGGTGGGGTGTGCACACCTAGGCAGACCCCTTGCCTAGGAGACTAGCCCCAGCCCTTTGTGAAAGGAGAAGGTCAAAGGCAGAGTGGTACCTCACCCTGTCCCCCTGGAGATCACAGCTCCGTTCCCTACCCCAGGCTTGTCTCCTGGGCCTTGTAGCACCTCTGTCAATAATCCCCTGTGAAATTGCAGCTCTGCCTGAGTACAACCTTGAACAAACCACCCAGCTCTTCCCACTCTGGGCATCAGCTTCCTCCTCAGAAACGCAGACTCAATGCTCACATTAGAAAAAAATTATATAAAGGGCCTGGCCAGTGACAGGCATTCAACAAAGGGGAGTTGCCATGATCCCTACCTGGGCTCTGTGTCCAGAGTGTGTCTTCCAGGATGGATAAGTCTTGCAAAGATTTAGGCTTTGGGAGTGTGTGTGTGTGTGTGTTTGTGTGTGTTACACTAAACTGCATCCAAGCCCCTCTTAACTGTTCCTTCTGCACATGGGTCAGCCTCAGATGTCTTCTGCTGTGCAGGTTGTACTTCAGTGCGGGTCCCTTTAGTGATTTGAGAAGACTCTCATCTCAAGCCTCTTCCTTCCCTATTCAACCCCATCATTTTCCTTGGGACTGGTTCAGGACAGAAGTTCCAATTGAGGATCAGGGTTTGCTGTGTGACCTCGGGCTAATGACTGTACCCCTCTGGCCTCCATGTGTGGTTCTTAGCAGAGGGCACCCAGCAGTATCTCTGAGGTAAGAGTTCAGGGGCAGGAGGTATGAGAAGAGCGGGCTCAACTACGTGGAGGAGGAACAAGTGTGTCGATCAGTAAGACAGCGTCCCTAGCCAAGCTCCCCAAGAGTTGTGGGGCCCACTCAGGCCAGCCTTATTCCCACTACCGGCTGAAGCCAGAGGATCTGTGGGAGCCGGGTGTCCTCTGCTGGCTGTAGAGGCAAATTACATGGCAGGTAGCCTGGGCCTGCCAGCCACGGATCCTTGGGCTTGGGGACTCAGAGGTTGGGTGGTTGTCCAGGGAAAAGCAAAGTGGGGAAGCATGGATTTCCAGCCCAGTATACCCTGCACACTGGCCGGGCCTCATTGCACACCCTCTTCACCCACTCCACTCCCTGCAGAGCCCCACACTCACACTGCCTCTGATCCAGACACGAGTCTACACCTGCCCCTGCCTCAGGATCATCCTTCCCCTTGGAGGAATGTGAAGCACCTGCCCTACTACCCTCTCACACCCCACCCTGCTCCAGCCCGTGCCCCCTCTCTCTGCTGTCTCCTCATCCTCCAGAAAACCCTCTCTCTCTCCATCCCCATGCCTCTTGTTGACTCTGTCCTCAGCTACCTCTGTCCCTCTCAACCTCCCTGTCCGCCTCCATCCTCCCCCTCCTGCACATTCTCCTCCTACAGTTCAGAGCACCAGCCGAGGTCACCAGGAGCCACCCCCTTTGGCTCCCTCTGCAGATTGGGACACTATTGAGCCTTCTGCTTTTTTTCAAAAACGTTTTAAACTGGGAAAACTACTCCTATGGAGAAAATGGCACTGAACATAAAAACAAAACACAACCAAGTTATTATAAAGCAAACATCCAAGAAGGCACCACCCAGGCCAGGAAATAGAGCATCACTAGCACCCAGAAGCCCCTGGTAGCCCTCTTCTTCTAGATGTGACCACTGTACCAGCTTATGCCTCGCTTTGCTTCTTTATTCTGTCGTCACCTCCACACGCCTCCCTAATCACTATGGCCTAATAGCCCTTGTTTTTAACTTTCCGTAAAGGGCAGCAGGCCATGTGTGTTTTATTTTGTGTTTGGTTCCTTTGCTCAGCTGTTTGTATGAGATTCATCTGTATGGTTGCTTGGTGCTGTGGGTTCTTTTTTGTTACTGGGTAACATTCTCCTGTGTGGGTTTCGCCTTCCCCCATCTCTTATCTGTCCAATAATCCCTCACTGACTCACCAGCTCTTTATGCTTTTAACAAGGTGATTTTTATTTTGTATCTAGGTTTTTAGGTTATCTGCAGGGGAGGTTGGTCTATATTACTGGAAGTGCCGTTACCCAAAGTGGAAGGCCATCGCCCCTCCTTTCTAAGGCTCTGTGGCCTTGCCCTTGCCACCCCTTTCCTCCCACCCCTCTGGCAATTCCCCCTGAATTTAAGGGCTCCTTTCCACCACCACCCCTTTCCTTTGTCCTTGAATCCCCTCCCCACTCCACACCCCACCCTGACTCTGGAAAATCTCCTCTCCTCCAGGGCTTCCATCACACCTCATGGGCTGCTCCCCAACCCCTCCAGTTCCAGCTGAGATTCTATCCAAACTGACCACCATCAATCGCCTGTGACCAGACTTTGAAAAAATTTATGGTTTTAAAGGAGACAGTTTGGGGGGTGGGAGGATGCACTGGGGTTGTGGGGTGGAAATCCTATAAAATTGGATTGTGATAATCATTGTACAACCATAAATGTAATAAATTCATTGAGTAACAAAAAATAAAATTAAATTTAAAAAATAATAAATAAATAAATGGCCTGTGACCACCTTCACCTGGAGGCCACACGGGCATCTCGAACACGGCACGCCCTGCTCCCCTAAGTCAGCTCCTCATAGGCGTTTGCAACTCCTCCCTCCTCATCTCCATTGTATCCACCTGGCTCTGGTCCCATCACGTTCACTTGGCTCACTGTGCTTGGCCTTCAGTCACCCAATTCATAATCCATACTCAGCAGCTAGAGAGGTCTTGTCATAGGCACCCCTGCCCTGCAACTTAGGTGGCCTTTAGAACCAAGTCTAAGCTCCTGAGACTGGCCTTCATGGCCATCTTGCGTCTGCTCTGCCACCCCTCCAGCCATACCCCTGCTTCCCCTTGCGGCACCTTGCTCTCACCTGCTTTTCTCCTCATCACACACTCACCCCCCTGCCTTTGCTGCAGCACCTCCTCTGCCTGGGGTGCCCTCTCTGCATCCCCAGGTATCACCTACTCACTGCCAAGAGTCAGCTCAGATGATCACTTCCTCCAGGAAGCCTTCCTGGCCCCCCAGGCCAGGTTAAACTGCACCTTCTCTGAGTTGCCTTCTGTCCCAGGCACTTCCTGCCTTCTCCTCTGTGTAGTGAGGAGCCCGCTGAAGGCAGAGACAGTCTGGGCTCCGTGGCCTCAGCCTGGCGCAGACATGGCACTCAGCAAGTGTTTGTTGATTGGGTATTTACTGAACTCCTCCCAGTCTAGGCTTTGTAGCTGAGTTTCTGTGACCTTGGGCACACTGCTTGCTGTCTCCTAGCTCGGCTTCTGAACGATGACGGTATAAGGGCTCTTCTGGTCAACATAGTTGGTAGTAGCCACAGGTATATTTGAACATCTGCACCTGGATAATGTGCCTCTGATTCCATCATAAGAACTTATTTGGGGGCAGAGAGGCAAGCATTGCCCTCTTCAGGCTTTTATGAAAGATAAGCACCATGTCTCCCCCTTAATTAAAGGTAAAGGGGAGTTCCCGTCGTGGCACAGTGGTTAGCGAATCCGACTAGGAACCATGAGGTTGCGGGTTCGGTCCCTGCCCTTGCTCAGTGGGTTAACGATCCGGCGTTGCCGTGAGCTGTGGTGTAGGTTGCAGACGCGGCTCGGATCCCGTGTTGCTGTGGCTCTGGCGTAGGCTGGTGGCTACAGCTCTGATTCAACCCCTAGCCTGGGAACCTCCATATGCCGCGGGAGCGGCCCAAGAAATAGCAACAACAACAACAACAACAAAAAAGACCAAAAAAAAAAAAAAATTAAAGGTAAGGGGGGCAAGATATATGCTGGGCCTCAGTTTCTGCAAAGTGGGATCAGTAAGATAATCTTACCTTCTGGGCTTTGTCCCCAGGGCTACTCTATGAATAATTTTTTAAAAACACCCAAAAGGTAGTACAAAGATAGGAGGTAGCATCTCCAGGCATCCTATATGCCAGGGCTGGGCTAGCCCTTCTCACACTCCTTGACTGCACAGCCACCCCTCGAGATAGGGTTATTTTCCCATTCCACAGATGAGGACACTGAGGCCCAGAGCATAGTTACTACCCTTCCAGAGCCAGTGAGGAGTTATTAATGCAGCAAAAGCTGCCAGCACCCAGTAGCAGGGGAGTGATTTGAACCCAAAGCCATCTGATGCTTCTCACCTCCACTGGTTCTGGGAGCTGGGGTCCTGGTGGGGTGTCAGTGGGTGAGGGGGTTACAGTGGGCACTCAGGGTAAGGCACGGGATGGGAGTCCAGTGTCCCTAGAGGAAGTACTAGCCCAGGGAGGAGAGCGGGAAGGGGCTGACATCCCACTCACAGCTCACATCAGAACAGGGAGCGGGGGAGGGGAAGCACCACAGCAGGGATCTGGGTCATGGTGTTCTGTGTGTTCTCAAGGCTGGGCTGTGACGCAGAGCATGGCCCTGAGCGGGGAGCCCAGCCCAGGCTGTGGGGAGAGGTCAGGGCTGCAGTCTACTGCTCAGCTGTGGCGGTAGGTGGAGCTGAGGAGGAAGGGTAGGCCCGCCAGGCTGCCTCTTCTCTGGGTCCCCTGGACAGAGGGTGCCAGCCAGGGTAGAGACCAAGGGAAGGTAAGCCAGGCCCGTGTTCCTCTCCATCCCTCCTGGGGAGATTTCGCTCTCAGAGAACAGCCAGCCTGGGGGTGGTGTAGGGGCCTCTGGAAAGTCTATAAGCTAATCTCCAATCTAGGGGAGTCCCCAAGAACCCATCGACCATCTGGCTGAAGCAAGGCACCCCACTTCATCAGGAGCCATGCTCTGTCTCCTCCATTTATTTTGTCCATGCTCTGGATTCATCTTCATCTGTCAAGAAGGGGTGTTAAGAACAGAGCTTTGCTCACCCCCAGGACTGCAGAGTGATGAACAAGAGGGTATTAGAAAGGGTGAGCCCCTGGATGAGAAGAGTTGCTGATTAGACAGACCCATAGCATAGGCCAGGGCCAGCAGCCCCTTCCCCAGAACTCCCTCCATGCATTCACACTCAGGAGCACACACTATTAGTCCTCCTGCAATTGCAAATTACTGAGTGGACTCTAAAAGGGCAAAAGTTAGGTAGTGAGAGATGTTCTTTGCAGATGGCTCAGGGTGAGGGAGATGTGAAGGGGGAAATAAGATTGTGCTGGAGGGGAAGGGCGGGGCCGAGGTACACGAGGGAGGGGATGCAAGAGCCCTTGAATACCAAGCCTCAAACTTTGCATCTGAGTTAATGGGGAGCTTGGGGGAAGCTGGTGCAAACCTCGGGAACACATTCTGAATCACAGTCCTGAAGATCTCAGCCCTCCGCCTGCACACACAGACTAAGATGTCCGGGAACCCAGCATCCAGTAGAGCTCTTGCCTGCCCAGGGCCTCTCTCTCCCCACCCCTATCTCGGGAAGGCCTCACTGAAGGAGAAGCTGGTAAACCAGCAATGGGATCAGTCCAGCTGTTTTCTTACTGTGCCAGACGGGCATGGGTGGGGACAGTGAGATGAGGCTACATGCCCATCTCTCCCATCACAGGGAGCCCCTGATGGCTCCTTGAGGGGCAGGCAGGGAATGCCTTTCTTCCATCTCCACCCAGGACAGCCTTGGCCTCAGGGACAAAGGGGACCATGGGACCTTGGGACATCAGATGGACATTGGGGCCTGTGCAGAGCACCTTCCTCATCAGTGCCTCTCAATATCTGTAGACAGATTCAGCTCAAAGTTAACCCAGGATCTCATTCTTCTTCCCTCTGGGTGAAGCCCCAGCCTCCCTCAGTCCAGTGAGTGCAAAGAGCACAGATTTTAGCACAGAGTCTGGATTCACAAGTTAGCCTCACATTTGCAGGTGATGTGACCCGAACCAATCTGAGTCTCATAGGATGTTCTGAGGCATCATGTAGGCCCTCAACAAGGATCGGCGTGTGTGCCTGCTTGTTCTCAAGGGCCCTGCTGGGGAGGTGGAGTGGACCTGGCCAGCCCTCCTGGACAGGACTGGATAAGGCCTTCCAGGGTAGAGAGGCTTCAATCAGTCCCAGAAGCACGGCCTCCCCAGAGCCTCCAAAGCTCAGGGCTGGGACAGAACCCACTATTGCTGAGGGCTGGGAGGGTCCCCAAAGGATTGCAATGTGGAGGCCTCCTATACTTGACCCAAACTTGAGCCAAGATTTCATTTACTTCTGAATTCAATAAATGTTTTTAACTTTTTAATGTGACTTGCAGCACCCATTCAGACAAATGCACAAATTATAAAGATTTCATGTGATGAACCATCACAAAGTGAACACACACATGGAACTCCCACAGGCCCTGCAGGTCAAGAGGTACGGCACTGCCGGCACTCCCCAAACTCCCTCACGCCTCCGGTCACCCACCTCCCCCAGGGGACCTGATACCCTGATTGCTGACTCTCTTAGGTGTGCCTGTAGAGTAGGTATTTTGTGTCTGCCTTCTTTTGCTCGCAATTAGTTGGAGAGATTCCTCCATGTGGTTTCACGTGGCCATCATTCACGTGTTGTATTGCATGACTGTCCCACCCCTCTGCACTTGTGTTATTGTGCTGGCCACTGGAGTTGTTTCCAGTTTGGAATGCTAATAATGCTGCTAGGTGTGTTCTGACACCAGCTTCTTGATGCATTTGCACATGGGTCTTGGCTGGGGATATACTCAGGAGTACAATTGCTAGATCATTAAGCTATGCCTGCGTCCCACTTGAATAGGTTCCCGTATTCAAGCAGTTCTCCAAAAGGATGATGATATTTTGTGTTCCCCTGGTGGTGACTAAGTGTTCTACTTGTTCTACATCGTCACCAACATTTGATGTGGTCAGGATTGTTTTGTTTTTGTTTTAGTCATTGTGGTGGGTGTATAGCAGTACCTCGTTGTGGTTTTAAATGACTAATGTGGGTGTCCACCAATTCAGATGTTTATTGGCTTATTTTGCTGAGGGCCATTTCAAATCTCTTGTCCATTATGCTGTTGCGTAGTTTGTTTTTCTCTTACTGATTTGTAGGAGTTGTTTTTATATCTGAATATGAATCCATCATTGGTGTGTTTGTTGCAAATATCATCTCCCACTTTTCCTGCCCATCTCACCCCCTTGATGATGCCTTTTCATGTGTAAAAGTTCTTCATTTAAGTGTACCCAACTTATCAATCCTTTCCATTCTGGTTTGTGCTTTTGTGTCATGTCCTGTTTTGAAAAACCTTTCCCTACCCCGAGTTCTTATCTTCTAGAAGCTTTATGGTTTTACCTTTAACATTTAGTTCTACAATCCATCTGGAATTTATTTTTACTTATGGAATGTGCTAGGGGTCAGATTTCCCTGTTCTCCACATAGGTATTAAACTGATGCAACACCATTTATTAAAATTACAATCCTTTCCCTGCCACCCTGTATTCCCATCCTTGCATATTTTAAGGGTCCATATCTGTGTGGGTCTGTTCCAGTGCTCTCTCTTATTTTTCTTTGGCCTGCTTGTCAACCTTTGCCCTGATATCACACTGTCTTAATTACGGTAGCTTTATCGTAAGTCCTGATAGCTGATAAAGCATCTCTTCCCACCTTTTCCTTTTCAAAAATTTGGCTAGGAGTTCTCATTGTGGCACAGCAGAAAGCAATCCGACTAGGAACCATGAGGTTGAGGGTTCGATCCCTGGCCTCACTCAGTGGGCTAAAGATCTGGTATTGCAGTGAGCTGTGGTGTAGGTCACACAGGTGGCTAGGATCCTGCATTGCTCTGGCTGTGGTGTAGGCCGGCAGCTGTGGCTCCAATCAGACCCTTAGCCTGGGAACCTCCATATGCTGCGGGTGCGGCCCTAGGAAGACAAAAAGACCAAAAAAAAAAAAATATTTTGGCTATACTTGCTTTTTCTGTTTCTCATAGAATCAGCTCATGTATTTCTACACATATACACAGCGCATTATGATTTTAATTGGAAATGTGTTGAATCTATATACTCAATTTAGGGGAGAACTAACTCTAAATGTTGCATCTTTCAATCCATGAACATAGTGTTGTCCTCAGTATATTTAGGTTTAAATCATTTTTAGTTAGATGAATAATATATGAATACATTCTTAGTAAAAATGCAAAAGATAGAGATGATCCAAGTGTTCTTTTCTCTTCCCAAGCTGAGCAGTAGCCACTGTTACTATACATCTATATGAATGCACACATGCACACACATGCCAGTAATGGAGGGGTCATATTAATTTGCCACCTTTTAACCTTTAACAGTAGGGTGTGACAGAGTTCCCTGGTGGCTCAATGGGCTAAGGATCCGGTGTTGTCACTGCTGTGGCTTGGGTTACTGCCGTGGCACAGGTTTTATCCCTGGCCCAGGAATTTCCACATGCTGCAGGTGTGGCCCAAAACAACAACAGAATGGACATCTTGAAATCTAGCTCATTCTTTGTAACTACCGCCTGTGTCCAGAAACTGAGCATGCCCTGGAATAAGACCACAGACTGCACATCATGGAGCATCCTTGAACATGTTTTCTTGGATGAGTGTGCTCCTCTAAAAAATAACCCTGGAGTTCCCATTGTGGCTCAGTGGTTAATGAATCCAACTAGGAACCATGAGGTTGCGGGTTCGATCCCTGGCCTTGCTCAGTGGGTTAAGGATCTGGCGTTGCCGTGAGCTGTGGTGTAGGTTGCAGGCACGGCTCAGATCCCGTGTTGCTGTGGCTGTGGTGTAGGCCGGTGGGTACAGCTCCAATTCGACCCCTAGCCTGGGAACCTCAAAATGCTGCGGGAGTGGCCCAAGAAGTGTCAAAAAGACCAAAAAAAAAAAAAAAAAAAAAAGATAACCCTAAAGCAAAGAGACTCATTTGACTGTAATTCTTCAAAGCAGACCTAATAAGAGCCTGACCTAGGCTAAGGAGGGAAAGAAGAGATGAATTTTCTTTTCTAAAATATCATGTTCTTCCTCTTGACAGTCTAATGGGCCTCCCAAACCCCTGTTCATCTTGGGGCTTCTATAAATTGAAGATGCAGAGCACAGCAGAGGAGGGAGCAGGGGAAGCCAAGGTGAGGGTAGCAAGGAGGAAGAAGAGATCTGACCTGTTGATTAGAGCAGCCACTAGAACAGAAATGGAGTAGGATGAAAACTGCTGCCTCCCAGTCACGCCTGCCCTGGGCAGCGCCCTGCACCACACACACTGACTCTGAGCTTCCAGTAGCTCCATGCTTCTCCTGTAAGGTGAATCTGAGGCTCAGAAAGGTGAAGGGGCCTGTCCAGGTTCACTCAGTGAGTCAGTGGCCAAGCCCTGTGTGTGTTCAGTCTCTGGGCTGAGGGTCCTAGTTAACGAAGCTGTCTGAGGGCACCAGATGGGCAGATCTGGGGGATCCAAGACTGGAAACTTGACTGAGGCAGGTGCTGGGGAGATGCGCCCAGCACTGGCACTGTTTACAGGGAATCCAGCCAAAAGGCTAGACAGCAGCAGGTGACAAGTGGTGTCTGATGAGCCCCTGCTGTGTGGAAACCCCTCCCCAGGAAGCCAGTGGCCCACCATGCAGCAGGTTGGAGGCAGTGGCTGGGAGCCAGGCCACACCCCCAGTCAGCATGGGGCACAGGTGGTAGTTGGGGACAGAACTCTGTTTCCTGAGGACTTGGGAGCCCCTTCCTGGCTGAACCTAAGAGCCCCCACAGGCAAGGCCTCCACAACCTCAGGAAGGCCACAAGCCTTCAGCACTTAGCAAACTCCCACTGGCCCTTCTTCCCTCCTCCCACTCCTCCCCCAACCTAGCTGTCACCGCTTCCCCTTCTATGGACATTTCTGGCTTCACATGGTGGGTCCCTCTTTTATATTTTGTTGTACTATTGATACTGAAGAAACTCCTTTTACGAGTTCCCGTCGTGGCACAGTGGTTAATGCATCCAACTAGGAACCATGAGGTTGTGGGTTCGATCCCTGGCCTTGCTCAGTGGGTTAAGGATCCGACGTTGCCGTGAGCTGTGGTGTAGATCGCAGATGTGGCTCGGATCTCACGTTGCTGTGGCTCTGGCGTAGACCAGTGGCTACACCTCTGATTAGACCCCTAGCCTGTGAACCTCCGTATGCCATAGGTGTGGCCCTGGAAAAGACAAAAAGACAAAAACAAACGAAAAAAAGAAAGAAAGAAAGAAACTCTCTTTATAAATAATAGTAGGGGATTTCTAATTCTAAAAAAATGCATGTAAATATAGCTTATTAATTCTCTTGTGCATAAACAAGGGCAGACATGATTTTTTTTCCCAAATTAAGATCATACTGATAATCTCTTTTAAGTAACCTGCTTTCATCACTTCTCAACATAGTGTGAAGTTCCCACATATGAGGCACCATGGCAGGATTGTACAGCGCTTAAAAACGTATACTCAAGTGCCAGCAGCCCTGGATTTCAGACCCTGACTCTGCCACTCATTAGTTTTGTGGCTAAGCAAAAGCTACTTACCTCTCTAGACCTTGGCTTCCTTGTCAGTAAAAGGTGGATGATAACATCACCCACCCTCATAGGCCCTCCAGGGGCCTAACCTGGAGCATAGCAAATGCTCAGTGAACACCAGATATTACTATTATTGATACTCCTAATGTAATGACAGAGCCCAGCATCCTGGCCTCACCCTGGATCCTAGTTTGACCCCAAGTACTTATCTGGGCCTCCTAGGTTTACCCTGTGTCCCTTCACGACCCCTGGGCTGGTTGGGAGGCTAGTGCCTAGGATCAGCTCCCAAATGGCATTCAGTAGGATTTTTGAAAGATTCTTCCCTGGGTTCCTCAGTGACGTGAAGAAGAAAGATTAGAGAAGGGAGAAAGGAGAAGATGGAGAAATGGAGAAGCCAGGCCCTAGAAACCTGGTCCCAGAGACTTTCAAGTCTCTGTCATTCATGCATTTCCTCACCTGGTATCTGAGCCCTGGATCCCCATCTAGTTGGCATCCTGGGAAAAGTCGTAGCCCCCAGGAGAGCACATTTGCTTGGCTGCTCTCACGTGTCCAGGAGGGGCAAAGACCCAGTCATGACCATCCCTTCAAGGAATTGCTAAGACTTGAGGGCATGGCTTGGGATTCTCTCTGTTCTTTGGCCTCAGGAGTGACCTACTGACTTCCAAATGGGTGTAGATGTTGGGTGGGGGCTCCAGTGAGACTAGAGGCTCAGCCCTGAGCTCTGGGGTCCACAGGAGATGAACAACTACCGGAGGGCCATGAAGAAGATGGCAGAGGACATCCTGCTACTGCAGAAACAGGTCAGCATCCTAGAGGCAGAGAACCACATGCTGAGGAGCCAGTTGACCCAGGAGGAAGAAGAAGAGGACAATATCAACAAGGCCCAGAACCTGGGTGAGGGCATGTAGGCCACCAGGGGAACAGGGTGGTGGAAGCCTTTCCTATGTGTGCACACGGCTAGACACAGGCTTGTAGGAGCCTGGCTAGATCCTCTCCAGGATGGGAAACTGAGAGTCCAGTCCTGTCTCAAGCCCCACAGCTGAGAGACAGCTGCTCCCCACCCTCTAACTATGCCGATTTGAGCTGGGAGGAGCCTCCTCCCTGAGCCAGTGCCTCTACCACCACCAGCATCCATGAAGAAGAAACTGCTGCTAAGTGAGCTGGACAAGAAGAAGCTGAGGGACAAGGTGCAGCATTTGCAGAATGAGCTGATTCGAGTGAGCTGGGGCTTGTGGGGAAGGGAGCTTGGGGGGAGTGTCTGGAGAAATGTCTGGGAGTAAAAGGGACAGGGACATAGACGGCAGGGGACCAGCTCAGTGGAGGACTGAGCAGAGGGGCCGGGGGTGGACCATCAGGGCCAAGGGCACCCCTGCTTTCCCTCCTTCCCCCACCTCCCCTACCATCAGAAGAATGATCGAGAAAAGGAGCTGCTCCTCCTGCACCAGGCTCAGCAGCCACAGTCAGCACTGCTGAAGCAATACCAGGACAAGCTGCAGAAGATGAAGGCTCTGGAGGAGACCGTGAGGCATCAGGAGAAGGCAGGTGCCAGAAGGGTCAGGCTGCCCAGGCACAGCCACAGATGGGAAGATGAGAAGCCCCCAGGCCAGCCCAGTCCCTGTGCTCTGCCCTCCAGGTGATCGAGAAGATGGAGCGGGTGCTGGAGGACAGGCTGCAGGATAGGAATGAGCCGCTGCAGAAGAGGCTGCAGGGAAAACCCAACGTGGGTAAGTCTGCTCTCAGGCCTTTGTCTCATCCCTGGAGGCCCTGCTTTCCTGGAGCCTTTCAGTTTCAGGAGCACCTTCAAATGGCAGCAAAGGGTGCTAGTTTCCCCCTCAGGCACTGAGCACTTCCAGAGGTCCCCCGAGCTCCCTTCTCCTACCAGGGAGCCCCTCAGAACACATAGGGACACAGTCAGTATATGAGCCACGCTCAGAAGAGTCTCCGACCTTCCAGGAGAGGCCAGGAGACCCAAGTGAGCAGAGATGGGCTACACGCAAAAAGGGGCTGTCTGGGTCGACAGTTTGCAATTTCTTAACTGTAGGACCCTTCAAATTATTTGCTCATCCCTGCATATCTTGAAAGAATCTGCTTCTATAAAACAAACGAAAAATATTTTGGTTACATCAATGACTTGTTTTCTCCACTGATATTAACCAAAGCCACCTGGAACTACCAATCATCGGTGGCTCAGATGAGCAGGAGAGAAACAGATCACCCCCTATCAGGCCAGCCCAAGCAGAGGATTTCCTGAAGCCCATCAGTGCCACCTCACCAGGGACCCCTGTGAGCCCCTGTGTCAGCCTTCACTATATGAGGGTGTTGGTGGGGGCCACTTTTTTTTTTTTTTTTTTTTTTTTTTTTTGTCTTTTTTGTTGTTGTTGCTATTTCTTGGGCCGCTCCCGCGGCATATGGAGGTTCCCAGGCTAGGGGTTGAATCGGAGCTGTAGCCACCAGCCTACGCCAGAGCCACAGCAACGCGGGATCCGAGCCACGTCTGCAACCTACACCACAGCTCACGGCAACGCCGGATCGTTAACCCACTGAGCAAGGGCAGGGACCGAACCCGCAACCTCATGGTTCCTAGTCAGATTCGTTAACCACTGCGCCACGACGGGAACTCCGGGGCCACTTTTTAAGGTCTTTAGGAAACCATGAAAGCTGGGCCACCTTTCAGGAATCCTGAGGTTGGGGTGAGCGATAAGAAAGCAATAGAGGGAGGGGAAACAGCCAGGCACAGTCCTAAAGAGTGATGTTGCCAGGCACCAGCGAAGGGACAAAAGATAGAGGCGAAGAGCTGAAACAGACCCAGGACAAATGTTGGGGGAGTGATGAAGGAGACTCTTCAGGTCAGATTCTAAAGAGCCCAGAACAATGGCCCAAGGAGGGTGGACCTTATCCCACTGGAGCCATTGAAGGCTTGGGAGCAGAGGGAGGACAGGATGAAGTAAAATCCTGAGGCAGATCAGGCCAGGGGCATGGAGGCAGAAAAGCCCTTCTCATGAACATCTGTGGCCACATTCACAGCCTTCCCCATGCTCTCAGCCTCTGGCCTTCCCCCGGCTCCTACGGGAGAGACCCTGCCTGTTGACATTTACTCAGTGCTGCTGGCAGAAAACTCGAGGCTGCGGGCTGAACTGGACAAGAACCGCCACCAGTCGGCCCCCATCATTCTGCAGCAGCAGGCCCTGCCGGTAAGAGACACCAGCACAGTCTCGGAGCAGAATTCAAGTTGACGCCCAGAACTAGGAGCTAGGTTTCCCAGGGTCTCCAGTGTGGGTGTCTCCAGCTCCAGGCCTTGTTTCTTTTTCCCTGGGGAACACATGTGAATCTGAACACTCTTACCCTCACCTAGCCTCTTGGGAGAGAAAGCAAGCCCCTAACTGACCCTTGACCCTTGATTTCTGGCCCCTTTGCCACCTGGCTGGCCTGCAGTTGGGCTTCACATAGGCCTCTCAGAACTCCATTTTGGAGCGAAATTTTCCTGGGATTGGTACAGCCTTGGAGAGCCCTTTTCCCCCATCCCAGGTGGACCCTGGGGAGTTGGGAGCAAGAGGAGACCTGGCAGAGAGGCTGCAAGAAACAGATGGCCCAGGCCACTCCAAGGGCACCCTGCCCGCACAGGTAGGTGTCCCTGGCCCCTCTCTACTTCTGAGGCTGTGATAGGTGGCCCTGCTTTATGCAAACCCCCAAACAGGACATTTAGAATTACAGGAGAGGGGTGGGCTTGGCACAGGAGAGTTTTTCTCTTCATCTCAGGACTCACAGAAGGTGAGTTCTATTTGAAAGCACACCCGATGCGTGGACATCTAAGTGAAGTGGAGAGGACTGGGAAACCCTTGCTTTGCAAACAGATCCTTCATGTTACAAAAAGACCCCCCCCCCGACCCCGTTCAAGATTCCTTTCTGTGCATTAACCTAATGCTACCTAATGCATTTGATGTTTGAAAATTGATGTGCAAAACTTTCATACACTCAAAATCTGTGGGGAGAATGGCTGTGAAAAAGGCACAAACCATACCAGGTCTGAAACTCCAGGAAGGGGGGTTGGCCCTGAGTCTGAGGCTCTGCTCTGAATGTGGAGCTGAATTTGCATCAGACCTGGCTGATTTCTCCCGCAGTGTCACCTGGTCTCCTGAGCTCACACAGCTGTAGCCCTGAGTTGGGACCATGGGTGAGTTTTTGCTTTTCTCACAGGATCTCCTTGCCAATAATTCAGACAAGTTTAACCTCCTGGCCAAGCTGGAGCGAGCTCAGAGCCGGATTCTTTCCCTGGAAAGCCAGGTATGTGAGGTTCAGGGGTCACACAGGCCAGAGAGCCTCACCACTCAGCCTGAGTAATCAGGCTCTGTGTTTGAGGAGGATCAGGGCTCCCTGTGTGACCAGGATCAGGGCTCGGCATGTAACCAGTGTCAGGGCTCTGAGTGTGAGGAGGGTCGGGGAATCGTATATCACTAGGTAAGGGCTCCAAGTATGAGAATGGTTCTGGCTCAGTGTGTGACAAGGTTTGGGGCTCAGTCTGTGAGGAGAGTCCCAGCTCAGTGTCTGAGGAGGCTCAGGGCTCTGTGTATAACAAAGACCAGGGCTTCCTTTTTGAGGGTTGGGGCCAAGTGTGAGGATGGATGGAGCTCTGTATGTGAAGAGGGTTGGGACTCAATGAGTTGGGAGGGTTGGGGCTCAGTTTGTGACCCCGTTCAGGGCTCCATAGGTGAGGAGGGTCTGGACTCTGTGTGTAAGGATGGTTCAGGCTCAGTGTGTGAAGAGTGTTGGGCTCGATGTTTGACTGGGGTTGTGGCTCAGTGTGTGTCTGGTATCAGAGCTCTGTCTGTGGCCAGAGTCAAGGCTCCTGTAATCAGGAAGATGAGGAGCTTCCAAGCACTGTTTTTACAGGTTAGGGCTCCAGATGTGAAGAGGATCAGGGGCTCTGGGAGTGACTGGTTTGGGGACTCTTCATGGGAGGGGGCTCTGGGTTCAGTGTGAGGAAACAGGGCTCTGAGTTTGAGGAGGGTCAGGAACCTCGTATAAGGATGGTTCAGAACCAGTATGAGAAGAGAGATGGGGGCTCTGTAGTGACCAGGATCAGGCTCCCTGTGTCAGGAGGGTTTGGGTTCAAGCAGCTTCCAGGATCAGGGCTCCATGTGTGAGGAGGCTCGGGGTCTCCATGTGTGGGGATAATTCAGGCTCACTGTGTAAAGAGAGTTGGGGCTCAGTGAGTGAGGAGGTTCCAGGCTTCATTTTTACAGGATCAGGGCTCCATTGGTAATAGAGAGACAGGGCTCGTGTAATCAGAAAGGTCACGGCTCCAGCAGGGAGGAGCATCATCTGGGCTAGGGTTTTATAGGGTTGAGGCTCTGGGTGTGAGGAGGACCCAAATCCTTGGGTGTGACCTGCTCAAGACTCAATGCGTCAGAAGGATCAAGTCCCCTTGTTTAAGGAAAGTGGGTTCCATATGTGTTCAGGGTCCAGACTTCACTGTGACCAGAGTGGAGCTCATATGTCAGGAAGGTCCAGACTCCATGTGGGAGGAGGGTCAGCCTCCATTATTACAGGGTCGGGGCTCCACCAGCCACCAGGGTCATGGCTAGGTGTTTGTGGAAGAGTTGGGTCTCCCTCTGAGAGAAAAGCCGGGCCTCAGAGTGTGAGAAGGGTCAGGGCTTCCTACTTAAGGAGCATCAGAATCCTCGCTGATGGTTTGAGCTCAGTTTTAAAGAGGGACAGGGCTCCATTCGTGGGACAGGGTTAGGGCGCAGTCTCTGTCCACATTGGGGCTCTGCATGTGTGAGGAGGTCCAGGGTCTCTCTCATTGTGTGAGGGTAATTCAGGCTCAGCTTGTGGATGGTGTTGGGGCTCAGTGTGTGAGGAGATTCCAGGCTCCATGTTTTACAGGGTCAGGGCCCCCCGACTGTGTACAGTCCATGGTCGGGGCTCCTGTCCTCAGGAAGTTCCAGGCTCCGAGGGGGCGGAGCCTCGGGGCTCAGGTGTTTATAAGGTCAGGGCTTCAGCTGTGAAGTGGTTGGGCTTTGGGAGTGATCAGTTCGGGACTCAGCCTTGTGAGGCTGACAGAGACTCCTTTTTCAGGAGGGTAGGGCTCAGCCTGTGTTCAGGGTCCAGACATCACTGTGACCAGGGTGTGGCTCGCGTGTCAGGGAGGTCCGGGCTCCCTGTGTGAGGAGGGTCAGGCTCCGTTTTTTCAGGGTGAAAAACTGTGCGAAGAGGGTGATGGCTCCGTATTTGAGGCTGGTTGGGCTCCCTCTGTGAGGAGAGCAGGGGCTTAGTGTGTGAGGAGGGTCGGGGCTTCCTGCTTGAGGAGGGTTGGGATCCTCACACGAAGCCCCGTGTGCGGACCAGAGTCGGGATTCCCCAAGTCGAAGGCGAGTGTGAGGAGAGTCGGGGCTCCCGTGTTACAGAGTGGGGTTCCATATATGACCAGAGTCCGGGCTCAGTGTGCGAGAAGTTCCAAGCTCCATTTTTACAGGGCCGGGGCTCTGTTTATGTTCAGGGCTGGTGCTCCTGTAATCAGGAAAGTCAAGGCTCCAAAGGGGAGGAACACCAAGGCTCGGTTTTTCCTGGGTTGGGGCTCCGGGTATGAGGAGGATTGAGGCTCCAGGTGCGATCAGGTAGAGACTCACCTTGTGAGGAGGATCGAGACTCATTTAAGGAAGGTGGCGTTCCACCTGCGTTCAAGGTCTGGACTTCACTGTGACCAGGATGTGGCTCGTGTGTCAGGAAGGTCCGAGTTTCCCTGTGTGAGGAGGGTCAGGCTCGGTTTTTTTCAAGGCCAGGGCTCTGCATGTGATGAGGGCGATCACACCTGCTTGGTGTTGAGGCAGGCTGGGGCTCCGTCTGTGAGGAAAGCTGGGCTGAGAGCGTGAGGAGGGGCAGGGCTTCCTGTTGGGAGAGCATTAGAATCCATGCTTGAGGATCGTTCCAGCTCAATTGCAAAAAAGGGCTGGGGATTGGAGTTCCCATCGTGGCTCAGGGGTTTACGAACTCGACAAGCAGCCATGAGGACACGGGTTTGATCCCTGATCTCGCTCAGTGGGTTCAGGATCCAGCGTTGTCCTGAGCTGTGGCCTAGGTCACAGACACGGCTCAGATCTGGCATTGCTGTGGCTGTGGCATAGGCTGGCGGCTGCAGCTCCAATTCAGCCCCTAGCCTAGGAACCTCCATATGCTGCGGGCACAGCCCTAAAGAAAAAAAGAAAAAGACAAAAAGGTCAAAAGGGTCAGGGCTCCATTCGTGGGACAGGGTTAGGGCGCAGTCTCTGTCCACATTGGGGCTCTGCATGTGTGAGGAGGTCCAGGGTCTCTCTCATTGTGTGAGGCTGACAGAGACTCCTTTTTCAGGAGGGTTACACAGTGTTACACAGTGGGTGTGGCTCATGTTTCAGGAAAGTCCAGGCTCCCTGTGTGAGGAAAGTCAGGCTCCGTTTTTAAAGGATCAGGGCTCCACAAGTCTCCAGGGTCATGGCTCAGTGTTTGTATTGGGGTTGGGTCCTCCTCTGTGAGGAAAGCTGGGACTAAGTGTGTCGGAAGCATCAGGGCTTCCTGCTTGAGGAGTGTTGGGATCCTGGCATCAGGATGGTTCAGGGTCATTACTAAAGAGGTCAAGGCTCCGTTTGTGACCAGAATTGGCATTTCTTGTTGGGGATCTATGTTTGAGGAGCATTGGGCTCTACTTTTACAGAGTGGGGTTCTGTGTGACCAAAGTGGGGACTCCTAGTGTGAGGAGTTTCGGGGCTCTGTTTGTGAGGAGGGTCCGGATTTTGTGTGTGAGGATGATTTGAGCTCAGTATTGCAGAAGTTTAAGGCTCATTTGTGGACAAGGGTTAGGGCTCAGTCTCTGTCCACTTCAGGGCTCAGTGGGTGAGGAGGAGGTTCCAAGCTCCATTTTTATAGTGTCAGGGTTCTGTCTATGTTCATGCTCCTAAAGCTCCGTTTGTGGACCAGGGTCAGAATTCCCATGTCGGGGTATGTGAGGAGAGACGGGGCTTCCATGTTACCAATTGGGATTCCATATGACCAGGGTCAGGGCTCCCAGAGTGAGGAGGAAGTTCGGGGCTCTGTTTGTGAGGAGAGTCTGGACTTTGTGCCTGAGCGTGGTTGGAGCTTAGTATTGAAGAGAGTTGAGGTTTTGTTTGCGGATGAGGGTCAGGATTCCCTGTGTCAGGAGGATTGGGGCTCTGAGTTGTGAGGAGAATCCAGTCTCCCCTATTACAGAGTGGGGTTTTGTATCCAGGCTCAGAGCTCCCAGTGTGAGGAGATACGGGGCTCTGTTTGTGAGGAGGGCCCAGTATTGCAAGGGTTTGGGGCTCTGTTTGTGGAACAGGATTGGGGCTCAGTCTGTGTCCAACTTCGAGGTTCAGTGTGTGAGGTGGTTCTGGACTCCATTTTTACAGGGTCAGGGTTCCATCTGGGTCCAGGATCAGGGCTTCTGTAATTAAGAAGGTCGAGGCTCCACTGGGGAAGAGCATCAGGGCTTGGTTTTTACAAGGTTGGGGCTCCAGGTATGAGGAGGATTGAGGCTCTGGTTGTGATCAGGTTGGAACTCACTTTGTGAGTAGGATCCAGACTCCTTATTTAAGGAGGGTGGGGTTCAGCCTGTGTTCAAGGTCCAGACTTCATTGTGACCAGGGGTGGTTTATGTGTCAGGAAGGTCCAGGCTCCCTGTGTGAGGAGGGTCAGGCTCCATTTTTACAGGGTCAGGGCTCCACATGTTACCAGGGTGATATCTCATTGTTTGAGGTGGGTTGGGTCTCCCTTTGTGAGGAAAGCTGGGGGTCAGTGTGTGAGGGGGGTCAGGGCTTCCTGTTTTAGAAGCAGCTAGATCCTGGCATGAGGATGGTTCAAGCTCAGTATTAAAGAGTGTCCATGCCCCATTTTTGGACCAGGGTTGGTGCTCAGTGTATAAAGAGGCTTGGTGCACCATGTGTGACCAGGGTCGTTTTCCCTGTATGAGAGGTGTCTAGGCCCCATGTGTTAGGAGTGACTAGGGTCTGCCTCCGATAATGTTGGGGGCTTCATATGTGACCAGTATCTGGGATTTGTGTGTAAAAAGGGTTGAGTTCTCTGTGTGAGGCAGGATGGGGTTCTGTGTCTGAGGAGGGTCTGGGCTTTTTGTGACTGGGTCTGGGCTCTCTGGTAGTATATTCGGGGCTCCAAGCATGAGGAGCATTGGGCCTGTCTTTCAGGGTTGGGTCCTTGGATGTGAAGAGTGTCAGGGTTCTCTTTGTGATGAAGTTCTGGACTCTAGGGCTCAGTATATAAAGAAGGTGTTACCAGAGTTGGGGCTTCCTTTTGAGGAACATCAAGGCTGTGGGTGTTTTTTGATCAGGACTCTATGTGTGACCAGGGTCATGGTTCATTGTGTAAAGCAATTCAGGGCACCATATGTGATTAGATTCAGGCTACACGTATGATCTGGGTGGTGTTCCCTGTGTGAGGAAGATCAGGATCAAGACTCAGTTTGTGAGGAGAGGTGGGGTCTGCATCTGAGGAGGATGGGAGTTCCCTGTATGAGGAGGGTCTTCTGGGCTAATTGTGACTAATACTGGGTCTCAGTATGTTAGTGGACTCAGAGATGTTGCATCAGTCTTAGTCTGTCACTTGGTCACTCTCCACCCACTCCTGTCACCCTTGAGGTCTCTTGGAAGGTAAGAGCATACATTGCACAGAGTTTTGCTTTTTGTCCACAGAGCAGGCTAGGTTCTGGCTATCCCTGCTCTCAGGGGTGAGACCTGATCTCTCTCTCTCTCTTTGGGTCTGTAGTTAGAGGACTCAGCTCGACGCTGGGGACGAGAAAAGCAGGACTTGGCCACACGGCTGCAAGAGCAAGAATATGGCCTGAGGCACCCTTCCAACACCATCATCACGGACCTACCTGTGAGTGATCCCTCTGGAGGAGCTCCTTGGTGTTCGGGTGGTGGGGCTGGCAGCCACCCCACCCCCAAGTCACTGGGCCTTGAGAAAAACTGTGCAGGGGGTCTAGCTTTCTGGCTGGTAGTTAGAAGACCTGGACTCAACTTCTGCTTGGTTACCAGCTGAAGCCCTTGCCCCATCTCAATCCTTCATCTGTCTAAAGGAGTAGAGAACCAAGGTGTCAAGCCCACCTCCTCCCCTTTGGATGGTGATAAGAATCAAAGATGAGATGGCTGTGGTTGACAGATTGCCCACAAGGGCATTTCCTGAATGCTCTCACACTGGCTGTACTTTAGGATTTGCTCGGGGGCAGAGTAGCTGTGGTCCCCACCCCACTCCACTGTGCCTAAGAGTCTCCCATGAACACGACCTTGGGCTACTGCAGTGCTGCCAGGGATGGGAGCATGTTGCCAGAAACACTGCCAGCTTCCCAAGAACAAATAGGCTTGTTCACTACTGCCCCTCAAGCTCAGCCCTGGGCACCCAGTCCCCCAAAGCAAAACCCCTGATTGCTCCCACTCTTGAACCATCAGCACTCTGCTCATTTTCAGGCTCCTAGAAAGGCCTGGAAAGGATGGGAGAACTGAGGGGAACACAGGGCTACCTCTGCAAACTCACCCACTGAGCCCTGAAGACTCTGGGCTGTGACCTGCTATGGTTAAGTGGGTTTGGAAATCTTTGAGAAGTCACAACCCACTGGGCTTTGGAACCTCTGAAACATGGCTTGCCAGGCAAGATGCATTTTAATGGGTCTTCCCGCTGGGAATACTCACTTCACTTTGCTTTGCCCACTGCAGAACCCTTCCGCCCTCTCCAAGGACAAAAGGCGACCCTCCAAGCTGGACCCCTTGATTCCCAGCTCAACAAGCTTTTGAAATCCCAGCATACTGAGTACTAGCAGACTTGAGTCCTGGAGCAGGCCTTTCTGTGTGTGCTGAGGAGCCTCAGCCCTGCCCCCTAAAAATGACTTTATTAAATGCTATCGGTCAGTGATCATTCACCTCTTTCCTGGAGCAGAGCAGCCTGGGGGGCCCAAGCTTCCTCATTCCAGATCCTACTCTGGACCTAGGTCTTCTGCTGAAGCCCTATAGCCTCCTGCCCCTCCCAGGAGCTGTCAACTTTGGAGAGCCAAAGGCTATAGTGGACCCAGGACTGGGGGAGAAGAGGCCTTCCAAAGCAGGAGCCAGGGAGACAAGTCCCATCTAGACCTCTGGAAGAACTGAGACCACCAGAGGCCAGCTGTGTTAGGAGATATGAGGGAGGCTGGGACTTGCTACCTGCCCCTAAACATCTATCATATATGAAATCCCTTCTTTCAAGTTTGGTTTATCTGTTCTTTGGGAAGGGAAAGACTTGAAGCCTGCCTGTGACAATCACTTATATGTTAGTGCAGAACACCCGCATTCACCAGAGCTAGGTTGAGCTGGCAGTGCTATGTCTAAATGTGTCCAGGGATAGAAAAGCAGATGGGGCCAGAGGAAGAAGCCCTCCACTGAGAGTTAGGAGGCTTCTAGCTGCAGGCATGCTGTGTGACCTTGGATGACTCAAGCAACCTCTCTAGGCTTCAGTTTGCCTCATTTATCCCCAAAGATCTTAACTTCTGTAACAGTAAGGCCCTTTCTAGATCTTAACATTTCTGAGTCAAAGATGACTCACGCCCAGAGTAGGAAGGAGAGAGAAAAACAAGGAAGAGGATTGTGATGAGGAAAGGCAGAAAGGCTCCAAGAGTGGATTCAAAACCTGCGGATCTTGGTAGAAGAGGCCAAGCTGGCAGGGCTGCTGTTTCAAACAGGACTAGCCCCCCCTGTCTGCCTGCAGGACTCAGACCTGGGTAGCCAATGGCCAGGAAGGATCAGGCACCTGGTCAAGTCAGGAGTCATGGAACTCAGAGGGAGTTAAGGGGGATGAAATTGGGACCGTTGTCAGGCAGTCCAAATAATGCACCAAAGACTCTGCCCTAGTCCCCCTGCTTCACAGGCAGAGCTTGGACACGTGGGCGTGTCCCACCAAAATAGGAGGTTAAGCCCTGGGGAAGCCCAGAGAAGGGTCAGATGGCGTAGAGGAAGCATTCTAGCCTCTCATCCCCAGAGTAAGCCACCTCATGCCAGTCGCTCATCTCAGCTCCTTCACCACATTGTCCCGGGATGTACTCAAGACTCTGACTGGTCCTTGGCAGGAAGTCTTCATGACCCCACTGGGAATACCCACCCAAGGGCTCAGCCAAGCAAACCCCAGCAAGAGCCTCACCCCTGATAGGTGGTCCTTCCATGGAAGCCAAGACTAGCCCATACCTCTCAGGCTGCCCTGTTTTCTCAACAGAGCTCTGCCAAGTTCTTTGTCCCTCTGCCTGCTGCTTCAGTAGCTCCTAGTGCCGTGCCAATAGCTCCCCACCTGCTCTGCCTCCCACCCTCAGCCCCAACAACAGGGAGGTTGACCCTGATGGCTCCTGGGTTGCTGTAGGTGTGTGGGTCCCAGCAGAAATGGCTTTACATGTAGCTGCCTCTGGCTCCCCGTTCATGTTCAGATCTATTTGCTGACCTAGGTCAGGGAGCATCTCCACAAGAGTGATAGATATCTTAAGGGTTAGACAGAAATGAAAACACTTCACATAGTTCAGCTATTTATTGCCTTCATGGGAGTGGATGAAGAAGTGGAGTGAAAGAAGGGGTGCCTCAGCTGAACTGGAGCAGCTGATTACTGAGCACCAACTTTATCTGATCAGAGCTGGCCAGAAAGGAGCAGGGGTAGGGACCGAGCACTGGTGGTACAGACACTTCCATGGGCCCCACCCCATCAGGCCATCCTCCCACACCCCTGCTAGCCTGGTTGGTAGGAAATGGGTTGCCCACCCTCTCCGATCATGCCTGGAGTGGATCCTGATTGAAGGGCCGGAAAACAAGGAAGATGGGCTTGTCCGGCATCAGGATGAGGTTGAATATGGTGTCCACATCACTGAAGTGCTGCAATTCAACCTTGAAGTTCTCCAGAATCTGAAAAGGATGAGTGGTGGGCTTAGGGGAGAGGCAGGGAGGTCCTATCTCCCCCAGACCAGGCTCATTCACCTGGAAGCAGTGCCTGTTGAATGTGATTTGAGATGCTCCAAGGGGTCTACCTCCAGCTCCTACTGAACCCTGAGCAGAGCCTGAAAATGCCACTAGTGCTTTGTCCCCTTGGTTCAGACTTTCACTTAGGTGTCTACAAAACCTTATCCCACCCCACCCTCATCCCATCACCACTGCAGGGGACAGATGGCCAGGGAGCACCAATGGGGAGTGAGTGGATCTGCCTAAAGAGGAAGCAGCAGGGAATTGTTGGGGAGGGGAAACCAAATAATGGGAGACAGATGTCCCTGGGATAGACTTACATGGATGAGGAAGAGAGTCATCTCGAGCTCAGCGATCCGCCGGCCCACACACTGCCGCACGCCCCAGCCAAAGCCCAAGTTCCGGAAGTGGATGAGGTCCCTTTCTTTACCCAACCACCGGGTTGGGTCAAACTGGCCTGGATTTGAGAAGAAGGCGGGGTCTCGGCCCATGGCATAGACGGCCACTTGTACCAATGTCTGCAGACAGAATGAACGGAGATCTGAGTAGGCCTCACCTCTTACAGCCCAGAGCATTAGCCAGCATCCCCACCCCCCAGTCCCCAGCCTGGCTCCCCAGCTGTGCAGCACGGGACACTGCCCACTGTGTGATCTTGAACAAGGCCCCACACCTCCCTGAGCCTCACCCATGATATGGGCATGATCTGAAGACACACGGTCAGGGATGGCCCAAGGGATTGCCCTACCTCTTTTCTCAGCCCCAGAGGGCCCCCAGAGACCCAGGAAGCCCATGAGATCTCTCTCCTAACCCTGGGCTCCATCAGCATTCCAGAGACCATTGCCCACTGTGCCCACCACCTCCGCCCTTCATTCAGACTTGGACTGCTGCTGCCAAAGGCCCCATCAGCCAGCTCCGGGAAGACAAACGACAGAAGCCCCCATCACCACCATCTATACACAACTACCATCTTCCTCTGGCCTCCTCTGTCTGATGGACAGAGCCTGCAGCCTTCCTGCTGCACCTACCTTGGCAGGAATCATGTAATCTCGAAGAACCAAGTCATTCACGAGGTATCTCTGCAGGGTCACGGAGATGGGGTGGAGTCTGCCAGGGGAAGACATTCAGAAGCTGATGACCCAAGGCCTGAACAAAGCCCCCACACCCAGCATGGCATCTCAGCCCCAGCTACAGCACCCTAGGGGGACTTGGAGGCAGGACTCTTCTGCCATTCCCAGTTGTCTCCTCCAGACCTCTCACTTCCTGCTACCAGTCTCCCCCACCAGCCCATTCTTGTAGCCCTGTGCCCGGGCACCACCCTGACCCTTCGCAGGGATTTGAGGGGGTGGGGTGGGACAGGCACAGGTGGGGTGGGCTTGCCTCAGTGTCTCCTTAATGCTAGCTTTGAGGAGTGGGACCAATTGCAGCATCTTGCTTGTGTCTCCTTGGGCCTGGCGCCGGGCATTGAGGACCTCCTCCCGCAGCATCTCCTGCACATTCAGGCTACGTGCCATCTCATACAAGTGCCATTGCAGAGTCATGGATGTCTGGCAAGGAGTGTGGGGGTGCAGAAAACCAAGAGGGCCGGTCACTCCTGGGTCCATAGACCCATGCTAGATTTTCATGCTCAAAACCTCTCCCCGCCCTTGTTCCAGTATCCAGTAACCAGCATCCACAAAAGGCACAACACAATTCAGAAGGCAAATGTCCAAGAAGCCTTTCTTGCAGCCCAGGCAGGAATGTTTGAGGCAGCACTTGTCCTTGCCCTCTTCCCTCATGTCACCATAGCCCACCCAGCTCCCCCCAGCCAGTAGAGGGTCATCCACACAGCTAATGCCTTCTTCTAGAGGCCCTATGAGGCCAAGTCCTACTTGTGTAATGGTTGTACACCTGAATGACCTCCATTCCTCTTGAAATGCCTGTGAAATGACCAGCCCTCTCCTCAGTAGAACTCCCCACTAAACTTGGCATTTGCCTATAGCAGCATAGTATAAAGTGAGTTCAAAAATGCTGAAACTGGAGTTCCCGTTGTGGCTCAGCGGTTAATGAATCCACCTAGGAACCATGAGGTTGCATGTTTGATCCATGGCCTTACTCAGTGGGTTAAGGATCTGGTGTTGCCGTGAGCTGTGGTATAGGTCGCAGATGTAGCTCAGATCTGGCAGTGTCTACAGCTCCGATTCGACCCGAGCCTGGGAAACTCCATATGCTGCAGGTGCTGCCCTAGAAAAAAGACCAAAAAAAAAAAAAAAATGCTGAAACTGTAACAACCAGATCTGTTTTCTCTCAGTGTTGTAATTAGCACATGGTATTTACTGAGATTAATTAGCTAATCTTAGTATTAGTTTAAGGTAGTGGCTGTTAGCTTGCACTGAAAGTAAGAGGGACCCTTATCAAGCCTCACAGTCCAGATTCCTCAGTGGTGGGACCCCGGGCTGGAGCAGCCCTCCCTCCTAGGGTAAGGACACAAGTTGTTGGCACATTGTCTTATCAAGGATCATGTTTTGGTCCAAGAGATTTAGACATGCTCCTTCTTCTTCCCAGCAGAAGCAATTGTGAAAAAATGCTATCCAGTCACTTCCCAGCTTGAAATCCTTGCCTGGTTCCTGGGAGTCCCCAGATCAAGTCCAGAGGCTCTGGCCAGTCCCCATGGGCCCCCTCAACACCAGCCGGTTACTCCCAGCTGACCACCAACTCTCTTCAGCATGCTCCTCATGCTCTAGCCACACTGAGCTACACACAGCTCCTAAAGCCAGAAATCTTCCTCATGCTGTTCCTTTTTCCTTCATTTCCCTTCTGCAACCCAGGAAGCAAGTGTGTACCCCTTCCTCAAGGCTCAGATCAAATGCATGTGTTTGTCTCACTGCCTCCAAGGCCTGGCACAGAGCAGGTACTCAGGAGATACCTTATTACAGTAGTCAACTAAGTCACTAACTGGGTGACCTTGACTACGTTCCTTAACCTCTCTGTGCCCCAGAGTCCTCATCTGAAAAAGGGAGCTAACAGTTGATACCTCATAGTGCTATTTGTGAATACTAAATGAGTTAACATATGTGGAAAGCTAGGACCCTGCCTGCCATATAGTACATGCTTAATAAATGTTATCTAAGAGTAATAGCTGCTTGGTGCAGGTGAGTGTTTTTTGGAGATCTCTCCCACAGGGCTGACAATGAACTTTTTTTAAAAATATGCCCAAAGGCTCCACCTGCAGCCCAGGGACAGAAACTCTTCCACTAGGGCACAATGTAAATAGGATATCTAGGAAATCAAGTTATTCACCCAGGGGCTTTGACACATGCTTCTCCCCATTCCTAAAATGCTAGTCCTTCTCTCTCCTTATAGCAGCAAGAGGAAAGGCAAGTTGATTTTAGCTCTGTGGAGTGCCGTCCCTGTGCTGCAAGGCCATGTTAGGCTCCCCACTCTTCTTGGCATCCTCAATACCTGGTATATGCCTAGTCACTCTGTCCTATAACATAGTGTAATAGTGGCCATGCTGCCTCCTTGTCATGGGCTGAATTGTGCCACCAAATTCTTATGTTGAAGTCCTAACCCCCAGTACCTCACAATGTGACCATATTTGGGGATAGGGCCTTTTAAAAGGTAATTAAGGTAAAATGAACTAGGACCAGTGTCTGTATAAGAAGGGAAGGAAGATGGAAAGAAGAGGAAGACATAGGAAGAAGTCAGCCATCAACAATCGAAGCAGAGAGGCCTCCAAAGAAAACAACCCTCCTGTTACTTTGATCCAGAACTATGAGATGATACATATCTGTGGTTTAAGCCACCCACACTGTGGTACTTTGTCATGGCATCCCTAGCAAACTAATAGACTCTTCCTTTCTGAGCCCTTTTGGGAAATTTGGGGTCTGTTATATCCATCTTTCTAGTCTCAGTGCCTGAATCATAACTAATAATCAAGAAACACTCAAGAATTAACCCTCACCATCACATTAGCATGAAAAAGTTTAAGGCATTAGAAAAAAAGATGGCACACTGGACAGAGAAGTCTTAACATTCAAGAACACAAGTTTCTGGGGTATTGTTCTGCCTGTGGAAAGGATCTCAGGAAGACACTAAAGATGCTGCCTTCAGGCATCAGGGGCGTGGGGTGGGGGGGTAGGGGGGGCACTGAGGTCTGGAAGGGGGAGGATAGAAGGCAACAAGAAAGACTTGGAGGTACACTCCCATCGTGGCTCAGTTGACTTAAGAACCCCGCTAGATGTGACTCAGATCCCACATTGCTGTAGCTGTGGTGTAGGCTGGCAGCTGCAGCTCCGATTCGACCCCTAGCCTGGGAACTTCCATATGCCCCGGGTGCAGCCCTAAAAAGGAAAAAAATTAAAAGGAGAAAGACACTTAGAGGGTGGAGCCCAGGGCAACTTCTACTGGCTCCCAGCTTTTCTGAGGATCCGCCTTCCTTCCTGACTCTGCGGGAGCTGTGTCACCCACCTGTGCCTAGTCACTCCCTTCTCACAGGCAAAGGAAAAATGATGGATCAGCCTCAAGGCAAGCTCCATATGGATGGCTGACTTGGTTGGCCTCACTCTCCTAGGAGATTAGCATCTAGAAAATGGAGTCAGGAGAGGGAGATTGACACCCACAGGGACAGAGTTTCAGACAACAAGGCAGGCTGGTGGGAAAGGGCACAGAAAGGGGCAGGATGTGCCCCTACGGCCACTGCACTGTGTCCTTACCGTGTCTACACCCCCTGCCAGCATCTCGGTAACATTGGCCTTAACATCTTCTGAGAGCAGCTTGTCATTTCCCAGGAGGCGGTAGAGGATGCCTGGGTAATTGTTAAATTCTCTTTTCCGTCTCAGGTCCCAGTAGAAGTTCTGGGTGTATTTTTCAGCTGTGGGACAGGAAGGAAGAAAACAGAGCGAGACTGTCTTCAGAGGGGAGGGAAGGAGCACTGGTGGGAGCTGGTACAAGGGCTTGGGGATTCTGAGCCCTGCACTTTCTAGGCTGCCATTTTTCTGAGCAGCAGTCTGCTAAATCCTTCATATCTGTTTTTTATTGACCACAGCTCTTTGGGATAAGTGCTATCATCCCCATTTTACACATAAGGAATCAGAAGCCCATCTAAGGTGATGACTTGCCCAAGGTCACGTAGGTGGGGGATGGGGACAGCAAGGGTGGGATTTGACTCTGGGCCTGGTGTCATCATCACACCCCAGTCAGCCTTCTCCACCCTACTTTACCAATCTCTCTCACCCAAGTCCTGCTCTGTCACCAAGCACAGAAACACTGGTCCTTGACTCATGTTGGGGATCATGGGCTTCTTGGAAGACTATGATGGGCATCTTTAATCTCCTTTCTCCAGAAAAATCTAATCATCCTCAATAGCTAGCATGCAGCCTACCATTTTCAGGGGTTCCAGGGCCTTCCCAATGCCCATCCCTTCCCACCAGAGGGTGGGTTTTCTACATGGTAAGTCAGTGCTCATTGACATAACTTGGGACAAAGAGGCAGGCCAAGGTCTGGGGCCTCCAGCTGGCTTTGTCTCTCCCTCTCTCTCTCTCCCCACTCCTCATCATCCACACCAACCCAAGCCTGCCTGGACTTCCCATCTCTGAGGTAGGCAAGGCTCTCCTGGCCCCAACATTTGGCTGCCAGGGTATGGCCCTTACCTTTATTGAAAATAGTGTCCCATGCGGCTACATGGTCCCTCCAGGTCTTGGTCCTGAACAGACGGAACAGGTCAGGGGGGAGATTGAGCATGGGGACACTAGTGTGGAACATCTGGTAGACAGCATCAATGAACTTCTGAGCCTCAGGGTCCACTATTTCCTCCAGCATCCCCAGGCGCTCTCCAAATATGACATTGGTGATGGCTGCAGGGGAGGCAAGGTTGAGGAACTTCTTCCAACCTGACCATCTGAGAGTCTCAGCTCCCAGGAAACCATCCCCCTTAGCGCATAGGAACCCCTGCACCCAACCTCAGCCTCCTTCAGTAAAGTTACAATTCCAGCCAAAGGGCTGAAAATGCAGGGCTAAGAAAAACTCCCTTTCTGGCAGCCAGTCAGGTCCTTCAGAGGGTCACATGGCAGGTCCTAAAAAGGGTTCACTTAAATGGGAAGCAGATCTTCTAGCAGAGCTGGGGAAGGGTTTAGCCAATGTGCTCTGTCCTCCTTCCACCAGCACCTCCAGCAGCCTCTCAGCTTTCCTCTTAGGGAAAGAGATCTCCCATCTATAACTGACCAAATAGGTCATCTGAAATAGGTCAGATGGGTGCCTAGGAGACACCAATCCCTGGTAATTGGCCATCCAGGGTCCACTCTGGCTGGACATAAGAAGTCACAACAATCCCAAGGTTTTCCTACCTCTTGGGTCAGGAATTTAGATGCTGACTTCATGCAAAACTCTGAGTACCCAAATCTCCTGCAGTGACTATATGATATCCATCAAGCCACAGGGCCTTTGCATGTACTATTCTCTCTGCCTATACTGTCTGTCCTCCTTATGCCTTTGGGATAACTCCCGTACATCCTCCAATACCCAGTTTAGATTAACCACCCAACCTTCCCCTCCCCTTCAAGACCTCAAGGGTGTCTGTCCCAGGAGAGAGAGATGTAAAGAATGAAAGGCCAAGCCAAGCTCTGGCTTTTGGAGGAAAGTGGCAATAGGGACCTACATTTTGGAGACCCTTGCCCTCTTAGCATGAATCAGATGAGAGCATGCAGCTCCCCCTGGACAAGGGTTTGTGCTGGGTTTTGAGATGGGGTGCTGGGTTCTCCCACCCCCAGGATGGTAACCAGGTAGGTGAAGCCCCTTACACTCAAAGGCGAAGCGAAACAGGTCTTCCCTGATGTCACCTGAGAACTTTCCAGAACCCTGCTGCTTGATGCGCCTGTGCAGGACGCCGACGAAGTCCTGAGACACTGTGTCCAGTAGGGGGATGAAGTTCTTTATGGCCTCTGGAGCCATTACCTCCGTGTTCAGGACCAACCGGTCTTTCTTCCAGGCTCCTGACTTCCTAAGAAAACATGGGCCCTCGGGCCCTCATGGTCACAACCCCCAGGCCTGGCAAACACAGAGGGGGCTGACTTGGCTCTCCCAGGAGGCTGAGCCACAGCTCAAGGTCCAGCACTCGCATCCACGTCGACCCTTGCCTTCACCTCCTCTCAGCTTCTGCCTGGCCTGGGCTGGGGCTGGGGTGGGGTGGGGGGGAGTGGGAGCGGGGAGGGTGGGGGAGGGGGAGGGTGGGGGTGACAGGAAAAAGGAGCTGAAGGAGAACAAAACCCCGACCCCCTCCACTCCCTCTGCTACTGCTGCTTCAAGCCAGGAACTCTTATTTCTAGAGCCTTTAAGTAACTTTCAAGCCCTCTAGTCTTTGCCTCTGCTATAGGCCTGCCCTCCCCAGTGCTTCCCCTTCCTCCTGGCCAGTCTCACCTCCTACCATTCAAGAGCCCCTTCATATCACCTTTTCTAACCCCTGCACAAATGCAATTGACCAACCCCTCCTCCTCTGCACCCCTAACATGCCCCATTACATTAGTGAGGAATCTTAGGGGCTCAGAATCAGGTTAATGCCCATTCGTAGTCTCACCTTATGGCCCATTCTTGAAAATAGATCTGTGCAAAGCCCTCTTTGTCATTTTGGGGCTTTGTTTATTTTCAAGGATGTTATTATAAACTCACCACCCGACATGAAAACTAGGGTAATTTTATGGTGACTTACGGGTACCTACCTGGTCCTCCCACGTCCTGCCTCCCCAGCTAAGGGAGCCACCAACCTGACTCCCTTGTTTGTTTCTGTATATAATTTTATCTAATCGGTATATATTTCTAAAACATACTTTTAAAATAAAAGTATAGTTTTCAACTTCTTAAAAAAGCCATCATGATTTGCTTCTTTTTCCCCTCAGCTTTGTATTTCTATCGTCTGTGTTGTTGTGAGTCACTGAGTCTATTCTTTTTGACTGGAGTCTGCCACTGTTCACTCATTCCCACTCCTGTTGGGCGTTTCCTGGTTTTTGCTATTATGAACAACAGGGTTGCAAACATTCTAGTACACGTCCCCCTCAGGGCCAGGGATACTCTTAGGAGTATATCCCTGAGAGCAGAATGGTTGCATTATACGTATGAGGATATTCAACTACAGGAAGTAATGTCTCACCATTTTCCAAAGTGATGCCTCACTTTTCAGCCTCACTGGAGCTATGAGCATTCTTGTTTTTCCATATCCTCACCATCACCTGCTCTGGTCACATTTTAAATTTTTGATGAGCAATTTGGTGGGAAACGCCACCTGTTACATTTAAATACACTGATTTGTTTGTGTTTCTCACTGCTCCTTTAGACTATAAGGGACTCGCAGTGACTGGGCCCTGTCCTGCTTATCACCCAGAGCCTAGCCCAAGGACACTCAGTAAAATGGGACTTAGTGAATGAGCCAATAAATGAGAATTTTTCAAGGTTAATTACTCATTAAGATCTTCTGCCTGACCATGTCCCCGAAGGTTGGCAGGGCATTTCATCATGCCCATAATTTGTTTTAGGGAGGCAGGAAGATGACAGGGATTTGTCTAGAGGCTGTAGCCCCTCACCCCAGCCTGTGCCCTCGCTGCAGCTGCCCCTCATCTCCCTCCAGCCCCAGTGAGGTGGCCCAGGACTCACTTCAGCAGGACCCCAACAGGCTTCTGGTAATGCTGGTGATAGGCAACCCAGGGCGGGATGTTGTATCGTTCTGGGTTGGGTCCTTCGAACTTAAAGAGAAGGGCCACATCTTCAGGGTCGATGATATAAACAGATTCCAAGTTGCCGAGCTTCTCCCTGAGGTGGCAAAGAAGGGACACTGCAATGTAAGGATTTGAGAAGAGCCAAGCAGAACCTGGGCCATCAGGACACGGGATTCTGCTTGTCTGTAACCCCCTATGGCTGACTGCACAGAGCAGACAGGCCCAGGAATGGATCCTGCCCCACAGCCTCCTGACTGTGTGACCTGAGTCTCTTACCCCCTCTGAGTCTCAGTTTCCTCTTATAAAATGAGGATAAATACAGTGCCTGTCTCACAGGATTGCTGAGGGATAAGTTGATATGAAACCTATGGGTGTGACTCCTGTTAGACATTCTGTCTGTAAGTGACAGCTTTGTGCTCATCATCACAGTGGCTCCTGCCTACCTCAGCAGGTCCCCAGCATGTCCTCAGGCCATCCCCACCTTCATTGGACCATCCAGTCCTCCATGCTCATTCTTCCTGTGTGTCCACATTCTCAGCACCCTCCACACTCTCACATGCAGAGCTCAGAAACAGGCACCTTGGAGTGACCCTGTACTGGAGTGACTCCATGTCGCTTGCTGGGCAGGCCATACACCAAGCCAGGCAATCCCTTCTAGGCACTAGGATTGAAACTCTGGGAGGGCCTGTCCTGCCTCCAAGAATCAGATGCCCAACAAATTACCTTGTCACTATCAAAACTGTGGTAAAACATCGAGTTCCAGGTATAAATATACCTCATAAGCACTTTGCAGATAGTATTAAAATACAACTGTTGTGAAACAGAAAATTCTGCTTTTGACTCACATCTGCCTTTTGCATAAGAAAGTTAATTTAAGATACACTTTAGGGTAACAATCCCATAAAAACAAGAAAGTACAAGGCAAATTCTGTCTCCCTCTCCCTCCCTCTCTTTCTCTCCCTGCCCTCCCCTCTCTTCCTCCCTCTACCTCCAGAGAGAAGAGGGAGGGGAAGAGGGCAGGTGAAGAAGGAGTAGGGGGAGAGAACTGTTTGAACCACTGACCCTTAAAACCTGGGCCTACCTTCCCCATGTTTCCTTGGCTGGCTGTGGCCCCCAGAAAATCCCCTCTGTTTTTCCAGCTGCCACACATCCTTAAACCACTGGCTCCATAATAAAAATAAATAAATAAATAAACAAACAAACAAACAAACTAAGCAAAGTCCTTGAACTGCTATTACCAATGCCACCTCTGGGAATCCAGCCCAAGGCAGCGATCTGACATTGGACAAAGATGCCTGATGGATGAGAATGTTCATAGCAAAAAAAAAAAAAAAAAGGATAAGGATGTCTAACAGCAAAAAAACAAAAAAACAAAACAACACCAAGAAAAAAAAAAAAAAACTAGAGTTGGCTAAATAGCTCACTAAAGAATTAGCTAAAAAAATATGCATTATCCATACTATGGGCTACTATGCTTCCTTTTTTTTTTTAAGAGTATAGTGATTGACAATGTATGCCGCCATTTAAAATTATATTAAAGAGGAGTTCCCTTGTGGCACAGCAAGTTAAGGATCTGACATTGTCACTGCAGTGTCGTGGATCACTGCTATGGAGTGGGTTTGATCCCTTGCCCAGGAAATTTGCCATGCTCTGGGCACAGCCAAAAACAAAAAGAAAAACAAAGCAACAATAAATAAAATGCTAACTTTTAATAAATAAATAAATAAAAATAAAATTACATTAAAGAGAGAAAAGAGAAAAAGTCATCAATACATTGTTATAGGACAGCAACAAACAGCATATAAATATATTCACATTCTGAATGGTACACAAATATCAAAACAAATTTTATCTGATTTCAATTTTTCTAAATTATTCTATAAAGAACAGGAATAATCTTGTATTAAGGGAAAAAAATCTACTAAACTTGTATTTTAAATTTCTTATGTTTATTTAAGAGTTTATCATTTCAAGGCTATAGTTAGAACAGTGACCCACTGAACTAGAAGTCAGACGATCAAGGTTCCAGACCTGGCTTTGCCCTGATGAAGTGTGTGACCTTGGCAATACCCTTTTCCTCTCTGGGCCTCAGTTTTCCCATCTATACGCTGGGATAACAACACCAACTTTTGCAAGGCTCAGATGAAAATGACTCAGAAAACAGAGAGGGGCTTTATAAAATAAGCAGCTCCTACTAGGAATAGGAGCAGAGGAGGAGAAGGAAGGAGGAAACAGGGAGTAACATGAGATCTCAGAGAAGTAAGCTTGAGGATAGTGACAATGACAGGCCTAGAAGAGAAAGAGAGACAAGGAAGAGAGGCTCAGGAGCAAACTTGGGGGCCAGGAGATGGGGTGTGGGGGAGGGGTGCTCCCTGCCTCCAACTAGCTGTTTAAAAAACAGGCATTTAAGACTTCCAAAGGGATTGTGGGAGAGGGAGGAAGTGACCCAGACCAGTGAGCAGCTGGTCCCCTACCCACAAAAGCCTCTCCCTCCACGCCACCTATCTAGCCAGCTGACGTGTTCTGTGATGCCCTTTCCCCATCTTGACCCTTTTACTTAACATAAAATGTACTGTCTTTCCCAGTGTCCCTTCCCTGCCCTCAACCACCACCCTCACCACCTCCCATCCCCCTCGCCTATGCTCTCAGAAAAGAACCCAGGGGTGGCTTGAAGCCCACCCACCTTAGAAACTGCTAAACCCAAACCAATGAGGCCTCTCACCAGGGGCAACCCCCACGCCCCACCCCTACCCTAGGACAAGAAATTGGGGTGCTCAAAGGCCAAAAGACCAAAGGCCCTTTCTCCCAGCAGGAAGCCAGGCAGATGCCTGGGAAGTAGGGGCTCCAGCCAGGCTAGTGGAAGGGACAAAATCAACTGCTCCAGAGCTGCACAGGGCCAAGGGGTGAGACCAGCACCAGAGGAGGACAGGGATCTAGCTGAGTGACGAGGGCAAGAATCCTAACCTCTCTGAACTTCGTTCATCTCTAATAATTGGGGTGATAAACTTACCCTGCAAAGTGTCCTGCAGATCGTGGCTTAGCCTTCCCACCCCCCTGAAGTCTCAGAGGGTGTAGGGCCCAGGGAGGGTTGAGGCCTCAGGGCTGAGAATGGAACCCACTCTCTGGGAAGCCTCATCCCTGCTCCTGCCACCCCCAAGCAGGACAAAATAAAGCCAGAGGTGAACGAGAGCCTGGAGTGGGAGAGCAGACCAGAGAGGGAAAGAGGAGCAGAGCACAGTGCCCTGGCTCGCCAGCCCCCACCTTCTGCAGGGCTTACCTGTAAATGGGACCATACTTCTGGAAGTTCTGGACATGGTGATAGTGGATTTTCTGTGTGCCCTTCTCCTTCCAGAAACGGTACAGGTTAATCCAGCCATTGTCACCAGGAGAGGGGATTTCACTGAAGGGGCGAGGGGTTTTAGTGGAGATGCATGCTCCCTCTCCAGTGCCCACCCTGGGATGCCCTGGGCACTCCCGAGGGGCACTCAGGAAGGGCTGGCAGCCTTTGACCAGGACTGAGCGGAGGGCAAGCCCCCTGGCCAGCATGCTGCCCCTACCACTGCTACTCTCCCTGCTCCCACTGCAGCAGGGCCTGATGAGGTGAGTCTGGCCTCGGGCGCCTGGGGCCCAGCTTATAACCACCAGCTCAAGGTTAAGCGAGAAGCTGACTAAGCGATCAGACTCCCTCCTCCTCCTGCATACAGGCTCTGGCCCACACAGCCCCTCCCAGACTCAGGATACTGTAAAGAAAAGAATGTTGCCCACCATTCCAGTTCTACAGAGATCAAGCCAATTGCCACTGCAGTTGCCCACTGGAGGGGAACCCATCAGTGCACCCGGAGGGGACTTTAGGATGGAGAAAAACAGGAAGCATTTGGATTATACTGACCCCAGGATATTAAGATGCATATCTAAGGAAAAAGTTCAATGACCCCAGATTCTTGAGTCTTTCCACACATAGAAAGGCACTAAGGTCATTATCTTGACATGTCTATTGTTTGTTATTAGCAGTTGTCTTTTTATGTTTGACTACATTTATTTTCCCAACAAAAAAGTTCTTATAAATCCTGGCTTCTCCTATACTTCTTTGGAGCAGGTCTGCAGAGCTATCTGAGAGTTGTCTCCTATGCCATAGAATCCTGTAGACTATTTTGCCACCCCAAAATGTCTCTTTGGAGTACCAGTTATTTGAAGATGGAAACAGACAAAAGACCCAGGAGGAAACTTTTGACCTCCTCCCTAACTGCCTGAAGAGGGTAGATAGATAGAGGGCTTGGTTCAGCAATCACCAGAAGTATCTGCAAAGAATAGGGGCTAAGTGCAGTGGGGACAGCCCTAGAGATCAGAGACCACCTGTCTCTGCATGGCCCAGCATGAATTTCTTTTTTTCTTTTTTCCTTTTTTTTTTTTTTCTTTTGTCTTATTGCATTTTCTGGGGCCACTCCCACAGCATATGGAGATTCCCAGGCTAGGGGTCTAATCAGAGCTATAGCTGCCGGCCTACGCCAGAGCCACAGCAACATGGGATCTGAGCCACGTCTGCGACCTACACCACAGCTCACGGCAACACCAGATCCTTAACCCACTGAGCAAGGCCAGGGATCGAACCCATAACCTCATGGTTCCTAGTCAGATTCGTTAATCACTGAGCCACAATGAGAACTCCCCAGCAAGCATTTCTTTACCGCACATCCACTTTTCCATCTCCACGCCCCTTCAAAGTCCTCAACCCTTACCTCCAACATCTTCCTTTGTCTTCAGCTGAAGATAGTATTTAAGGTGAAGGTTTCAAGCCATTTTGGCCAGTTCCTCAATTTTTCTGGGTCTTTCCCATGTATGCATGTTATCAAAGTTTGTTTTACTTTCTCCTGTCAGTTTGTCTCATGTCAGTTTCATTCTTAGTCCAGCGAGAAGACCCTGGATGGGTAGAGGAAAATGTCTTCTTCCCCAACAGCTGGCAGTGAGGGTGGAATGCAGATTTCCTGGCTGGGCATTACTCACTCCAAAGCTGCTATAGGTAAGAGATCCTGGGATAACTGACAAAAGACTCCGGCATGTAAGAATTCTTACTCTGCCAGTCTCCTGGATCTTCTGCCTGCAGGGTCTGTTAGAAACAAGAACAGCAAATTTCTCTTTCCTAAAATTAGATTAGCTGGAGAACATATTTGTAGGGCTAGCTCATTGAACTTGTGACTCTTGGTTGAAACATGGCAAAGTACCCTTGGTTTGTTGATCCTTTTCCTCCCAGGGATGGTCACTCTTTTTCTTTCTCTCTCTTTTTTGTGTCCTTTGTCATAAGGAGAAAACCATTCATCTGATCAGGTTTTCCTTTCATTTTGTTCTGTTTGAGAGTTTGGCTTGTAAACCGGTGATACTATTCTGTCCAGCCTCTGCCATCTGGAAGATACACATACCAGTGTGCATTTGGCAGCCAGTTGAATTGACTGGGATTCCAAATAGTTTCTTGTCCAGCCATGCCAGCTCTCGGGAGTTTGTCTTAAGGAGTCCAAGTTCAGAGGGGGCCATTGTCATCTCAACCCTCATTGCTTTATTAGTGATGCAACAAAGGTCTTTACTTTCTGAGACTATTTTTGAGAGTAAACTTTCTGGATCTGAAAGGGCTGCATCCTTTGCACTCTCTTGTGGGGACGCCTCTTGCATCTTATTTGCGTGAGTCACTATTAAAATCCTACTTATCAATGGCTGGATAATGGATTCTTTTAAGTTGGCAGAAACTTCTAAACTGATAAAATATTTTAGAGAGCTGTCATTAGAAGGAGCTTGTTTTATTGGAACCTATGTAAAGAACAAATTAAAGGGTGGATACAAATAAATGTAACAGTTAACCTTAAGAACTCCCTACTAAGAAAAAAAAAAAAGAAAACAGTTTGGGAAGGCTTATGGAGTTTAGTATCATAGCTTCCCCTCACTGGGAACAAGGTAGAAATTTTTAAAGGGTTATTTAAAAATAAGGTAAGTAAAACAGATATAGAAGGTAGGTAGAAAGTAGAAAGATAGAATAAAAGAGAAATCAGAAAAGGTAATGGAAATCTTTAGATGGTTATTAAGAAATGGAATAAATAAAATAGACATTGATTGGATTGAAACAAAGATTTTGGACTTCCCTGGTGGCTCAGCAGGTTAAGGATCCAACATTGTCACTGCTGTGGTGTAGGTTCAATCCCTGGCCCATGAATTTCTGCATGCCACAGGCATGGCCAGAACAAATAAAGAAAACAAAGGTTTTAATACAGTATTAGGGCTGGGCAGCATTTAATAAGGTTGGATGGGCCAAAGGAACCCCCTAGAGGCCCCCCCAAACATTAAAGGACCTCAAACAAGTCTACTCTATTTACCCCCACTTTAGAAAACTTTTAAAGGATGGAAGAAAAAAAAATACATTGAAAAACCTGACCAGCAACCGCTTAGGCAATTAATTGGCAACAGGCCAATTAATCAAGTTAAATATCAACAGTTCCTGTTGAGGCTTAGCAAGTTAAGGACCTATGAGGATTCTGATTTGATACCTGGCTTCGCTCAGTGTATTAAGGATCTGGTGTTGCTGCAAGCTACAGTGTAGGCTGGCAACTGCAGCTCTAAACCAACCCCTGGCCTGGGAATGTCCATATGCTGCAGGTGTGACCCTAAAAAGGAAAAGAAAACAACTTTTTTTTTTTTAAGTTAAACATCAGCAAAAGTGCCTGGGTCCCTTGATTTGACCCCTCAACTGGGATTCAAAAACATTTTGAGGCAGGAGGGAAGGGGGCAGGGCACAAGCTTTAGAAGAATGACATAACCATTGAGGATATGACATACGCTTGTTAGAACTAGGTCCAAGACAGTGGAAGATTTGACTTCCAGTGGACATTGAGCCTCATTATGTGCTCATTGTATTACATTAGCATATGTCAAGACATGTCATGACAGTTCTAAGGTTGATCATCAAAGACCAAAAAGTGGACAGTGGCTCAATACCTGCCCCTTCCCCAAAATAGTTGAAATAATCCTTCCACTCATTAGCCTATGAAATTACCCAGCCCATAAAAACTAACTACACCATATTTGGGGGCCTCTCACTTTCTGAGATGGTCCACACTCTGTCTATGGAGTGTGTATCTCCTAGGGCCTCTCTCACCACCTGAGACAGACCACATTCTACCTATGGAATGTGTCTCTCTGCTTTCACTCTACTACAGCTCACTCTTGATTCTTTCCTGCACAAAGCCGAGGACCCTCATTTCGTGGCCGGTCCCAGGAATTCCCCCAAGACCTGGGACACGACCATCTTCTTGCACCCCATTTTCCTGCAATATCTTTACAGAGGAAGAGGTAAAAGTGGTCTTCTCTCCCTCCCCATGTTTCCTTTGATTATAAAAATGTAGCCCACTTAGTTCTTAATTCTTGTTATCAATTACATTTTTTTTTTTTTTGTCTTTTGTCTTTTGTTGTTGTTGTTGCTATTTCTTGGGCCGCTCCCACGGCATATGGAGGTTCCCAGGCCAGGGGTTGAATCGGAGCTGTAGCCACCGGCCTACGCCAGAGCCACAGCAACGCGGGATCCAAGCCGCGTCTGCAACCTACACCACAGCTCACGGCAACGCCGGATCGTTAACCCACTGAGCAAGGGCAGGGACCGAACCCGCAACCTCATGGTTCCTAGTCGGATTCGTTAACCACTGCGCCACGACGGGAACTCCTCAATTACATTTTAAAAGCTCCCTTTTGCCTGCCTGCTTGTATCCTTCACAAGCATCCTACATTCATAAATCTACTTCCTGCCTATCACTTTGCCTCTTGCTGAATTCCTTCTGTGCTGAGACATAAAGAACCTGAGCTTCCTTACGTCCTGAGATGAGTTTTTTGGTTTCATTTAGAAGATTATGAGTTCAAGTCCCATCTGAGTTGTGCGATTTCACTTTTATGCAGCAATGGATACAATAGACAGGAGATAAAAAGAAAAGTTTCTGGGACTGTTTGTGAAACTGGGTTCCCCTAAAACCAAGTTCCCCCACCAAGTTTGTAATCAACCTCTCTATCCAAAACTTTATCCCCTTTCTTGTCCCATCCCTGTTCCCCTCAGGATTGAGGGGTATCAAAGAAGAGGGAGGATTGAAACTGAGCAGGACCCTGCTGGGTCTGCCCAGTGACAAGACCCCTCCATGTCCCCCACTTCTTGTTTGTAGAAAAAACTTTAGCCTCCTAGACCTTCCCCAAGTTCCAAAGAGCAGGCACAAGAAGTTTACAATTAGAGAAGGGAGGGAATGCAGAAACAAAAGAAAAGCAGTCAAGCAAGAAAAGTAATGAGAGCTTAAGCAATAGTTCAGTGATAAAGCAGAGTTCCTCAAGGGATACACAGGACAATCTGATACCTATCTTTGAGTTGTTCTGCAGAAACTAAGACCCCCACTTAATGAAGAATGGTGACTAAATGCTGATCACAAGCATGCAGACCCCAGACTGGTTGGAGCCAGAAGGTTGATGATAAAGATTCCTGAAATATCATCCTGTTACCTTACCACCAACCAATCAGAAGAGAGTCCATGAGCTGCAACCTTCACCCCTAATGTTGCCTTTAAAAACTCTTCCCTGAAAGCCGCTGAGGAGTTGAGGTCTTTTGAGCACGAGCTGCCCATTATCCTTGCTTGGTGCCATGCAGTACACACTGTAGTTGCCTTCACCACAACCCAGTGTCAGTAGATTGGCTTTGCTCTGAGTCTGGCAAATGGACCCAAATTCAGTTTGGTAACACTTGTAAAACAAAGACTTGCTGATAGGGTCCTAATGGAGCCTATGGTTGAAGGTATAAGCATTAACAGAATTGAGATGAAAGTTTACTTAAAAATTGGCACGGAGTTTCCTTTGTGGCTCAGCAGTTAACCAACCAGACTAGGATCCATGAGGATGCGGGTTTGATCCCTGCCTCACTCAGTGGGTTAAGGATCCAGCGTTGCAGTGAGCTATGGTGTAGGTCCCAGAGGAGGCTGGGATCCCGCATGCTGTGGCTGTGGTGTATCCCCGCAGCTATACCTTCCATTCAACCCCTAGCCTGGGAACTTCCATATGCCAGGGGTGCAGCCCTAAAAAAAAGAAAGAAAAATTGGTGTAACTGAATGGGCTTTTTGTAACATGGTTGCATCTCTTTCATCTGATTGTATTGCGGGGATGGACATTGTGTCTAAAGGGGAGTGCTTCCCCTCACATTGTGAGACAGGGCATAGACATCCAACCTTCAGACAATGTTAACTGAACATGCTAAAGGAAACCAATAGTGGAGTTCCATGTGTGGTGCAGTGAGTTATGAATCTGACCTCAGTGGCTTGGGTTGCTGCAGGGGTGAGGATTCGATCCCTGATCCCACACAGTGGGTTAAGGATCCAGTGTTGTATAGGCTGCGGCTCAGATCCAGTCCCTGGCCCAGGAACTTCCTTATGCCTGGGATGCAGCCATAAAAATAAACGAACAAGGAGTTCCCATCATGGCTTAGTGGTTAATGAATCCGACTAGGAACCATGAGGTGGCAGGTTCGATCCCTGGCCTTTCTCAGTGGGTTAAGGATCTGGCAATGCTCTGAGCTGTGGTGTAGGTTGCAGACGCGGTTCGGATCCCACATTGCTGTGGCCCTGACATATGCCAGCGGCTATGGCTCTGATTCGACCCCTAGCCTGGGAACCTCCATATGCTGTGAGAGCAGCTCAAGAAATGGCAAAAAGACAAAAAAAAAAAATAAACAAACAAATAAAAATAAGGGAAACCAAAAGGTTGCCCAAACCCACACAATGGGAGGTTAAAAACTGGGGACTAATATGAGCAAGAGTGGAAGCTTTTTGCCCCAGGGGTGAATTGGTCTGGTGTTGACTTGTGCACTTGGAAAGATCTTTGTTGAACACCTTGTGCACACTTTTGAAGGCATGATAGTGAAGTGACAGCCCTGTCGTTCTAGAACAGAAAAATCGTTTGATTACCAGTTTAGTTGGAAATCTTCTAGCTGATGTAAAGAAGCAAATTAAAGAAAATACAGTTGGACAAATCAATCTTTTGATATCCTTTAGGCAGCAGCCCAGTGCTTTGGGGAATTGAAAAAAAAAACTGTCTTTGTCTTGCAAATCTCTACAAAGTCAGAAATATAAATATCGCATACTATAGGCTGAGACTTAGCCTAGATAACTTGATCAGGTAGAACCTGAAACCAAAGAAACAAAGAGGAAGAGTGACCTTTTTAAAAGCATAAACTGCTGGAAATTCTCCCTTACTCAAAATCGAATTCACAGACTGCCCAAGGATTTATCATGAACAAGTAACAAAAAGCCTTAGCCATCTGGGAGTTCCCTTCATGGCTCAGTGGAAATGAACTCGACTGGTAGCCATGAGGACAAGGGTTCGACCCCTGGCCTTGCTCAGTAGGTTAAGGATCCTGCATTCCTGTGGCTGTGGTATAGGCCAGCAGCTGTAGCTCTCATTAGACCCATAGCCTGGGAAACTCCATATGCCATGGGTGCAGCCCTGAAAAGACAGGAAAAAAAAGTCTTGGCCATCTGATCAAATAAACTTAACATATTCCAACTGCTATTTATATACTAGTGAGTTTTACATTGTTCTACCTGATTTATGATTAAAAATTTTTTACTCAATTTTATTATATTTATAGCTGTACAATGATCATCACAACCCAATTTTTAAGCACTTTATGATAAAAATTTTAAATGAAAGCTATGAGGTCTCTGGATGTGTTTGTCGACATGTTGTAATATGTATATTATAGATATAATATTTTTTTATACCTCTGCATAGTATTACCAAAAGTAATTTGTAAAAGGGCTCCATTTAAGTGGCTTAAAAGTAAGTGCTTATAAATTAAATATTTCTGAATCTCAAAAGTGTAATAGAACCTAACCCAAATGTCTTTCAAGTTCATGTGATCTAGGACTAATCTTTAGTAAATAAAAGCAAATTTTAAATTACTGGTTTAATTAAAATAGGTTTGTCTTTAGTGTTATCCACATTAAACGTAAAATTCTTATTCTAACCAGGTTTACCAAAAGTCAAATAAGTTTATGTTATTTCTGTTACTAAATTTGTCAGCTAGAAAAAGAGCTTGGGATGACAATGGTGGCTTTTAATTAGAAAGAAAAAAAATTAGTGTTTCAGCAGAAACTAACACAGTGGTTGTGGATATTAGATTCTAATTTTGTTAATCATCTTTGAGGTTTTGTTTTCCCCCTATAAACTGAACTGGATCCTCAATTCTTAGAGTTTCCTCAAATATTTGACTACAACTCTCCAAACTTGTCCAATTTTTCTCTTACTCTGACTGGAATCATTGAGAAATAAAATGACACTTTTTCCCCAAGCCCTGCAAACTGAAGCCAGATGACATGATAAAAATTTCAGAGAAATCACCACAGCAGCTCATGTTTAAACAGTTTACATTTCTGTTTTTGTTTGGGCCACTCAGAAAGTTTACCTAAATACCTGACAGCATCATCAAAGACATTTCAGACTTCAAAAGGTGCTTTGACCCTGACATCTAGAATCTTGAGTGGCAGCTCTCAGGACTCAGACACTGGGTTTATAATTTGCTCTATTCATTAACCTACATTTTCCTTTGTCTCTTTAGAAATGCCTCTTATTAAATACCCAGTTGCATTGCACCTTATAGGCCTAACTTTGAGAACCCCTCTGCATCACCCTCTCCTAAAATGAATTTGACTGGACTGACCTGTTGTCAGGACTAAGGCAGTGGTTTAATGAGATGGAACAATCTACCAACTCAGCCTCTGTAATGTGAAACTTTAAAAGTTTCAAAAGCAGGACTGTAAGAAAACAAACTTGCCATCTCAAAATGTCTCCTTGGAATGCAAATTATTTCAAGATGAAAACACTCAAAAGACACAGGAGGAAACTTTTGACCTCCTCCCTAACTGCCTGAAGAGGGTAGATAGACAGAGGGCTTGGTTCAGCAATCACCAGAAGTATCTGCAAAGAATAGGGGCTAAGTGTGGTGGGGGACATCCCTAGAGATCAGAGACCACCTGTGTTCCACTGTCTCTGCATGGCCCAGCAAGCATTTCTTTACTAAACCTTTGCTCTTCCATCTCCACGGCCCTCAAAGCCCTCAACCCTTACCTCCAACACTTTCCTTTGTCTTCAACTGAAGATGGTATTTAAGGTGAAGTTTTCAGCTATTTTGGAGAGTTCCTCAGTTTTTCTGAGTCTTTCCCATGTATTCATGGTATCAAAGTTTGTTTTATTTTCTCCTCTCAATCTGTCTTATGTTAATTTCATTCTTAGACCAGACAGAAGAACCTAGAAGAGGAGAGGAAAATGTCTTCCTCCTAACAGTCCTTAGTAAGTCTCCAAATAAAACTGAAACTCACAACTCTCACGTTGTACATTTTGTCTTTCAGTTGATAGTACCAAGGCTTGGTGTGGAATTCCTGTAGTCAGTGAGGCTCCCTAAAGCCCAGGGATACCCCTCTGTCTCTATCCTCAGTGTCAACCCCAGCAGGCATTTGACATGGTACAGAAATGCTATAGGTTTGTGCCTGTCCTCTGCTGGCCTCCTGCTGACTCTCACTGTGGGACCCACTGAAACTGAGTCCTCCTAAAACTGAACTTTCTTACTGAGTTTATGATTAACCTCTCTATCCAAAACTTTATTCCCTTTCTTGTACCCTCTGACCACAATCCTGTGCTAACCAGGCAGATGACTAAAACTGTTGCTGCCAATAACATCATCAATGTACTAAAATTGCTGTTGTAGATATCATCATCAATATACAACTCAGGTTATTTCTCCAGGACAAGATGAGTTAACAGACCCCCAAGCCATGGACCACTTAGCCAGAGAACTATAAATCAGGGACATCCTGAGTCCTAACACTGCAATTAAGAAATGCCACAGAAATGTCACAAGACCATGATTCATTCCAGCCTCTTTGTTCCTTCTCCTTTAAAAAACCCCTAACCTGCAGTTCCTGTCATGGCTCAGTGGTTAATGAATCTGACTAGGAACTATGAGGTTGTGGGTTCGATCCCTGGCCTTACTCAGTGGGTTGAGGATCTGGCATTGCCATGAGCTGTGGTGTAGCTTGCAGACACAGCTTGGATCCCACGTTGCCATGGCTCTAATTGGACCCCTAGCCTGGGAACCTCCATATGCTAGAAAAGACAAAAAACAAACAAACAAAAAAAACCCTAACCCTAAAGACCAAGTTGGAGTGGATCTGAGGTTTGTCTCCCACTCTCCTGCCTGATGCCTTGCAATAAATGCTGTACTTTCCTTCACCACAACTGGTGTCAGCAGATTGGCTTTGCTGTGCATTGGGTGAACAGATACAAATTCAGCTCAGTAACACTAGCTGCTGAGACATCCATGAGGATGTGCAGACAGCCAGAGGTTTACAATAATAATGAGGGCCCATGAGGAGGTCAGAGTCACCTTGCAGCTTTGGGGCAACATAGATATAGTTGTGGCCCCATTATTTATATATATGATTATAACTGTTTTTGTATAGTTTCATGATTTTTTTGGTCTTTTTTTTTTTTTTTTGCCTTTTCTGGGGCTGCTCCCTCAGCATATGGAGGTACCCAGGCTAGGGGTCGAATCAGAGCTGTAGCCACCGGCCTTCCACAGAGCCACAGCAATGTAGGGTCCGAGCCGCATCTGCAACCTACACCACAGCTCACCACAACGCTGGATCCTTAACCCACTGAGCAAGGCCAGGCATCAAACCCACAACCTCATGGTTCCTGGTCGGATTCGTTAACCACTGTGCTATGACGAGAACTCCCAATGATTTTTAAAGTTCTAATTTTTATGCTTACAAAAAAAACACTATATTTTCTGAAAATGTTGTAATTGATAGGAATTGCTATGATTATTTTCAAAGCTCCTACTATCTATAAAAAATAAATTGAATTACAGTCATACAATCAAGAAAAATTAAAATCTCCTGGGTCTTTCATGTTGAGTGAAAGAAGCCAGTTACAAAAGAGTACATACTTTTGGATTCCATTTTGACAAAGTCCAAGAATTTGCAAAAGGAATTTATGGTGTTAGAAGTTGTTCTCTCAGGAGTTCCCATTGTTGCTCTGTGGGTTAAGAACCCAACTAGTATCCATGAGGGTGCATGGCCTCACTCAGTGGGTTAAGGATCGAATGGTGCCGCAAGCTGTAATGCAGTTCGAAGGTGCGGCTCAGATCTGGCATTGCTGTGGCTGTGGTATAGGCCAGCAGCTGCAGCTCCGATTCAACCCCTAGCCTGGGAACGTCCATAGGCAGCTGGTGTGGCAGTAAAAATCAAAAAGAAAAAGAAGTGGTTCTCTCGTGGGGTAATAACAAGGAGAGGGCATAAGAAAATTTCATGGGATGCTGGAAATGTTCTCTGTCTTCATCTGCGTGCTTACATATGTAAAAATTCACCTGAGCCATAAACTGGTGATATTTGCATTTTATGGAACATACCACACTTAAAATGTACAGAAAAAAATTCAGGAGTTCCCATTGTGGCCCAGAGGGTTAAGGACCCAATGCAGTGTCCATGAGGACACAAGTACAATCCCTGGCCTTGCTCAGTGGGTTAAGGACCCAGTGTTGCAGCAAGCTTTGGAGTAGGTCACTGATGTGGCTTGGATCTGGCATGACTGTGGTGTAGGCTGGCAACTGAAGCTCTAGTTCAACCCCTAGCCTGAAAACTTCCATATCCTGAAGGTGCAGCCTTGAAAACAAACAAACAAACAAACAAACAAAAAACATCTTTTTCTAACAGATTCTTTTTCCTGTAAAAAACAATGGGCCAGAGTTCCCATTGCTGCTCAGTATCCATGAGGATGCAAATTCAATCCCTGGCCTCGCTCAGTAGGTTAAGGATCCAGCGTTGCAGTGAGCTGTGATGAAGTTTGCAGATGTGGCTCAGATTTAGCATTGCAGTGGCTGTGGCGTAGGTCGGCAGCTGTAGTTCCAATTCAACCCCTAGCCTGGGAACCTCCATATGCTTCGAGTGATACTAATCAATGTTGGTGTAGCACCCCATGCTTAGATACAGTTGAAAGAAGGAAGTCGCTGGCTGAAGGTAAGCAAATAGTCACTGGGAGCAGAACACAGAGAATGGGGAGGGTACTAGGAGCCCTGACCCTGAGAATTTCGGCATGGCACTGGTCTAGGCAGGGAAGGGGCAACAATTTGTTCAATGGGTCTCAGGATGACAGAATTGCCACACCTGAATGTGTGCCCTGCTGGGCCAGAAAGCAGCCATCAGACTCACTGTTTAGAGGCCGATATATCAGAAACTTCCTTTTATCAAAAACTCCTGAGTATTGGGGCTGGGCTGCCCAAGCACAAATTTCCATACATTGCTTCATTTTTGGATATTCTCCATCTAACAAATCCACACACCTCTGGAGGCAGAAGCCAGAAGCTCACTTTCCCAGCATCCCTTGTACCCAGTACACCAATCAAACACCTCCCTTGTGAAATTTTGGTTGGGAAGGTGGTGACATGCAGAGGCAGCACCATGTGGAAGATGTCTGAAAAGACCACCAGCCTAGGCCAGCTGCAGCATGTGAGCCCTGTAGGGGTCAGTGGGTGGCCACCAAGGCAGCCCTGGGATGTCATTCAGCTGATGTTCCTGACACCATGACATCTAAGCCTGATTGTCTACCCTCCCAGGGATTTTATAAGCTATGTGGTATCCCCTGAGAAATGCATTCCCTGAGAATATTAGTTAGAGTGAATTCTGTCCTTGACAACCAAGATCTCTCAATGAATCAATAGTAAACAACTAGTAATATTGCAAAAATTTCACCACATTCTCACATGTAAAACATCATTTGTGCTCAAATTAATACACTAAGTTGGATCATTTTCTACCATCCTACTTTTTTTTTTCTTTTTCTTTTTACGGCCACACCTGCAGCATATGGAATTTCCTAGGCTAGGGTCAAATTGGAGCTGCAGCTGCCTGCCTATACCACAGTCACAGCAACACGGGATCCTAGCTGCATCCGCAACCTACACCACAGCTTGTGGCAACACCAGATCCTTAACCCACTGAGCAAGGTCAGGGATTGAACCTGCATCCTCATGGATACGCTCTGAGCCACAACAGAAACTCCTGTGCCATCCTAGTTTTAATTTATGTCCTAAAGACTCATTCCAGGGACATTCTGGGGACCAAAGAAAGTCTCATAACAAAGAGGTTTTTGATGGGAACAGGGGACCTTAAGATTGTTATGGGGACTGCCATTGTGATACCTGTCATTCCATCACCCTGAAATAAACATAAACCCTACACCAACACAATGTGAGAGCGATGAATTTCAATTTTATTTGGCTACTGAGGACTGTGGACTATGGCCTAGGAGACAGCTCTCAGAGAGCTCCAAGGATCTGCTCTGAAGCGGTAAAAGGGGAAGTCAGTTTATATGTAATTTTGGAGAAGAGGTATGTGCAATCAAGCACATATCTTGGTAGAAAGATACTATTAGTCACGAGGAACAGATAGCTCAGTAAATGATTTTAGTGCTTTTCTAAGTATAGAAGATGAAAGAATCTGGTTTCATATAATTTTCTCCTAAAAATACCTAACTTCTGAGGGCCTGTTCTACCTGTTTTCCCAGAGCGCAGAGGGCTTCATTCCTGATCTTTGCCCTGAATTCCTTCCAGGGCATACTGTGCATAGAACTGGATGGTGGGCAAGGTGCTTTATTTTATGCCTGTTAAAAACATTTTGATATATTTCCTTCTAGTCCTTGTTTCCTAGATCCCATGTCTCTCCTGTTTGCAGTGCTTTTCGCAGAAAGGGTGCCCAAAAGGTAAAATTTGAGATCCTGCTTATCTGACAATGTGTTTATTCTATCCTCACCTTGTTTGAGAGTTTAGCTGGATATAGAATTCTGGAACTGCTGTTGAGACGTCCAAAACCATTCTGATTCTTTTTTTCCCCCTGCAGTCACTCATAGAAACTTCTCTTTATTTTGGCTGCTTTAAATTTCACAATGCATCTTGTCATGTTAGTTCTTGCCTAGATACTTAGTAAGCCTCTTTAATTTGGAAATTCATGTCCTCAAATTTCTGGGCATTTTCTTCATAATTTATTTCATAATTTCTCCCTTTTATTTTCTCATTTCTCTGTTTCTAGAACTCCTAGTAGTTATACATGAACCCCCTGGGTTTATCTCTTTTTTAATCTTCTCTCCCATATTACATTTCTTTGCCTTTTCCTCCTACCCAATAAGAGGTTTTCTACTTCAGTTTCCAGCCTCTCTGTTGCAGTTTTGTTTCCATTACCCATTTTTTTAGTTTCCTAGAGTTCTTTCCTATATCTGGATGTGGACACAATATGGACTTGACAGCTCCTCAAACCTCTGAAGGTATTAATCATACAGTTGGTTTTTAAAGTTTCTTTGTTTAGTCTTCGGTTTTCTTTTGTTCTCTGTATGATCTCTGTTTCCTCTGGTTTCCTTTTTCTATTTGTTTTGGTCCCAACCTTTCATGTTAGAAGTTTCCTCAAATGTCTACTGAATTTTTGGCAGTTCCTTAGGAGTCCTACCTTGACATCAAATTTGACAGTTGGAACCTAAAAGGCTGACCAATTTGGAGCAGGTGAACAGGGCTGGTCCAGCTGTGGCTTTGGGGAAATATCATCAGAGAGGACTCTGACAGATTCCCAGTGTCAGTGGCTATATGAATTTTCACTTAGGCTGACCATTCTCCCTAAGGAAGAATCTTATACATTTTCAGTATGAGACCTCTCACTTGCCTCACTGTGGCTGGTATCCCCAGACTCAGAGCCTTCTTGATTCAGTGAATCCAGGAAGCAAACCTCAACCTGTTGATCCAGAAACCTTCCATGTGCACATAGCTATGATCATCATGGTCGTATAATTTTGTGTGCTACCGCAATCCCCCAAAATCATCATAAGCATTTCTCACTTATTTATAAATGCCCCTGAGCTGTCTCTTGGAAAGCTGCATAGTATTCTATGAACGAGTTTATCCGTGGCTTATTCTTTTAAGTTCAGAACTGTGAGGTTCAGAGGTCACCTTGGGTGATTAGTTGGAGCCAGGTCATATAAGGTAACAACAAAGGGGTGGGAAGACAGGGACATTTATTTATTCCCACACCTGCAGCCTTCAATATCTTTGATTCCGGGTGATGGCTTAGAGGAGGGGTCCAAGGGCCACGCCAGCCCTGCCTTCAGGGAGGGCACAGTTAGGGGAGGAGGTAAGACAGCCATGAGGCAGGGAAGGCCAGAGAGACTCTGGCCTCCAAGGAGAGGGATGAAGTGGGATTTGTGGGCTGTGGCTTGGTGGCCCCCATGGGCCCCCAGATAAGAATGTGGAAAAGAGGACAGAGGGGAAGCTCATAGAAAAGGCAAGAGAGAGACAAAGGGACCAAGTTTCAAGAGCTGGATAAGGTTGTCAAACCCACCAAGGGAGGGACACTGGGTCTGGGTGTGTCATAATGACAGTTTTCGTTCCTGGGAGTCTTTGTGCCATTTGTGTCCTGAGCTATCTTGGGGGGAGGGCTAGATCAGGACAGGGTTTGCCTAAGAATGACCATTCACCGTTTGCTGGTGTCACACCCATTTCCTCCTCTCCAAGGCAAGAGTTGAAGGATCAAGTCAGAGAACAAATGAGAGGCGAATGGGAGAGGATGAAACAGGGAGGCATTAGATCACAGCACAGAATCAAGTCGACCAGGTTGGCTTTGCCTCTGCCTCGTACCAGCTGGTGACCCAAGAAACATCTGCATCTTCTCTGAAAGAGAGTATCCACCTCGGTCAAATGAGTTACCCACAGGGTCATTGGAACCCTGTCCTCAGAACCTTCTGGAGAGGCCCTGCACTCCAGAATCATGGGTGTGGACCTTTCCTTGAAGGAGTGGTAATGAGGTGAAGGAACAAGGATGGATGGGCAGACAGATCCGGTCAGGGTGCCCTTTGCTTTCCTTCTTGGGGGCAAAAGAAGGGAAACTTATGTAGGTAGAGAGGAGCAGAGGGAAAAGGAGAGGCCAGGGAGGAAGCAGCCCCCAGAGTCCAGGTAGAGGGGGATTGAGGGAGTGGGGGCAAGGCCAGTGGGGACAGGAAGAAGACTGTCTCCGGAGAAAGTTCTTTCTGAGTCACACCATGCCCAGCAGTGACAAGAGGTCTCAGGGTGAAGGAGGAGGAAAATAAATTACAAGAAGGTCAGTGACTTCCTGGGCATTGCATCTCCGCCTTGTGGCCTGCCCTCGTCACACTGCACCCCTGCCAGAGGAGAGAAGTCAGCCCCCATTGACCAGGACACAGCCTCGTTCAGCCGCCTAACACTCACCCCACAAGCCGCCCACAGCCCTGTCCCACCCTTACCTCCTACCCCACAGCTCCCTTCAACATGCAGCCAATGGAGGCCAACTTCACCAGCCTCAACAGAAGTAAAGGGGTCTGCTCCAGGCTGCATGCCTCCCATGCATCTGGACTCAGGAAAGTCAAAAAAAGCACCTGATTTTCCATTTCTGAACCTGGGCATGCCCCATAACTATCCCTGTCTGCACTGATCAAATATAGTGAATGTTCACTATATGCAGACCGTGTTACATGCATCATTCCACTTAATCATCACACCTCTCTTATGAGGTAGTTTCTAGTACTTTCCCCTGTTTTACAGATGAGGAAACTGAGGTATAGACAGAAGGGGTATTTCCCCAAAGACACTGCCCTACCAGAGACAGAGCCAGGATTCAAACACAGGTGGTCTTTCTTTCAGCCCTGTCACCACGTTGTTGAGAAGCTGGCCTGGGGACACTAATGAGGGCAGTGACAATGTGACAGGACTGCAAACTGTAGGGCGATGACCATGTTACCCTCACTGAACTAGGTCTCAAGCCTGAGAGACCTAGAGAGGCCCTTGTGCGTCAGTTCTCTGGTCTCCCATCATACAGACGGGAAGACTGAGGTCCAAAGAGGGGTGGAGACCTGCCCTGGGTCACTGGAGCAAAACAGAGCAGAGGCAGGTCTCAAGCCAGGTCTCAAGCCCCCAAAGAGCCACAGGGACCCAAAGTCAAGAGTGGCCATTTGAAGAGGCATGACTGGCTCCTTCCTAACCTGCCCCGTGTGCGTGTGCAGCCACCTGGGCAATCATTGTGGCCTTTCGCATAGTAGGTGCCTGGCTGATGACAGGGGGAAGGCCAGAACAAGAAGAGGAGGAGATGAGAAAGCCTTTCTCCCCCTGGCCTTGGAAGAACTTGAAGAAACAAAGGAATGTCACCTTGAATAGCAATCCTCGTCATCCCTCTCCAGCTGGCCCTGATCTGAGGCCATGATTCAGCATGGCTAACTCAGAGGAGCCCCAGATCCCTTGAGCTGAGGTCTGTGGTCAGGCTGCTCTGGACTCACTCCAAAATCTTGGCAAATCAGGTCACCACCAAACCCAGGATGTCAACTCCTGCCCACACGCTGGCTCTGTTGCTTTCCCCTCTGATCTGTCTCCACAACCCCTCCCCCCCAAACCACACCGCTAGCCCAGCCCAGCTCCCCCGGCCCACCTCCCCCTTCTGTACCCACCACTTTTCCAGAAAACAAGGATCAATCATAACAGAGTTTCAACAAAACTACCGCGTGCTTGATAAAAGTGTATTTGCCAGGAAGAACACACCTGCCATGTAGCCCATTTCATCACTATAATCTACACTATACCTTGTGTTTTATGATCTCTCCCTTTTTTTTTTTTTTTTTTTTTGTTCCAATATCTTACCTGCTGGCAACTAGAAGATGGTATTTAAAACATACACATAAGGAGTTCCCATTGTAGCTCAGCGGGTTACAAACCCGACTAGTATCTATGGGGATGCAGGTTTGATCCCTGACCTCCCTCAGTGGGTTAAGGATCCGGCATTACCATGAGCTGTGGTGGAGGTCGCAGATGCGGCTTGGATCCAGAGTTGCTGTGGCCGTGGCATAGACCAGCAGCTGAAGCTCTGATTTGACCCCTAGCCTGGGAACTTCCATATGCTGCAAATAAATAAATAATAAAACACACACATAAGAGACAGAAAGTAGAGTGGTGGTTGCTTCTAGCTGAGGGGATGATATCTCAAGGGAACAGTCTCTATGGGGGGGCAGGTAATGAACATGAAAATGTTGTAAAATTGAGTGTGGTGATGGTGGTACAACTCTGAATATATGAAAAACCATTGAAACACTTTAAGTAGGTGAATTGTATACTTTGTGAATTACCTCTCAACAAAGCTGTTGTCACACACACACACACACACACACACACACACACACACACATGTGCTTGCATATTCACAACCTGACAGCCTCCTAACCCTTCTGTGTATATCAGAACATAGGTCACCCAGCATAGTGAGTGTTGTCCCTGTGCAGCCACTTACTCAGGATTCCAATAGTGTTGCAAATTTTCCAACAAATTTACATCAGCGGATTTTTAGGGAAAAAAATTTTTTTAGTTTATATTTACATGTATTTTATATTTATATGTTTTAACATTTTATATTTATGTATATTTCCTATTTGCACTTATCAAGAGTCATTTTTGTTCCCCTCGGGGAGGGACCACTGCCCCATCCCCGCATGACTTTCTGATAGAGTCTAGAGGGAGCCTGTTTTGCCTCACTGATGACCTTGAGCCTGGAATGACATCAGCCCAGAAAGGCTGAGTCTCACAGGCAGCACTGGGGCAATGACTTCCACGAAGAAAAGCAGATGACTTGTTTTCCTTCATAGACTCTCAGAACCAAGGCGAAATTCACATATTTTGGATTTAAAGCCAATCTCTTTAGTGGCCCCACAGTCCTCCCTGGAAGGAGTCCTAACTGGCACATGTGAAAAACTTGTGTTCTCTTCTTGGCAGAAGCCCACCTCTGGTCAGGCCTCCACTCCTCCCCCGCAGGCCATGCTTCTCAGGACCCTGACCCCAGGAGTGGCCCAGGATGGAGGTTATCAGCCAGTCACGGGTTGCAGAATAGGTTGTAATCAGTCTGGGTCAGTGAGATGTGAAGAAGTATTTGGTGGCAGCTTCTGGGGAAAAGGTTTCTTCACTTTGCTGAAAGAGCTTCAAGAAGCATCTTTCTCCCTGAAAAGGCTAAGTATGTTAGTTGCCTATTCCTGCTTAATAAACTAACCCCAAATTTAGAGGCTTAAACAAGAAATGATTGTCACCTTGTAATCCCTGTGGGCCAGGAATCCAAAAGCAACTCTGCTGGGTGGCTGTAGCTCAGTCTGTCTTGAAAGGGTTGCTGCCACCTGAGGTTTAGCCAGGGCTGCGGATCAGCTCCCAAGCTCACGCGATTAAACTGGCCCTGTTCAAGACCTTTCTGTGGCTGTTAGCAGGCAGACTCAGTTCTCCCAGGCTACTGGTCAGAGACCTCAGTTTGTCACCTCATGGGCCACTTCCAGGGCTACTTGAGTGTCCTCCCAACAGGGCAGCTGGCCTTCCCCAGAGCAAGTGATCTGAGTGACAGCAAGCAGAAAGCTGCACTCTCTTTTACGCCCTAATCGCTGGGTTTACATGCTGTCATGTCTGCTTTTTTCTCTTTGTTAGAAGCAAGGCACTAAGTCTAACCCCACTCAAGGAGAAGAGAATTGGGTTTCCACCCTTTAAAGGAAGTGACAAGGAATCTGTAGACAGATTTTAATCCAGACTGAGGGAGTTCCCGTCGTGGCGCAGCAGAAATGAATCCAACTAGGAAGCATGAAGTTCTCCCTGGCCTCGCTCAATGAGTTAAGGATCTGGTGTTGCCATAAGCCATGGTGTAGGTTGCAGATGTGGCTTGGATCTGGCGTTGCTGTGGCTGTGGTATAGGCCAGCAGCTATAGCTCCAATTAGACCCCTGGCCTGGGAACTTCCGTGTGCCAAGGGTGCAGCCCTAAAAATACAAAAAATAAGAAGAAGAAACCACACTGAGGAAGCCTACAGCCTCAGAAATTCTGGGCAGCCAATTTTGGAATTCCAAAGGGGAGTCAGTGTTTAGAAAGATGTGAAAAAACCAGGCCCTAGAGATGCTGGATTAAAACAGCTCTAAACTGGGCCTCCTTTAAGACCTTCCAGTTACATGAGCCAATGAAACCTCTTTATAGTTTCAGCTTTTTTTTTTTTTTTTTTTTTTTGTCTTTTTTCCTTTTTTTAGGGCCGCTCCCTAGGCATATGGGGGTTCCCAGGCTAGGGGTCTAATCAGAGCCGTAGCTGCTGGCCGACACCAGAGCCACAGCAACATGGGATCCGAGCCGCATCTGCAACCCATGCCACAGCTCACGGCAACGCTGGATCGTTAACCCACTGAGCAAGGGCAGGGATTGAACCCGCAACCTCATGGTTCCTAGTCGAATTTTTTAACCACTGAGCCACAATGGGAACTCCCTAAAATGCTGTCTTTTTTTTTCTTTCTTTCTTTCTTTTTTTGCCTTTTCTAGGGCCGTTTCCACGGCATATGGAGATTCCCAGGCTAGGGGTCAAATCAGAGCTGCAGCCACCAAGCCTACACCAGAGCCCCAGCAACACAGGATCTGAGCTGCGTCTGCAACCCACACCACAGCTCACGGCAATGCCGGATCCTCAATCCCCTGAGCAAGGCCAGGGATGGAACCCACAACCTCATGGTTCTTAGTTGGTTTCATTAACCGCTGAGCCACGACGAGAACTCCATCAGCTAATTTTTTGAGCTGGGATTTCTACTGCTTGGAATTGAATGTTTCCTGATCCCTTGGTAGGAATGAAGACTAGGGCACAGAGACAATAGGTATATTATAATGATCCCACCCACTGCGTGGGGGTGGGGGATCCAGGACACCGCCCACCCACTCACTGGGCTGCCCTGCGCAGAGAAGCCAATAAGTTCTTACAAAGGTGACAATCAGCATAGGCGTGCCCTTGATCTTGAGAAGACTCTGTTAAGAAGAAACTCCAGGACAGTCACACATTTGCTATTTTCTCGCGTTGTTTCCCAGAGAGAATGCCCAAATACTAGATTTTTAAGATCAAAAGCAAACCTGGAACACCTACTAGTTGAGTCCCAGCGACCAGACCACGTCCATGCACTTAGGCCTTGATGGGTCCTATACCCTCCAAACTCCAAACAGTCATTCTAGATAGGCCTCCCTATGCCTTCAACCTCCAACTCAGTTCAATACCCACATGTACTGGAAAAAGCAGAAACATTTTAAGAATCTGGCAAATATGTGATAGAGTTTCTTATCCACCTCAGACCCGCTGTGGGGCTCTTGGCAAATGCTATTTCCTCAGTTGCTCGTGGAAAAATTAGCACCCATCCCACCAACTGGTGCAGGAAGTAATGAAATCACATACATATGTGTGATGTATATGCATATTTGTATATATATTATATCATTTTTCCCCTCCATTTCTCTCTCTTCCTGCCAGTGCCCAAATTGAAATTTTCACTCTCTCAAAAGTGACAGGAAGTTAGGGTTCACCTCACCAAGCCCTTCACAATGGGAAAGCGAATTCTCTGGGGAGCACCGTTGGCATGCCTAAGCCCATCTCCAATCTATCAGGATGGCTGGCCAGTGCTTACGAGGCCCGTGTTCTCGCCTCTCCCCTGCCTCTTGCATTTGAGGCCTCTTCTTGTAGTTCTCAGACCACAAGTGTACACAATTAGATCCATCTGAAATGCTGTCTATGACCGAGAAGGTGATCATGTTGACTGGGATCAGATTTGGAGGTGTAAACAGGAAATCTAAACCACAGGCTTCCACAAAATAGGCATGGATTTTCTCCCACATAAAGGGAGCCCAGGCCTGGGCAGTCCAAGACTAGTGTGTCAGCTGCAGAAAACTCAGGTTCCGTCTTCCTGCTCCATGCATGCCAGCGCTTGCTTTGCAGCCTCATGGCCACATCATGGTCCAAGATGCTGCCAGAGCTCTAATCATGCTACTGGCCAAAAGAAGGAAGAGGAACTAAAGAAGACAAAAGGGGGAGTTCGCACAGTGGAAATGAATGCGACTAGGAACCATGAGGTTGCAGGTTTGATCCCTGGCCTCGCTCAGTGTTGCTGCGAGCTGTAGTGTAGGTTGCAGACGCGGCTTGGATCTGGCATTGAGCTCAGGCGTAGGCCGGCAGCTATAGCTCTGATTACATCCCTAGCGTGGGAACTTCCATGTGCCTCAGGTGTGGCCCTAAAAAGACACACGAAAAACAAAAAAAAGAAAAAGAAAAAAAGAAAAGAAAACAAAAGGATCCTTGCCATTGAGGCAGCTCCATTTAAGCAGACTTCCCCAAGGTCCTTCGCAAGTCCAGTCACAACTCTCTGGCCAGAATTGACTTATGTGATGGCACCTAGCTGCAGGGAACCTGAGAAATGTAGTTTTTATCTTGGTGGCAACATGCCCAGCCAGGAGTCTTGGCTGCAATAAGTTAGGCCAAGTCAGGAAAGAATGGGAAGGAAGCCTGGTTCTCCCATCCAAGAATAAGGCTGAGAATCTGACCCTGTCTGACATCTGGGTCTATTGCTAAATCATTGCAGAACTTGCAGGGGTGGGGGTGGGCAGGAGTGTGCCTGGAAGCTCAGAAACCCCCAGCGTCTTGCACAGTGCCTGACACCAAATAGATGACCAGTACTTCCATTTCTGTGGTAGACACTGAGGGGAAACTCCCCGTCTCTTGAAAACCACCTCTTCTCTCGGAAAGACCCTGAAACAGAGAGGGGTCCTGAGTAACCCTCCCCTCTGGCCACAGATGACAATTCTACTTGAGTGTCAACTCACCCACACTAGGCCATTCATAGTTCCTTCCAGAACCTTCTGAAGTTCTTATGAGAAAAGAGCAACAATCTCACTGGGGGCCAAACAGTGAGGACTAAGGCCATGTTCTGTCCACCCAGAAGGAAGAAGCCCGTGAAGAGAAAGAAGCCAGAGCCAGAGCAACTCAGAGGCAAGCTCTGAGTACACTGGTCATGGCCAAGACCTCGTTCCTGGGCTGGGAGCCCCGGAGGCCCAGCCGCACCTCTCTCCTTCTGGTAAAGCCCCAGTCTGCGCCACCCAACTCAAGCTGGGTTTCTGTCACTTGCCATCAATAACGGACTACTCCAGTTACCTTTCCTGTTCCAGGAGGGGACAGCTTCCGTGTTTATAACACATTTAATTATAGAACAGTATTTGTCAGAAATTTTTCAGTAACAAGTGGCAGAAATCTAGCTCAAATTGGCTTAAACAAAAATAAATACATAAATAAATAAAAATTCACTGGCATACAGTTGGAAAGTCAGGGTAGAAACCGGTGATCCAGCAGCGTCTCAGGGCTCACATGCTCTCTCAGCAACTCTCGCCCTGTCTCTTGATTCTCCCATCTCCCAGGTGGGTCTGGCCCTCATGCAGCCATCTGCATATGGCAAGAAAGACATCAAGGCAGCTCCAGCCTCCATGATCACCAGAGCTCACTCTCCTAGAGGTAGAGGGGACCCCCCCCCCCGACAACAAGCACAGGTCTGATTGTCCAGCCAGGATCACATGCCACCCCTTAGTCAATCATGGAGGACAGGGCCACTATGCTAGGCCTGATGGGCAGGTGTGTGTCATCACCTAGCCCTGCAGCCAGGGACCAGCAACCTCTGTGGTGGATGGGGCCTCGGGATGGGAAAGACAGTCTCCCATGCAAGGATGCACCAGGCAGACCACAGATACAGTAGTACTCTTTTGCTCTGTGCAACAAGCAAAAGCTTTGGAGCCAGATGGATGTGGACTCAAAGCCTAGGTCAACCACTGAGTGTCTAATGTGGCCTTGGACAAACTACTTCAGCCTTAATTCTTTTCATCTTTGCAACGGGGATAATCATTCTTGTTTTTCAGGGTTGTTGCAAAGATGAAGTAAAATAACAAATCACCTAGAAAATCATGGGTTCTCAAAGTAGCCCCACTTAACTTTGTTGCTTTCGATAGCACCTGACGGGCCTCTGGGGCTTAGCTGAGGGTGTGGAGGCCCTATATGAAAATCATGTGTTTCTTCTCACAGGCACAGCTCCAGGCTGTGTCCAACTGTCACTAAGTCCAACTGTACCCCGCCCTACTCTATTTCCTCCTCAGAGTGAGTTTTTCTTCTATGTTTTAACCCCAACCCAACTGGAACAGTTTAAATAGTCTGGAGGAGGAGGTGGGAAGGGCCTAGAGATGTTTGGAAAGAAACCAGCCCTGGAGACAGGTTTCAAGGTTGTGGCCTTTCCAATCTTAAGGAGCAGAATATGACTCCCAAATTTTTTTTTTTTTTTTTTTTTTTGTCTTTTTGCCATTTCTTGGGCCGCTCCTGCAGCATATGGAGGTTCCCAGGCTAGGGGTCCAATCGGAACTGTAGCTGCCAGCCTACGCCAGAGCCACCGCAACACGGGATCCGAGCCGCATCTGCAACCTACACCACAGCTCACGGCAACGCCAGATCCTTAACCCACTGAGCAAGGCCAGGGATCGAACCCGCAACCTCATAGTTCCTAGTCGGATTCGTTAACCACTGCACCACGACTAGAACTCCCCAAACATTTTTTTATTATTATTAACACTAAATTCCTTTTGCCCTCCCTCCCTTCCTTCCTTCCTTCTTCCCTTCCTTTCCTTCTTTTGCTTTAGGAGGGGTCACGTGGCTTCTCAAGGTCAGGAGACAGTCCCTGGAGGGAATGGCATCTGTCCTCTATGCCTCTGCTGATGATTCCATAGGCAAGGTTTATCATTTGCGCCCTGGAAGAAAAGGGACACCACTTGGGGAACTATTCCTTTTAATGGATCCTGGGCTGTTCCTTCCAGCCAGAGAGAGCGAGATGAAGGAAAATATGGGACAGAGTTGGCAGAACTTTGGGGTTGAGAATAAAACAGGGCTGGAGGGTCGGGGGAGAAGATGAGACTTGGAAGCCAGGGGCCCAGAGCCCTCAGCAAAAGAGTGCTCCCAGTTCGCACAGGGACCCCTGAGCAGGGCACCGCTGAGGACTGGCTATGGGGGCTGCCCATCACAGCCATCCTCTGAGACCTTACTGCACAGGGCCCAGCACCCACAGGGACTTCTCATGGGGTGAATGCAAGCCTGAGCCCTAATCTTCCCACATCCACCTTCTCGCCCCTCCCTGTGGGAAGACCATGTAAGTCCAGGGGAGTACCTGTACTCCAACTTGAGGGGTGAATAAGTGGCCCAGAGTATTCCCTGCTGGGTTGCAGAAAGAAGACACTACACTTCCCTCTCCCATCGCCACCACTGTCCCCTCCCTGTCCCCCAGGCCTTCCTGTGCCCCACCCCCATCCCCACCCCAGCAGCCTCAATATCTCCTGCCTCCTGCCTCAGCCTAAGACAAATACGGTTTTAGGACCTCTGTAAGTCCAGGCATTTTTATTTTTGACAGGTTCGTCCCACATCAGTACAAGCATATTAAAATATTAAAAGTTCTCTGTAAAATTTTTGAAAGGGTATTTATAATTTTGCTCTTGAAACCATTTGGCTAGGAGTGACTGATTTAAATTACAGTTGAGGAATTCTTGTAAAATGAGAAAAACCTAGCCCACACATTCTTTCAAGTGTAATGAAATTTTTATGAATACTAAATTTAACAATTAATGAAGTTGATATAATGTTACAGTTGGACATTTGATTAAGAATTTATTGATTTCAATTTTGCAGTGTTCTTATTTTAGAGCCAATAATTTTTTTCCAGCTGTCAAATATTCAAATATTCAAACGGGGCCCCTGTGGAGGCCCCAGGCCACAGGCTCCTTTCGTGAGCAACATAGAAATAAGCAGGGCCAATACATCTTCCCTATCCTCCACCTGAAGCATACACCCCTTTACACACACACACACACACACACACACACACAAAGGACAAATGTCACCCTGGCTAGACCGTGGAGTCAGAGTCTAGCTCCCAGATGAGTAAGCCAATTGGGGCCAGTTTTGAGTAGGAGTTGAAGCAATGCCATGTCATGTCATATGTCACGTAAAAAAGGTCTTCCTTACTGCAACCAGTGGCTGGAGTTGCTAAGGGCACAGAGACTGAGGAAAACCAGCCTTGGAGGTTGGCACAGGTACTTCTTCCCTCTCAAGAAGGATGGGTAAAGGGAGGCAGGAAGGTCAGGGACCATGTACCCTGGTTTTCACAGCCAGCCACAGAGCAATTGCCTGGACTTCTTTGGGGACTAGAGCCTCTGCATTCGAAGCAGATGACATTAGGTCTAGCGGGCTGTGAGAGGTCTCTCTGTGGCACAAGGGCAGTGCCCTCTGAGGAGGACATGGAAAGGCTGACAGACAGAGGGCTGGTGGGGTGGATGAAGAGAGGAGGAAGAGGATTGGGAGAGCACATTGCTGAGAAGGAACTGGGGTGAGACAGGGAGAAAAGCAGAAAGAGAGCTGGTTCATGTGCCAGTACTCAGGGGAAGGGGAGCAGGATCTCTCCTGCTGTCCCAGGGCTGGGGTGGCTCTGGGACAACGGCAACAACTGGGTGTCAGGGCCAGCCCAGGGGTGAGGGTGGGGATGGCAGGGGTGCCAGTTCCTTGCAGTGCCCATGTGGTGTAACCGAAGCCTTCTGGAGGCAGAGGAGAATGGAGGGGCATTTTGGCTTGGTGAGAACCTCTCCCAGGACCCCAGCATCCCCTCAGAACCAGGAGGAGGGGCTGGGCTGAGGCAGTCCTCAGCCAGGCCTGCAGCAAGAGCCAAGGCAGAGAAAAGCCACTTTGTCCTCTCCCCAATCTTTCCGAGTTATCTAGGCATCCGCGGAGAACCAGCCACCTCCCTCGCCCCAGAGCTTCGGCCAGCGCCTCTGAAGTTACACATTTTGCCAGTAGGTGGAGCCAAAGCCCACAGCAACAACGTGGGGCTGGGACGCTCAGCTGCCAGGGCTTAAGAGAATGGTGGGCTTGGGAGGCAAAGGACGGAGGGGAAGAGAGGCTGAGTCAGCAGCGGGGCCAGGGAGGGGACTGGACAGCCTGCCCCATCCCAGGGACTTATTTGGTTTACAAAGTCAGCCCTAGCAGTAAAGGCTAAATGGTGCCAGAGCCTACCCGCGCAGCCACAAACCCCTATTTATCAGACGAGTCTGAGGCCCTCAGAGGGAGTCAAGGGGAGCCAGTACTGAGCTGAAGCTAGGGCACGCGCCATAGCTCCTTCCCCTGCCCTGCTCCTGGAATCCGTGCCCCACTTATGGAGAGGGCGCACGTGAAGAAGGTGCTGCCTCCGGAATTGGCGATCCTGAGAAGTGCCCGCTTAGCCCCCGCGCCTATGACTGGCAGAGGCTCACGGCTACCAAATCCTCCAACACCTGCAGGGGTGGAGTGGGTGAGGCAAGCAGAGGCCCGGGATTCTGCAAACGAGCGCAGGTGACCCAGCAACTGAACGTGTTAACCCGCCGCGGTAGCAAGTGGAGGCGGCGGGACGGGCTCGGGCCAAGGGGCTCCTCATTGGACATCAGGGTTGCTGGGGTTTTCGGATTGGCTGGGGGCTAAGGGGGCGGGATCAAGGGTGGGGCTGAGAGATGTAAAAGCCTGGAGAAGATGCTTGGGGAAGATGCACAGACCTGGTACAGGTGTTGCGCGCGTTCCTCTGAGGCCTGAGCGAGAGCTACGGAGCGGATCCTGTATCTGGGTTGATCTTCGGTCATGCTGTCCCCAGGCACAGGTGTGCTACGGGAGACCAAGCTCCAGGCTCCCTCTAGCAGCTTTGTCGTTTCCAGAACTCGGCTTCGGAACTGTTGCCTCTCTCTTTGGTCTTGCTGACCTCCCACCAGCGGAACCAGATAGGTGTCCTGACCTTCTCTTACCCGCCCGCCCCCTGTTACCAGCAGCCGTGCCCTCCCTTACTTTCATTTTTCCCCTTTAAAGAAAAAAAAAATTTTCTCTCCAGGATACATCACATTTAGCTTTGTACAGGCAGCGCCCAGCACAAAACCGCCCCGCCCCCTTCTCTGGTTGCCCTTTCACTTCTCACAGCTTCTGTAGAGGGGGAGGGTGGAGCAGGGGTGGGGGCAACATGGCCACCTGATGGCTATGAGGGCATTACTCATTCCGCACACATGGACTGAGCACCTACTATGTGCCAAACCCTGTGATGGGCACCAGAAATAGAGCTGTGAGCAAAACAGACACGGTCTCTGCTGTTACACAAGCTTTTCACACCAAACTGTGTGAGAGAGAGAGAGGGAGGGAGAGAGAATTTGAGGAACTGACAGGTTATCCCCATCACTGAGGATGTGTGAGGGCAGTGCTTGCCTTAACCAGTGGGGTAAGCAGGTTTGCAGAAATGTGTTGGAGTCAAAGCTCATCACACCTGTAAAAACAGAGCATCATCAATCATCAATATCAAGAAGATAAACTGCTCCTCTTGTAATACCAGTGCTGCTTCAAGCAAGCTAATATGGGAAAAAATTTCCCAGTTCTGTGGGAGGAAGGGGAAGAAATTTGTTGTTGACTCTATCCAAGAATCAACCATAAGGATCCTTAGATATCAAACTTCCTTTGGTTTTTTGTTTGTTTTTTTGGCTGCTCCTGCGGCATGTGGAAGTTCCCAGGGCCAGGGATCGACCCGAGTCACTGCAGTGACAATTGCCGGATCCTTAACCTGCTGAGCCACACGGGAACTAGGGCAAACTTGCTTTGAAGTCTAAAGGAAGAAATTACCTTTCTGAACACACGAACACACCAAGTTAAACACCTAGTCTTCCCTCAGGACAGCGCCGTCAATGTCCACTAGGGGGCAGCAGAGAGACGGGGATTCGAGACTGAAGAGCCATGGGTTCTTTCCACCTGCTCCAGAGAGCCTGAGGAGCCTAATAAAAACAATACCAACAATAGCTCACATTCATTGAGTGGTTACTCTAGGCCAGGCATGCTTTATAAAATATTACTTCGTTCGATCCACCCACCAATCCTATGAGGCAGATACAATTATTTATCCCTTTCTACAGATGAGGAAATAGAGGTTGAGTAACTTGCCTGAGCTCACACAGCCAATCATAAGGAGTAAATCCCAGATGCGAAGCCTGGAGTAGAGCTGTAGAGCATGCCTGCCTCACACTATGCAGTTTGGCTTCCCGTGAAGAGGGTGGAGAATGGAGAAGGCAGCTGAGCTCCCTATAGGCATAACCCCGGCGAGCTCTCCAAGGCCAGTTCTGGAAGTGTGCCCCAGACAAGGATTTCTAGCTAATCAAGGACATTGGGTCATCTGTGTAGTAAGGTCAGAAAATCTGAACTTCCTTGTACACGCACACCACATGCCTCAAAGGGCCGTGGGGAGGCAGCACCAGCCCTCCTTGAGCCCTGGGTGCTCCCCTCCATGGTGTACCCTTAAGCTGCTGTGGCCTCTCTGGCTCAGATGTGTGATGTTGGCTTCAACACAACCTCCCCCTCATCCCTCAGACACCATCAGCCTGGCTCACGCCTCCTTACTGCAGTCAGGCAGGGACTGGTCAGGAGAGACAATGGCTGCCAAAATGTTGGGGTCCAGTGACGATTGAGAGCATGTTGCTGGGGGTCCTGCCTAGGGCTACCCTGAGAGGCATTGCAGGCCAGAGTCCAAGCCTTTCTTGGGTGTCTCCCCAATTTAACAGCCACTCATTGAGCTGCTCCTGTGTGCATATACTGTGCTAATTACACAGGTCGCCAGGGGAGCTTGGTGGATGACTTGAACACCCTTCCCCTCCACCCTCACCTTTGGTTAGTTCCTCTCTTGTAAATTAAGAGGTGGAAGACCATGGATTCCTAACTCAAGACTGAAGGATCTTCTGACACTGGGTGTGTGTCCTTGTCCAAGTACACATTTCTAGGTCAGTGTTTCTCAATCTCGGCGCTATTGATGTTTTGGCCTGTATCATTCTTTCCTGGGAGGGCCTATCCTGTGCACTGTAGGATTCTTAACAATATGGCCTTTACCCACTAGAGGCCAGCAGTACCCCTCTCCAGCTGGGATGATTGAAAAAAAATAATTCTCCAGATATTACCAAATATGCCCGGGGCAGGATGGCAGGGGGAGGGGGCAAGGGTGCAAAACTGCTCCTGGTTGAGAACTATTGTAAAAGAGCTGGAAGAAACCCCTGGGCTAAGTGCGCTGCAAGTTCATCAGTATCGCCCAGTATAGAATGAGGGTAGAGCCAGGCTGCCTTGTATATGGCAATGGGTGAAAAGTGCTCAGCTCCCTGCCTTCTTCTTCCCTGACCTGGGATTCTCAAGTCTGCTCCCCAAAGAGAGGGGTGCCACTTTTAAGAAAGAACCCGAAAGGGTCAACTCTTAACCAAATTTCTGTAAGAGGGGGGACTTCAGGCCCCTTCTCAGATGCCAGCTCAGGCTTTCTGCCCACCCCTCTTGCTGTGGCCAGACTAGAAGGGGTGCAAGAAGGTGGCACACTGCCACAGACGGTTAAAGAGAGGAAGTGTCAGGACCCCTCCGGGCCCAGCTTTCTGGGCACCCTGCCAAAGCCGCCCACACCTGCTGACTCTCCAGGGCCCCTCAGCCTGGGAAAATAGGGTTCCCTCCACCTCAGTGCTCACAGATGCAGGCCAGCCACAGGCCCTACCTGTGCCTCCAGGAGGGCTCTGAGAGGAAAATGGGACAGCGGCCAGAGCCAGCAATGGCAGCAGATGTTGGAAGCAGATAATCCTGCATCTTGAGGCAAAGGCTGCCTTCTTCCTCTCTTCTTGTTGGGCATCCCTTCACTGAGCACTGCTGTGTGCCAAGGCAGGTCAAAGATGAATTCAGAACTGAACCGAAAAAAATGTTTAACAACCAGCTCTTTGGGCTGTGGCGACAGGCGCCCATGTGTGGCATTTACCCATTTCTGTGATGTCGACATTCTTACCACGGCAGGTACCAGCCACCAATGCGTTGTTGCTGAATGCTGGGTTGGTTCACACTGTCATACATGTTTGTAAATAACCTTACAAACACAGGTAACAGGAAAGGTAACAGGAACATAATTAGGAAGTGATGAGGTTTTAGAGTGTATTTCCTTTTTTAACAAAATGTATTTAATTGTAAGTTTACATAGTATAATTACTAACAATGGCTGAATTTAATAACCAATTCAGAAAAGTCCTGAAAACTTAGCCACCAGCTCTCAAAAAACTGGAATAAGCCAGCCCCAGTTCCCTACTGGGAGTTGAAAGGGGTCCATGACCTCAAGACCAAAATCTCTAAGGAAGACAGGTCCACCCAAGGTAAGATCATTGTTGGAGGACAGAGGGACATCCTGGGGCCATGGAGAACCTGAGGAGGCACTGACCCTACCCACAGATTCAGGGAAGGCTTCCTGGAGGAGGTGCTACACAGCGACCTGAGGGAAGAGTAAGACTACGCCAGAGAGGGGGGGTGTGCCAAGCTGGGGGAGTAATGGAGAAAGACCAGAGAGGAGGAAGCACTTGGCATGGGTCAAAACCCAAAGTGAGAGGCTCCATCTGGCTGAGAGGAAGGCTGGCTTCCAGTGCAGGCTCTGCTGTTAATGCTTCCATCACCTGGGGCAAGCCTCCCCTTCTCCAGCCTTCTCCCTTCTATCAAAGTGGGGCCTCGGCTGCTAGAGCCCCCAGGGGCCTGCGGAGGGGACTAGAGAGTATAGGCTAGCTCGTAGTGGGGGTCTGGCCCACAGCGGACCCTCTACAACCAAGGCTTCGGCTCTCTTCCCCTCCCCCTTTCACCTGGCTCCCCTGGGTGATCCCCGAAACTCCTGGCTAGGCTACAGAAAGTAACTATAATTACAGTCATTTATAGAACTGTGTGCTGCCTCTCCTAATTACCAAGCAGTGCAATTTCAATTATATGTCTAAGGAAACATCTCAGGAGCCCCCTCCCCAGGGCCAGCCTGTCACCTGCAGCCCTCAGGCCACCCGGAATGGAGTGGGGGGCTGGTGGCTGCTGCGGGATCTCTCTCTGCACCACGCCAGGCAGGAAACCCTGGCTCAGAGGCCTGCCCTGCAGGGGGTGTGGGGTGAAGGGAGGCAGGGAAAGCACCCAAGAAGGGCTGGAGAACTGGGGAGGGCCGGGGGCTCTCTCTGAAGAGACAGGAGGCCTGAGACCCACCACACACAAGTCAGAGCTCGCAGCCAAGGAAGAGGTCTATTCAATATTTAGGAAGAAGTGCACCCCCCCCCCCGCCTCCTACCCCCACAAACACACACTAGATACAGATTCTCTGGCCTCATGTCTCTGACCATCCATGGCAAAAATCCCCTCAGGGACCAGCCGTGAGCACCTCCCAGAGTTTCTCACTGCCCCTCCTCTGACATAACCCCACCATCTACAAAGCTCTTTCGCAAACATGTTTTTCGCTTGTTTAATCCTCGTTAACAGCTTTGGGAGTTAGATGCTATTATCCCATTTGACTGGGGGCAAGCTGGATAATGTCATGGCCTCATGGCATACCCATCAGGAGCCTGCTCAGAGCAGACTGTACCTGGGCAAGAGGGAGGAAGCACGGGGCCAGCCAAGCCCAAGGCAGAAGGAGGCCCACACATGGAGTGCCTGTGTGTGGGGAGGGGGTCACACAGAGGTGGAAGGGAGGTGCGGGTGTGCCCCAGGGAGGGCTCCCAGAGCGAGGGCCGGCCAGGCACCAAGGAGAGAGGAATGGGCATGGGAGGTAGGCTGAGAGAAGGTGCTAGAGCCGAAGGCTGGGGAAACCTCCTTGAGTCGCCCTGCTCATTGCACAGATGGGGAAACTGAGGCCCGGGTAAGAACAGAAACTTGCCTTGGGGCACTCAGCCTGTCAGAGGCCAAGCCGGGACATCTCCTAGGCTGGGACTCCATCTCCACTCTCAGTGGCCTAAAGCAGCCTGGGACCTGGTGGGGAGGGAGGCCAGGCTGAGGGTGGCCCTAGTACCGCTTCGCCGGGCCTTGGGCAGAAACAAGGATCAGACCCTCTGGGCCTCCAACAGCTCTCACTGGGCTGACCAGCAGGAACCAGGGGAAACTTCCAGCCCCTTGGGCCTCTCTGGGTGGCCAGCAGAGGGTGGTGCTGTCCCAGGAGTGAAAGCTCCCAGTCTCCCAGCCTCTCCAAGGGTCCATCCCAAGGTCAGGGGGTTGGGAGGGGGGCGCTTGTGGGCACGGAATGTGTGGGGGGAAGGACAGAACAGGGTTTCGAGGGATGGGAAGAGCACACAGGGAGGACTATCAGGACTCCTGGTCTCCGTCCTCATGCCAGCCCCTCTTCCCTCAGGGTCCAGTATCCCCATCTGAACACTGGAGAAAATGAGCCCTTTTTCCATGCTTACATGTCCACCAGCTTAGAGAACGTTTGGAAATGCACCCAGCTCCATCCAACCTCTGCTCTCTAGAAAAGAGAATGCATCCTAGGCTGCAGCCCTGCACAGAAAGTTGTCTTGCAATGAAGCTAGACCTAAGAAGGAACTTCCCAAGGTCTCCACTCTGTGTGTCCCTGAAGGATCCTGGGATTGGTTGTTTGTTTATTTGTTTGTTTGTTTTTTACCAAAATCCTACTCTGGGGGGTAAGGAGGGTAGCCAGACTGCTGTGAGGAGAGGGGCTGAAAGTCTCTGCTGCCTTCTCAGGCCTCCCCTGGGTGAAGGGAGAGAACTTTCCACAGGAAGCCAAGGGAGGAGAGGGGTGGGTGGGGGTGCACTCCAAGCCCCAGAAGAGACCCCAGTACAGGGCAATGGCTTCCCCAGGTGAGGAGGCTCTATGTCATCCTCAAATGCCCTGAGACCCTTCTCTGCAGAAGTTTCCTGTAACCAGTTTCCTAAAACATGACCAAAGCTGAATCCCTGCTCTGACTGAAAGCTCACTATTTCCCAAGGCCCCCCTTCCAAGTCCCAGAGTCCCCATTTTTCAAGGAGAAAAATTCTTAGGGGAGGAGGCAATGCAAGGTCCAGGATATTGAGAATATCGGGGGCCCCCGGGCCAGAAAGCCCCCACAGTCCTGCCTCCCCCAAGATTTAAAATGCCCAGGGAGTTACCTCTATGGCACAGTGGGTTAAGAATCTGACCGCAGCTGCTCAGGCTGCTGCAGAGGCATGGGTTCAATCCCAGCCTGGCACAATGGGTTAAGGATCCAGCATTGCTACAGCTGTGGCATAGGACACAGCTGCAACTTGGATTCAACCCCTGGTTCAGGAACTTTCATATGCCGCAGGTATGGCCATAAAAAATAACCATAATTTTTAAATGAAAATTAAAAAATAAAATAAATTGCCCAGGAAGCTGCAGTTTCTCATCCAGGTAGCTACGCTTTACCGGGGAAGTCATACCCTCCCTGACCCTCAGCACCCAGCCTGGCTGTGCCGAGTAGGGGACAGATCAGATGGTCTCCTGGGGTGACTTTTGGCATCGCCCTCCTCAGGAGCCCGTCAGTGTCCCCATACACCCAAGTCCAGGCACTGTCTACAGGAAAGCCACTTCGAAGGGCCAGTTGTCCCAGTTAACACTTCAGTTCTCAAAAGCTGACTGGCTCCGCTGCCCAGAAAGCAGACAGGTGGGGCAGAGGGCGGAGGAGTCAGAGCAGGCACCTGGGGACAGAGGGGCAAGGAAAATTGAGATCAGGACATATGAGGGGCCGAGTCCCAGCAGGCCTCAGGCTTGCACTCTCTGGAGGGACCAGTGACTCACAGGGACAGACAGAGGGGCATTTCCGTCTAGAGCCGAAACTAGACAAAAAGTAAAGGAGAAACACCCCATCCGGTGTTCTTTATATCCTGTATTCTTTATTCTGCAGGTGAAGTCCAGATCCGCACTCTGAGTCACCATGGCCACTCCCACGGCCTCATGCTGACGTCCCGTCTGAGTCTGGCCGATATCCTAGTGCTCTCAAATTGCATTCAGAATACCCCTCCCCACCCCACTGCCACCATCATCCTAATTCAGTGCCATCACCTTTGGTGTGGACCACAATAAGAGCTTCAAATTGAAAGTCTCTTCCCCCTTCTGGGGCTTCGATCACACTGACATTGTGGGTAAAGCAGGCCTCCGGGGGCCCCCTCCACTTCAGCTACCTTAGCTCTTCCTCAGCCCCTTCTACTCCACCTGCTCAACCAGTCTTTGTTCCTCTGTTCCCTCTGCCTGGGATTCCTCTCCCCTCTCCCCACCCCCAGGCTTTGCCCAATTATTACCTACTCTTCAGGTTTCAACCCACGTTACCTCCTCCAGGAAGCCTTCCCTGATCTCTCAGCTAAGTCCAATTCCCTATTACCTGTACCCCTGGCACCATGCATCCCTCTCTCTAGCCCTTGTCAGAGTTGCATGTATGTTGTGAGGTTTAGTCGTGGGGTAAATGGTGAGTCTCCCCCTCCCCCACTAGATCGGAACTAGGTCTAGGTTGGCCTCCATCCCCCCTGCAGCATGTGGCACAGCGCTAGGCACATAATAGACACTCAGTAAACAGGCACTGAATGGATGGATTCCCCAGCCAGCAGGATGACCTGTAGTGAGTCTGCAGCCCCTCTTCTCCCATCCCCCAACCCTACCCTACAAGGCCACAGGTCCTCTCTCTCCGACCCTTCTCATCTGGAATCCTCAGAGCCTCCTAACTGTTAGGCTCTGCGGTGGGACAGGGCAGACAGCCTGCCCCCAGACCCCAAGATCAGGGCCAGACTCAAGACCCCCATAAATTCCCCAACAGGAGCCAGAGATAGCCTCAGTGACACAATGGCCATGATCTAGTCCCTCAGAGGAGCCTTCCTCCCTGAGTTTACATCTGACTACTGTTTCCCACTCAGGGCCTGTGGCCCTCAGAGACTGTCTAGCCTCCGCCTAGAGCCAGATGACCAGAGAGGGCCAGGGCCCAGCCCAAAGTCCCACAGCAAGGCTGCCACAGAGCCTCAAGAATCCAGGGCGACAGCTTCAGCTAGGGTTCTCCCCGTGCTATAATAAACGGGGCTATTTTTAGGAAGCTAATTAGCAAGTCAAATATGACTCCTGCTAATAATAATGCCACCTTTATGCTTTTCAGTCTCTGTGTCACCTCATTTGCTCCTGTGACAGCCAGGTGGGCTGGGCAGTGAAGCAGGAGATGATCTCATTAGAAAGGCATAGTCCAAAGAGAGGAATTGGCTTGCCCTCCAGCCCATCCCACAAGGCAGCTCAGTGATACCCCCAGCAGGGCACGGTGTCCCAGAGGCTCCTGTCCCCTGGCCCCAGCAGCCCTCCATGTCAGCTGTAGACCCAAACTTGCCTTTTTACATCCTTAAGACTCAGATAGGCTCAAGGCCTTGTATCTACCAGTGTGCTTTCCCCCGCAAATCTCTAGCTTCTGCCAGGGATCGTTCTGGGCAAAGAGGCATGGGCAGCCGAGCTGTGCAGCCTGGGTTACCCCTCAACCTGGGACCCTGGTTGGAGAGAATGACAGCTTCATCCCCAAAGGGGCTGAGGTCAAGTCCAGCTCCTCATCCTGCAGCCCCACTTCCTGTCCATACCCCCTCCCCTGCTGAAAATCCTGGAACATCTATCTGATGACATCAGACAGGGCCGGATGAATATCAACATGAGGTCAGATCCTCGACTGCTTCCTGAGCCCTTCCCAGAGAAGGAAGGTGCTTCCCACCAGGATGCAGGTGTCGTTCTGCCTGGGAAATGGAGTAGGGGGCAGGGCGTGCCTCTTCTCAGGTGGGCAACGGGGGCATGGGTGGGTGCTGTGAGCATCATGAGCCCCAAGGGCTCAGCACATGCTGAGGAGGGTGGCAGGGTAAGGCCAAGAGGGTCCACGGGCTGGTTCCCAGAAGCCTTGAATCACAAAACAAGGACCCATTGTCATGGGTCCTTCACCCAGCCTGGCCGGGGAGCTCTGCGGTGGGGAGGGCTTCTCAGAAAGGGGGCACTGTGGGGTCTCAAGGGCCACCAGGAGGGGGAGATGGCCACAGCAGGTGCAAAGGTGTGGAGAAGAGGATGGGTTCAGTGTTCCCTCTTGGGTTAAGGCCGCTGGTCTGCGTCCCACCTGAGCCAGGTAGGCTGGCCTGCAAGGGGAGAATCGGGGTCCCCCACAGGTGATGACCACCCCCGGCACTGCTCCCCATCATGGAGTCTCTTCACTGACTGACAGATCAGTGACTGGTCCCTGTTGGGCCAGCAGGGAGGGGCCGCTTGCCAGGAAGGGAGACGAGGCCCATCCTGGTGAGGAAGGAGGTGAGGCCTCCCAGGAGAGCCTGGGGGTGAGGGGTGCCCCTCCCTCCCTCTGTTACCTGGCAGGACGAGGCAGTCACTCCTGATCCTGGCCCCAGACCCAGTTCCCACCAACGAGGAGCCCCCACACCTGACAGGGGACAGCGATGATGCTGCCACAGCAAGAATGAGGCCATCAGTGAACAAAGACGGGGATGGGGACTGCGTCTGCAGGAGTCATTCCTGAGGTGGCAGTGGGCACCTCGGCCACATGGCTGAGGGAGGAGGCATGAGATCACCTCCCCCTTGAGGGTCCCGTCCAGAGTGTTTCTGATCACGTTCTTGGGATCAGGGCTGCCCTAGACCCCTCCTGGCCATAGCTTAGGGCACATGGGAGCCTTCCTGGGAGAGCCCTGTCAGTGTCCTCTGCCCAGGGCCCAGGGCCCTCCTCTCTCAATGGACAAGGTCTCTGAATTGCTTCACCACCCTGTTGGGAGGGTCTATTCACCACCCCTCTCAGAGGAAGGGGGAACATTCAGTAACGGGAGTCTAGAAGGGGTCCTGCTGAGCCCAAAGGCAGGTGGCACCAATGGGGTGGGGGCAAGAGTCTTGTGGCACATGCCGTGCCCCTGTGAAGGAGGCTCCCAGGAGCAGGACAGGCGGCAGGACAGGTGTGGGGGCCTTGATGTCGGCCTGTCACACAGCATCAGGGAAGGAGCTGCCAGGCCCAGGGAGGGTTAGGAGCCTCAGGGAAGCAGTAGCTTTTCAGCTGAGTGAGCAAGAAACATTGGCTAAAGTAGAGTCGATGGCCCACTTTCCTGGCACAAGTTAGGGAGGGCTGCCGACTGCCCGCAGGGCCCAGCACTGAGTGGTCCACGGAGCCAGAGCAGGAGGGGTAGGGTCAGGATCCCAGAAGGGTGGGAGCAGGTAGCGACAGACCTCCCCCTCTACCCCCTCACCCACCAACCCCACAAGAGGAAAGTGGTGTGTTCCGGGTAGGAAGGGAGAGGCTGTGCCTGAGAGGAGCCCTGGTGTCTGGGGGGGAAGGAGGGCTGGCTCCCTGGACTGTAAGCCCAGCCAGGCACAGCGGACCCTGTCCCCCCTGCTCCAGGGGGCTCTGGGATGCCTCAAGTGCTGGGATGCAAGCAAGGTGGGGACATTCATTCCAGAGCCAGGTCTGGGGGTGCCCGGAAGCAGCATCAAACTTAGATTGAGGCAAGAAGGGCCCTTGCTTTGGACCCCTGCACTGCAGAAAAAATGCACTCTGGCCTCTCCATCCTGCAGCAGGGGCCAAAAAGTCCCCTGAGCCAAAGGGACACACCTACCCGAGGCCTATGCCCCTCCAGCAAATACAGAACCCCAGAATCCCCTGCCCTCCGGTCCACAGGGGCTTTTCACCAAGGGCAGCTATTGACAGGTGTGTGGATGGACCACAGACCAACGGCCTGGGATAGTCACACAGGGGGCCAAGCGTTGGGGCCAGGGGTGGGCTGAGGATCAGCTTTCTTCATGCAGCCACATTCCAGCTCTGGACTCCAGGAGTCCAAGAATTCCTTTTTTTTTTTTTTTTTTTTTTGTCTTTTTGCATTTTCTGCGGCCGCTCCCATGGCATATAGAGATTCCCAGGCTAGGGGTCTAATCGGAGCGGCTGCTGGCCTACGCCAGAGCCACAGCAACGCAGGAGCAGAGCCGCGTCTGCAACCTACATCACAGCTCACGGCAACGCCGGATCCTTAACCCACCGGGCGAGGCCAGGGATCGAACCTACAACCTCATGGTTCCTAGTCGGATTTGTTAACCACTGAGCCATGATGGGAACTCCCACTTGTCCAAGAATTCTAAACACAACCTGGCCTTCCAGGTGGTCATAAAGGTATATTTGTCAGTGTGGGAGGCTAGAGCATATTCTGTGGAGCATTCTGTTTGCTTGATTATAACTTAAATGTGTAGACATGTGTTATGTGGGCCTCAGTTTTTTACTTCTGCCCTGAGCCCAACAGATGTCAGGGGTGGGCCTGTCAGAGGCATTTCAGACAGGGCTTCCTCATTCATGATCGGAAGTTTATGGCCTCCTTCCTGTAGAAGGCCCTGAAAGGGACATGAACTCTAAAGCCCCAGGGTGAACCGTCAGCTTCCTGGAGCAGGACCAAGACCTAAAGCCACTCCTGTTTTCTGACACCTAGCTGCTGACAGTGGGGTTGTCATCCCAGGAAGCTGGGAGCCTGGGGGAAAAGGAAACAGTTCTTACTAAGCACCTGCTGCGGGCCAGGCTCTAGACCCTTCTCCCCTCAACCTCGGCAGTCCTCTGGGGACGGGGTCATTGTTAGCATCCCCATTTTGCAGATGAGGAAACAGGGTTTAGAGAGCTCACAGGCCTTGCCCAAGGTCACACAGATGGCCTCAAAGCCTCATCTCTGAGTCCAAGGTCTGCACTCTTTGTGCTTAAGCAGACAGAGATGTGTGGGGCATTTCTGGCTGGGGTGCTTGTGTGGTACTGGGGACACAGCCTAGAGCAGACCGCTGGGGGTCACCACTGGGGAGCCACATTCGGACCCCAAGCTCTTGCCACCAGCTCCTTCAGGGGCCAATCCTGAGTCCACAGTGCGGTGCCCCCAAAACCAAACGGTGTCCATGAAGCAGGCCATGTGCCAAGTCCTCCTTCGGAGACTTTTTCAGGCCCTGAGCACTTTCCCCCGAGGGGAAGAAACCCTCTGGTATGTCCTGAGAGCCACAGGAAACAGAGACATCCGGGAAACCAGCACCCAAGATAGAAGGGGAGATTAGGAACTTGTCCAGAGACAAGGCCACAGGCAGATAACATGGGGCAGATGACCCCATGGCCAGGCCACTCCACTCACTGCGTAATGCAGCCTGGGTTGAGTCACTGCGTCTCCCACGGCCTCAGCTTCCCCACTGGAGGATTGGGGAGCACAGCGTCCTTGCTGTGAGGTCTTCCTGCGGGTCACACAGGTATGTGAGAACCGGCTCTGGAGTGTGTGTGTGTGTGTGTGTGCGTGCACACATGCATGTCTAGGGAGGAGGGCCGTCAAAAGGGTTAGTTCCTTTTCCCTGAGGTTACAAAGGTAGTTCCGATTTTCAGAAAAGAGGAAGTAGGTAGATTCCTAAGAAACCTTAGACCGGAGGGGGAAGATTTGCCCTAGGCAAGCGTCTAGCTCTAAAGTTTCAGTGGGTGGGGTCCAGGTGTACCCAGAAAGGGAAGAGGTGGGAGTTCCTGTCGTGGCTCAGCAGTTATGAATCTGACTAGGATCCATGAGGATGTGGGTTTGATTCCTGGCCTCGCTCAGTGGGTTAAGGATCTGGCGTTGCCATGAGCTGTGGTGAAGATCACAGATGCAGCTTGGAACCCGAGTTGTTGTGGCTGTAGCGTAGGCTGGTGGCTACAGCTCCTATTCGACCCCTAGCTTGGGAACCTCCGTATGCTGCAGGTGTGGCCCTAAAAGCATGGAAAGAAAGAAGGAAGAAAAGAAAGAAAGAAAGAAAGAAAGAAAGAAAGAAAGAAAGAAAGAAAGAAAGAAAGAAAGAAAGAAAGAAAGAAAGAAAGAAAGAAAGAAAGAAAGAAAGGAAGAAAGAAAGAAAGAAAGGAAGAAAGAAAGAAAAGGAAGGAAAGAAAAGGAAGAGGTGACAAAGCTGTGGAGCACCTCCCCTGAATCCTCATCTGTACCACCACTCCCTCCTGGGACCTTTCACCCAGGCACTGGGGAGGGTGGTAAGGACCTGGAGGCCCTCCCAGGCTGGGTGCATCAGGTGACACAGGGCCAGGGGGCATCTCTGGTCAGGTCACGCTCCTCAAAGACGGCTCGGTTCGGCATCTGAAGCCTGCTGAGTGAGCAGGGCCCAGATGATCCCTCCTGGTGGGCTGGTCTCCACCGGCAGGCCTCAGCCTCCCTCCCTGCCAGTCCCTTCTCTTCTGCCTCCCAGATGTCACAAGGCTTCCCTGCCTCCCTGTCTTTGTTAGGGCCCCTCTCGCCCTGTGACTATAGGGTTGCCCCATCTGGAGGCCCTTCTGTTGGGAGGCCCTCTGAGGATCTCTAGCTTCAGGCCTGGGGGAAGAATCAGACCGGGAGGGGGGCCTGCACCCCCACATTTGGGAAATTCTTTCAAAAGGCACCCCTACTTTCATGGGGTTTCATTTATGGTCTCCTTAGCACAGTGGAAACAATCATATTTTCTGCAAAAGATGTTGACTCTTCCCTCTGCTCCTGCCTCTTCAAGGGTCGGAGTCCTTCACTTGACTCTGACCCCCTTCCCCCTTCCCCCTCCCACAACCTCCTTAGGGTTCCTCTCCTCCCGCCTCAGGACTCAGGAGCCAGAGCAAAGCAAGAGCCCAGCACCTCGGATGTGTCCCTGAGAGGGTCCAGGAAATTTGTTGGCATTCACCTTGTCCTGTCTGCATCCCAACCTCCTCCCACCTCCTGCTGCTACCTCTTGGCATCCAACCCATTGCCTGAGACTTTCCCACACTACCAGAACCCTCTTTCAACAGCCCCCTCACCCCCACTTCCAGCCTCTGCCCCACAGCTCTTGAAAGCAAGTCTCTACTTACCACCTCCATCACCACCCGCCTCCCACCTCCCACCTTCTCTTCTCCTCAAAGACCTGACTCCCACCCTACACTCCACCAAGGTCACTGGCAGGCTCCACTGTCATTCCTCGCCGTGTCTCTGCCCACATCTCACGCTGCCCCTCGGCGCTGTTGTTCCATACTGCTGACCACACACGCTGTCTTGAAACCTGAGTCCTCTCAGCTCCTGAGATGCACACGCAGACCTCCTCCCATCTCCCCGACCACTGCTCCTACTGGCCTTGCCTGGTTCTCTTTCCCCCCTGCTCCCCAGGCCCCCTTCAAATGAGCCCCACCCAGAGCTCTGTTCTGGGCCTTTTTCTCTCTCTGCCCTCGCACCCCAAGGAGTCAGAGCTCTTCCACCCCTAGCTCTCCCTCGTGTATCCTCAAGGTGCTGGCCTGCCAGCTCCTCCCCTGAGCTCCTGACCAGATAATGTACATGCCTACCGGATACTGCCTCCCACAGGTCTCTCAGGAACTCACAGCTTGTCACCTCCCCCAAACTTTCCCTCCCGTCTCTCTCCATCAGTGTTGGCCCAGATGCTGAAACCAAGCATCTGAAACCAAGCAAACTTTCACTTTCTCCTTCTCGATTGCATCCCAAATGTGCCCCGCGCCATCTGGCCGTCCACACCCCTCCCTGGTTGCCCACTCTGTGCTCCACTCGAGTCTAACAAACATTTTGGGTGTTCCAGCTCCTAAGCGCCCGCCTGGAATGCCCCACCCCCATGTAGCCGCAGGGCTCACTCCCTCACCTCCCCTCATCTTCACCGGAATAGCACCTCCTCGATAAGGCTCACCCTGACAACCCTGTTTAAAACTTGAGAAGCCTCCTTGACCAAGTCTGCCAATCACCCTTACGTCTATTTTATTTTTCCACCATTCTAACAGACCATGTAATTAACATATCTAATATGTGTATCCTTTATTGTCTGTCTCCACCAGCTAAAAAGAAAGCTTTTTAAGAGCAGAGAGTTTTGGCTTTTTTGGTGACTGAGGCAAGCCCAGGTCTTGGAACTGTGCCTGGCGCCCAGGAGGCACTTGATAATTTGCTAACATGAGTGAGTGGACTGCACGGACCTTGGGCTTCTCCCCCTCCACAGCAGCCACACCCCATTCACCACCAGGTCTTGTTTCCATCTCCTTAAAATCTTATAGATCTACCTGTGAATCCCCATCCCCACAGCTACTGCTTTTTCTCCAGGCCCTCATTGCTTCTTGTCTGGGTTGCTAAAACAGCCTCCTGACTCCCCTTGCCCTCCATCCAGCCCTCTCCAGGACATACCACCTCCAGGCAGCCTAGCAAAGTGATTTGAGCGTGGGCTCAGGAGCCAGACTGGCCGGGTGCTTTTTCTGGCTCTGCTGTGTGACTTTAGGCTAGTCCCCTAGCCTCTCTGGGCTCCATCCCCTTATTTGTAAAATAAGGATGATGATAGCACCTCCCCCATGCGGTTTGGAGTTGAGAGGTTTAAATGGGACAATGTGCATAAAGCAAATTATAAATGGGGGTTACTGCTTTGCAGTTGTCAGATCTTGCTATCAGAAAAAGCAGGTCAACACCTGTTGAAAACTGTCCCTTGGCTCCTGGTGGCTTTCAGTTCCTTCTCTGAGCCCAGGGGCTCTCCCAAAGCTGGTCTCCATCTCACTAGCCAAAACCGTCCCTTCATTCCAGGCCCAGTGAACTCCCCATGTCTTCTGAACACATCACACTGATTCCCGCCACTGACCTGGGAATGAGCTGTTTTCTCTGTGCTTCAGTGACTTGTATTTGCTTTTTGACTTGACAAAAATCCCAGAGCTTTTTTTGCACATTCATACCTAGAAATCTTCCACAATCTTTTTCACATCTGTGTAGTATTCCGTCATGGGGACATACCCTAGTCGAAGCAAGTCTCATACTGATGGCTATAAAGGGTGTTTCCAATTGTTGGCTGTCACAACAGCACTGCTGTGAATGATCTTCTGCACATGTTTTATGCGTGCAGGTGTCTCTCTGTAGGACAAACGCCCAGAAGTGGGATTGCTGGGTCAAAGGTAACTAGCAAGTGTGACATGTAGTTTTCCTACTGCCTCACAAACCCGGTATGCTCAGCAGAGCCTGGACCTGGACCCAGGGCTGGGTGACTCCCAATTCATATCCTCCCCGCTGTACCAACATGCCTACCCTCAGAAGTAGAGCCCGAGCTCATGAAGGGCCCGAGGGCAGCCCCGGGCCACACCACAGCTCAGGTAGTTCATGTGGACTGGCAACCTCCCACTGGCCCTCATAGCGGCAGAGCCGAGTCAGCTGCCATCTGCCTTGGCAGCCTCGTGCAGGAAGAGGCCTCCCTGCACAGATGTGCAAGGGGTTCAAGAAGGTCCTAGCTCTTCCCCCCACTGCTGGCTTCAGGGAAAGTTCCTGCTCCTTTCCCGAGCCCTTGGGGTCCTTTCTGAGCTGCTCTGCCCTCCTGTCCCCACACAGCCATTCCACTCCAGTCAGTCATATGGAAATTCTTGCTGTTTCCCAAAGAGGTCATTCTGCTCCCTACCTCTGTGCCTCTGACCACGCAGTTTCCCTCTGCTCCTTCCATGCCTAGATAACTCCTACGTTTCCACAAAGTCAGAATTCAAGAACCACTTTGCCCAGCCTAAGCTAGTACCCACTTTGCTAATATAGCAACTCATTGGTTTTAAACACCTCCTGACCTGGGTCCCCTGCTGTCAGAGCTCTGGCCCCCACTGGCGTGCTCATCACAAAGGCATGGTGCCATCCTGATGTCCACCCTCCCAGGGGCACAGGCCTGGCTGGGACAGCCTAGGGGCTTATGTTTGGGCAGCTAAGCCAGCCCAGGGGAGTTTCGACCATGCCAAACCCCTGGCATTGCCATAATTCCCCACTGCACAGTGCTGCAGCACCAGGGCAGCCCCATGGAAAAGCCAGTCCCTCAGAGGCCCTTTGCTGAAGATCCAAAAATTGTCCCCGAAGCCCCACGGGAGCTCTGTGATGGGGAAGTGAGGCCTTCAGGAGGCCGGGGTAGCAGGAAGCCCTTCAAGGACGGCACCTTCTGGACTTCCCCCCACGACTCACATTTCTTCCTGGCAGCCACTGGGACAGGCCTGGGGGCTGCCAAGGCACAAAATCAAAAGATCACGTCAGCCTGAGTAAGCTGAGCCCCCAGAGGAGGAAATGAGGTGTGAGGGGAGGGGAGAGAGGGCAGGTGGTGAGTTTGAGAGATGTGTGATCCCTCCCAGCTCTCAGAGTTCCGGGCCCCCAGAACTGGCGGGCCGAGGCCCTTAGAAGGAGAGTCCTGGGCAAGGGGCGCAGGAGGGGATGTTAAGGCAGGCCTGAGGTCACTCTGCCAGGGCCCAGAGCCCCTAGAGGACCCCAGAGAACCAAAGACATGGAAGCAGCCCTGACACCTCTCCCACAGGGCAGCAAAGGTACCTGACAAAGCCAGTGGTAGTCCGGAATTCCTGTCATGGCTCAGCGGAAACGAATCTGACTAGCCTCCATGAGGAGGCAGGTTTGATCCCTGGCCTCACTCAGTGGGTTAAGGATCTGGCATTTCTGTGTAGACCAATGGCTGTAACCTCTGGTCTCAACCTCTAGCCTGGGAACCTCCATATGCTGTGAGTGTGGCCCTAAAAAGACTAAATAAATACAATCTTATTTTAAAAAACCCAAAAAACAAAAAACTCCAATGGTGGTCCAAGGCCTCAACTGGAGACCATCTTTGATAAATCTGGGCATGATCTCTGAGCTCACATCAACATGAGGGAATGTTTTTCCAGGGTCAGGCAGGGCCTGGGACTGCCAGGCCACCCACCTGAGCACCCCAGTCAGGCTGGCCCCACCTATCTGCACCGGCATCAGCTCCACAACCACAGCCTTTTCTAGCATCCTGAGCCTGCTGGTGGGAGGACCAGGGCCTGTCCTGCTGTCTGGAAGAATGGGGATCCATCCCACTCTGTTCCCATATGCCCACAACACCTAGTATGGCCAGGGACTTACCTTGGGGTCCTGTGAGTCAGAGTATGGAGTAAGGGGTGGGGGGTGCATTTCAACTTAGTCCCATAAAATCTGTGTTCATTGAGCAAACATTCCCCAAGTTCATCACTTGTCCAAGCTTCGAGATGTGAAAGCAGAAAAGGCCATCAACACTGTCGTATCGTCAGCCAGGCCCCACCCTAGCTCACCCCCACCCACTAAGGATGGGTCCCTCAGACTGTGGGACCTGGTGGGGACAAAAAGGCAGGCTAAGCTGGTGCTGGGCCCATCCCCCAACCCCACCTCCAAGGAACAAGATGGGCTTAACTAAGAGTCACGCCAACACCACCCAAACCACCTCCTATCCCAGGGTCTCAGGGGGCAAGTGAAACAGAACTGAAACTGGGGAGAGGAGAAACCAGCCTGAGCAGCCCCCAGGGACTTCAAATACTCACCCCTCACTCACACAAACCCCAACAAAAGCCCCCTCCCCCTGGCCTGGGAAAATCTTTGAAGCTTGGCTTCCTCCTACCTGAGCCTCCCTTCAGCCTTCTGCCAACTTCCCTTCCCCTCCCCCCAGCCTCATGCTACCCCAGGCCTCCCCTCAGCAGAGCTACGAGGATCCCAGGCTGGGAACCCAGAGATCAGGGCTCCGGTCGTCCCTCTGCCCCTGCCTTCTAGGGTGATCCTTGGCAAATCATTTCCCCCTCTGAGCCTCAGTTTCCTCATCTGGCTCGGGCTGCTGACATGTGACCTGAAGATGAGGACTCAACACAAAGTAATAGGCTCTAGGGGGCGAATGGCAGGCAAGGATGGAACCTCTCAGAAAAGCAGCACTGAGGCGTGTGGCACCTGACCCATCCTTCCCAGGGCACAAGTGCTGGGAAGGAGGCCAAGGAAGAGACTGGGGACCGTGGCACAAATGTCACCTCCTCTGAAGTCCGCCCTGCTTGCCCCTCACAGGTTGGGCCCCCTGTTACTCTGCTTTCACTCACCACCAACTGCCACAGTTTGATGTCTGTGTCCCCTTGGCCCTGCCTGAGCAGCCGGAGCCTCGGTGCCCCTGTATCCCCTACTCCAAGCACAGGCTGGCACCAAGGAGGTGCTCAATAAAACACATGGTGAAAGACTATAGGCCCATAAAATAACAAGTGTTGACGAGGAGGTGGACAAGTTAGAACCAGCCTTTGCTGTGGGATTGTAAAATGGCATAACTTCTGCAGAAAACACTTTGGCAGGTTCCCAAAAGTTAAACAGAGACTCAGCATATGATTCCACAATTCCACTCCCAGGTAGATCGAGCCCCAAAGAATTGAAAACATATGTTCATACAAAAATTTGTACACTGATGCTCATACAGCATTATTCGTAACAGCCAAAAAGTGGAAACAACCCAAGTGTCCGTGAACTAATGAATGGATAAACACAATCCAGCGTCGTCACACCATGGGCTAGTATTTGGCACTAAAAGAAATGTGAATAACCAATACAGACTACGACGCCGGTGAGCCGTGAAAACGGTATGCTAAGTGAAAGAAAACCAGACACACAGGCCACACGTATGGTTCCATTTATATGAAATGTTCAGAGTGGGGAAATTTGTAGCGACAGAAAGGCAGTTAGTGGGAGGAGGGGAAAAGGGAAATGACTACTAACAGGTATGGAATTTCTTTTGGGGTGACGGCATGTTCGGTAAATAGTGGCGGTGGTCACACAACACCGTAAATGTACAGAAAACCACTGAAATGTAGACTTTAAAAGGGTGATTTGGGGGGAGTTCCTGTTGTGGCTCAGTGGAAACAAACATGACTAGTATCCATGAAGGATGCAGGTTCAATCCTTCACCTCACTAAGTGGGTTAAGGATCCGGCATTGCTGTGAACTGTGGTGTCGGTCACAGACGCAGCTTGGATCCCGCATTGCTGTGGCTCTGGCGAAGGCCAGCATCTACAGCTCCAATTAGACCCCCAGCCTGGGAACATCCATATGCCGTGGGTGCAGCCCTAAAAAGACAAAAAGAAAAAGGGTGGTTGTTATATCGATAAAATAAATAAATAAAGGAGTTCCTGTCGTGGAGCCCTGGAAGCGAATCTGACAAGGAACCATGAGGTTGCAGATTCAATCCCTGGCCTCGCTCAATGGGTTAAGGATCTGGTGTTGCTGTGAGCTGTGGTGTAGGTCGCAGATGTGGCTCAGATCTGGCATTGCTGCGGCTGTGTCATCAGCTGGAGGCCACAGCTCCAATTGGACCCCTCTCCTGGGAACCTCCATATGCCGTGGGTGCGGCCCTAAAATAAAAATACAAAAAGACAAAAATAAATAAATAAATAAATAAAAGCAAACCACCTCCCCATGGACGAGTTGGAAGACCAAACCTGTCTGTCTGGCTGGCTGGTTTGCTCAACTATATGTGTCTCTCTGAAAACACCATCCCACAGGAGCCATTCTTTGTCCTGGGAAGCCATACCCCACACTCCACTCCTGCCCCCAGATTCAGCCTGTGCGGAGTGGGTGGGAGGGGAGGAGACCTGGTGAGCTGTATAGTAGGATGAAGCTCTCTCCTGTGTCCCAGCTTCAGGGCAGGTGCCCCTATGACAAGAGGACTTGCAGTCTGGCTGCTGTCTGGGCTCTGACCCTGGTCCTGTCTCCTTCAGTTTCCCATCAGGAGTCTGCCTCACAGGGCAGGATGAGATATGGCAAAGCCTGGGACGGGGCACCCTCCCGAAATTCTCTCCTTTGGTTTGCGTTCCCAGCCAGCCGTTGGGAAGTTCTTCCTTTTGTCTGATTGTGGTATCAGCCTGGAGATAGCCGTGGGCAGAGGTTTCCACTGAGTCAGCCTGATTCAGCTTTAATCAGCTTTGGAACCCCCTGGAGGTCCTTGAACTCGAATGCTCACTTCATAGTGATGAAGCAGGATGTGGGCTCCCTTCAGCCCCCAAAGCAGCTGCTTCCTGAAATGGTGCTGGTGGGAGCCAGCGAAAGGAGAAGGCTGATTCCCCCCACCACTGAAGAAGCCCCCCAACCACAGCAGAGGGGCTGGGTCCCCACCCAGGCTGCCTGCAGTCTCTCAGAGGCTAGGTTGGCTGAGGGCCCTCCCCTCCTTGAGCCTCTTGGAACGAGCAGTCCCACCATCTTCCTCTGATGCCCAAGCATCAGATACGAGCTGATGGTGTATGAGGAGCCCTGGTCCCCTAGGGCTGCCTCTGCCCCAGGCCTGCCCACTTTCATTTTGCCTGAGAGACCCCCCACCTGTCTGCTCACCTCTGCTGTGTATATCTTTTGTGTCAACCTCAGCCCAGCAAAGATGAGGAACTTAATAAATAACTGCACAATGAATGAATGAGATCAGAAAATATGGTTCAAAACTCCAGTTTCCTGAGGGCAAGAATGAGAGTCATTTTTTTGTTGTGAGGTTTTGGTAAACTTGACTTACCCTCTCGATACCTGAGTTTCTTTAATAAAACGGGGACAATAATTGTATCAACCTCAAAGTGCTGGTGACAAAAGTAACTGAGATGATTCATATAAAACTTCCAGAACAGTCCCAGGCCTATGTGTGATGTGTGGTGTACAGTCACCGCCATCACTCTTCGTAATATTGCCCTCATTGTCTTGCCCTTGGGAGACCAGCCAGGTGGCTGGCTGAACAATGCCTTTTTCTGGCAAAGCGGGTGGAGATCAGTGAACACCTTTAGGGAGAACTCTGGGCTCCTGCCAGGTCAGCCCCAGTCCCTGGAGGACCTTTAGTTCCTGCCTTAGTGGTGAGAGGTGGCCCCTCCCAGGTGTCCAGCCTTGGCGCCTCCTGCCTCTCACGAGTCTCATGCACACAGAGCCTGCACGTATGTGCTCAGTAAATGGGCTGCTCTGATCAGAGGGCTGGTCACGTGCTGAGGGTGGTCGCAGCAAAGGCTCTGGGGACCACCTGAGCCCGGATGCCAGGACAGGGCCGGCCCTCGGTGTCTCCACGGGCTTCCTGCCTGCACGGCCCCTTCTCTTCCTGTGGGATCGCTTCAACCCTGGGAGACCAGGAAGTTTGGGTATTCCAGGAAAGCCCCGGCCCGCCCAGGAAACCCTAGTACCTGGTGTGGCTTCATCTAGCCCATTGTCCTGAAAGGATAGGAACAGCGGCCCGCCTATGACCCACCTCCCTGCCAACACCCCCCCCCTCGCCCCCGTGCCAGCCCCTAGGGACGTCCGGTCCCAGGTCCCTGTGGGCGGAGTACGTGTTCAGTCAAGCTGTCTCCCTGCAGCCATCTCACCCTGGGGCCTCCTGTGGTCCAGTTTTCCTCTGTCCACAGTTCCCAGGTGGGTCTTAGAACTTCACAGAAGGCCCACAGGAAAGGGACATCAAATGGGGCAAGGCCTGGAACACCCTCAGGGCCAGGGCAGCAACTCTTCCTGCTCCCCTGCTCTCTTCCTAGGAACGAACTCTCTTCCAGCCATGTTGGCCTAGTGATCCCCACTAAATTCATATATCAGGGGGAGTCCCAGTCTGGTGCCATGAAGGCAGGGAAATTCAATGTGGGTCTTTCCTGAGCCTGTGGACACAGGAAAAGAGAGCTTCGTGAGTATGTGGTGGATGGATGCACATGTGCACAGATGCACATGGCTGCATGTGTATAAATGTGAGCAGGTATTGTGTATGGTTCTATGTGCCTGTTATGTGTAGACATGAAAGGCATAGAGCTAGAGAAGCCTGCCATTCCATCTTCCCTGATTTGTATGCCAGGGCATGTGGCTCACCTCTTGTTATACTGACAGCTGTATCTGTTTCTGCCTATGATGTGGGGGGGGGTGTGTTTCCAGGGGAGGTGAGTAAGCAGCAGGTGGAGTTCAGGAGAAGATGTATCAGGGCTTGGATGTCAACAGCCCCACACCTCCTCACTCACAGGACCAGTCTGGGCCTTCCTCAAGGGCCGTGGTTTCCTCAAGCTGAGAAATGGGTCCGAAGTCCCAAGGATGCTATCCAGGGTATAGATGAGCTCCAGATGGCTCTGGGCTCCCAAGGTGGCTGGGGACGGAGAGTACCCCTGAAAAAGCCCCAGAACCAGGAACGAACATCCTGAAACTGTCTGACATTTCATGGTGGCCTGTGTGCACACTGAAGAGGGCTCCTACCTGCCGGGAAATGAGGGGAGCGCAGTAAGAGGTGAGAAAACCTCAGGCTTCTAAAAGCTCCTCAACACCTTCACTTTGGGCAAGATCTACATCACACCCACCCCTGCTTCCTTGGGGGAGGGTGCTGTATGGGGGAAGAGGTGAACCTTCTAGGCCAGGCTCCAATGGGCCAGGTAGCTCTGGCTCCCTGCCCCTGCTTTATCATTCCATCTTCCTACTGGAGGAAGATGGTGCCCACACTGGCTCTCTGCCTCGGAGGGCTGTGGCCAGGCCCCTGAAAGGTGTGAGAGCAAGAAGAAGCACCAGCTGTGGGAAGACCTGCCCCATGACTTCAGCATCTCCCCCAAATTCACCCTCCCCCCAGAGGAGGAAATTGTGACATCTGCCGCCCCCACTTCCTGCAGCTGAGACCCTGCTCAGCTCAGAGTGGGAAACCTGTCATGAGCTAACAGTGTCACCTGCTCACTCACTCTTGCCACCAGGAAGGCCGTCCCCAAACCTCATTCTTCAGACTTGGACCAGGATGAGCCCCCAACAGCGGTCACCCAACCTCAGAGTGAGGGGATAGTTTCCAGCTGGGCGTCGGGTATGAAGGTTCTGGTCCCAAATCTACCAGGTGCTCCAGAATGCCTTGAGTACCTCCCTGTTCTGGGCCTCAGTGGGGAGCCCTGATGAGCAGGTGGGGACCCCAAAAGCTCAGTTCTGGAAAGCACCAGGGCTTCCCACAAATCATAGATTGATGGAAGGCCCATGCTAGGGAGCAGAGCCCTGGCACTGAGCACTCCCCCGGGACAGAATGGCAACCACCCTACCATAGACCACCAGATCTAAGAGGGGTCGCCCCCTCCCCGTGGGGCAGGACAGAAACACCTGAAAGACCCGTGCATGGGAGGGGGTGAGCCAGCAGACCTGCCCTACTGGCTTCCAGCCTAGGCCTGGCCGCACTGCTCCGTCTTGTTCAACCAGCCCTTCCAAATGGCTCATCTTTTCTCATGTGCCATGTCTCTCACACCACTTGGTTTTGCAAATGCTGGTTCCACTGCCTGGAACACCCTCAGCTGCCTCTGTGTCTGGCCAACGTCCTCTCAGGAATGGGCGAGCAGACAGAGCATGGGGTCTGGAGGTCCAGGAGTCCTGGGTCTGGTCTGTTGGGAGGGCAAATCAGTAAGCAAACCCTCATCAGGCCTGACAGTGGGAGTGCTGAGCTCAGGGTCCCTAGGGGCCAGGATGGGCCCTAGGCTAAAGAGATGGGGGTTGGTGGCTGGGGCAGACCTTGCAGACAGTCTGGGCTGCGGAGGAGCTGGCGGGCGCAGGGCCCAGTTTCGTGCGGTTGGCTGTGGGGGAAGCTGGAACTGCAGACTATTTTTAGTCTCCTTCCTGATGGATTGCAGAGACAAGGATGCTCCAGGCTACAGCCCTGGCTCGCTGGGGAAAGACTAAAGTGGCCCCAGGTCCCCCTGGAGCTCAGAGTCTCCAGAGGTTTCTCGTTTGTTCCTAGACATGAGGGGCTGAGGCCCAGGATGTGGACCGGAAGCATGCCCAGCACATCCTAGACATGCAAATGCCCGTGAAGGATTTTCATATCATTTGCACGCTGCCTATCTTCCTCATCAGAAGGAACTGAGAGTTCCCTTTCAGAGGGCCCTTGGCAGAGCAGTGCATTCAACTGAGTCCACGGCTAGCTGCCCCTCCTGGGGGTTGAAGCTCTAAAATCAGAAAGCACAAGCAGGGGGGGTTATCAGAATAGCAAATGCGTTCTATCTGATCAGTCGGTGGTGGCTCCCTGAAGAGCAATGAAGAGCAATTCATTCCTTCAAACCACAAATTACCATTTGAGTACCTACTGTGTGGCAGACACTATTCTGGGTGATGGAGATTTAGCTGTGAGCAAAAATGACAAAATGCCCTCACAGGGCATATATTGTACAGCAGTGTGGCCCAATAGCAGAATATTTGAGCCACACAGATAATTTTAATTTTCTAATAGCCACAGTAAATCAGAGTTAAAAGGAACAGGTGAGAGGAACTTTTACAATACGTTTAGTATAACCTGATATACCCAAACATCTTCATTTCCACGTGTAATCAATAGAACTATTTTTAATACATTATTTTTTCATGTTACATCTTCAAAATTCGGTAGGTCTCATATACTTAGAGCACTTCTCAGTTCAAACGAGTTACATTTTAGGTGTTCCAAAGCCCTTGGAGAATGCAGTTCTAGAGGAAATCATTGATCAGAGCTTCAGAGAAAGGAATGCCACAATTGATTAGTGATGTCTGCTATGGACCTGGGCAGGACGCCTGAGCTGGATAAGGTTAGAAGCCATGTGTCTGCCAACCCCAAGCGTGTCTTCTCCTTTACCCAGGCCTTTTGAACCCAATCATCTTGCTCAATCTGAGAAAACTGTCAATCCGACGACTGAGACTTAAATCAGGTGTGAGTCTAGGATTTTTGGCCTGAGCACCATACTACCAAAAGGCACCAGCACATCAATAGGGCAAGGGCATCCTGGGTGTGGTCCTGTGTGGTTTCCTATCGTGTGGGCTAGATTGTAGCCACTGGTGACCCTGGGAATGTGGGATTTTGCTTTTGTTTTTTCCCAAGACTTCTTCCTCCCAGAGTTAAATAATACCAACATAAAAGTATTTCCTGAGCCTGAATTAGCCATTTCAGCCCCACTCCACCAGCCCACACCCGCAGACCTCCTGGCCGGAACCCTAGCTGGGACAGCACAGCCCAGACTCCATTTGCTTTCCCAGACAATGAGAAGCTAAAATTGGGCCACGGAGGCAGCTGGAAATGCCTGTGGGTTGGGGGAGCGAAGGCTGTGCTTGGAATGAGGGAGGCAGGGGTGAAATATGAGAAAAACTGGATCTTGGGCCACCTTACCATTGTTAGCATCATCACCCATTCTGTTCCTTCTGGAAATCCTTCACTGGCTCCCTAGAACCCACAGGATAAAAATCCAGGGCCTTAGCTCCCAGGAGCTGCCACTGATGGGGTAATTTAATTTTACTTTTAGAACATCTTCCCTCTTTCATCTTATTCCTCCAACAAACAAGAATATATCACAGGCACTGGTCTAGGTTCTAGGGATATAGCTGTGACCTAAACTAACTAACCCAGATCCCGGTCCCCTGCCTTCCTGGAGCTCACATTACTCCAGCCAAACCCATAATACCCCACATCCTCATATACCACCAGGTCTTTGCAAATGCTCTTCCCTCTTCTTCCATTTTTTTTTTCTTTTTTGCTTTTTAGGGCCACATTTGTGGCATGTGGAAGTTCCCTGGCTAGGAGCTGTATTGGGGCTGCTGCAGTCTTTTATTTTTATTTATTTATTTTTTTTTCTTTTGGCCATTCCCATGTCTTGCGGATGTTCCTGGGGCCAGGGACTAAACTCACACCACACCAGTGACAACACCAGGTCTTTAACCCACTGTGCCACCAGGAAATTCCCTCTTTAATTCTTCAGTAGCCTCTCTACCTGGGGGACACCTACTCATCTTCTAGGGCCCACTCTGCCCTTTCTTTGATGCCTTCCCTTAGAAATGGGTTGGGTACCTGCGCACCTAGGATCTTCACAAGTATAATGGCCCTCTAGCCCCACATCTGCCTCCCTCACCAGGCTGAGAGGCTTGAGGGGAGGGCCTGTGCCCTCCCTCGCCAGGACCCCAGCGCCTGACTCCAGAAGCACCCACCCTAAGCTCCCTTTTCCTCCAAGTTCAGGACTGAGCAGGAGAGGCATGGGGGTGGGGGTGGGGTCTAGGATTCCTCTGAAGAATTCAAGGTCATTGTGAAGCCCCTGCCTGGCATTCCTACTCCTGGCATTCCAGGGGAGCCAGGGAGCCTCAGAGGAGCAAAGGCACAGCGTCTCCAGCAAAGGCAGGCGGATGACTGAGGGGAGCCGGGGATAGAGAAGGCCAGGGTTCAGGACTGGGAATGCTGGGCGTTGTTAAAGGGCTTCAAAAACAGCAGAGAGATGAGAAAGCAGTGGCCTTCTCCCATGGGAGACAGGATGGCAGGGTGCTAACTGACCAGGGTAAACTCAGTGGCCCTTAGATTTATGAAGCAGAGGGAGGCATAAAGGGGCCCCCCATTCCCTGCTGGCTTCTCCAGGAGAGCTGAACTTTGGTTTTTCAGTCTTGCTCTCTCTCTCTTTTGTGCCCCTCTCCTCCCCAGGGTCAAGGATGCACAAGATGGAAAGCAGGACAGGCCCCCAAGAGGCTGATGTTGGTGCCATGATCTTGTGCAGATCTCCATGCCTCCAAGGCCCAACCTAATGGTCCTGCCATCCACCGCCCCCAAGGTCCCCTCTGCTGCTTGCCCATCAGGGGAAACGGCATAAGCCTTGTGCTCGGGCTGCCCGCTCTCCGCTGGCTCATTTACATGGGATTTACATGGGCTCATTTCATGCCTTGATACCCACAGCTTCCCACCCGCCTGCCCACCTGGCCCCTCCCATGCCTCCATAGCGACAAAGGAGTTCCGTCTGTCCCTCAAGTTCCCTGCTGTAGGCCCACGGGGCACCAAGAGAATCACCAAGAGGGAGCCTGCTGGGGTCCAGATAGGGCAGGCACCTCACTGGAGATTGCTCAATAATCCAGGTGGGGTCAAGGCTTGAGCCCGCTTTCTCCACTAGCCACTCCCAGAACCCACTTCTTCTGCCCTTTTCCCACCACTGAGGGCTTGCAGAGGAGATGTTCTGTCAAGTCTGCTGCTGCTGCTGCTGCTGCTGCTGCTGCTGCTGCCTGTGAGCTGGGCAAACAGACCAAGTCATTGACTTCGAGCTCCTTGCAAAGACCATATTGCTCTCAGAACCCACAGCAGTGCACAAGAAGGGGCCCCTCAGGAGCTCTGTCCAACCCCTTCCTCCTCAATAGGAGGAGAATGAGGCTCAGGAAAAGTCACATTTGCCCGGGATCATGGGGGGGTGATGGAGGCCCCAGGTGTCTACCCCCAGCCCAGAGCTCACTGGGGTCTCACAGCTCCCAGACTCCTGGCCTGGGCACCTGCTGCCACCTTGGCCGCCCTGGAAAGCAGGGTGTGGGAGAGGAGAGAACCAGGAAGAATCTCCAGTGCAGGGCTGGCACAGGAGGGCACAGGGCAGACGCAAGACGGCTATGACTCCATGGTGGGAGGGCGATTCCAGCCCTGTGGGGTCTGCGAGCCAGCCAGAAGCTGGGCTCAGATTCAGAGCAGGGAACTCCCCCAAGTTTGCCACACGCCCTCTCCAGTAGTTACTGCTCAGGACAATCTCCCACACACCCCGAAAGGCCTGAGTCCTCACACAGGGGCAGCAGAGAGGGGAATAGAAGGGAGGGGAGAGGAGAAGATGTGGGGAGACTGGGGGACATCTGGCTTTCTGTCCCCATCCCCCCACCGGCCCCACCCTCCATCCCCAGTCCTGTCCTAATCCCACCCACCTGAGCAGCCCCCCCCCCCGCCACTCCCCTTCCCACTTCCCCAACCCCGCCTCTGGGGGCCCTTCTCACTCATCCTTTGGGGTTCTAACACCTATTTGCTTTATCGTGAAGGGAGCTTAAGAGTTTCTAAGGCACAAATCCCCCCACAGCCCTGTCACTGCCCTGAGGGTTGAAAAGCCAAGCTCTGGGACTAGCACACAAAGCCTGCACACTGGTCCCTCCTTGCTCTCAGCACCCCCTCAGCATGCACACTGAGCCCCACGCTGCTTGCCCGTGTCTCCACTCAGGTACCACCTCTCCTGCCCTCTAGCCTCCTGCTCGCACCCTTTCCTCACCACAGGTTTATCCCATGGGGCTTATTCCATCAGCTTTCCCTCCCACAATGGACTCTTTGAAGGCAGGGAGGCCTGAAGCCATTTCTAGTAGGGCCAGGCCTCCAATGGGGTTGGAGGCCAGGAAGAGGGAAAGGTCCATTCTTAATGAGAAGAGGTGGGGTTCAGGAGTGGTCTGGGCTCCAAGGTCATCGCTTGGCAGGCAGAGCCCTGCTTGGGAGCTGTGAGTTCAGCTCTCACTCCCACCTCTTGCTAACTGGGAGTCCTGCTGAGTGTTTCCTCGGCTCCAAGGCTCTAAGGAGAAGGCCAGTGAGAGTGTGTCATGTTCACACGGGCAGGAGGTGCTGAGTCACGAACAGGAGCCCCCCACCCTCACCTCCTGACCAGAATGGCTTTGAAGGTAAGAAGCAGGCACAAGTAAATAAATAGCTTGTTTATTAGTAATATGTTACATTATTAAAGTGCATTGAGAAGAGATGCAGGGGCCGAAGCTGGAAGGCCACCAGCCCCAGGCCCTGCCCCAGGCTGGCCAGACACAGCCAGAGAAAGTCCCAGCTCTCTGTTGAAGCCCATGGACAGGGCTGAGGGCAGAGGCGCCCACCAGGAGAGCTTGGCCCAGGGCGTCCCTACAGGAATTCACAGTTTAGCCTAAGTTATAACATGTCCTGAGCTGAAGGTGGGAGGCTAGGAGCATGGAAGCACAGCCCCTGGGGAAGGGGGCTGAGGGGAGGGGAGGGAGACCCCCCGCCCCCCAACCCCCAATGCCAAGGGCAGAGTCCTGAAACCTCCTCCTGAGGACCCGGCTGCTCCTTCTAAATGAACATGGCGAACCTGGGGCTCAGTTTTCTCCTTCATTCTCCCCTGTCTCTCTCATCCCACCCTCTCCCATAATCAGCCCACATCAGGGGCTCAGACACCATCCCCCTCAGACTGGGCTCCCCGGGCAGAGCCAGCTCATGCTACTCTCCTCCAACCCATGTCCATTCCTGGACTCTCATCCTGTCCCTGTCCCCGGGAGCCACAGCTGGGACCCCTCCCCCATGACCCATCCCTTCCCAGCCCCACCCTTCCCCACCCCACCCCAGCATGTAGTTTTGGTATTTCATACAGATGCAGTCAGACGTAGCTATACATGAAATAAGCCTAACATAAAAATAGAGCTTCTTCCGTCCTTCTGTCCGGAAAGCAAACATCCTTCAATAAACATGCAAGGCAGCTGCCTAGTGGGACCCAGGGCTGGCGAGGTGGCCACAGAGGGCAGCCCTGGGCCTGCAGGAACACTAGCCACCCCCAGCCATGGCAGGAGGGAGGATGGGCAGGAGGGGGGTTGGGTATAGAGAGTCCAGAAGGACTCAGGCCTCAGCCCAAAGGTCCAGAGATGGGTTCCCAAGTCCCCTTTTGAAACCCCACTTTCTGGCCCACAGGCTCTTGGGCCAAGAGCATTATTGATTTAGCCAGTTTGAGTTTTTGAAAAATAGTCCCCAAAAGATAAAGTCTTGGGTCATCAGTGCCCCGGCTTCACAGTCAGAGCCTTCATTCTCTGGCCCACACCACCCCCCGCCCCACTGGGGCTCAGCAGCCGCCTGCGGCTGGCCATCTCCAGGCCTGCTGACCCCTTCAGGTTATGCAGTCCCCCTGGAAGAAGTGGTGGGCAAGGAGCTCCCGGGCCCAGCCGGTTCTGGGTGTGAGACTCTTCTAGTGCCTTGGGGCTGCAGAAGCCTGCAGCATGCTCAGCCCCAGGAAGCCCTAATGGACCAGCAGGCCAAGAACAAGCGTGGGCAAGACACCTAGCCAGAGGGAGGATGCCAGCGTGCAGGCGTGGCCCAGCAGGTGTGAGGCCGTGATACCATCCTCACGCATCAGCTCCCAGTGCTGAGCCTCGCGGAGGTAGGAGCCCTCCCGGGCCTCGCAGTAGTAGTGGCCGTACTGGAGGTCCGTGAGATTCTCGATGAACAGGATGCAGTTGGGGCTCTGGTGGCCAGGTTCACAGCTCTGCTCCACATTCTCCTCGTGGCGCCATGAGTAAGTGGCATGGCGGGACTCCATGGGGCAGCTCAGGTAGTAGCGAGAGTTCTGGGCCAGGGAAACCTTCTGTAGTGGGGCCCCTTCTGGAGAGGGATGGGAGGGGCTGTGAGGAGGGGCTGAGGGCTCCCAGAAAGGCTGTGTCCTCCCCCGCTGATAGGCTGTCAAGGCCAAGGCTTCTAAATGAACATGGGGAAACTAGCGCCCAGTCTCCTCCTTACTCTCCCCTGCCTCCCTCACCCCACCCCTCTCACAAGCACCCCAACACCCAAAGGGCTCCCTCCACAGGACTGTCCCGCCCCATCTGTCCAGGGCCCCCAGGACCAGACTCTGCCTCCATCAGATGGGCCCTCATCGGACTGGGGCCTCAGGGCAGGGCCAGATCAGGTACCTGGCTTTGGGTTGGGGCACTCCTTGTGTGGCTCTTCTGGATTGATGGACTGCAGCACTGGCCTGGAGCCGGAAGGAAAACAGAGGCTAAGCAGACAGGAGGCCACAGGCCCGGCTCTTTCCCTTCTTCCTCCCCCACCCAGTATTCGCAGCGGTGCCCACCCACAGGCGGCTCTGGCCAGAAGGGACACCTCCTGGAGCCCATCAACCCCCAATGCTGCATCTACTTTCTCCTAGGGACAAGAGGTTCTAGCCAACATACTCTTGGGAGCTGTAGATGGAGGCACAGCGGTTCTGAGTCCAGCCGCAGTAGGGGTCTCGGGCCATGAGGCAGCCGTGGCAGCCCCCGCTATAGACTTCACACAGGTCCAGGGGCACCTGGCTCACCTCCCACTGGGAGCTCACATACAGTTTCCGCTGGAAGGAGAGAAGGACTGGGTCAGGCCAGGGCCTCCACCACAAATGAGTTCTAAGCTCCCAGGCTGAGGTTCAGCTGTTTGGCAGGCCGTGGGGCCCAGTGACTCAGAAAAGGACATGCAGATCACACACAGAGAAACTCTGTCCTCAGCTGGCCATCACTGGGCAGCCCCATAGGACAGGGGTGGCTGGGGGGTAGGGAGGCTCACCCGGTCAGCGTCCAGTGACATGGCCTGGATAGTGGCTGCACGGCGGAAGGGCTGGATCTCCAAGATGTTGAAGACAAGGCTGTGTTCTTGATCCCCAGACTCAACCACCTTGTGGATGGTGCCCTTGTCTGTGGGTGAAGGGCAGAGGGTCAGCAGCTGGGAGGCCCACCCCGGAGCCAGGCAGCCTCCCTCTAGGCTAAGCTGACCAGGAAAGACAGGTTGGGGTGGGCTGGGAAGTGAGGGCTCAGGCAAGGGTCATAGGACTCGGGTGGGGTGGGACAGTGCGACTGAGGAGGGTCATCCCAGGAAGGCCAATGGCTCCCCAAGGCCACAGGGGAAGCTGGAGCATGAACAGAACCAGCAGGCCCACGTGCTGCCAGGCCCTAGCTCCATGCATTAGCATAACCTTGCTCATCCTCCACCCCCCTGGGAGGTGGGGATTATCACCCCCGCTTCGCAGATAAGGAAATGAGGCTCAGAAAGGACAAGCAACTTGCTCAAGGTCACACAGCGGTAACTGGAACCCAGAGCGTCAGAACCCCACCCCTCAACTTATCCCATAAACCCCCCTGCTTCCTGGATTCTCTGGGGTTTTTTTTTCTTTAGATAAACTTTCTATTTTGGAATAACTCCAGGTTTACAGAAAAACTGCCAACATCGTACAGAGTTCTCGTATACCCTTCACCCAGTTTCCCCTAATGTCACCGTCTTATATAACGGTGGTATGTGTCGCAGTTGAACAGTTGACACTGGTATATTATTATTAACTTGACTACCGACTTTAAGACTTTATTGGGATTTCATGGGTTTTTCCGTTAATGTCTATTCCAGGATCCAATTTGGGATTCCACACTGCATGTCGTCTTAGGGGATTTTTTTTAATTGTTTTTTTAATCTAAAATCTTAGATCTGAAAAGGAAGGACCTAAGATTCCACAGAGGGATTTCCAAGGTCCCACACTAGGCTACCTGCCTCGGGGGCCAGCGCTCTCTCCATCCACACCTGTCGGGAATAATGGGCGTGCTGACCTCTGCATCCTCCCAATCCCATCTCACAGGCTGTCCCAGTTTCTAGAACAGCCTGCCTCCTTCCCCCTCCCTCCCAATTTCCCAGGGCATCACTTGCCCCAAAAAAGCAGTCAGATGATGAGATAATTCCTGCCTCGGACATTTCCTCCCGTGTCTGTGACCCGACTCTTCCCCCGCCCCCCCTCCCTGCAGGCTCTGGGATGTAGCCCCATGCTCCTTTGGCCTGACAAGCTCCTAGCCCAGTCACTGCCTTCACACACACACGCTGCCCTTCACCTCCTCCACGCAGCCTGGTGACAGCCTCCCAGAGCTTCTTCCCCCTGTGAGAGCCTCCCATTCTTTGCAGAGGGCTCAGAAAGTTCTATTTCTTATCTGGCCCCAATCCTTCCTGCTATAGGCTCCCAAAATGGTACCTCTCCGATGGCCCTCAGGGAGAAGGGACACAAACGCCCTCATCGCTCAAGTACACCTGCTTCACAGATCTGCAGGAAGGGGGCCCACTGTCCCTCAGCCCAGGCCCAGTCTTCCTTATCCTGGCTCCTGCTCCCAGTCCCACACCTTGTGACTTCCTCATCTCCTCTTCCCCAATGCCCTGTTGTCCCCATGGCTGGCCACAACAGCTAAGCCAGCCACTGCTGGAACAGAGTAAGGACAGGGGCCAATGGGTGCAGCCAGGATGAAGAGAGGAGAAAAGAGGTGGGTCTCGGGACTCAGAAACTAGGCCTGTTAATGGGAAGTTACTCTCCCCCAGATTCCCAGGAGGCACAAAACCTTATGTGGCCACTGGAGTTCCTGTCGTGGCTTAGTGGTTAACAACCTGACTAGCATCCATAAGGACGCAGATTCAATTCCTGGCCTCGTTCGTGGATTATGGATCTAGCATTGCTATGAGCTATGGTGTAGGTCACAGACATGGCTAGGATCCTGTGTTGCTGTGGCTCTGGTGAAGGCCGGCGGCTACAGCTCTGGTTGGACCCTGGCCTGGGAACCTCCATATGCTGTGGGTGTGGCCCTAAAAAGACAGAACAAACAAACAGACAAAACTTATGTGGCCACTATGGCCCTAAGAAAACCCCCAGGTAAAGCAACAGCAGGAAGTCACATGGGGCGAGTATGAACAGTTGAGGGGCGTGCTTGAGAACTGGATTAAGTGACCCCAGAGATGCTAGGCATTGGGGCAGACACTGCCTTCTTTTTTCTTTTTAGGGCCACACCTGCAGCATATGGAACTTCCCAGGCTAGGGGTCAAATGCGAGCTGCAGCTGCAGGTCTACGCCAGAGCCATGGCCACGCCAGATCTGAGCTGCATCTGCGACCTACACCACAGCTTGTGGCAATGCCAGATCCTTAGCCCACTCAGCCAGGCCAGGGATTGAACCCACATCCTCATGGACATGATGTTGGGCTCTTAACCCGCTGAGCCACAATAGAAACTCCAGACACTGCCTTTCTGATGGCACCACCACCCAGTGTTAAGGAAGGCCTGCAGTAGCCCCCCAGCAATGATCTCCATGCCCACTCCCAGAGCTACCTTTGCCCACAGCCTGGGACCAGGAAGCTGCTACAAAGCCAGCTCTGGGCTGGCGCCTCCATGGCTGGTGACTTCCAGGATGCAGGGACATCTCTCAGAACATTCAACCCAGCTTCCAGGGTCAGCCAGACCCTGCTCTCCCAAGGAAGCCCCCTTCAGGGAAGAGAGGTACCCCTGCAAAGGCTCTGCCATCTGGAAGTCCTTCTTCACATCTCACTAAATCCTTTGCATCCCACATCAAATGTTTCCTCTCACCTGCATAATAATCCCAAAGACAGGAAGAGGGTCCACTTTCCCCACTCCACCTGGCAGAGCCCCCACAGGACACCCTGGAACCAGGTCCTTCCTCCTGACTTTCCACATCTCTTCCTACCATCTTCAGAAGTCAGACAGCTGGACCGAAGCTGCCCCCAGCTTTGCTCATACTTGCCACATTGTTGCTTCAGAATCTTGGCACCTGCTCTTCTCCCAGCCTATGATACCCTTCCCTTACCCCTCTGCCTCACCTCCTCCAGGAAGCCCTCCCTGCCTCATTCTTCCACGGCCCACATATTAACTCCTGACAGTTCTTTGTCACTCAACTCTCCCTTCTAGGTATCAAGATCCAGCCAAGTATTAATTCCATTATTCTTTATACCTTTCATATCCATCTGTACAAAGCCACTGGGGTGGGGGAATGGGTCCCAGGAAGCACCTCACCTGTGGTCAGGTAGAGCACGTGGAAGGTCTCCCCATTGCTGGTATGCATGCGGTGCACGACCACTTTCTGGTAGTGATGCTTAGAATGGAACAGCGGCGTCTTCAGACGCCCCATGGGCTCCACCCTCTGTACCACCTCAGGGTGACTGTCGGCCACCTGGAAGGTCTCTGTGGGTATGGCCTGCCGGTCTGGGAGGCACTGGACAAGGAGCAAAGGTCCAGATCAGTGGGGTGGCTGGGAGGAGGGGCTGGGGCCTGGGGCCTGGTGGGTGTCCCTCTCACCTTGCCAGGCCGTGGGTCGGGAAGGTCCTTGTGGTAGCCTCTGAGAGCAGAAGTGCGGAAGACCCTGTCGATGTCGCCAAGGGAGTACACGCAGACAGCCGAGTAGTTCCTAGGCGGACACAAAGACCACCTGAGAGGGGAGCCCAGGACCTGCCCACCTCCACTCCCCAGGGCCAGCCCAGCCCCAGACAGCACAACTGCAGCCTCACAACCAAGCTCCCTGGCCTTCGAGCTCCAGGGGGGCAGGGACTATCCTGGGGGCCAAGGCCAGTGCCTGAGTTATCAAATACCACTGAAGGAAGGAGAGGGGAAGCTCAACCTACTTCCTTTCTGCCACAGGAAAAACCACAACCCATGTTCTGTCCCAGAATCATTGAGTTCAGACACCAATGCCAGGGCAGGAGAAATCCCAGCATGCGCGTCCTTGCCAAGCTGACGCCCAAGGAGGCCAGGCCCCCATCCCCTTCTCAGCCTGCTGGGTCCACCCACTCAGGAGCCCCACCCTGTCCCCCTCCTCTCCCTATACACACCCAACACTTTTGCCTGCCTTGTTTTCAATCAATGAGCGATTAAGAGGTGTGAATTATCAGGCACAGGCACTGCCTGTGTGGGTGTGATAGCACCCCGCACCCAGAACCCCGAGGGGCCTCCGCAGCCTTCTTCCAGGGCCCAGCACTGGCTCTGAGCACACAGCTGGGGGACACACAGCCCCAGGCGCAGCCATGAGCATGCATTTGGCACGTGGATGCACACCCGTGTGTACAGACTCACAAACACACTGGCACACATCTCCCTGAGCACTGTCTGCCCACCAGGCCCAGTGACAGTCCTGTCCCTTGAGCCTGAAGTCCCTACTCTTGCCACATCAGCCATCCCCTCAGCAGGGCCCAAACCCTCGGATCCCCACTTGACACTTAACTAACGCCAGCCTCAGCCCCAGGACAAGGGTCACTCACCAGGGGTTGGAGAAAACTCCATAGACCCTCGTGTCCCTCCACTGGCCATTAGGGTCGGGGAGGAGGAAAACGTCCTGCAGCCTGTTGAAGTTCTTGTTGGTGGCAGTGTCACTGCACACCAGCATGGCTTTCAGAAAGGTGTTCCATTTGGAGACTGATAGTGAACTCTCACCACCCTGGTCCCCCTGGAAGGGTGGAGGGGAGAGAAGCTCCTCAGCACCCCCTCAGCTGCCAGGAATGCCAGCACCCAGGCTTCCCAGGAGGAAGGGAGGCCCTGAAAGGGGCTGGAACCCGCCAGGGGATGAGGCCGAGGTGCCTCATGACTCAGGCCGGGTTCTTGGGCCAGGCTCCAGACAGGACACCTGCTGGGTGTCCATGTCAGGTCCCCACAGAGCACACTGGCTCAGACACACGTCTGCCCATTCTCACACATTCTAGCCCCTTCAAACAGGTGAAGCTCAACACACTCTCATGCTCACACCCACGTGCATACCCACTCACACAAATGCACACACTTGCACCTATCTCATGTGCACGTGAGCCCAGCCACCTTAACCCACTCACAGATGCACAGACCCTCCTGTGCACACACACTTCCTCTCACAATTCCTCACAGACTCACACATTTCGCACACTCCTTCACACAAACATGTGTGCACATTTGCAGACGGGCACTCGCATACTCACTCGCTCCTATGCAGGCACAGACACACACACTTGTTCACTCAGCACCCACTCACCCTGCACAGTTGGGCCACACGGGACACGTTGAGAGGGGCCTCGGGATTCTTGTCAGGGTTGTCCTCTCGGAAGAAGTAGTAGATCTTGTCATCGTAGGCCTGGTCCTGGCGCACGATGGTGGCCTTGATGAACTGTGGATCTGCCAGGGACAGAGGCGAATGGGTGTGAGGCTGGGAGCCTCTCAGAGGACCCACTCCAACCCTGCACACCCTCCAAGTCTGCACAAACAAACCCGGGGCAAACGGACCTGGAATAAACTTCAGGACATCAGGTCCGACATCCCAAGGGGCCTGAGACTCTGTACCCCACCCCACACCTGTTTTGCCCTCTCCTACAAAGATGTCATCGGCCCAGGAGCAATGACTCATGCTTGGGGACTGAGGGGAGCTCCCTGGGGGCCCCTATGTCACTTCTGCCTAATTGGCAGAGCCCTAATGAGGAGGGAGAGAGTACTGCCCTCGCATGAGCTCAGCAGAAGGATATGCTACGGCTCCTGGGGACCCCACACTGGGGCTGGGGCTTCCTATGATTTGTTCCCAGAGGGTATTGGGCCCATCCTGCCCCCACATCTTTGTCTGTACTATTCCCCTGATCCCTGGCAGGCCAGAGTCCTCGGCTCTGCCCACACAGGGCTGTACCAAGCCCCTGCTCTCCTAACTGGTCTGTGGCCAGGGGCCCTTGGGGAGCCTTCCCAGGAACGTGAGCATCCTATCTGTCACCCCGGGCACTCACACCTCCTCCTCCAGCCCAGCCCAGCCGGAGCTTGACTCACTTTGCATCACGGTATCACTGGTGTACAGTTCACTGTCGCCCTTGATACGGCGGAACCGAGGGATCTTCCCATTGTATTCCTGCTTCCGGATGGTGGAGTACACCTCGTCTCCTGGGCACAGTGGGAGGGGCAGTGGTAAGGTCACACAGCTTCTGGAAGTACCCCCAGGCCTGGGCCACCAGGCACAGAGCTGACCACCCTCTCCAAGCCCAGGGTGGTAGCCCTCTGGAAGCCCTCCTGCTCCAGCCACAGCCCTACCGTCAAACAGAACCAAGGAGTTCTCATCCGGGCTGAAGGGGGCATAGCCTCTCTTCTCACCAAGCAACACCGCAGTGTCATTCACCTGGGGGAGACCGGGGGGAGGGGGGTCAGACCGCCACGTGATCCCATGGCCACTGCCTCCCATGGGCTCCAGCTGCCCAGCCAGGGTCCCTTATCCTCCCAGGAATTCTGCTCAAGGTGCGGCCAGCCTCAGAGTCCCCCCGCCTCCTTCCCACCATGGGGGCAGGAGTGGGAAGCCCACCCAGACAAGGGTAAGCTGACCAGGCACACCGGGAGGGGTCTCCTCACCAGTCTCCAGCAGCTGGGACGCCGGGCGTTGGTGCCGCAGACCAGCAGCCCCTCATTCTGCATCTCCAGGAGTGTGATGTAGTTCTCGCAGTCCTGCCCCGGAGAAGGGGAAGGAGAGGGGTTGATTGGTGGCCCCGGCAGGCCTAGCGCCAGGAGCCTCAGTCTTGGGGAAGAGGGCATCAGAAGTCTGAGCACACCAGGCAGCCTCCAAGGAGAGCCCAGAGCAGGTCCAGCCGACTCCAAGCCCCGTAAGAGCAGAGGAAGGGCCTCAGGGAAGGAGTGTCTCCCCCTCAGACTGGGACCCTAGGGCAGGGCTCAGACTGGGGCTCCCAAGGGAGGGCCATGCCTCCTTCCTCAGACTCTCAGGAACACCCATCCCTCTACCAAAGGACCCAGGCTCCCCCCTGCACACCCTCTCTCCCACTCACCCGCTTGTCCCGGCAGGACCCCACCGTGGAGCCGATGTTCACCTGGGGGGAGGAGAGGGGGCATTAGTTCACTCTGTCGGGGGCCAAATGCCCCTGGAAGTGCTTTCCATGCATCCTCAGGACTAGCTCATTTGACAGATTAGCAACTAGGGCTCGGAGAAGGGGAGTGATTTACCCGGGATCACATAGGCTGCTCAGCCTGAAACCTGGAGCCAAAGCCCAGAGCCCATGGGCCAGCCAGAGATCTCAGAAGACAGGGCCCGTGGGGTTCTGGAGCCCAGCTTCCTGCCCAGGCCTCAGCAATCAGCAGGACTCACCGGACAGGCGCGTTAGCTCTGTGCTTCTCTCCACAGCACCCCACCACCCATGCCAGTTGGGACCACCTTAAGGGAATCTACCCCAAGGACCATTTATGGTATATACTAGGGGGTCGACCAGTTTCAGAAGAGATTTCAGCTCCCCCAGATGCCCCGAGGCCCCTCCCTAAGGCTGGAGGGGCGATAAGCAGAGATGGGAGTGGGGAGAGATGCCCAGGCTCACCGTGTGCACGGAGGTATTCTTGCCCTTGGAGAAGTTGAAGATGTAGACCTTGTTGCGTCCACCCACCCATAGGAAGGCGCTGCCTGGCTCATGGAAAAGCACTGTGTGCGGCTCCACTGGGCCAAAGTCCACATGGTCCTGCCCTGCATGGCCTGAGGAGGAGACAATGGGCAGAAACATTGAGGCTGGGCCCTGGGCTGGAAGATCGTGGCCCACCTCCCAGGCACACAGGCATCCACTGAGAAGCTAGTGCTTGGCTCCGGCTAGGGCAGTGCAGAGACTCAGAGCCATGAGCGAGAGAAGTAAGGGGGTCCTCTGGTGGGGTCCAGCCACCAGCTGTCCTCACCCCAAAGCTATGCATAGTACCCACTCTACAATATGGGTGACCTCAGAGGGGGGCAGGATTTAGGGACCCCTGGGAGAACAGACCCCCCCCCAACACATACTCTGCTGTTCCTAAGGGGCTGGGCTCCAGCAAGAAGGACCAAGGCCCCCACCTCTGCTCTATGAAACTCTCTGTGCCCAAGACAGACCAAGCAGCTCCCTCCACCCCTGCAGGCAGCAGGGCCTCTAAGAACCCCACTTACAGTTCAGGTGCCCAGGAATCATGCTGCTCAGAACCCATCCCCTCCTTCAGGAAGCCCTTTCCAACCTCGCCAGGCCCACCCACTCTCTTAGCAAGCAAGGTGGTATAGACCAGAACTAGAAAGGAGTCGTAAGGTTCACTCCCTCCCATTTTACAGACGGAAAAACAGAGGTCTGGAGAGCGGGTCTGGAGAGAACCAAGCTCGCATGGTCAGTAGTGGGCCATGAACTCCAGCTGGATTTGGGGACCTGGCCTGGTTTCCCAGAGTTGCCAGCTCACCCCGGGGCATAAGGTCAGCCCGCCCTCCCCAGCAACTCTGGGACAGGAGGCCCTTCACAGAGCACAACCTGAGCCTCTAAGTAGAAGGGCTGACTGGAACAGTTCTGCCCAAAAAAGAAACTGTCTGCAGCCACTGCCTCCGGGGAGAAGATGTCTCATCTCCGGCGACATTGCTGAGGTTGTCCTGGTTGCATGGCTAAATTACAGGGCTGGGACAGCCTGTGGCTGTGCCCCCAGCAATCAGCCAGAGCCAGCATCTTCCCACCTCTGACCAGCCCAGAGCCTCACCCAGGAACTCAGCCTGACCGCTGTTTTTTCAGCTGCAGCAAACTCAGGGGCAGTCAGCTTAGTGGTGACACCCAAGCAGGACACACTCCAGCCCAGACAGAAAAGATCTGCCATGCCCTTGAGTTTGCCCCCAAATCTCCCTTGGTGCCATTTGAATCCTTCCTACCGATTCTGCAGTCCACAGGGAAAAGAGCACTACCCACCAGGTGACCCCCACCCTTGCTCCCTGTCCTTAAGATATGTCCCTGCATGGCCAGGTGGTCCCTGGAAGTGGGCTATTCTCACTCTCCACCTCGCTGTGGTCTGGCTCACTGTACAGCGGCAGAAGCTGAGGGCCCCTGGGGGACACTCTAGCCCAAGGTCATACCAGGAGGCAGGACAGATTGGCCCATCCAGACTGAGGACTGGCTCTCGTGCGCGTTCACGGAGAGGCCAGCATCGCAGGCCACAGACAAGCACTGAGCTCGCTGCTCTGGGGTTCACCCGGCTCTCCTCGGGTGCTCCACAAACAGCCTGATGGCTCAGAATGTCAGGCCTCTTTGAAACCTGAAGCTGCGCAAGGCAGGGGCTGAGAGCCCATGTTCTGCCAAGTGGCAGAGGTAGGGTATCAGCCAAGGCTGGGCAGGGCTGGCAGGTCTCAGGCTCTAGACTTCCCCTCCCCCCAGCTGGGATGAAATTAGAGTGCTGAGGTCAATCATAAGGCTTTTCTGTCTCAGCTCCAGGGCTCCCTGGCTCCCCTTTCACCTGCGGCCTGAGCAGCAGCCACGTCCCCATCCTGCAGCCTAGCCCCGAATCCAAACAGTCTGATAACCCCAGCTCCTCACCACCTCCCCCAGCCAGCCAGGTGGCTGGAAAAGCTTATATCTCTGTCTGAAGATGTTGGGCTGCGGCCTGAGATCTGAGGCCCCCCGGGGCCGAAGAGGAGAGCTCCATGGCTCAGGTCATGCCGGCCACCTCCACCGGTCCCCTCAGCTCACACAAGGCCTCAGCCCCAGGCCTCAGAGGAGGGGCCTGCACAGCCAATGCACAGCTCCAGTCGTGGAGAAAGAGGCACAGGAGGGGGGCCTGAGGGAGCCCTTATCTGGGGTCACAGGGTCATCAAAGTGAGGAGAGGCAGTCCTGCCCTGAGGAGTCCAGTCTGATGGGAGACGCAGCCTGGCTCTGGAGAACAAGGTCCAAGTGGGAGGCCCTGGCTCTACCCCGGCTGGAGGGGTGAAACAGCCACACCAGAGCAAGCCCCTGCACCGCTCAAGCAAAACTGCGTCGGTGCAGACCCCAGAGCTGCTCACAAAGTATTTCCGAGAACGCAAAAGGAGGGTGAGGGCGGCCTGCTGCTGGGGTGCAGCATGGGGGGGCTGCCGGGCAGGACATACCTGCACAGACTCCTAAGCCTGAGCCCGGTTCCCCTCCAATCCTGGCTGTGGCTGCCAGGCTCAGGGGGAGGGGGAAGGCAGGGACTGCTCACCTCATTTTGCAGAAGAGCAAACAGGAGCCCAGGAGCATTGCCTCCCTTGACCCCAAGGCGCTCACCCCTCCCGGCTCTGCGCCGGGTGATGTGTATGGGGGAGATGGCACCAGCTCGGCCCCAGGATGAGGCCTTGGCCCGTTCTCTACCCCAGCCCCAGCCCGGCTCCCGCACTGCCCAAGGCCCTCAAAGGGCCTGATTGTGCCGGGGAAGTGTCTGAGCGGCAGCAGCTCGATGAATACATGAAAGGCAGCTTTGTTCAGGTCACAGGAGCGGGGGCTGGGGGCTCAGGGGCAGGAGGGCTGCCTGGAAGTGAAGGCAGCACCAAGCCTTCTCGGCCAGGATCCGTGGCCCCATGGCACCAAGAGGGGAGGGGGTGGCATTCAAGGCTCCACGCAAGCAGGAGCTGAGCAAGGCTGGGGGCTGCCCCTAAAGAGGCCCAGCCGAGGGAGCAAATGCCACATCCCTAAATGCATCTTTCTGCTTCCTTAGGAATCTGAAAGGATGGGGCAGGCAGAACGCTAGACGGGTCAAGAACAGGCAGGAAGAGAATTCCAGGCAGTGGGAACAGCTTGAGTAAAGGTGGGGAAGCTGACTGAATGGTGGGTCCAGAGACCCAGTGGGAGAAGAATAGGAAGGTGGGCTGAAGTCCGGAGTGTGATGAGAAGGGAGACGCACCCAAGGACTCACCCACCTACTGCCTGTCAGTCCCTGGAGCTGCCCTCTGCTTCCTACGGGCAGGGCCAGCATCCAGCAGCCTCCTCTCCTCCATCACCCCGCCACCCTGGCTTCCCCTGCCCTGACCAGCCCCCTCCGCTTCCCATCCTGGATGTCTAAAAGGAGCACCGTCTGGCACCGTGTCTCCCCCTTCACTCCCCGGCCTGACGCATTAGTGGCTGACTAAGTGGTAGCTAAAAGCTCCCAGAATAACCAGGGGTTCAGGCAGGAGAGGGGGCTAGGGACACATGAAGTGGGCATGGCCCCCGAGGCAGACCAGCACAAGACACCCCCCTCCCCACCCCCATGTGGTTCCAAGCCAATCCTGGCTCCTTCTGGACCAAGAAAGGGTTCACTTGCGCTGCCCCGGACCCAGCTAGACTCCAAGGCTCCCTAACCCCCACTGTCCTCACAGTGGCAGGACCAACAAGGCCCAGCCCCAGCCCCAGCCAGAGATGAGAGTCACGAAGGTGGCTGGGGAGGAGTTCTCTTGTGGCACAGCGGGATAAGGATTGGCACTGTCACTGCAGTTGCTTGGGTGGCTGTTGTGGTGCAGGTTCAATCCCTGGCCTAGGAACTTTCACATTCCACAGGCATGGCCAAAAAGTAAAAATCAGAAAGGACATGTGAAAAACACAAATTTTTTCAAAAAGAAGAAAAAGATGGCTAGGTGTGAGGGGACAGGCCCCCCACCTCCATCCCAGGCCCCAGGTCATCCATGGGGCTCCGATCCTATTGGAACAAGTCAGACCTCATTCCTCTCGTGTGCCCCCACCCCTCCCACCACAGTCCCAGAGACGGACTGGCTGGGACATGTGTGAACTTCTGTGGAGCAGGTTTTCCCAAAGCAAGGCTGCCTGGTGGAACATCATTCCTCCTCACTCACTGGGTGCTGTCACCATCTGGTCCCTGCCATCCCCCTATCTTCATTGCTTGTGAAAGAGGGCTGCTCAGGGGAAGGGTGCAGCGACAACGGTTAGAACCGGGGGGCAGTGTTGTCATCTGTGAAGGAAGCAACAATGGATGGCCCCCATGATCTGGTCTGGGTGGGCACAGCCTTCCAAGCTGACCCACTGAACCGACGGGCCTTGAATGCTAACCTCAAGGAGCCCTTTGAGAGCGGGCATTGAGGCAGGCCCTGAGAATGGCAGGAATGCGGTGCCCAGCAGGGAAGGCCTGAGTCAGACAGCCAGAGAGGCCCCCTGGACGGGTGGGTCTAGGGCAGGAGCCGGGCCAACCTCCGATTGGGGGTCCACCCACATCTGGCAGGAGCCTCCTCCCAAAGGTGTGCCCACCTGAATCACTGGGCCCACCTCACGCTGTCACCAGAGGAAGAAGACAGAAGGCACATGCGGGGCCCAGGAATTAGCCGGCAGCCTTTCCCCTCTTTGGAACCCACACCCTACAGGTCAAGGTAGAAGGGAAGGGAAGGGAAGAGTCGCTGAGCTGTGGCGGCACAGAGGCCAGAGGGACTGCACCACTGGCCCAAGGCACAGAGTGAGGGAGGCACAATCGGGGTAGGCTGCAGCTCAGGGTTTCTGGTGCCGTCACCCAGCTCCAGCCCACGGCCACAGCCCAGACTTCCTTGAGAGCCTCTTATCTTCAAAAGGCCGAAGTTCACCTTCTCTCTACTCCCCTAAGTCATTTCCTGCTCTTCGCCCTACACTCCCGTGTCCTCCAGGGGGTAAGTCACTAACCTGACAACTGAAGGGAATGACCCACCCACCTACCTTCCAGGTAGGGTCCTGATCTCCAGGGGCCTTTAGCAATCAGAGTCTTCAACACAAAGGAGTGACCCCCTGCGTGGGTCAGAGCAGTGGACAGAAACCTTTCCACTGGAGGAGGGTGCGGCAAAGGAACAAATACTTCATCGATGTTGCCTTTTGCAGGAGCGCCAGGGATGAGGGCTCGAGAAGCCTCTCCTCGTACCCAGAAGTGAGGTTTCTGGGGTAGCACCAGCCCATGCTAAGGAAGGGTTGTGGTTGCTGCTGGGGGGCCGGCAACACATGGCAGGGCAAGGTTCCAGACAGCTGCCTGGCAGGGGCAGAACTGGTGTGCTGGGGCAGGTGGTGGGCCCTTGCGGCAGTACTTAGCTCATGGGCGTGGGAGGCGCGCCTCTCTTTATCAGCCATGGGAACAATGAGCTGTGTTCTGGGCCCAAAGGACACGTCTTCCCACCCACCAAGGTCAGCCCAGAGTGGGAGGGGAGCATATCTCCATGGGGGCTCAGCTCTGGTTCCAAAAAACCCTTTGCTCCCTTTGGCAGGCTGGGGTCTGATTGGCTGTGACCGTGACCAAGAGCAGACCTTCCTGGGTTTGGTTTCCTCCTCTGTGCATTGGAGGGGCTGGTACTTGCTAAGGTCTAGGTTTTATGACCTATCATGACTCTTGGAACAAAACAATCAGGATTGGAGGTCCCTGATGGTTCAGCAGGTTAAGGATCCAGCCGTGTCACTGCAGTGGCTAGGATCACTGCTGTGGCAGGGGTTCGATCCCTAGCCCGGGAACTCCCACATGCCACTGGCATGGAAAAAAAGAAAAATGCAGGGTTAAGTTTGGGACCATTTGGGGAAATTGTGGGATTGTGAATGCTGAAGAAGTCAGAGACGGCTTTCTGGAGGTGAAGACAGAAAAAGAAACCACATCCTCATCTGCCCCCACCAAGCAGCTCATCACATCCCCCAACCACCTTGCAAAGAAGGTGGGGCAAGCATCTGCATGCCCATTTCATAGACAGGAGAGCTAAGGACCCTCCACGCCAGCTCTGTACATTGTGTGCTTTCTACATCGCACCTCTGCCCTTGAAGCACCAGAGGCATGGCCTTCAAGGAGACCAGCTGGAGCAAAGGCTTGGGGAGTGGGGTGGGGGAAAAGCAGCATGGAGAGCAAGCTAGGGGTGGGCAGGGGGTGGGGGTGGCGGGTCTGAGCTGAGACAGATTCGGGAGCTCAGGGAGGGAAGGCTAGCACTGAGGCTCAGCTGGAGTCAGGAGGGGGCTCCAAGCCCAGGGAAGGCAGGAAGCCATGTCCTGTCCAGATTCTGGCCATTTTTCAGCCCAGCAGGTTCCAAAAGCCCCAGCGTGAGGCTGAAGTCAGCTGGTGGCTCCTTCGAAGGAGAGGACGGACAGAGGTACAGGGCCCGCCCTTGGGCCCAAAACTAGAACAGGGGTCAGGGAGAGGGCAGAGGGTGGCTAGACCACCCCCCAAGGGGAAGGAGGCACGCAGGATGGGAAGACTGTGGAAAACAGAAGGTTCCTCAGTTCAGCCCTCGCCCAGGCCAGTGGGGGCAGAGAGCAAGGCAGCCAGCATGGCCAGTTAGGGGGAGCTGGCAGGAGCCAGGCTGCCAGGGCTGCATTTCATCTGAAATCAGAGATGCCAAAGGCAAAGGAGTATGACAATGACAACGATGATACCCCACTCCCCCGACCTAACCATCCGATAGCATTTACTGTGTGCCGGGCCCTCTTCTACACGAGTGTCAGATCTGTTAACGCATTCAATCACCACTGAACTGTTATGAGGTGGCTTCTCTTATTATGCCCACGTGACAGATATGGGCAGCCAGACCCAGAGAGGTTGAATAACTTGCTCAGGATCACACAGCTAATGGTGGAGTCGAGGTTGACCTGCAGGCTGACTCCAGGCTCCCCCATACAAACGAGATGACTGAGGCCCAGAGAGGGTGGAACCTGGCCAGAGGTCACTTGGCCAAGGAAGATCTGACCTCCATCATGACGCCCCAAAGAGGATATATGTAAATGAGTGTGGGTGTCAGGCTTGAGGAAACGAGGGACTAGGGATCTGGGGGTGTAGCATAGTGTGGGCGCTAACCAGCATATAAGTCTCTCGTGATCTCTGCCCAGAATAGAAGCGCTATGCAGTCTGGGGCAAACCACAACAAAGGGAGGAGGTGCTCAGAGACCCTCCAACCTGCACGGGCAAAAAACACTTGCCTCCACCCCCCTGGTTCCTCAGCTCCAGAACCCACAATGGCTCCCAACTGCCTGCCTCAGCAGGGCCCAACTCCTCCAACTGGCAGCCCAAGCCCACCTGTCTCTGCTCATCTCTGCCCTGGCTGCTTCCCGCCTTTGCACTTGTGCTTGCGCTCTCCTGTCCCCCTTCTCCCTGTGCACGTGGTCTAACCTGTCCTTGAAGATCTAGCCTCAGTCCCCCTGGCTTCAGGAGGAATTCCAGACTGCTCCAGCCCCACAGCTCCGTCCTCCCCCTGACTTTGCGCTACACACCATCTGGCACACAACCTCTTCTCTCAGATCACACTGTTTGGTGGAATTTCAGCTGGACCGTGGGGTCCTCAAGGTGAAGGCCAGCCCTCCTCGTATTCCATGAAGGTGAAGCCAAGGCCAGGACTGGGCACGTGGGGGCAGCGCAGAGAATAGGGAGGAGCAGGACCGGGGTAGGCCAAACCCCAATGTCAGACAAGGAGACATTTTAGAACAGTGGTTCCTGGGCCACTGACAGGATGCTGAGCTTCTCCCAGTGACCTTCCTTCTTTACCAGGCTAGCCCAGAGCCCCAGGCCCAGAAGATAAAGAACACGAATAGCAATCTGTGCCACACTCTGCCTCACCCCATGCCCCTGCTCCTCTCTCTAGCCTGGCTCTTCCCCCTCCCCCAGGAAGTCTTCCCTGATTGCACCACTCCACACTGACTCTTCCTGCTCTCACATCCCGTCCTGTCACAGTCCTTGTCTGCACAAGGCTCCTGAGTTCCCCAGGTGCCCTCTCTAGTCACAGGCAGCAGGCCCACCTCTCCAGGCCCCAGCATGTACCCCCAAGGGCAAACCCAGGGTTTCTCCCCACATCCCTGCCCCAGAGCATCTGAACACAGGCCTAGGCATAGAGTGGGGACTCACTGCCCTCCAGTGAGGGCTGTCCCCAGGGGTGCTGGTTCACAGCTCCAGCCCCTGATTGGAAGAAGGAAGGTATAGGAAGGCACAGCAGCATCAAGCTAATCCCAGGCTGCTGTGAGGGTTAAACCCAGATTAGCCCAGGCCGTGACACGGATCAACCTGCTCCCCGAGACCTGAGGCCCAGCTGCCCGGAGGGAAAGACCAGAAGAGGTGCATGGAGTTGACCTAAATCTAAGGTCCTGAAGGGAGGATGGTCATGGCCACTGGGGCTCCTGGGAGCAGACAGGGCCAGGACAGGGGGAGTCTGGGCTCAGCTGAACCGGCTGAAGAGGAAATGGGCTCAGGGAGTCCTCAACCTGGAGCCAGAGCATGAAAACAGACAGGTGGACGGAGGCCAAGAGCTGAGGCCAGGGCCAGGCTCGGGCAGAAGACACAGCCCTGGTCCCAACTCTGCCTGTCTCACTGGGTGACGCTGGGCCCATCCCTGTCACCTCTGGCCTCGGTTTCCCCATCTGTGGAACATGTGGTTGGCCCAGCTGATCTCTGACATCTGTTTTGTGTCATCAGGCTGTGTGAGTTAAGAGTCATCCAGGAAGGCTCCTGGGAGGAAGTGAGACAGAAAGGAGGACAGGGGTGAGCTGGGTGCAAGAAGGGTAGACCAGCAGGACAATGACCAGCAGGGCAATAGCGCTGAGGCGGGAAAGAGTAGGGAGCCGCGGAGCGGGCAGGGAGACCTGCAGGAGCTAAGGCGGGCAGTGCGCTCCAGGTGGAATGCTCAGCACAGTGACCCGGAGAGATGGGGGCCCTCAAGGAGGCCAGGGCAGAGTCCTAAAGACACAGCAGGGCCCGGGCCAAGGCGCAGGGGTGGGTGGGGGTGGGATAAAGGGCTTGGAGGCTGAGTGGAGGGGGTGAACCCCCCCCCCCGTACCACAGGGAGTGAGAAAGGGACAGGTCTAATGGTCCCTCATGGCCTGTGCTGGCTAAGGAAGGGAGCAGCCCATGTTCTCTGACTGGGACACCAAACAAGGGGCCACAGCCCCTGCTCCAGGAGGTCCCCTTCCTCCCTGCAGCCTGGGAGAGAGGAAGCTTCCGGGGCAGCCAGGCCTGGCCAAAAAAGGAAAACAAGAAAAGGGGAACTTTCTGGCCCCAGGGCTGCCAACCAGAGTGGGGGAAGTCAGACTCTTGTGACACAGCTAGACGGCCCTGCAGTGGCTGAAATGAAGGACACAGAACGCGGGGGTGGAGGGTAGGACATCAGCTGGGGCTTAAGCTGTCACCTCAAAGGCCACCCACTCCTACCACTGCCCCCTGCAGGCCACTGGGCTCCATCCCCCAGACTGAGCCTCAGCTTCCCACCTGTACATTAGGGGCGCTGGCCTGGCCCTCCTCAGAGAAAGATGTCCAGCTCTCCCTGCTTCTCCAAGTGCCCAGCGTGGGGAGTGATCCACCCCCACCAAGGATGTGAAGGTTCCTGGAAGGGGAAGCTGGGCAGAGGAAGGGCATCTTCCCCTCCCACACAGGGGTGTTGGGGGGCCTCCCAAATTAAGAGTCTCTGCTGAGGAGAAGACGGGCCTCTTCCCTGGAGAAGTCCTGGTCAGGACTCAGGTGGCAAGCCCTGGTGTGGACGCAGCCCCAGCTTCCCATCAGCGGCCTCTAACACTGGCGGGTTTTTCGGGCCTGCATGGCCCTTCTTTCCTACCCAGGGGCTGGCTGTGGAAGGTCAGGTAGCATAGCTCAGATGTCCCCTCCATCAGGACACCCTCCCGGAGCCCCCAGGCTGACTCAAAATCTCCCTCTTAGTGACCCCACACACAACTCCTCTCCTCTCTTTGGTCCTAGTTGCAAGTTTGGGGGTCTGAAATCCTGTCACACCTGGGTGCTTCCTCCTGTCCCTCCTCTCCGCCAGCTGGCTCCTATTCCTCCTGCCATCATGATTTACCACTTTTTTTTTTTACTACCACACCTGCAGCATATAGAAGCTCCTGGGCTAGGGGATATATCAGAACTGTAGCTAAGGGCTACACCACAGCCATGGCAATACCAGATCCGAGCTGCACCTGCGACCTAAGCCATAGCTTGTGGCAATGCTGGCTCCTTAATTCACTGAGTGAGGCCAGGGATCAAACCTGCATCCTCACAGAGACAAGGTCACGTCCTTAACTCACTGAGCCATCATGGGAACTCTGACTTATCACTTCTTCCAGGAAGTCTTCTCTGATGGTGCAGACTGCCTTAGGCACCTCTTTGACCCCCACAGCTGCCCTCTGTTACATGGCCTGACATATTTCACTGTAAATGCAGGCTGACCTGCCTGTCTGTGTCTCCCCATTGTCACAGAGAAACCTATGGATCCATCTAGTTTCTCATCCCTGGTTCCCAAAGCTGAAGACCAGCATAGTTTGGCCCTTGCAAATGTTAAATGTCAAAAATGCTGTATTAGGGAGTTCCCTCGTGGCTTAGGTCACTGCTGTGGCCTGGGTTTGATCCCTGGCCCAGGAACTTCCACATGCCATGTGGGTGCAGCCAAAGAAAGAAAAAAAAAAAAATGCTGGATTACTACATCTACCCCCTCGAGACACAAACCAAATGAGCCATTTCCTCCAGCTGATCCTCAGCCTTCAGCTCATAAGAGAAAAAAGATAAGAACACGAAACTTAAGGATTTCCCCTGACTTCCCAGATTTCAATTTCTCTTCACTGCTAAGGTTTGAACAGGCCACTACAGCCCCTCCCACCCCAGAGGGACAAGAGTTCCAGGGGATTAGTGCTCTGATAAGTATAAGCTACTCCTTACACCTGCTTTGGAAATTTGAAGAAACTGAGGTTCAGAAAAAGGCAAGCACTTGTCCAGAGTCACACAGAAAATCAGGCCAGAGCTGGATCCAGAACCAGGCTTCCAACCTCCCGTCTCTTTTCCCCACACCACAGTCAGCTTGGGCCCAAGCCAGCATCTCCTCCACCCCAGCCTGCTCTTAGAATCTTCACTATGCAGGACAGAGGGGCCTCAGAGCTTGGCAGGAAACCCCTGGTGACATCATCAAGCATCTCTCCTGGCTTAGAAACCTCCCTCCTCCTGAGAATTGCCGCCCCTGTTCTGCAGGGGGAGTTCACCTTGAAGATGACGAATACATCTAAGTTCCCAAGGGGGCAAGGATTTCCACTGGAAATGGTGATGCTTGGGGAGCCCCAGCTGTGACCTCATCCCCTGTAGGAGGTGACAACAACCCCCTGCCCTGGGGAACGGCTCCATAATGGCTCCCCCAGCAGCCACCAAGTCAACGATAACATCCTGTTGTTTAATTGGACAAAGGAGAGGGTAGAACCGGCTGGACAGGTAGAGACTGGGCTATGTTTCTCTCTGTGGGCAGGCTGGCTCACCTCTGACCTTGGAGGCCAGGGCCTTCCTAGGCTTCTCCATCTCCTCCAACCAGAGATGGAATGGAAGAGAGGTACACAATTTACATAAGCATGTCAACCCCCACCCTCACCTGCTGCAAGGAGGTCAGGCTCACACAGTCACATCTGTGACTGGCCCATGTGGCAGTGACAACCCTGAGGGGACAACCTCTAGAGCCCTGGCAAGCTCTGAGGGTCAGAGACAAGTACAGAGCTCAAGGGCACCCCTCCCTCTGACCAGAGCTGCCCTGGGCCAGGCCTTCATCAGGCTGGAGAGGCATCAACCTCCTCAGGCAGGTTGGGACCCTCTCAGAACTCCTTTATCTAATCTTTCTCTAGGACTTAGGGGGTCCAAGCAGCCGAAAATAATAGAGACGATCCCTCATATCCACTCGTCCTCGCACCTGTCCTGACTTATAACTAAAACCCCAATCTGGGCCTCAAGGAGAATCATCTCCAGAACCACCACTATCCTTGATCTAGACATTCCTGGAGGCCACTATCCCATCCCCTCAACCCACTGGTATACAGGGACCAGCCTACAGCAAGGCTGGGAGGGTCCTCCTCTCATCCAACTCCTGGGTTTGCCTTGCTCAAACCCATTCCTGTCTGACTGCCATGTGTCATCCCAAAGGAAATAAGAGGCAGCTGTCAGCTAGGCATACCATTACCAGCTGGTGGTCCTGGGGAACAGGTGGACGGCAGGGTCTCTTTGGCCAGTGGGGTGCCTGGCACCAGTGAAGAAGACTACAGACACCCTTGGACAAGACAGGTGAGGGACTGGAAGACCCCAGTGGGGGTCAAGAGTGCATTACCAAGCAGAGGGCACAGCCAGTGTGGCTACAATGGTGACTGCATGCAGGAGAAAGAGCCCTTTGGAAAGTGGGTAACAGGACAGAAAGCAGCTTTAAATAGCCTCAGGGTGGGGACTAAGTGCCCGAGCTGGGGAGGCAGCATTAAGTGCTAAGAGGTGGGTGTGCATTAAGTATCTGTGTGTGGAGGGGTATCTTGGGAAGACTTGGGGGATGGGGGTGAGCAGAGCCAAATGCAAGGGGTTTGGCACAGGGGCAGATTCCAGAACATTTAGACATGGCCATTCATCCCCTCCAGAGTGCACAAATGCTGTGCTGTCCAAGACAACCAAGAGGAAGAAGAAAAAGCAAATGCCAAGAAGGCAGAAGAAGCCCAGCCTGGAGCTGGTCTAACTGAGGGGTCTGCAAGTGACCACCATGAGTAGGTGCATCGCCAGAGGTCCAACTGCCCTGCTCCACTACCACAAGGATCAGCTCTGGCTGGGTAGCTGGGCTGGCCCTCAGAGTACCCTCTTCATGATCAAAATACTGCTTAAATCTTTCTTCACTTTCTAACCCAGAACAAGCACCGGTCCTGTGCCAGATCAGAGCCCCCTGTCTGCACTGTGAGCTCACACAATGCAGAGTGACCTTGGGCGAGTCATAGTCTCTCTGCTGCAGCCGCAGCTCAGGACACTCATTTTTGGGTTTTTTTTCCCCCTCTCTCTCTGCTAAGAATACCTGCCCCAGATAATGCTCAGGCTCCTGCAATCCCTGCAAACCGCCTCAGGCATCAAAAGGCTCCCAGAGAGACCAGACCTACCATTCCCACCCCCACTGCCAGTCCACCACCACCACAGGGGGGCTGCAGCACCTGCCAAATTTGGGGACAGAGCATAGTCGTCCTGGGGGTGGGGAAGCATTTTTGTGCAATGCAGGGAACTTCAGTCCCTTGCAACACAAAACCTCAAAACCTACCCAGCCAGCTTTTTGACCCATTGTACAGTGATCTAAACTGAGGCGCCCCTGGGGAGACTTCGGTCCCCCAAGTTCACATATCCACCAGGGCCTAAAAGCTGCAGCCCCTTGCCAGATCCCCTACCTGGGGGTCCCAGTGGCCGCGCCCCACCCAACTGGCACTGCCCCCCATGCTGGCTCGGATTCCTGGTGACAACTGCCACGTGCGGACAAGGGGGGAGCGGCGGGTCCCAGCATTGCAGAGGCAGCGCCGGGGTGCCTGAAGCCTCCGCACGGAGCCACGTCCCGGCTCACTACAGGGTACCCACCCCTTTACCCGGCCCGCGCTTGGGGCCGGGGCGGGGGCAGGGGCAGGCAGCGGGGTCTTTGTTCCCGCAGCCGGAGCGCAGCGGCGGCGGCAAAGGGTCCGCGCCCCCCTTGCCGGCCCAGCCTGCGCCCTGCGCGACAGCGGAGCCCATAGCTCAGAAAGAGAGGAGCTGGGTGGGGGTCCCGGCAGGAGAAAGGATTCTGCACAGAGGCCTCAGCGCTGGAGGACTGAGAGCGCCTCGGGGCCGAGAGAAGGGCCCTCTCCCTCCCCCCTGCACCCCCGCGCTGCGGCTCCCGGCTGCGGGCGGACTTGGAGTGACTTAGCCGGGGCTCCAGCCCTTGCCGCTCGCTCGCCGCAGCGTCACAGCCCGCTCCGGCGTGGCAGCGGGCACACTCACACATTCACCCAGACCCACACGCTATCCGCGGGGACAGCCCAGGACCTGCATAGCCGCGCGCACGCACTCTCTCCAGTGCTGCACACTCCGCACCCGCCCCGCGCGGCATCGGATCTCGAGCCGCGCTGCAAGCGCGGCGCCACCTACCTTTCCAGACAGCAGAGATGCGGGGTCCGCTCTTCGAGTGGCCTTGAGAGGCGGCGGCCGTCCAGAGCGGCAGCAGCAGCAGCAGCAGCAGCCGCAGCGGGAGCCCGGACCGAGCCTGCGGACTGGGAACGCGGGCGCGCGGGGCGCCGAGGGCGGCGCATCCGGGCGGAGGCGGTGTCATCCCGCGGCCCCGGAGCAACGGCGGAGAGCAGCCGAGACTGAGCCAGCGCCCGACCGCAGGCAGATCCAACGAGAGGAGGCGGAGTCAAACGCCTGACCCCACCCCGCCCCTCCCCCGTCCCTCTCCGACTTCCCCACCCGCTGGCTTAGGGGTAAAGCAGTGACCGCTGTCAGGGGAATCTTCGACACCCCTTTCCTGGGCAACTCCACGGGGATAACCTGGGGGAAGGGGAGCAAGACAGACTTGTGGTCTCCTGTGATCGGCGCCAGGTCCTGTCCCCTCTCAAGGCCTTAGATTTACTCCCCCCACCCCAGGAAGGGATTGGCCTAGAAGTCAGAGAGGACCTCTCCTGAGGGAACAGACAACCTCGATAATGATCAGCTAAGTGGACTCTGAAGGCTGTGGTTCTCAGAGGATGGGCTGACCTGAGTGGACACGGCTCCTCTGAGCCTATAAGAAGGAACAAGACGCTTTCCCCTAAGGAGGGGGTGTGGGTTTTGGGCAGAAGGTCGATAATCTGTAGGGAGCACTCAGAGCCCCATCCTTGCTCAGCTGTGAGAACACGGAATTTTCATCTTGGCCTGGCTCCCTCCCCGCCTTTCTCCTCCCTTCCCCAGCCAGCAGCCTTCTGGGCTGCCTCCCCCCCAGCCAGCTGGTGTGTGCTCAGAAAATCCAAACTCATTTCCATGTGAGTGGAGGGGGATATAATTAAGAAGTCCCCTTCCCCAAGCAGAAAGAGAGGGGAGCATCCTGCGTGCCCAGGACTCACTGTTGGGAAGGCAGAGTCAGTCAGACCAGCTTTAAGGGATCTCTGCCCACAAGATGCATAGTTAGTGCTCAGCTATGCAGGCAGCCTGATGACCCCACCATGACCCCCTGCATAGGGTCCGGGCCAGTCCCTCTACAGTCACCTGAACAGCCCAGGCAGCTCTGCTTTCAGCTCACCTATTCAGAGCCATGTGCCTGCCTTTCTAAAGGAGTCTTCTCTCCCTCAAGCCAGAGAGGTCCCAGACCCACCTCTGCATCTGCCCAAGGTAACCATGGATGAAAAAATCCACTTATCCAGTGCCTACTGGATGCTTACCCCCAGGTGGACTGCACAGAGAAGAGACAGGGTGAGGAGTAAGTAGCAGAGGTGCACTGCAGCCTTCAAGACCCACAGACCTAGCTGGACTTGAGTCACACGCTGCAGACACCACCAGAGACAGAGAGCAGCCTGTCCTGGCCTCAGCTCCAGCTCCAAACCTCTGCCCTGCTCCATGGCCAAGAAGAGGTTATCATCAGGAAGTTCTGCCTTACCATTCCATATTTTGCTTCCAGCTATCCCCTCCTGCTTCCCTAAGTGTCACCAAAATACACCAACAGGCCAAAAGGCGAAATCAAGATGGCTCCAGAGATCATGCAGGACTAAGTTCCTGGCTCACTGGATGGGGCCAACAGCTTCATGAGGCCCAGAGGGACACTGCCCCAAAGGGAGGGAGGCTGTGGACAGGTGAAGAGCCCCTCCTCAGGCCTACACCCAAGCCTCTGGCTCTGAAGCCAGCAGCATGTCCGAGCCCAGGCTAGCCTCCACAACTGAAGCTCAATTTCTAGCCCAGGACCTCATCTGCTAAGCTATATGGCCTCCAGTGTCTGCCCTCTCTGCTCAGGTAAAAAAATAAGTAATTGCCTGCCCCACCTTTAAGAACTGAGAATTCAGAGTTAATGATAACACTGCCCACATGCATGGCAACTCGCAACACACAACCCACTCCCACCTACACTCTCCCCGCCAGTCCTACATTCTCTCCCATGGTTAGGGAGAGAGCACAACCCCGCCTTAGAGGAGGAAACTGAGGCAAAGAGAGGGAGAAGGATCTTCCCATGGTCAGCTGATGGAGTCAGGATGGGAGGCTGGGTTTTCTAATTCTAGGAGCAACAGCTAATGCTGAGGTTACTGTATGCTGTGCATGTTTTATAGCCTCATTTTAATTTCATCTTCACAATCTTCAGAGGTAGGTGTTATTATTTGGCTCCTTTTGCAAACATGGAAACCAAGGTACAGAGAGGGGATGAGATGTGCCCAAGGTCACACACCTCATTAGAGAAGGGCTGGGATTGAAGCCCAGGCAGTCTCTCTGGGGCCCACACCTGTATCTTCCATATCGTAATGCTCTCGATGCAATGCACCCTTCTGCTGCTGCCTCTTGTGTATGGCTGGATCCATGCGATCCTCAGAAAGATCCAGAGAAGTTACCAGGTGTTGGACAGGAGGGCAGGCCAGGGACTGGGCTCAGCCTCCCAAGCAACAGGGCAGCAGATGGAAAATGGGGCAGAGGCTGGGGTGGGGTGAGGGGGTTGTGCTAAAGACAGTCCCACCTCATGTCACAGGGTGGGCCTCTGGCTGGGTTCCTCCATGCTCAGCTCAGCACCTGCTTCACCACCAATGGACACCCTGAGCCAGCCAATCTAGGGGCAAAGGGCCAGCTCCAGATGGCAGCCCACTCCTGGTTGGCTATACAGGCAGCCAGGGGAGGTGAGAACCGAGCTGGTGATTTGAGGCAGCCATTCTACAGAAGGAGAATGCAGCTTGACTATGGGCATGGAGGGCAACAGGTGCCCAGGGTGGGGAGAGCAGAGAGCCAGTATGTGGCATGGACTTGCCTGCCTCAGGTGGCACATGGAAATCAAATCAGAATGGTGAGGTGGTGATAGGAGCCTGCCCTTACTGGGGCTCAAGGCTGGCTTTTGAGCCTGGACCAAGGATGAGGGTGTGATCTCCACTCATGGCCAATGATGGGAAATGGACCAGCAGAAGAAGGAATAGATGTGGATGCTAACAGGTCTGAAGGGGAGGCACATTCCTGCCTTTCTCCTTCCCCACAGCTGGGGGCATCGGGGAGGGATGCTGAGAGAAAGAAACAATGTGGGGTCTCCTATGTAGGAGAAAACTACCTTGAGGAGGTCTTCCCTGTGAGCAGTGGAGGCACAGCCAAATCTAAGAAAGCCCCCTGGGGAATCAGATAAATGGACATCACAGACCTGGAGTTCATAACCCCAAAGCTGCAAGAGGCCCTAGAAGCCCTCCCCAGTCTTCAGAGCAAGGCCTTTGAGGGTCCTATTCAAACACTCCTCACTCTCCAAGCTTCTTCTGACCCCTCCTCAGCCCTGATGCCATGGCTACCCCTGCTCTTCAAAGGAGTGACCCACCCCTAACAAGAGGCCTGTGGGAGGCATAAGGATGAAGATATGAGTACCCCAAGCCCACCACAGCCTCCTCATGCTAGACTCCCTGCTGCTATGAGCCCTCAGAGCTTGGTACCCACCCAGGACCTCTAGCTACTAATAATATCAACTCTTCCTGTGCCCCCATCATCACCACCCTTGACTACAGGGGCAGAGAGACCAGAGAGATCTGTCTACAGGGGAGTTTTACTATTCGGCTCCAGCCCCTGGGGGCCATGAGGAAGTACACTCAGTGTGACAAGCAGCTGGTTTTTCAAGAGAAGACGAAAATGAGTTTTCTTTGAAATTCCCAATTAAAAAAAATTTTTTTTGGTCACGCCTGCAGCACTTGGAAGTTCCCGGGCCAGTGATCAAACTCAAGCCACAGCAGTAACCTGAGCCATAGGAGTGACAATGGTGGGTCCCCAACCACTAGGCCACCTGGGAACTCCCTCAGTTTTAAAATATTGGCAAATAATTCAAAAGTAAGATATTTATGGTCATATAGGTGACATCCGGTAATTCTAACTTACTGTGTGCTCACGGCATATAGGCCTGTGACTATCTCACAGGAAAAGGTATGGTCACACTAGCCTTAGATTCCACTGAACTTTGCCCAGCTCTTGGAAGACCATATGAGGGCTCTGGGCTGGACCAGGTAAGGTGTGTGGAGGAAACCCTCCTTGGCTCATGCAGAATCTAATAGCATAGTTCACCCTTCCTAGTGCTCTGCCCACCCCTAAACCTCTGCCAGGATGGTCCCCTCAAGTGCCCACACCTCCACTCCCACCCAAACCTGCCTCTTCCCTCTAGGCCAGCTCAGAGCCACCCTGAATGAGAACTTCTCAGAATTGCCATCACGCTTCCTGAGGGTCAACACTTCCCAGCAGCCTGGAGGGTAAATACTTCCCAGCAGTATCCCATTCCTGCATCTCTGTTCTCTGTCCTCGTCATTCTAGATGAATTTTTATTTGACTGGCTTTACCCTAAATTGCTAAGGTCGGAGTCTGGCCAGCCAAGTTCAAAGACAAAAAAGTAAAAATCCGCAGGGTGATATTCAGTGATGGACAGGAGGCTGACAGAGGAGAGAGAGACCTTTTCTCCTTCCATCAGGACACTCAGGTCACCCCAAAACATGACAGGTCCTTGCACGGCTTCCAGGGGCAGCCCAGCGTCCTTAGCCCCAAAATTGCCCATATGGCACCAGGCTTGTGGTGTGAGTGCCACCTGGTGGTCACTCTAGAACAGAGCAGTGTCTCAGTAGAGACCAAGTGCATAGATAACACAGTCGACCCTTGAACAACACAGGTCTAAACTGCATCGATCCACTTACAGTTGGATTTTTTTTTTTTCCATAGAAAATACTATAGGAGTTCCTGTTGTGACTCAGTGGTAACGAACCCGACTAGAATTCATCTGCAAAAGGTTGCATATTCTATCCCCAGCTTTGCTCAGTGGGTTAAGGAACCTGCACTACTATAAGCTGCAGTGTAGGTTGCAGATGTGGCTTGGATCTGGTGTTGCTGTGACTGTGGCTATGGCTAGAAACTGCAGCTCCAATTCAACCCCTAGCCTGGGAACTTCCATATGCCACAGGTGTGACCCTAAAAAGAAAAAAGAAAATACTACAGTACTACATAGTCCAACCCCCAGTTGGTTGAATCCTCAAATGCAGAACACAAGATCTGGAGAGCCAACTGTAAGTTATACATGGATTTTTGACTGCACAGAGTCAGCACCAGTTGACCCCATCTTGTTCAAGGGTCAACTATATACCCCCAAGCCTTTCTGGAAACAAAATCCTCCCTCCACACCTCCCTACCCTCTCTCCTACCCCCCCACCCCACCCCCGAACCCATCTCTGAGCCTCCATTCTCAGCGCTCCAGGCCTGCGGCAGAGCAGGATCTTGTGGGAGTCATGTGGAACTCATCTCAACTAAGTCTCCTGACCAGATATGACTGGGAGGCCAAAGATCAAGTGTTGGCTTGGCCAGTGACCCACATTAAGACTCTGTCCCAGGCCAGGCCTCCATTTCTTTGTTTACAAAATGAGAAAGAGAAGCTACACCATCAGCTCTTCTTCTAGTCTATCTCCTATCTAGACTAGAGAAAGACAAAGATTTCTCATTCCATCTTCTGCATTGTTTTCTTGTTCACAGGCTAAAAGAAACATGCTTTTAAATCTCTGGAGGATAGATGGCATCCCAGGACCCTCCCAGTTCTGATGTGATCCCTGGTCCTGCTGGGGCTACTTGAGTAAGGAAAAGAAGTGCATGCAGATGCAGTTTCCCACAAACAGTTCACTTTCTTTCATAGATACAGTGATCCAAGAATCCTAGTCCTTTGGGTTGGAAGTAACTCTCAGAGGTCATTCAGTCTAACCTGGGAGCTCCTCACAGCAGCCCTTTTGGCATCTGCCTACATACCTCCAGTGTGTAGAAGCTCACCCCCAAGGCAGCCTTGCCCATCTTGTTTGGCTCTGACACAAAGCCTTCTTCCCCAGGGGAAGACTCCCACCCAGTGGTCCTAGGTCTGTCCTCCAAGGCCACACAGAGCACATCTAATCCCTCTTCCTGGCATAAAGCCCTTCAGGGATTTCAACAGAGGTCATGTCCTTCTGAATACTCTTTCTTCACAGTAAATAATCCCAGTTCCAACCAGGTCCCTCATGGGACTTCACTTAGTCTCTCTAATCCTGGTTGGTTCCTAGGACATCACCAGCCTGTCATTTAACAAACTTCTCCTGAGACCAGCCTAGGTGCTAGGCAATTTGGTTTGTGTCCATCTCCTTCAAAGAGTACCAGATCAGATCAGAGCACCTAGGGGAAATGCGGAAGAATAAGGGGCTGGAAAGATGACTTCCCTGCTCCTATTACAGCCCCTCCAAAGGCACTGCCTCATTGGGCTGAGACACCAGGCTGTTAAATCCTGTTTATCTTAGCCTAGGGTCATCCTTGGGCCAATTCCCATCTATCAGCAGTGGCTTTTTTCTGAGGTACTGGTTGATAAAGATTGTGAGTCTGAATCTGGGCCCAGGAGGGGAAGAAATGAGACCCTAGCCTGCAGGAGAGCAGCTGATTTTCTAGACCCCACCAGAGGCCCCCAGAGTGCCCTATTCCTAGGGCTGCCTCGTCTTCAAGCTCCTGACTCTGTCAGCCACCTAGAACGTTCGCTAGTCCAGCTCCGAGTGCCTTCATATCTCTAATAGATACGGTGTCAATGTACACATATAAGTTGCGAGGGAAAATGTCAAACAGATACGACTGAGGCTCCAAGAGGTTAGGTTCGCTGTGGAAAAGAGACCTACACCTCGCTCATTCTGACTTTGAAGCCTGATTTCCCTCCAAGGCTCAAGCTGCCATTTCCAGGAAGGATGAGTAGTGAATAGACCCTTCAGACCCTCTGAGTGGCTTTCGGCCTGCCAGCCCGGCACGAGGCCCCAGGTGGGTGCAATGATGGAATCGTGCTGATACAAACTCACCCAAGTCCCAGAAAGGCCAGTTTCCCAGCACAGTCATGTCTGGTTAACAGGAAGCACTCATCTGTAAATGGGGATAATAACGTCTAATCCTCAGGGTTGTTAGGAGAATCAACTGAGATGGCATATGTGAGAGCCCAGCTCGATGACTGGCACAGAGGGTGGTTGATAAATGAGCGCTATTCTACTGCATTGCTATGAGCCACTTTTGCCAAAGTAGAGTAGGGCAGCGCCTGGGTCTCTGAAAAAAAAGCATTTCAAGTATAGAGGAAGCTGAATTCTGTTACCAGCAACTGCAGACTCTACAGGAGCCAGACATGGCCAGGCCCAGGGAAACCAGAGGCACAGCCAAGCCGATCTAACCTCAGCCCAGGGCCAGAGGGGATTTGGAGCAGCTGGGTAAGTGGATAGAAGGAGGCCTCAGTAACCGTCCCTGCTCCACATCCTCACCAGTCACTGCTAAATCCTGCAGCACAAGCAATAAGAGGCCACCTCAGGGTAGGACTCAGAGCTTGGTCTGGGGCCCAGGCCAGATGGGGCTGAGGCAAGGAGGAGAACCAGGGCCCATGTGCCCAGCAAGCCGTGCCAGCCCAGTCCAAGTCAGCCCAGCCAAATCTGAGTTATATCAGGAGAAGGGATCTGTTCAAAAAACTCAACCCATCTCTGCATATTTGCATATTCTATTTTGGGGTCTCTTCCTTTTTTTTCCCCTTCGCTTCCTAGAAAAGTTCTCGTGATCAATTCCAACTTCACCTCTGCTGAACTGCAAAAGCTCGCTCTCAACCCCACCTCCTCTCCAACTACCCTCTCACGGGCAAGGCTCTCCAGAGTTCTCTGCCCTCCCTGCCTCCAATGCCCTTACCTATTCCAGCCTCTGCCCCTGCAGTTGGGCTATGACACCTCAAGGTCACCATGGCTCAAGTTGTCAAATCCCAGGTCAGCCCTTGGTTTTACCATGTATCTCTGTGGCTTCTCACACCACTGACCATGCCCTCTTTGTCCAGTTGGGCAGGCAACTTTCTTCTCCCTTTCTCAGAAAAGTTGAATTCCCTTCTCACATGACATAGGCCCAGTATTTAACTTAAAACTGCTTGATCATTATCTCCAGCTGAGAAATATCCACCTGTCTACAAGACATTCCCTCCTGGCTGTCCCATGACACCTCAAGCTCAATATATCACAAACTGGTCTTGCATTCCAAATCCCAAGTCCAATCCCTCATTCTTGCTGCACCATCTACCCACTCACATCCTGCCCCCCCCCCAAATCCAGTCTTTCACATCTCACATCCCTCTCCTCCTCCCAGCTCCCCTGCTGCAGCTCTAGCCGAGGCCCCCACTGTGTCCCATCTGGAGGCAGTGAGCCTCCGAGCTGGTCTCCCACTCCCAGTCTCACTTCCCACAAATCCAGCCTCCACGCAGCTGTCAGATTATCTCACACAGGAGTGTGGTCCCCCCACTGGCCTGCTAAAGCCATCCAAGGGGTGCTCTTTGCCTTCAGGATGAAGCCCAATCTCGACCTGATGAAAACCCCCCCACCCACCCCACCCACACACACACCTCCCAATTCTCCACACTCAGAAGCCATGGCAGCAGCAGGAAGGGCACTGGCTTTGGAGGAAGACAGACCTGAGTTTCTAAGGCCAACTTGCCCACTGCTCCACCATGAGATTGTGGACAGATGATCCCACCTCTTAAACTCGGTGTCCCCATCTGATAAATGGAGCTCATCATAATACACTCGCCTTTCCCAACATGTGTTATCAACACTAATTCCTGAAGTCTCTCCCTACCCACCCCCTTCTCTCCTCCCCAACTCCCACACTGCCCGTCACACACAGTCAGTTCTAAGTGGCTCACAGCTTCCCCGGTGGTTTCCCTCCAACTGCCCCACTCCCCATCTAGCCACACACAGCCGTCAGTGGCCTAAAATGTAAACCTGACTCCCCTGATTCAAACTCTCCTGTGGCTTCCCACTGTCCTTAGGATGAGCTCAAACTCCTTACATGGCTGAAAATGATCTAGCCTCTGCCTACCTCGAAGTCCACCCTAACACACAGGGCTCTGGGAGCTGTTTCTCCCAGGTCCCGGCCCACTCCACACGTACGCCTTCCTGTCCCACTCCTCCTTACCTGCTGCAGGTCTCAGGCTGATGCCACCTTCTCCAAGAAGCTCTCCCTCATACACATCCCCACCCTAACCCAGTTGAGCTCCCTTCCTATCAGCCCCAAACCCTCAGGACCTGCCTGGCCTGTTCTCATTGGGCTTTAGTGTGAACATTCTGTTTGTCTGTCTTACCAAGTGCGCAGCTCTAGAGAGCAAGGACCTCGTCATGTTTACCTGGCACAGAGTAGAGACTGAATGTTTGTTGAAAGGGTGAAGGGGACAATGGCGAGGAAGGAGTCCTTGGCCCATGGAAAGCCCCAGGCTCGGTGGGGGCACTTATCAGACTCAACCTATGTTATTTAAAACATGGCTACAGGAAGCAACGCCAACTTGCCAAGACCCAGGAGGAAAGAGCTGACAAAGAAGGGAAAGGGAAATCAGGGGAAGGTTCAATTCTGGGAAGCAGTGTAACTGGTGTTTAGGAGTCAGTTCCAGGGACAAGGCAAGGCTACCCAAGTGTTCTGCAGCAGAATGGAGCGGGGGAGTCAAGGAGCCCCAGCTCAGTCCCTGGGGTGGCATGAGCCACCACAGAATGGAAACCAGCTCGAGGAAGGCTGTATCATGGGGATGGGGAAGGGCTGTGTCAGCCCTGTTTAACCAAGGCAGGCCTCTGAGGATGGAACTGGCCTTTGTTTTCATCACAAACAAGCCAGAGACATCAGGTTCAATGACAGAGCTTCCCGGTCTTTGCTGCTGACCACAAAGAGGCAGCTGCGATCCAGGCAGACCACTGAGGCACAAAGGCTGGGCACCAAGAGGCCGGGTGGGTTCTGAGCCTTTTCAGCCGAAGCAAACACCCCTCAGTATCAACTCTAGGATGGAGAGGGAAATGTGGAGAGACTTCGCACTTTCTGGAAGGAAAGAATAGTGTGCCGTTTAGGTTGCATCTGGAGTAGGAGGACTTCCAGTACTTCTCCTTAGGAGTATCACTGATAGACTTGAGGTCATTCAGAGAGAGGAACAGGCCATGCCAAGGGCCAAAAGCAGGAGGACAGGTCAAAGGGCAATGAATCCCTAACACTTTCCTGACTGAAGCCCTGTTCATGGAGAAGGGGCAGGCTTGTTCTGTGCGGCCCCTCAAGACAGAAAAGGGGCTCAGGGGTAAACCCTCTGGGGACAAAGGGCAGAGTAGGCAGTCCTTATCAGCGGTAAACCTTTTGTCCCAGAAGGTGACAAAGGGGATGAATGGCTGTGATCACAGATGCTGGAGGTAAAACCTCTGCCAAAGGCACAGGGCAGGAGCGAACCTCAGAGCAACTTCCCACCAAAACACCAGCTGAAGGGAAGGATTTTTTCCTGACAAAGTATTCAAAGCACATGAAACCCACTCACTCAGCTTGGACATGTCTGTGACGCTCCAGGGAACATGGTGCCAAGGGGAACGAGCACGGGCAGATGGAGCAGCAGCTTGGGGGTTGGTGCCCTCTCTTCAATATGAAAGCTGGGCCCCATTCGTGTTGGTGTTGTTGTTTAGTATTGTTATTTAACTGTTCTTGTATTTACGCCTTCAGGACAGAGAAGAGGGCCCTGCTTCCTGGCACAGCTCTGAGGCCTGGATTCTGGCATCATTACAAAACAGGCATCAGAACGCCTGTGAGGCTAGGCCAGGGGATGGATAAGAAATCTTTTGCATGCCTTTGGGAGAAGGAGTCATGTAGAGGGGGAGCTTCCCCGACCTGCTCCCCCCGAAGTCCACCTGGCCACTCCTCGCTGGTCATTTCAGAAGCACTAGTCTCTTTTGGCCACAGCAGCCACCCTGAGGACCAGGCAGCAGTCCTTGGGCACATCCTGAGGATGCCACAGCCCCAAGCACCAAAGGGTCTGGGGCTATCGCTGGAAACTTCTCCCAAAATAAGAGTGTGTGTGGGTGTCACACAGCACCTCAGGACGTAGGGCTAAAATTCACCCAGGGCCTAGAAGCAGGGGCACCAGGACCCACACACCACGCTCGCCCCACTGCCTCCACCAGCTCAGATCAGCCAGAAAGACCAAGCACTGGACAAAGCAGAAGGTCGGCCATCAGGTGTATTGGGGAAAGGAGAGATGGGGCACCTTCAGGAGTGCTTCCCACGGGCAGCTGCCTTGGCAGTTTGCTGGGGGCTCAGGAGGACCAGGGAGTTCACGGGGCCCCGCCGGCAAAGATGAGCTCTAGGGCCGCTTGGATGTCCCCCCCGGTGGCCTGCAGGGCCCGCAGGCTCAGCTCATCATCCTGGATGCCCATGTCACGTAGCTGCTGCAGCTGGGGTTGCCACTGGCTCTGTAGAAAGACAGGGCAAGTAGAAGCTGTTAGTTAGGATCCTACAGAAACTCACTTATGTCTCTCCTGTCAGGGAAGAGATGGTGGGTTCCTCCAGCAAATCTGCTGATGTGAAGTCCCATATAATACAGTGCTTCTAGGAGGACTACAAGAGAGGCCTGAGAGGTTAGAGAACAAATTAAAAGTTTTTCCAGGGAGCTCCTGCTGGGGAGCAGAGGAAACGAATCTGACTAATAACCATGAGGTTGCGAGTTCAATCCCTGGCCTCGATCAGTGGGTGAAGGATCCGGAGTTGCCGTGAGCTGTGGTGTAGGTCACAGAGAAGGCTCAGATCCTGAGTTGCTGTGGCTGTGGTGTAGGCCAGCAGTTGTAGCTCCAATTCAACCCCTAGCCTGGGAACCTCCATATGCCATGGGTACGGTCCTAAAAAGCAAAAAAAAAAAAAAAGTTTTCCCAATAAGAAAGTGGAATATGTAACATACGGATCAAAAGAGAAAGCAAGAAGTTCTCTTGTGGCTTGGTGGGTTGAAGATCTGGCATTGTCTCTGCAGCAGCTCAGGTCATTGCTGTGACACAGGTTCAATCCCTAGCCCAGGAACTTCTGCATACCGCACATACAGTCGAAAAGGAAGAAAAAAAATGATACCATGCTTTAGGAGTCCCCTTATGCCCCAGTGGGTTAAGGATCCAGAGTTGTCACTGCCGTGGCTCAGGTTGCTGCTGTGGCATGGTTTGATCCCCGGCCTGGGAACTTTCACATGCTACTGATACAGCCAAAAATAAATAAATAACAAGCCTGACTTGTATCCATGAGGATGTGGGTTTGATCCCTGGCCTTGCACAGTGGGTTAAGGATCTGTCGTTGCCATGAGCTGTGGTGTAGGTCACAGACGTGGCTCAGATCTGGCATTGCTGTGCCTGTGGTGTAGGCCAGCAGCTGAAGCGCCAGTTTGACCCCTATCCTAGGAACTTCCATATGCTGCACATGCGGCCCTTAAAAAAAAAGAAAGTGAGAGAAAGCAAAGTAAACTTCTAAATTTACTAAATTTCGAAAGATTAAATTACTTTGTTTTTCCTGCTAGATGTGCGCATGCGCGCCCCCCCACCCCACCCTGCTCCTTAATGTGATACATGATGAAAAGTCTTGCTCTTACCTACTCCCTTCCCCACCCCCAACAACCCATTTTCTCTGAGGAAATATGAATCTATGTCCCTATATTTATCCTCTTCTTATATCCTTCCTTTTTTTCTAACATACAATGTATCCTGCAGATCTCTCTATGCCACCACATGGAGAACATATACTGTATAATACTCCAACTCATGGGTGCCCCAAAATATTCTACAACTGATGTGTTTCCAATCTTTACCATTACAAACAACACTGCAGTGACTGATTCTGTGTGTCATTCTCTTCATGCACATACATCTCCATGATAACTTCCAAGACACAGGACTGCAAGGAATCATGCGGCTTTAAGGGCCATCTGTACTTCCTTTGTTATGAATAGTTGGCTCATAACCTTTGCCCATTCTTCTATAGAGTTGTTGGTACTAAATTACCAGAACTTTTACAATTCAGGGAGGTTTTGCCCTTTGTCTGATATGTGTCACAGATTTTTTTTTCTCAGTTTCTTCTTATTTTCAGACTTGGTTGGTTGGTTGGTCTGCTATGGAGAAATGTTCACTTCTATATGTTACTCTTTATACAATAATTCCTGGATTTTAACTTTCAGCTATGAAAAGCCTTCTTTACTATAAAGATTTAAAGAACTTTAGTATTTTCCAAACTTCATCAACATCTTGATCTCAGGAAGGAGGAAGTACACACCTTAGGGAGAAGGATGTGCTCACCCTGTGGGAAGGAGAAGGCAGTGGGATGAAAAACAAATTCAGAGAGGCACGCAGGCAAGGATGTGGATGTGGAAGGCTTTTAAAAAACCACACAAACCAACTCAAATTCCTTTGACAGGCCAGGTGGAGACACGAAAGCCACCAAGCTGAGCAGTGGCGTGAACTGTCAGCAGGCTGGAGAAGATGACGGAATGGAAAGACCAGCTGTCCACGGATCCTGCTTCCTTTCCCCTCACTGTCCACCAGGGCCACGTGGGGCAGCAAGAACTACACGGGCCTGACTCTGTTTGCATCACTTAACGGTCAAGTTCCAGAATGAGGTTCATGCCGCAGGCTTAAGAGCGAAGGAGAGAGAGTGAAGCAAACAGCTGGTGCACAGAGGCATGTAGGAAGATGGGAAGCCCTGGGGTCCTCCACTTAGCTGTGAGCTAAGCTTCCACCTTCTGTGAGGCAGGGGAGATGGTGTCACTCCCTGCTTAAAATCTGCCATGGCTCCCTGGTCATCTCAGGACAAGTCTGATCTCCTCACCCACGCACTCAAGGCCCTCACACTCACATTTCTGCTCTCCTTTTCTTCACCACAGGATCTTACACACAAGAACACTGTCTCCTGGTCTTGCGGATTTTAGTCCATCACATGTACCCTCATATTCACTCAAACAGGTAGCTGCCTCTGCCTGGACACTCCCCACCTCAACCAAACACCCTTTTCCCCGCCTGGCTAACCTCCAACTAATTCTTTGACAGTCAGCCCAAACACCTCCGTCTCAGAAAAGTTTTGCCTGACCCAGGCCTTCACCTCAAGCCTGGGCTGCCTGGCGCCCCTCCATGACATGGCAGGGATGAGGACCACTCGTCTCTTCCCCAGAAGTTGGACCTGGATCTGGTCTATACCTGCTCAGCAGCTCATCAACACTCACAGAACACATGAGCGACTCCTCGACCACAACTGCCACAAGCATCCTAGCCAGGTGGTCCCTGGGGTCAGGCGGTGGTCACTGGGTGCAGGAGTGGAAGCCACAGGGACAACCGCCCTTGCTGGGGGCATCCTCTCCTGTCACACTGTCACGGCCCAGCTGTCCTGGAGCAAAGCAGGCCAAGTGGGAAGGGCCTCCACAGAGCACAAAAAGCTCAGTGTCCAAGGTGACAAAGAGCCGCGTGGACACCAGGAGTGGGAAGACTGACCTGAAGGCTGGGCTGCCCGGAGGCCTGCAGCGCATGCTGTAGGGCTTGGCTGAACAGATCGTTGGTGATGGGCGTCCCTGACTGGACGCCTGAGGACATTGGGGAGGTCCCAGAGGAATGGCCCTAGAGACAAACCAGAGTCAGTGCCACCCTCAGAGCCACCTCGATCTCCCAGCCCGCACCCACTGCTGTCGCCTCACCCCAGGCTGCCCCTGGGTGCCCGCTGACTGCCTCCCAACAGGGGCCTGCGTTGGTCAACCACACAGAGGCATCGAAGAGCTCCATGTGTGGCCAGGAAAGGTGCTGTTCTCTTTCGCTCCAGTGAGATGAATCAAGCCCCTGACCTAGCCTAGGACCCAGCACCGGGAGGGATGGACTCGGAAGCTGGAGTGACGGCCGCTGGGAAGGCTTAAGCCTGTGGTGTTTGGCCCCTTTCAGGGAAACGTGAGGGCACAGTACTTGAGGGGAGGGTCTTCCACACTGCTGGGAGGAGGAGTCCGTCAGGACTGTGCTGATCCCCGGACCTCTGAGCCCTGAAGGCAGATGAGGGGGAGGTCGCCTGAGCTGCAGTGGGAAACCCACCAGGGCACCAGGCAGAACTCAGCTCAAAGCGGATCTAGCACCAGAGTCAGCAGACCTGGGACCTTCTCCCGTGGGGGCCAGGCTGCGTTCTCCCCGCCCTCTCTCCATACCTGGGTGCCAGGAGTTGGCGTGTGAGAGCTGCTCTCCGGAGTGCTGGCCAGGGCCAGGGCCGTGGCCAGCTCGCTCTGAGTGATGGGCCGGGGTCCGGCGGCTCCACTGTACCCCAGGGAAGCTGGGCGGGAGCTGGACGTGCTGCTCGAGGGCGTGGACCTGGCACTCTGGACAAGGGAGGCACCCAGATCAGGGAGCAGCCCTGGGACAGCCCAGATGAACCCCAGCCCGCTCCAGGAACCGTTCTTGGGGACACTCCCCAAGCCGCCAGGTTCAGAAAGCAAGAGCAGGACACAGCTGGGCCACCAAAGGGCCTCGGACCACCTCCCTGCGGGGGCGTGCCGGGTCCCAGGGAGGGCTGCATCCCCGGCACCATCTCCCCCAACTGGCATGCAGCCGGGCCACTTACTGGGTGAAAGTCATCCTCCTCATCGGAGAGCCCTTCAAACAGGAAGCCACCTGGAGGAGGGAGAACAGATTTCAGGAGGAAGAACAGAAAGGCACAGGCGCGGCTCCAGAATCAGCTCTAGCTACTCTCCAAACTCAGATTTTCATCTCTCCCCTTGGAAAATTACAGGACAGATGCACTCCCTGACTCAAAGTGAGAGTTCCCAAGGAACGCCCTCTGCCAGCACTATACATAGCTGCTGAGTAAAGCCAATCCCTGGGCCACTGCCTGCTCCCGAGGCGGCCTGCATTCTGCTGTCCTGGCGCTCACCTGGCATGTCCCGGTATGAGCTGGAGGGCATGCCGCGGGAAGAGGTGTCGGCCCCTGGCAGTGGCGTGCTACCTGCTACTGAGTGCAGAACCAAGACAATGGCATTTACCAGGGCTGGGTGAGCAGGCACCAACCTGAGATGGGACAAAAAGAAACCCAAGGATGACTAAGACGGAGAGAGCCCCCTTGGCAATGACAGGAATACTTTATGTCTCTGACAACAATCAAGTCACCCATGCCTGCCCTTAAATTCCCCACCCTTCAGTACCTCCCTCCAGTTGGTTTGTACTGTTGCTGCTCTGCCCTCAGAAAGAACAGCAAGGCCTTCACCTGCGGGCCTACCAGAGATGCTCCACCTTCCCCTCCAGCAACCAGGAGGCTCAGGGGCCCCACCACTACTTTACTGGGCAATATTTGATTGGTCCCTTCTCTTCCAGGGTGTGGCTGTTTTCTTCATTTGCAAACAAGAGGATACAACTTCTACTATCCCTTCCAGCTCTAAAATTTTGGCATCTATGCACCTGCTTCTTTCCCCAGATTAAAATCCTCCAAAGGCCCCCTAATAGCTACTGAATGAGTTCTAAACAGATCCTGGCCTGCGAAGCCACCTCCCTTAGAGCCCTGCTTCATTCCAAAATCTCTGCATACCCCTGACCTTGGGCTTTACTGTTCCAGCAGCCCTTGCTCATTTTTGCCTCCTGACACATTTAGGAGACATATTTGGAGGATGGGCTCCAAGAGTGGATCTGGGGCCACAATTAAGGTTCCTGGCCCAACCATGAGAAATAAGGTCCCTTTTGTAAATGGATGTACTTACGTATCAAGCATGTTGGGATCAGCAAAGACAGAGAAGAGGTCCTTGTCCTGGAGAACCCCTGAAGCAGAACAGGGCTCATCTCAGAAACTGGAAATTCAGCCAGGTCCAATGGGGAGAAGAGGCTTTAGGCCTCAGAGCAACTGGCTTAACAGGGACTCGAGACAACAAAGCAGCCCTGAGGAGAAGTGGGGGAAACAAAGCACCAGCAGCACAAACCCCTGCCTCTCCACTGCCCCCTGCACTGAGGGTATATCCAGTGTACCAGCACAGCAGCCTCTTTCCCCCATATTTCTGGGTTCTTGTCTTATCCACCAACATATGCAGGAAGTCTTCCCTGATTGCAGTGGTTTGGGCTAAACATGGCTTCCTCATAGTCTCATTTTCTTTTCCTTTTTTGCTTTTTAGGGCCACACCCGCAGCACATAGAGGTTCCTAGGCTAGGGGTCTAATCGGAGCTGTGGCTGACAGCCTATGCCACAGCCACAGTAACATGGGATCCGAGTCATCTTTGCGACCTACACCACAGCTCATGGCAATGCTGGATCCTTATCCCACTGAGCGAGGCCAGGGATCGAACCCGAAACGTAACGGTTCCTAGTTAGATGCATTTCCGCTGCGCCACGACGGGAGCGCCTCATTTCCGTTTTCTTTCTTTTTTGGCCGCACCCATGGCTTGTGGATGTTCGAGGGTCAGGGATGGAACCCGAGCTACAGAGGCAACCCAAGCCACTGCAGTGACAACACTGGATCCTTAACCTGCTGTATCACAAAGGAACTCCTCATAGTCTCATTTCTGATGTCAAGTAAGCCATGATTTCTCCATGGGACTGCCAGCTCTTGGAGGGCTGGGTAAATGGAACACATCTGGATTACTCCCTCTCCCTCCACATGACCAGCGATTCTACATTCACAAGATGGTCTAAGGTTCTTTAGGGTAACTGCCTCCTCCTGCCTTCTCTTTCTCCAGCTGCTCCTACTTCCTTAAGTTCAGCCTTGCACTTACCAAGAGCAATGGGATCACTGCTGAGGCCCGGGGTGGCCACAATAATCTGATCCAGAGATTCCTTATTGCTGAGCATCTTAAAGACCTGCAGGAGAAAAGGGGAGGGCTGAGCACTCCAACCAGCTCACTGCACTCAGCAGATACCCACACTCCACTGCAGGACCCCTTCCTCCCTCTCTAAGTGCTTGCCCATACACCACCACAATGCAACAATGGCCCCAGGAAACAGATGAACTCTTTTTGCTCTGAGATCATGGTTACTGGAGGGGAAACAATACAAAAGCAAGATCGCAGTAAACCTTCAGTCTCTGGTCCTTTCCCACATTTACAGCTCTAATGCTTCCAAAATAAAAGCTCTCATTATAAGCCCCATAACAAAGGTTTCTCTAGATCCCCAAAGTCCCTTTCAATCTCCATACAATTACCATTTCACATTTATATATAGTGAGAAGTTTGCAGCTGTGTTAATTTTGCCTATCAGCTCTCCTACAGAAAAACATCAGTGTGTTTTCCCAATGAGGAAATCCTGGCGAGGAGTGGCGGGCAGGCAGTTCAGCCAAAGTCAAAGAATGAAGCCCAGCAGAAACAGTATGTGGATCCTTTGACTGCAACCACATTCACTCCATGACGCCGATGTCAGGAGGGTTGTATCATTATCATTAGAGCAAATCAACAATGCCTAGCTGAGAGCCTCTTTGGGGGAAGACGGGGCTCTACTGAGACCCACAGGCATGGCAAAAACTCCCCAAGGAACTCTTGGAAGCCATGGCAACCGGCTTCCAGCTCCTACTCTGCACCACTTGCCAGCAGGCCTGGCAAGAGTCTCACAGGCACTGTGGCACATACTCACCGCCTCCCTGTAGGAGGAGCTGCTGTGCAGGGCAGTGTGCAGCACCCGGAACTCCCTCAGGGCAGCCACTTTGTCCACAGGTTCTGGGGACAAGACACTCAGTTACCCTACAACCTGGACCCTGCCCTGGCCACAAACACAGAATATCATTTCAGCTCATGCCCAGATGCAGGTTCCCTTTCCTCATCACCCCACTAAGAATGAGCTTCTGTTAAAAAAAAAAAATTATGCCACAGATGTGGAAATTGCACTCTCTTTAAAGCATCTTCAGTAGATAAACAAATTCAGATTCCAACAGAGGGGAATCTTACCACATGAAAGAGACTGCTCTGATAAATATCCCACTGCAAGAAAACTAGACCCTTTACATTTGCAAAGGAGGGTATAATGAACTTGGTAGATTTTAGCGCAGTGATTTAAAATAAGTGCTGCAAGCCATCTGAACAATATGGAGCTATGTTGACACAATATGTTAAGAGAAAGAAATAGAACATAAAGTTGTATATGCATTCTCCAGTAAAACTTTGTAAGATGTGTCAGTACACAGGTGGGCCAAGGGTGGAAGGGAACAAGCTAGGGTGATGGGATCAGGGGTAACTGTGTTCTCTTGGATATTTTCTTTCAGGCTTCTGTAATATTATTTTGATTAAAAAAATAAAACATACAATGGGAGTTTCCTGGTGGCTCAGCAGGTTAGGGATCTGGTGTTGTCACTGCTATGACTCAGGTCACTACAGTGGAAAGAGTTGATCCCTGGCCCAGGAACATTTGCATGGCATGCCCCCCTCCCCCACCGCAAACAACCAAATACAAGAAGGACCAAGGAAACACTGTACTTCTAGGGTTCTTAACAAACTTTCATCACATGCTCAAAAGCAAGTATATCACTGGGACTCGAAGCTCCTTTTTGATATTTGGACAGTATGACTTACATATGTGGGAAAGCTTAGCAGTTGTCTTAGTTTTATTTGGTTACTTTACTATTTAGGACATCAGCTCATTTCATAGGCAAAGAAATTTGGTTTAGGAGTTCCTGCCATGGCTCAGGAAAATGAATCTGACTAGTATCCATGCGGACACAGGTTCAATCCCTAGCTTCACTCAGTGGGTTAAGGATCCAGCATTGTCGTGAGCTGTGGTGTAGGTCAAAGACGTGACTCTGGAGTTCCTGTCGTAGCGCAGTGGTTAACGAATCCGACTAGGAACCATGAGGTTGCGGGTTCGGTCCCTGCCCTTGCTCAGTGGGTTAACCATCTGGCGTTGCCGTGAGCTGTGGTGTAGGTTGCAGACTCGGCTCGGATCCTGCGTTGCTGTGGCTCTGGCGTAGGCTGGCAGCTACAGCTCCGATTAGACCCCTAGCCTAGGAACCTCCATATGCCGTGGGAGCGGCCCAAGAAATGGCAAAAAGACAAAAAAAAAAAAAAGACATGACTCTGATCCCGCCTTGCTGTGGCTGCGGTGTAGGCTGGCGGCTACAGCTCTATTCGACCCCTAGCCTGGGAACTTCCGAATGCCATAGGTGCGGCCCTAAAAAGACAAAAATAAAAAACAAAAAAAATCTCCAGGCAGAAAGGGGGAGGAAAAGGAACTCAAAATCTTAATGCCATAATCAGCTAAGAGTTATGCTTGTCTCTTTAACATCTCTGAGCTAATCTCACCCTTCGGAAATGGGAAGCAGCCATACTGGTAGAAAGAACACAGGCTCTGGAGCCAGGAAAACCTAGATTCACATTTCAGCTCCTGCAGTCATTTCCTAAGCAGGTGACCTTGAATACATACCTTTCTAACCCTCTTTTTCTTCATCTATAAAATGCTAATGCCATTACCTATCCTGCAGAGCCACTGTAATTATTAAATGAGATATCAAAAAGAAACAATCTGGCTGGAAGAAGCAACAAATACTGGCTTTCCTTCTGTCAATCCCCTCCAGCCAAAGACCAGAGGGGCACACCTGCAGCTGAGCAGGTTGTATTCACTGCTCCCTACAGAGAGAACGTGCACCACAAGAACCACGGGGCAGCTCAAGAAGAGGATGTTAGAAAAGACTTAAAGATTTGGGCTTTGGTTGGGTGACTCGGGGTGGGGTGGGGGGTTAAGGAAGCAGCGTTTTGCTATGGATTGGAGGCTGTCTGGAAGTAGGGGTGATTTTATGATCAGGTTATCTTAAAAACTCTAGAAGGAAGGAATAACTAGAGCAAGGTGAAATCGGTAACTGCTAAAGAAGCAGTAGTCACTCATGGCAGCCAGGATGGAAGGGTATTTGGTAATGTTCGTGGTTTGGACAATGTTCAGGCTTTTGGCTCTGTTCAGAAATGAGAAGACTCTTATTTTTGTCTTGATCTATTACAGTCCCAGAGTGAGTAGTCCTGTAGATGTTGGTGATCTATGAAACTGTTCTTATTTCAAGGCCTAGCTGAGGGCCAGGCCAGCCCCCAGATATCAGAGACTGCCTTTCTCTTTCTCACTCCCCATCAGGATACAAAAAAAGATTTTTTTTTTTTGCCCTTTATGTTTATAACTGAAAAGAAAGAAAATTTCAAGCTCATAACCAGTCATAGCAATCATGAACATTATAAAAATATGTAAAACTGCCCATTTTTAACAAAGCTAATCTCTTATACAGCTTAGCTCTATCCTCGTGGAGGCTTTTAAAACACAAATGCAAAATTTATTTATTTATTTATTTATTTTGTCTTTTTTTGTTGTTGTTGTTGCTATTTCTTGGGCCGCTCCCGCGGCATATGGAGGTTCCCAGGCTAGGGGTCCAATCGGAGCTGTAGCCACCGGCCTACGCCAGAGCCACAGCAACGCGGGATCCGAGCCGCGTCTGCAACCTACACCACAGCTCACGGCAACGCCGGATGGTTAACCCACTGAGCAAGGGCAGGGACCAAACCCGCAACCTCATGGTTCCTAGTCGGATTCGTTAACCACTGCGCTACGACGGGAACTCCAAAATTTAAATTAGTAATTCCAAGCAGCACCTTTTATTAATAAGTCATTAAAGGCACTAGAGGCTTTGTATGTTTTCTCCAAGGGCTATTTTCATATTGTTCGAATATTTTCAAGTCAGGAAAATAAGTTACCAATATAGCAGGAGTAAGCTGACTGAACAAATCACCACCTGAAGCATTTTGTGGGAAGATCTGCTAACATGAGAACAAACTACAGCATTTAGAGGAGGGCAAGGGCTTTCTAGCTTTTTTTCTACTGAGAACAATAACAATAACAAAAAGATACAAAGTCCACTGAGAAATAAACTGTTGCCCTAAAGGAGTTTAAACAGACACATACTCCCCATCCTATTAGAACAGTGGGTAATGAACTTAAAAGTAGAGAAACAAATCCCCTTCTATCAGTGGTGCTGGCAGCAAGAAGACCAGAATTACGCTCTATTTATCAACATGGTCTAATCCAATAAGTAATAAAGACATCCTCTATTATCATCTCAGTAAATCAGTCCTTTGTCCCACTCAGGCTCTGCCTCAAGAACACACAGATCCTCCTGCCCTTGTAGATATTACAGAAACGCTGCCTGTCTAAGAGCCAACAATCTCTCACCCGGTTTCTGATCAGGCTCAGGCCAGGACTTGCGCAGAACATGGACTGTGGACCCAGGCTGAATGCCATAGAAGTCAAGAGTCTGATCATCTTTGAGCTTCCGGCCACAGTAGATGAGATCTAAAAAAAAAAAAAACAAAACAAAAAAACACCTGTTCATTTATCTTTTGCTCCTCAAAATAATACACGATACATGCTTTAAACAGTACTCTTATTTAATAAGTACGTTTTAATAACAATTAATAGCAGGTACAAACTGATAAAATACAGAATCTATATGCGGGAAAGCTCTAGAGCTTAACATCATGAAGACTGTTCAATTTAAAGGAGTGGGAAAGTCCAAAAATAAAAAAGGATGAACCCAGTATTTTTTATGCCTGAAAACACACTTTTTGCCAGTTTATACCATTTTTCAGTTTATATACCATTATGTTTATTTATAATGTAATTAGTCTTCCTCCACTTAGAAAGCCCTTGCCACCTTTCCTTCCTTTTTCACTGCCTTCTCTCTAACCAACCAACCATCCTTCTACACATGCCGAAGACCCACCTCAAATGCCATATACTGAGGGTCTTTCCCTGACCAGCTTCTCTTTCCCATCCTAAATTCTTGCTCTTTCAGAGAAAGAATTCAATAATGTCATAGTTAAAGACCTTTGTGATAAAGCAGCTGAGTATAATGTACAACTAAAATGGCAACCAGTAGCTTTGTTATATGACTTGTGTCTCTATTCACCCAACAACAATCACTTCCCTGGAGTGTTAACATTATGAGACAACAAGTCCCAAACTCTTAATTTACCCTTGTAATTCCAGAATTATTCTCCCCAAAAAGAAATCAGAGTAGCAGCCCAACCCCAGTCCACAGAGACTCACCAATCAGCTCCGGGTCTGGAACAGACTCCTGGAGTTTGCCAGCAATAAGCTGTTTCAGAAATGAAATACTATAGCCCCCCAGTGAGTATTCTCCGAGCTCCGCCTCTGGCAACCGAAGAATAGATTTGGGGGCAAGTGGCTGGTCAGCCAGCTTCACCGCCAGGTGCCAATCTGAGAGAGACATCCTCTCTCTTTCGCGCTCTCTCTTTCTCCCTGGAAAGGAACAAAGCCTTAATGGTTAAAGGACAGACCATCACTCTACACCAGCCCCACCCCACCAAGGGGCTAAATGAGAGATAACTCAGTGTGACACTGTTGAAAAAGCCTAGGAAGCAGCATCAGGAAGCTAGAACTAGAATCTGGGGTCCTCTCTCATCCTATGACAGAGAGCAAGGAACTTCAGCTCTCTAGGCCTCAGTTTCTTTGGCTTTCAAGTAGATATAAAAATGCCATCCCAGCTAACAGGAATGTTGTGAGATTCAAATGAGATCATCCAACCCTCTCCCCTATGTACACTCTTCATTATCTCTTGCTTTAACTGCTACAACAGCCTCTTGCCTCTCCCTATCAAATATCCATGCTGCCAGCCAACTTGTTTTAAAACCAGATCCGATCAAGTCATTCCTCTGCTTAGAACCCCTCCAATGAATCCAAACCACCTCTATGAATAAGTCTAAATGCCACAGCCTGATTTTCAAAACCATTCACACCTTTTCTCTCTGACAACCGCCTTCCCCAAGAGCTCTGGGCTGCCCCACCCTCCCCAACACTTAGGTCTATCCTCAGGAAGCCTGGATTCACAACAAAGTTCTCCTCACTTTATACCTCTGCTCATCTGCTAACTCCTCTACATGTAATTCCTCTTCCCTCTTCAGTCTCTAAGCAAACTCCTACCAAGACCAACCCAAACACAACCTCTCTGTCCTCCCTCCCTCCCCTCTGTTGTTCTCACATTCTCTCATGGCAAAGGATTACAAACATCTGTTTACATCTCAATCTCCCCGCATCCCATTCGTAGAGGCCCTTGACAGCAAAGACTAGAATTTTTTGTCCTTGTTGTCCCAATGCCCAGTACATATGGGTGCCTAGAAAATGAATCTGAAACTATGAGAAAGAATCTTGTAAGGCAAGCCAGGCCACTGTTATAATCAATATTGCTTCCAAAGTGGCTTCTTTGGAAGAGGAAAGAAAGGCTTCGAGGCCGTCCAGCAGACCCCAGGGCACCCTCAAAACCTTCCATCTTTGCCTTTAAACAGGAAGGAAATAGGTCTTTTAATATACCCTATCTCATTTAATCCTCTCAAATGGACCCCGAGGCAGGCATTATCATCTACGTACTACAAAGGAACTGAGGCTCAAAAAAGTGAAATCAGTGGCCCAAGGTCACTGACAGTTAATACTGGGACAGGAATACTATCTCCTGGGTGACGACCCCACCATTCCCATGGGACCTGCGAACTAGTCAATACGCATTGAGCCCGCGCGGCCCGGGACCCAGCGCCCTCACCCGTCCCGCGGAAGGAACCCGGCCGCAGGGCCGCCGTGTAAACACTCACTCAGGTCCTCTCGCCGGAAACCGGAAGCTCCGCGCTGCATTCTGGGAGTTGCAGTTCCTACTGCGGCTCCTGCTCCTTTATAAGCAGCTTGCCGGCGAGAGGCGCTAGTTGCAAAGTTTCCGGTTCCGGGGAGGGTGTGACTTCGCGACCATTTGAAAGTTACGGCGCGAGGGTCTCTGGGTGCTTTCGCCTCAGAGGGTACTGAAATTGTTAGTGTTCTAGGGTGTGGGTCTCTTGGGTCGTAAGAGCAAGGCTTGGTGTGAGGTGTACTGCCCGGTGATTCCCGCACTGTCCTGGGACGCATGCAGAGTCCGTAGGTTACGCCAGGTCCTTACAGCGTCACAGGTGGGAACGCCCGCTGCCGGGCTCTCGGCCTGATTGCGGACCCCAAATGCTCCAACCTTTCCCTCTGGGAGGGCCCTTTCCCGAGCAGCTTCTTCAGACACTCCTCAGCGGTTCTTTGCAGCCCTCACAGAAAACGACTTGCCCTCGGTGAAGTCAGCCTCTTTTGTGACCCTCGCCTCTGGATTCTCCCGACTAAACCTCCCTGTGGGGGCTTACCAGGAACCCAATGATGACTTCCTCGAAAAGTCAGTTCTTAGGAGTTAGCAAACCGGGTTCCTGGTCCGCCCCAGTATGCGATGGTGGGATTTATCCAGGTCATTAATGGAATCAATTCGGGGAGGGGAATTTTCACTGAATTCTCATAGAAAATGCATACAGTCGTCCCTAGGTATTCGCGGGGCATTGCTTCCTGCACCTCCTCCTCCCCCCGCGGATACCAAATCCGCGGATACTCACTTTATGCAAAATGGCATATAGTCTGCCCTGCCTATTCCCGAATGCCCTGTCCCTCGGATACTGAGGGGCCAACTGATTTTATTGTTGTTGTTGTTGTTTTCTTTTTAAGGCCGCACCAACTGTATTTTAGATGCATGGTTAGAGTGGATTGTATTTGCGCAGGTGTTAGGCCTCGCCAATCAATTAAGGGAGCCACTTTTCTTCTTTTTTTCAATGGCCACACCTGCAGTATATGCAAGTTCCCCAGCCCAGGGGTCGAAATGGAGCTGCACCTGTGGCCTAGCCCCCGCCACAGCCACGCCAGATCCGAGCCACATTGGCAAGCTACACTGCAACTTGTGGCAACACCAGATCCTTAACCCACTGAGAGAGGCCAGGGCTTGAACCCGAATATCCTCACAGAGACAACTGTAGGGTTCTTAACCCACTGAGCCACATGGGAACTCCTTTTTTTTTTAATTTCTTTTTCTTTCTTTTTTTTTTTTTTTGACTGTGCCCAGGGCATATGGAAGTTCCTGGGCCAGGGATGCAACCTGTGCCACACAGGCAACCCAAGTCACTGCAGTGAGAAAGCCAAATCCTCAAACCACTATGCCACAGGAGAGCTCTTAAAGGGCTGGCCCATTTCTGATTGGACTCTACTTAAGGAATTACTCCAACGGCTAAGGAAAGGCAAAAAAAAAAAAAAAACAAAAAAACAAAAAAACCCAAAAACAGGTGAATGTAAGAAAGTAATAAGGTAGGTCCTAGCAACTGCTACCAGCCAGGGTTCTTGGCCTACCTTACTAGAAATTGATAAGAGGCTAAGCAGGAAGTTCAGGCAAGGCTTTATTGGGGCCCCCACTACAGCAGGAGGGAGCAGAAATCAGCAGCAGGTTCCCTTGCTCGATCACTGAGGGGGGCAAGGTTGTTCCTTTTATGGGGTGAAGGTAGGGGCAGGTCCAGAGATCAGGCCAGAGGGGTGGCTTAAGTGGCTTGCCCACCCCTTTGGTGGTGTTGTGTACAGGGGACATGTGTAGAACCCTGCTTTTGCTCTTGGCTCTTTAAAAGTGGCAGCTGGTTTTTCAGTCTTTTTGTATATGTATTTTTTAATTTTATTGGCATATAGTTGACTTACAAAGGTGTGTTGGTTTCAGGTATATAGCAAAGTAGATCAGCTATACACATATCCATTCCTTTTCAGATTCTTTTGTCATATAGGATATTACACAGTATTGATAGATTACCCTGCCTATACTGTAGGTTCTTTTGTTTTTGTTTTTGTTTTTGTTTGTCTTATGTATTTTTAGCCCCCCCCCCCCCCCCCGCGGCTGTGGAGGTTCCCAGGCTAGGGGTCTAATCAGAGCTACAGCTGCCGGCCACAGCCACGCCAGATCCGAGCCTCGTCTGCGACCTATACCACAGCTCACAGCGATGCCGGATCCCTAACCCACTGAGCAAGACCAGGGCTCGAACCCGAAACCTCATCGTTCCTAGTCAGGTTCATTAACCACTGAGCCACGACAGGAACTCCGGTAACCCTAAATTTGATTTTGAAATCTTTGAGTCTGTTTTGTAAGTTCTTTGTATTATTTTTATTAGATTCTGCATATTGGTGACCTCATATGATACTTTTCTCTGTCTGACTTCACTTAGTATGAAGTTGCTGCAAATCCATGTTGCTGCATTTGGCATTTCGTTTTTTTTAATAGCTGAGTAATATTCCATTGTATATATGTACTACATCTTCTTTATCCACTCCTCTGTTGATGGACATTTAGGTTGCTTCCATGTAAATAATGCTTCAAGGAACACTGGGGTGCATGGAAGCCTTTTTGTATCTTATTGTCCATAATTTCCCCTCCTGTGCATGCATGGGGTTATTTTTAGTCCCTGAGTGTTTCTTTGTATTTTGTTGCTCAAAGAGACATTTGTCCCAGGTGCAAGCACTGTAGCCACTGTAGCAAAGGGTCCCAGGTCCTAGGTCCCAGCCTGCCTCATTCCCTCATGAGAGATTCAGTACCTTTATTCTTAAGGGATAAGGGCCCAAAGTTCTCTGCCAAAACTTCTTCCTGGTGGTCAGGGGCCTCAGACCCTAGCTTTCCCTAGAGGTGTGGAAGGCTACTTTCCACACCTTGCTGACTGTTCCAAGGATCTGTAAGGACCTGGGCCACCCTCCACTGGAACGGGTTGAATCCTTTAGCCATCATGGGTCTTCCTTGAAATTGTTGGAGCCTAGAAGACATAAATTTAACCAGAAAGTTAAACAAACAAAGGCCAAGAAGAACAACAATGGTCTCTAAAGGACCTGGAAAGGAAAGGAACCAGGTTAACTTTGGGAGGGATTGCTTAATTGTTGACCAGACAGTGAAGGCACTATTGCCCCTGAAAAAATTGTGAAGCCAGTCTGCCTGGGCATGTGTTTCCTTAATATTCTACCTGTCCTATCACATTAATTCAGGTGCAGCAGGAAGATTAGTTATTGCATAAGCTCCACCTTATTCTTCCAGAAGATAATCAAGAGCCGGATGATGATTAAAAGCAAGAAACAAAAGAGGTCTTAAGTCCTGTTAAGGCTTGTCATATAACTAAGCTGTCTGATGAGGTTTCTCAATGCTGCCTTCATTATAGGTAAGCCTCTCCCTGGAGCTGCCAGCCCTGCCTCTGCCAAGATCGTTCCTAGTGCTTTCCGGATTTGGTGGTGGGCCAGAGTGGTCCTGTAATAGGTAAAAAGTCCCTCTTATCCCTGTAGTACACTCTTCTATAAAGTGAACATTGTCAATGCATTTATAGGCTATAACTTGGTTGGAAAAGGACAGGGCCTGGCCAATTTATGAAGGTTTGGATGTTGGCAGAGGAAAACAAAGCCTTAAGGCATGCAGACCTGAATGTCTGTCTCATGGTTGTTAAGAGCATACAACCCTTGAAGGATATAATTCTTGTTAGTTTACTTAAACAATTAGGGGACAGCGGACCATTATGTTGATAAGATATAAATCTCTCCAACATTTTAAACAAGGTGTTCATGTATGTTCCTTTTGAGTACAAAAGCAAGAATGGCAAATGGGAGTCTAACCCACTACATTATTTTACTTATCTGTTGATGGTACCTATCTTTTGAATAAGTATTTCAGAGCTTCCACTAGCTCACAGGTCTGTTGTCCACCCATTGTAACCTGCAGGGTTTCTGGAGGTAAAAGCTTTAGTCTAGACAGATGTACCCAACTAGATATCCCTTGCAGTTTGACAGTAGTGGAGATGGCTAAAATTACTTTATGGGACCCTTGCATCTTGGCAATAATTGGTCTTTGGGGGAACCCTCTTTCCAGGTTTTAAGAAGGACTTGACCTCTAGGGTTTGTTTATTGGTGAAGTAATTCCTTCTGTATTTTTATGGGGAGCTGGTAGTGCCTTGTGGGCATAGTTCTGGATTACCTTCTGAGTTTGTCCTAGATTAATCTCAGGGCCTAGTTCACTTCCTCATCAAGCAGAATGTCAGTGGTAAGGAAAGGCCTCCCATGGGCCATGTCAAGGACTAAGTCTCAGATCACTCCCAGGGGCTACACAGACCTCAAGGAGTGCAATAGGAAGCAAGCCGTTTCAGTTTATTGGCAGAGTCTTGCTAAGGTTTTTAAAGTACGGTTCATTTTCTCTACCTTCTCTGAAGACTGAGGGTGCCAAGATGGATGTAGCTTGTAATCTATCCTAAGGGCCGTTGGGAGCCCCTGTGTGGTTTTGGCTATAAAGGAGGGCCTGTTACCACTCTGGAGGGACTTTGGAAGTCTAAACGGAGGAATTACTTCTTTTAAAAGGGACTTAGAGACTTCCATAGCCTTCTCAGATTGGGTAGGGAAGGCCTCATCCCATCCCATGAAAGTATCAACAAACACTAGAAGATATTTATATCCTCATCATGGGGGCATTTGGGTGAAATTCCCCCCCACTCCCCAAATGGCCCTCAGGGTTGAACTGGCCTGAGTAACAGAAGGGGCATTGGATGAGCCTGTGGATTATTATGGGCACATAAATCTCAGACAAGTGTTACTCATTTTACTGTTCTTTTAAGTCACTTCACTGAAAAGGCCTTTTGCATCAAGTCCCATAGTACAGCTCTCCCATGGTGGGTGGCATCATCTAAGCTTTTAGTGAGTTTCCATCACTGGGCTTCAGGGATAAGAAACTTACCCTCCATTTTATACCAGCCTACACTTCCTTTCTCATAGCTCCATTTCTCAGCATTTTCTTGTTCCTGTGGGGAGCACTGGGGGAGGCTAGGGAGTTCAGCAGGGTGGGCAGTGACTAGGGCCATAACCTGCTCAGGCTTCTGCACTCAAGCTGCCTGTATAGCTGTTTGATCATCTTTGCTATTCCCTTGGCTCACAAAAGATCCATCCCTCTGATGGCCACTACAGTGGATTATTGCTACCTAGGTCAGGAGCTTTTTTTCTTTTTTTTTTTTTTGGCTACAAAAAAATGTGGAAATTCCTGAGCCAGGGATCAGGCCTGCGCCACAGCAGCCACCCAAGCTGCTGAATTGACAATGCTGGATCCCCAACCTGCTGCATCACAGAATTCCTGTACCTCTTTTTAAAAAGCCAGAATCAAATTTTTATATTTTATGGGGGAATTTCCAGTGGTAAACATTCCTCTTTCTTTCCAGATGGTAGTATGAACATGTAGCATGTGTACCCCATATTTAGAGTCAGTAAAAATATTTCTTATCCTTCCCTAATTGCAGAGCTCTCATTAATGCAATTAGTTCAGCCATCTGGGTTGATGTCTGGGGTGTCAGGGCCTTGGCTCCTATGACTTCATTTAGACTGACTATGGCATACCCTGCCTTTTTTTTTTTTTAATTCCATTTATAATGATTTTTATGTTTTCCATTATTCCTAGTTTACAGTGTTCTGTCAATTTTCTACCGCACAGCAAGGTGACCCAGTTTCACATACATTTATACATTCTTTTCTCTCACATTATCATGAACCATCATAAATGACTAGACATAGTTCCCAGTGGTATACTGCAGGATCTCATTGCTTACCCATTCCAAAGGCAATAGTCTGCATCTATTAACCCCAAGCTCCCAATACATCCCACTCCCTCCCCCTCCCCCTCAGCAACCACAAGTCTATTCTCTATGTCTGATTTTCTTTTCTGTGGAAAGGTTCATTTGCGCTGTATATTAGATTCCAGATATAAGTGATATCATATGATATTTGTCTTTCTCTTTCTGACTTACTTAGTATGAGAGTCTCTAGTTCCGTCCATGTTGCTGCAAATGGCATTATTTTGTTCTTTTTATGACTGAGTAGTATTCCGTTGTGTATATATACCACATCTTCTTAATCAAATCATCTGTCAATGGACATTTGGGTTGTTTCTGTGTCTTGGCTATTGTGAATAGTGCTGCAGTGAACATGCAGGTGCATATGTCTTTTTTCAAGGAAAGTTTTGTCCAGATGTATGCCCAAGAGTGGGATTGCTGGGTCATAGGGCAGTTCTATGTATAGTTTCCTAAGGTACCTCCATACTGTTCTCCATAGTGGTTGTACCAATTTATATTACAACAGTGCAGGAGGGTTCCCTTTTCTCCACACCCCCTCCAGCATTTGTTATTTGTGGACTTATTATTGATGGCCGTTCTGACTGGTGTGAGGTGGTATCTCATAGTAGTTTTGGTTTGCATTTCTCTGATAATCAGGGATGTTGAGCATTTTTTCATGTGTTTGTTGGCCATCTATATATTTTCTTTGGAAAAATGTCTATTCAGGCCTTTTGTCCATTTTTACATTGGGTTGTTGGCTTTTTTGCTGTTGAGTTGTGTTAAGTTGTTTGTATATTTTAGAGATTAAGCCCTTGTCTGTTGCATCATTTGAAACTATTTTCTCCCAATCTGTAAGTTGTCTTTTTGGGTTTTTTTATGGTTTCCTTTGCTGTGCAAAAGCTTGTCAGTTTGATTAGGTCCCATTGGTTTATTTTTGCTTTTATTTCTGTTGCTTTGGGAGACTGAACTGAGAAAACATTTGTAAGGTTGATGTCAGAGAATGTTTTGCCTGTGTTCTCTTCTAGGAGTTTGATGGTGTCTTGTCTTACATTTAAGTCTTCAAGCCATTTTGAATTTATTTTTGTGCATGGTGTGAGGGTGTGTTCCAGTTTGATTTACATGCAGCTGTCCAGTTTTCCCAGGAACACTTGCTGAAAAACTTTTTTCCCATTCTTGCCTCCTTTGTTGAAGATTAATTGGCCGTAGGTGTCTGGGTTTATTTCTGGGTTCTCAGTTCTGTGCCATTGGTCTGTATGTCTGTTGTGATACCAGTACCACCCTGTCTTGATGATGTGGCTTTGTAATATTGCCTGAAGTCTGGGAGAGTTATGCCTCCTGCTTGGTTTGTTTTCCTCAGGATTGCTTTGGCAGTTCTGGGTCTTTTATGGTTTCATGTAAATTTTGGATTGTTTGTTCTAGTTCTGTGAAAAATGTCATGGGTAATTTGATAGGGATTGCATCGAATCTGTAGATTGCTTTGGGTAGTATGGCCATTTTTACAATATTAATTTTTCCAACCCAGAAGCATGGAATATCTTTCTATTTCTTTGAATCCTCTTTAATTCCCTTGATTAATGTTTTATAGTTTTCAATGTATAAATCTTTCACCTCCTTAATCAGGTTTATTCCCAGGAATTTGATTTTTTGGAGTACAATTTTAAAAGGTATTGTATTTTTGTATTCCTTTTCTAATATTTCATTGTTAGTATACAGAAAGGTGACTGATTTCTGAACGTTAATCTTATATCCTGCTACTTTGCTGAATTTATTGATCACTTCAAGTAGTTTTTCAGATAAGTCCTTAGGGTTTTCTATATATAGTATCATGTCATCTGCATACAGTGACAATTTTACCTCTTCTCGTCCAATTCAAATACCTTTTATTTCTTTTGTTTGTCTGATTGCTGTGGCTAGGACTTCCAATACAAGGTTGAATAACAGTGATGAGAGTAGGCATCCTTGTCTTGTTCCAGATTTTAGTGGGAAGGCTTTCGGCTTTTCTCCATTGAGTATTATATTTGCTGTGGGTTTGTCGTAAATGGCTTTTATTATGTTAAGGTATGTTCCTCTATACCCATTTTGATCATAAATGGATGTTGGACTTAGTCAAATGTTTTTTCTGCAATACCCCACCTTTTGGATTCCTTTTTTTTCTTTTTCTTTTCTTTTTTTTTTTTTTTTGCCATTTCTTGGGCCGCTCCCACTGCATATGGAGGTTCCCAGGCTAGGGGTCTAATCAGAGCTGTATCCACCGGCCTACAGCAGAGCCACAGCAACGCAGGATCCGAGCTGTGTCTGCAGCCTACACCACAGCTCATGGCAACGCCAGATCCTTAACCCACTGAGCAAGGCCAGGGATTGAACCTGCAACCTCATGGTTCCTAGTCGGATTCGTTAACCACTGAGCCATGACGGGAACTCCATGGATTCCTGTTTTTATATAACTGCTTCCCTCAGTAAACCATTCGACCTCAGGTTTCTCAGGAGGTTCATCTGGATGATCAGACCTGCTAGAATTAAGTTTGGTGTTCTCTATACACTGATGCGATAAGTCTTCACTCTCTACCACTGGTAGCAGAGTTGCTGGGTTCAGGGTTTGGCGTACCTCTAAGGTAACATCGGAAGTGTTCTTTAAGAGGACCTGATATCTTTTTTTTTTTTTTTTTAAGGGCCACACCCACAGCATATGAAAGTCCCCAGGCTAGGGGTCAAATCGGACCTAGAGCTGCCGACCTATACCACAGTCACAGCAACACAGGATCTGAGCCACATCTTCGACCTACACCACAGCACACAGCAAAGCCAGATCCTTAACCCACTGACTGAGGCCAGGGATCCAACCTGCAACTTCGTGGTTACTAGTCAGATTCATTTCCGCTGCGCCACAACAGGAACTCCGGGCCTGATATCTTGTTAACCTTTCCAGTCACAGATTGTATCTGATGAGAGGTTAATACATCTAAGTGTTATTCCAGGGTAAGCTTGGACACCTCGTTAACCAACAGGGCTGTGGCTGCTACTGCCCACAGGTAGCTTGGCCATCCCAGGGTCACTGAGTCCAATTGTTTTGAAAAGTAAGCCTCTAGTCTCTGATCGGTTCTGGCTTTTGGGTCAGGACTCCTAGGGCTGTCCTGACCACTTGTAAATGTATAGAGTAAAGGGCTTGTCCAAATTTGGAAGCCCCAGTGCTTATGCTGTACTCTACTCAGCCCTTAGAGTCTCAAAGATCTGCTGATGGACCCTATTTCATTGAAAGTGTTCCCTTTTTCTCCCTTTAGAGCCTCATATCAGAGTTTTGTTATAAGGCCATAATTTGGTATCCAGATATGACAGAACCCAGCCATCCTGAGAAAGCCTCAGAGTTGCCCCTGGGTGACTGAAGATGGTAATGTGCTAATGGCTGTTTTTAGATCTATGGCCAGGGCTCGTGCCCCTGGGGTCAAAACAAATCCTAAATGTTGAGCCCATTGCTGTGAGATCAAACACTGTTTGAGTGTTTGAGGGGGCCAATGCAAGACTTCCCTTCAACACTGGTTACTGTACAGCTTTTGGAGGCTCAGCATGAAAAATCAGGACAGAGTAAATTGTTCCCATATCACTTTTAAAATTTTTAATTTTCAGAGTTCCCTTGCTGACATAGCCAGTTAAGGATGTGGAAGATATATCATGAGGGAGGAGAACCACCAGAATTCCCAGGCCACCTCAGTCATCTAGCATGGCCATCCTAGGAGCAGGAGTTCCCCTTTGGGACTAGGAACAGTCCCATCTCCTTTTGGTTTGCAGACTAGACATGGACCATTGCTCTTTCTGGCACTTTCAGGCCCTGTGGCTGGTTGACTTAACATTGAAGCAAATGTAAGTTTTTGATAAAACCTTGCTGGTTTTATCTCCAGGTAGATAGTTAAGCTTCCTTGGCTTCCTTGGGCTGCCCTGAGGTTGGAAGGCATGGCTGAACAGCAACAGTCATCAGTTTATCATGAGCCCTGGCCTGCCTGTTTTTACATTGCATTCTTTCTTCCTCTTCAGCCCAATCTCAATTATTAAATACCCACAAAGACTACCTCCAGGAGTTGGAATGTAGGACTTTGTCGGCCTAATTTTAACTTTTGGAATTTACCAAAAAAAAGTTTATGGGGGGCAGACTTCCTGATAAAATGTTGTCCCAGCAGAGATTGACTCTCAGGAGTAGAGGGATCAAAATTAATTTTTTTTTCCTTTTCTTTTCTTTTCTTTTTTGGCTGCACCTACAACATGCAGAAGTTCTGGGGCTAGGAATCAAACCTGTGCCACAGCTGTGGCCTGAGCCACAGCAATGACACAGCTGGGTCCCTAACCCGCCGGGCCACCAAAGGAACTCCTAGTAAATTTTCTAAGTCTCCACAAGCCATCCCCAGAAGAGGGCTGGATTTTCTTTTACTTCTTGGGTCACTCCTTTAACTTTTTCATAGTTAACCTGCTTTTTGATACACTTTCTCATCCCTAAAGGTTTTTTTTTGTTGTTTTTTTGGTTTTTTTTTTGCCTTGGCTGTGCCATGCAGAAGGCCAGTGATTGAACCTGGGCCACAGCAGTGCCCTGAGCCATAGCAGTGACAATGCCTGATCCTTAACCACTAAGCCACCAGGGAACTCCAGCTCATCCCTAAGCATTTTTGCAAAGCATCAGCTTAACTGTCTAAATGATGAAAGACTTAGAAGGCACAGTTAAACACCTGATTACAATGTAATTGACAAAGGAACTTGGTTATAATAACTAAAATTATCAGGACATACTAGACTTTTAGGAATTTCATATAATTTCTAGAGTATCTATATGAGTAATATTTACCCATACAATATCACCTAAGATTTAGTATTCATTTCACAGTGCTTCCCATATAATTTAACATAACAAATAAACCCAGTTTAAGATCTCTTTTTGGGATATTTCAGGGTTCTTTCAAAGCACAGCAAAGTTAGCTGTAGGTCAAAAGTCTTTAGTTAGAATTTGATCTTTGAGAAGTCTGTCAAAAATTTCAAAAAACTTTAAAACACCCAGTCAAATAGGATCATAGGTTGCTGTGAAATATTACTTACTCCTTGAGCTGAGAGAAAGATTTCAAATGTAAATACAGGTCACTTAAAGGCACAGAAACTCACACAGTCTGTTATCAAAAGCAACATTCCGGAGTTCCCATCAAGGCTTAGAGGAAACAAATCTGACTAGCATCCATGAGGATGCAGGTTCGATTCCTGGCCCTGCCTGGTGGGTTAGGGATCCAGCATTGCCGTGAGTGGTGGTGTAGGTTGCAGACGTGGCTCAGATCTGGTGTTGCTGTGGCTGTGGCATAGGCCAGCAGCTACAGCTCTGATTCGGTCCTTAGCCTGCGAACCTCCATATGCCACGGGTGCAGCCCTAAAAAAAAAAAAAAAAAGAAAAAAGAAAAAAGAAAGCAACATTCCAGGAAAACTTTGTTTTCTTATGTGAGAAACCAAATCCAGTCTTGCTTCAGCCTACTCTTAAAATCCATTTACCTGGGATGGACTGGAAATTTGGGGTTAATAGATGCAAACTATTACATTTGGAGTGGGTAAGCAATGAGATCCTGCTGTATAGCACAGGGAACTATATCTAGTCACTTGTGATGGAACATGATGGAGGATAATGTAAGAAAAAGAATATGTGTATATATATACATATATATATGTATGATTGGGTCACTCTGCTGTACAGTAGAAATCCACAAACACTGTAAATCAACATAATGGAAAAAATAAAAATCATTTTAAAAAATCCATTTACCTAATTAAATTTAATCCAACCTTAGAAAATTCTGACTGAAAACAAAATTATTTTCCTAATGTTTTCTTCTTCTTCTTTTTTTTTTTTTTTTTTTGTCTTTTTGCCTTTTCTAGGGCCGCTCCCTCGGCATATGGAGGTTCCCAGGCTAGGGGTCTAATCGGAGCCGTAGCCACCAGCCTACACCAGAGCCACAGCAACACGGGACCCGAGCCGCGTCTGCAACCTGCACCATAGCTCACGGCAACACTGGATCGTCAACCCACTGAGCAAGGGCAGGGATTGAACCTGCAACCTCATGGTTCCTAGTCGGATTTGTTAACCACTCCGCCACGACGGGAACTCCCCTAATGTTTTCTTTCAACAAACTTGCAACTTTCTATATCCCTATTATTTTGTCCTTTATTCTTTTCCCATTCAGAAACAACAAGCTATAGGCCAAAATCATCTCTTTTCCCCTTTAACAAAATGTATTTCTATTTCTCATAACTTCTTCACTGAAAACACCTATCCTACTTGCCTTTGGCAACCATGAACTATCTTCAGCATTCTGTAGTTTGGTAGAGAACATCTCAAGTGGCACCAAACATCTTTACTCTCTCATAAGACAACTATAGTAGGTAAATTTAAACCTGTTTAGCAATTAATGTGTCAATAGTTTATCTTATTTGCAATGGCCTGGATATTCAATGAATTTCTATAACTTTAGTCTCAAGTTAGCAAAATGTGGAGAGAATACATTTGGTGGACATTTCCAAAACAATTATTCTTATAAAGTTTATCAAAATGCTCTTATATCAGTGATATTTGCTTTAAAAAATTAATCATATCAGGTATTTTCCTTGCTGACAATTTTTTTTTTTTTTTTTTGTCTTTTTAGGGCCACTCCCACGGCATATGGAGGTTCCCAGGCTAGGGGTCGAATCGGAGCTGTAGCCACCAGCCTACGCCACAGCCACAGCAATGCCAGATCCGAGCCGTGTCTTAGACCTACACCACAGCTCACAGCAACGACAGATCCTTAACCCACTAAGCGAGGCCAGGGATTGATCCTGCAACCTCATGGTTTTTAGTTGGATCTGTTTCTACTGCGCCACAGCGGGAACTCCCCTTATCGACAAATTTTATCTTTTTTTTTTTTTTTTTTTTTGTATTTTTAGGGCCCAACCCATGGCATATGGAAGTTCCTAGGCTAGGGGTCGAATCAGAGCTACAGCTGCTGGCCTAGACCACAACCACAGCAACTTGGGATCTGAGCCGTGTCTTCAATCTACACCACAGCTCATGGCAGCGCTGGATCCGTAACCCACTGATCAAGGCCAGGGATCAAACCCGCATCCTCATGGATACTAGTCGGGTTTCTTAACCACTGAGCCACCATGGGAACTCCAATAAATTTTATAACAAAAGCAATATGCACTTAGTGATTTTCAGTAAATCCAGATGCAATAAAATATTATATTTAGTGACTCTAAAGACAGGTCTGTATTAATTAAACCCTCAGGCTTAAGCTAGCTTTAATACCAGATATTAATTTAATATTGAATATTTCTCAAATCACATGAACCTGAAATGTACTCTGGCAAGTTTCTTTTATATTTCTTTATTTTTTTTTATTGCTCAATGAATTTTATTACATTTATGGTTGTACAACAATTGTCACAACCACATTATAGTATTTCCATCCCAAATCCCCAGTGCATCCCCCTACACCCCAGCCTGTCTCATTTGGAAACCATAAATTTTTCAAAGTCTGTGAGTCAGTATCTGTTCTGCAAAGAAGTCCATTGTGTCCTTTTTTTAGATTCCACTTGTAATTGATACCATATAATGTTGGTATCTCGATGCCTTCACTTAGTGTGATAATTTCTAGGTCCATCCATGTTGCTGTAAATGCTGTTATTTCTTTTAATGGCTGAGTAATATTCCATTGTGTATATGTACCACATCTTCATCCACTCCTCTGTTGATGTACATTTAGGTTGTTTCCACCTCTTGACTATTGTATAGAGTGCTGCAGTGAACATTGGAGTACATGTATCTTTCTTTTTTTTTAATTTCTTTTCCTATGGTGTAAATTTATTTTATTTTCTTATTTTTTATTATTACTGAATGAATTTATTACATTTATAGTTGTACAATGATCATCACAATCCAGTTTTATAGGATTTCCATCCCACAAAGGAGTATATATATCTTTCTGAGTCATGGTTTTCTCTGGATAGATGCCCAGGAGTGGGATTGTTGGATCAAATGGTAATTCTATTTTTAGTTTTCTGAGGCATCTCTGTACTGTTTTCCACAGTGGTTGCACCAATTTACATTCCCATCAACAGTGTAAGAGGGTTCCCTCTTCACCACACCCTCTCCGGCTTATTGTTTGTAGACTTTTTGATGGTGGCCATTCTGGCTGGTGTAAGGTGGTACCTCATAGTGGTTTTGATTTGCATTTCTCTAATAATGAGTGACGCTGAACATCTTTTCATGTGTTTTTTGGCCATTTCTTTTATATTTCTGAGAGTATATGTAGGTGCACACTTTCCTTTAAACCAATTAAATACAGCTCATTTACAAGTTAATTTTCACATAAAGACAGAACCAGAGAGCTCATAGTTTTTCCACTTGAATTTTAAAAGGCCTCTTATTTTTCTTTTTTCACCTCACTCTGTGGGATTACAGATGGATCAGATAATTCCTGAGAACCAAAGCAGAACAGCCACATTTCAAAGGCAGAAGAGGGAAATGCAAGCACTTTTTCTTTCTTTTCTTTTTTTTTTTTTTTTTCTTTTTTTGCTCTTTGGAAAGGCTGGAGCCTCAGGCAATGTGGGCTGTATTTGTATTTCAAGGCTTAAATGCACCACCATGCCCACAATTTCGGCAGAGATTTGCAAGAGCAGTTGGACAAACAGAACTGCATAAAACAAAGATACCAATGCCAGAAACTTAAAAGACACAAAAAGTTTTCAGGATCAAGGGGACGGGACTATGGGGTGAAGACAAAGGGAAAGGTAGGAGGGACAGGAAAGATTAGAAAAGAGAAAAGAGAGAGATTGTGGTTTCACCCACCCCCTGCAGGTGTCTATTCAGGCACCAACCTGGGTCTTCCAGAAAGGGCCAGTGGAGGAGGGAGTGCCCTGTCCACTGCTCTCCAGCGTGATCAAGCCCAGAAACCAGCCAGCTGTACACTGTGAGATTGCAACCTTCAGATGGAACTCTAACCCACACATACTCCAGTCACCAGTATATAGAAATCAGCAGCTTCAGCCCATTCCCAATGGGACTCCTCTTGTTGGCAGGGAAATAAAGGTGAAAATACTGGGATGATTGGACTTCCAGCCACTACACAATATGAGGTTTGAACCTCTATCACTCTTAAAAATCTGCTAGGAAGACCCTGCTGGACCAGGATCTGCATGGTGTAAGGCAAGTCTCTACCACCTCTCCCTGTCACCTGTCAAGGTGAGCCATTGCCAGCCAGAGGGAGCATGGTCTCACAAGCTGAAAGAAGTGGTGATACAGCTGCTCAATATCCATTCTCTCAGAAGGATAGGACAGAAGTAAAGAGGAGAGAGAAAGCAGATTTTAGGAAAGGGAAAAGGACAATGGGAAAAGAGAAAGTGGTGAGGAGAAGGGGACAAAAAAATGGGATGAGTTGCCTGACTGAAGGTACTGAGGCCCTCAGGAGCTAGGAAGGCAGACTTATCAAAAGTGGTGATGCTGAAACAAGAGCTTCAGGAGGCTGCTTTTCACCCACAGGGAAGCCACATTCAGTGGTCCCAGAGGTGCTCAGATCCTCTCCTGGGACAGGACAATGGTCCCCAAAGAATGTTACCATTCAGGGTTCTTGGCCTCCTCAATAGAAATTGGTAAGAGGCCAGGAGAGAAATTCAGGCAAGGCTTTATTGGGGCCCCTGCTGCAGCAGTGGGGAGCAGAAATGAGCAAGTTTCCCTTGCTCACTTGCTTGCTCCCTGTGAGGTGAACTGGTTCCTTATATGGATTGAGGGTAGGGGTGGCTCCAAGGGTCAGGCTGGAGGGGTGGCTTAGGTGGTTTGCCCACCCCTTTGATGATGTGTGCAGGGAGCATTTGTAGTGTCCTGCTTTTGCTCTTGACACCTTGCCTTTGCTCTTGGCTCTTCAGAAGTGACAGTTTTTTTTAGGCTCTTTGTACCATAGTTTGCCCCAACTTTGCATGCTCTAGTTATTTTTAGTCCCTTATACTTTATTTGTATTTTGTTGCTCTAGCTGTTTGTCCAGGTGCAAGCACTGCACTCACTGCAGCAAAGGGTCTCAGGTCCCAGCCTGTCTACAACTAAAGGTTGATCCAGTGTGCACAAACATAAGCATAACTCTGAAACATCCCAATGTACTGCCTGGGACTAACGCAGCAACTGAGCAGGGCAACTTGACTGAGGAGAGCAGATAAACTGCAGGGTCTCTGAGGGCCTGACGTTGGAGGTTAATCACCACCTTGCTCTTCTAACATGTTATGTGGGAGATGTTCACAAAAGTCTGCCACTCTATTTTTTTTAACCATACCCATAGCATGTAGAAGATCCTGGACTAGGGATCAAACCTGCACTGCAGCAGGGACAATGCTGGATCCTTAACCTGCTGAGCCACCAGGGAACTCCAGCGACTCAATCCTGCTGAAGCCTAGGTTCCTCATAGTTGTCTCCAAATAACTCCGCCCCCATTTAAAACAAAAAAATTATTTTTATTTATTTTTTTACCTTTTCTAGGACCGCTCCTACGGCATATGGAGTTCCCAGGCTAGGGGTCTAATCGGAGCTGTAGCCACCGGTCTACACCAGAACCACAGCAACACGGGATCCGAGCCGCATCTGCGACCTACACCACAGCTCACGGCAACGCCGGATCGTTAACCCACTGAGCAAGGCCAGGGATCGAACCCACAACCTCATGGTTCCTAGTTGGATTCGTTAACCACTGCACCACGACGGGAACTCCAATTTTTTTATTTTTATTTTTTGCTTTTTGGGGCCGCACCCACAGCTAATAGAGGTTCCAGGCTAAGGGTCAAATCAGAGCTACGGTGCCAGCCTACACCAGGGCCATAGCAATGCCAGATCCAAGCCACGTCTGCAACCTATTACCACAGCCCACGGCAACGCTGGATCTTTAACCCACTGAGCCACTGAGCAAGTCCAGGGATCAAACCCACAACCTCATTGTTCCTAGTCGGATTCATTTCTGCTGCACCGCAATGGGAACTCTCTCCATTTTTTGATATATCCTCTCTTTCAGAGATCCTAACTATCCAACCCTCTTAAGGCTTCTTCCTCTCCTATCTAGTAAGGTACTTTCACCTGAACTACATAATTTAGTGTTTTATTAAATTTTGTTCAATATTGTGCTTTACTGCCTGCAGGAGAAACCAGGGACCCTGTCTTCATCTTGTTTTCCTCATAGTGGAGCTGAATATACTGTATGCTCATGAATTTTTGCTTTGATTAATTTCATTATAAGCTCCATAGAATGAGCAATGATTATCCTACCCTCCACTTTATCTTCAGCAGTTGACCAGGACCTGGAACATAGTAGTTGAGTAATAAATACATGAATAAATAACTCATCTACCAAATATGGCTGTCTTGCTGTAGCTTGTTGCTTCTAGGAAAGGAGGTAAGCCTCTCTGAGTTCTGAATCATTACAGTGTAATGATATATTATTAAATGAATAAATGAATGAAGGGGGAGTTCCTGCTGTGGTGTAATGGAATCGGCGGCATCTTGGTTCTATCCCCAGCCTGGCACAGTGGGTTAAGGATGCTGTGTTACCACAGCTGTGACTTAGGGCACAACTGCAGCTTGGATCTAATCCCTGACCTGGGAACTTCCACATGCCATAGGGCAGCCAAAAAAGAAAAAGAAAAACAAAAACAAATATATGCAATCTGTTGCATGTTATTTATACCTCAATAAAGCTGGTTAAAAATAATAATAATTTTTTTTTAATGAGTGAAGGAATAACCCAGGACCAAACAGGTTCTTTGGGAACCAGTTCACCAAGAGCTGTTGTCAGATGCAAGGGTCAGATTCTAGGTAAAATTAGAAGTCTGGACACAAGACCAAGATGGATGAGTAGATATTGTAAAAAGGAAAGTGTCCAGGCTCAGTCCTTTAGTCAATCCATATTTGGAGACATATACCCTCATTAGCTTTCTCTGAGAAAGTGGTGAACAATTTTACATTAAACTTTCAAGAGATTATTTGCCCAATCATTAACTAAGGGAAAATGAATTATAAGAAGGCACATTTGGGGAATTCCCACTGTGGCTGAGCAGGAACAAACCAACCAGTATCCATGAGGATGCAGGTTCAATCCCTGGCCTTGCTCAGTGGATTAAGGACCCGGCATTGTGTGAGCTGTGGCGTAGGTCACAGATGTGGCTCAGATTTGGTGTGGCTGTGGCCTGTAACTGCAGCTCCGATTCGACCCCTAGCCTGGGAACTTCCATATGCTGTGGGTGCAGCCCTAAAAAAAAAAAAAAAAAAATCCAAAAAACATGCACATTTGCATTTTTAAGACAAATTATATTTAATTAATAGCAGGCAAATACAATTCCTTTTTTAAAAAAAAGTTTTGGAGTTCCTGTCATGGCTCAGTGGTGAACGAATCTGACTAGGAACCATGAGGTTGTGGGTTCAATCCCTGGCCTTGCTCAGTGGGTTAAGGATCGGGCATTGCTGTGGGCTGTGGTGTAAGTCGCAGGCTGGGCTCGGATCCCAAGTTGCTGTGACTGTGGTGTAGGCCAGCAGCTACAACTCCCATTAGACCCCTAGCCTGGGAACCTCCACATGCAGGAGGGCCCTAGAAATGGCAAAAAGAAATAAATATTAAATAAATAATTTTTTTATTAAAGTGTCATTGATTTACAATGTTTCTTCAATTTCTGTTGTATAGCAAAGTGACTCAATCATACACAGTTCCCTGTGCTGTATAGCAGGAGGCAAATACTATTCCTAACTGATAACTTCTCCCTAGCTGAAACTATTTTTTTTCCTTTTTACAGCCACTCCTGGGTACGTGGGGGTTCCCAGCCTAGGGGTCAAATCAGGGCTGTGCTGCCAGCTTCCTCTGCAGCCACGCTGGATCCTTAACCCACTGAGCAAGGCCAGGGATCGAGCCTGCATCCTCATGGACACTGTATCAGGTTCTTAACCTGCCGAGCCACAACAGGATCTCCTGAAACTACTTTCAATTTTATTTTTTTAATTTTTATTTGTTATTGAAGTATTATTGATTTACAGTGTTGTGTTAGTTTCAGGTTACAGCAGAGTGATTCAGTTATATCCATTCTTTTTAATACTCTTTTCCTGTATAGGTTATTATAGAATATTGAGTATAGTTCCTTGTACTATACAGTAGTAGGTACTATACAGTAATTCTATACTACTATTCCTTATACTATACAGTCATCCTTGGTGCTTATTTATTTTATACACAGTAATGTGTATATTTGAACCCCAAACTCCTAATTTATCCCTCCCCCCAACCTTTTCCCTCCGGTAACCATAAATTTGTTTTTGAAGTCTTTTTCTGTTTTTTAAATAAGTTCATTTATATCGTTTTTTAATATGCCTCATAGAAGTGATACCATACAATGTTTGTCTTTGTGTGATTTACTTCACCTTAGTATGATAATCTCTAGGTCATCCATGTTGCTACAAACGGCATTATTTCATTTTTTTTTAAGCTGAGTAATAGTCCATTGTATATATGTATCACATCTTCTTTATCCATCCCTCTGTTGATAGACATTTAAGTTGCATTCATGTCTTTGCTACTGTAAATAGCACTGCAGTGAACATTGGGGTGCATGTACCTTTTCTAATTATGATTTTCTTCAGATATATGCCCAGGAGTGGGATTGCTGGATCATATAGTAGTTCTCCTTTTAGTTTTCTGAGGAAACTCCGTACTGTTCTCCATAGTTATTTTTTTGTTTGTTTTGTTTTTGCTTTTTAGGGCCACACCCACGGCATATGGAAGTTCCCAGGCTAAGGGTTGAATTGGAGCTGCACTTGCTGGCCTACACACAGCCACAGTGACATGGGATTCAAGCTGCATCTGCAGCCTACACCACAGCTCACGGCAATGCCAGATCCCTGACTCACTAAGTGAGATCAGGGATGGAACCCGCAACCTCACGGATACTAGTCAGATTCGTGTCCACTGTACCACGATGGAAACTCCTCCATAGTTGTTTTTACCAATTTACATTCCCACCAGCAATGCAAAAGGGTCCTTCTCTTCACATCCTCTCCAGCATTTATTGTTTGTAGACTTTTTTTTTTTTTCATGGCCACACCCATGGCACATGGAAGTTCCCAGGCTAAGGACTGAATCTGAGCTGCAGCTATGACCTATGCTGAAGCTGCAGAAACACTGGATCCTTTTTTTTTTTTTTTGGCTTTTTGCCATTTCTTGGGCCACTCCCACAGCATATGGAGGTTCCCAGGCTAGGGGTCCAATTGGAGCTGTAGCCACCGGCCTACACCAGAGCCCCAGCAACTCGGGATCTGAGCCGCATCTGCAACTTACATCACAGCTCACGGCAATGCTGGATCCTTAACCCACTGAGCAAGGCCAGGGATCGAACCCAAAACCTCATGGTTCTTAGTCAGATTCATTAACCACTGAGCCACGATGGGAACTCCAACACTGGATCCTTTAACCCACTGCCCTGGGCCAGGAATTGAGCTCACACCTCCACAGCAATATGAGATGCTGCAGTCAGATTCTTAATCCACTATGCCACAACAGGAACTCCTGTTTGTAGACTTTGGTGATGGCCATTCTGACTGAAGTGAGGTGATACCTCATTGTAATTTTGATTTTCATTTCTCTAATAATTTGTAGTGTTGAGCATCTTTTCATGTACTTTTTGGCCATCTGTATGTCATCTTTGGAGAAACGTCTATTGATTTTCTGCCCAGTTTTTGATTGAGTTGTTTGTTGTTGGTTTTTTTTTTTTTTTAATGTATCAAGCTGCATGAGCTATTAGTATATTTTGAAGATTAATCCCTTGTTAGTTGCTTTGTTTGCAGATATTTTCTCCCATTCTATGGGTTGTCTGTTTTGTTTATGGCTTCCTTTGCTATGCAAAAGCTGTTAAGTTTAATCAGGTCTCATTTGTTCATTTTTGTTTTTATTTTCATTGCTCTAGAAAGTGAACCCAAAAAAATATTGCTGCAGTTTATGTCAAGGAGTGTTTTGCCTGTGTTTTCCTCTAAGAGTTTTATTGTATCTGTCTTACGTTTAGGTCTGTAATCCATTTTGAGTTTATTTTTTTGTATGGTATAAAAGAATGTTCTAATCTCATTCTTCTATATGTAGCTCTCCAGTTTTCCTAGCACCACTTATTGAAGAGGCTGTCTTTTCTCCATGGTATATTCTTACCTCCTTTGTCATAGACTAATTGACCATAGGTGCATGGGTTTATTTCTGGGCTTTCTATCCTGTCCCATTGATCTATATGTTTCTGGTCTGGTGCCAGTACCATACTGTTTTGATGACTGTAGCTTTTTAATATAGTCTGAAGTCAGAGAGCCTAATTCCCCTAGCTCCCTTTTTCTTTCTCAGGATTGCTTTGGATATTGGGGTTTTTTTCTGTGTTTCCATACAATTAAAAAAATTTTTTGTTCTAGTTCTTTGAAAAATGCCACTGGTAGTTTGTTTGTTTGTTTCTTCATTTTGTTTTTTAGGATCATATCTGCAGGATATGGAAGTTCCCAGACTAGGAGTCCAATCAGTTCTGCAGCTGCCAGCCTACAGCAACACCAAATCCTTAACCTACTAACTTAGGCCAGGGATTGAACCCTCATCCTCACGAATACTAGTCAGGTTTGTTACCAGTGAGCTACACTGGGAACTCCAGTAATTTGATAGAGATTGGATTGAATCTGTAGAATGCTTTTGGTAGTATAGTCATTTTTGACAGTACTGATTCTTCCAAGAACATGGTATATATTTCTGTTTGTGTCATCTTTGATTTCTTTTATCAATGTCTTAATAGTTTTCAGAGTACTGGTCTTTTGCCTCCTTAAGTACATTTATTCCCAGGTATTTTGTTCTTTCTCATGCAGTGGTAAATGGAATTGTTTCCTTAATTTCTCTTTCTGGTCTTTCATGTTAGTGTATAGATATGCAAGAGATTTCTGTGTATTTTGTTTCCTGCAACTTTACCAAATTCATTGATGAGCTCTAGTACTTTTCTTATAATATCTTTAGAATTTTCTATGTGTTACATCATACAGTGAATGTTTTACTTCTTTTCCAACCTGGATTCCTTTTATTTCTTTTTGTTCTCTGATTGCTGTGGCTAGGATATCCAAAACTATGTTGAATAGCATTAGTGAGAGTGGACATCCTTGTCTTGTTCCTGATCTTAGAGGAAATGCTTTCAGATTTTCATTGTTGAGAAAGATGTTAGTTGTGAGTTTAAACCTATATTATATTGAGGTAGGTTCCCCTCATGCCCACTTTCTAGAGAGTTTTTATCATAAGTGGGTGTTGGATGTTGTCAAAATTTTTTCTGCATTTATTGAAATGATCACACGGTTTTCATTTTTCAATTTGTTCATGTGGTGTATCACACTGATTTGCAGATACTGAAAAATTCTTGCATCCCTGGGACAAATCCTATTGATCTCAGTGTCTGATTCTTTTAATGATTCAGTTTGCTAGTATTTTGTCAAGGATTTTTGTGTCTATATTAATCATCTATACTGGTCTATAGTTTTTCTTTCTTTTCTTTTCTTTTTTTTTTTTGTATTATCTTTATCTGGTTTTGGTATCAGGGTGATGGTGGCCTCATAGAATGGGTTTGGAAGTGTTCCTTCCTCTGCAATTTTTTGGAAGAGTGTCAGAAGGACAGGTGTTAACTCTTTTCTAAATGTTTCATAAAATTTGCCTGTGAAACCAGCTGGTCCTGGACTTTTGTTTTGTGGAAGTTTTTTAATCACAGTTTCAATTTCAGTACTTGTGGAGTTCCTGTCATGGCTCAATGGAAATGAACCTGACTAGTATCCAAGAAGTCACAGGTTTGATCCCTGGCCTTGCTCAATGGGTTAAGGATCCAGCATTGCCATGAGCTGTGGTGTAGGTCACAGACTCGGCTGAGATCCCACATTGATGTGACTGTGGTGTAGGCCAGCAACTACAGCTCCAATTTGACCACTGGCCTGGGAACCTCCATATGCCATGGGTGTCGCCCTATAAAAAAGATCAAAAAAAATTTCAATACTTGTGATTGGTCTGTTCATATTTCTATTTTTTCCTGGTTCAGTCTTTAAAGATTGTACCTTTTTAAGAGTTTGTCCATTTCTTCTAGATTGTCCGTTTTATTGGCATGTAGTTGCTTGTGGTCTTCTCTTATGATCCTCTGTATTTCTGTGGTCTCAGTTATAAGTGCTCCTTTTCATTTCTAATTGTTTTTGATTTAAGCCCTCTTGATGAGTATGGCTAAGGATTTATCAATTTTTTTAACTTTTCAAAGAACCAGCTTTTCGTTTCATTGATATTTTCTATTGTTTTCTTCATCTCTATTTCATGTATCTTGTCTGATCTTTATAATTGCTTTCCTTCTACAAACTGGGTTTTGTTTGTTCTCTCTACTTGCTTTAGGTGTAAGTTTAGGTTGTTTATTTGAGATTTTTCTTGTTTCCTGAGGTAAGATTGAATTCCTATAAAATTCCCTTTACTGTGTCTTATAGGATTTGGATCATCATGTTTTCATTTGTCTATAGGTATTCTTTGATTTCCTATTTGATTTCTTTAGTAATCAATCGGTTGTGTAATAACATTTAGCCTCCATATGTTTGTGTTTTTAAAAATGCTTTTTCTTGCAGTTGATGTCTCATAGTATTTTGGTCAGAAAAGATGCTTGATATAATTTCAATTTTTTAAAATTTCCTGAGGCTTGCTTCGTGGCCCAGGATGTGATCTATCCTGATGAATGTTACCTGTGAAATTGAGAAGAATGTGCATTCTGCTGCTTTTGAATGGAATGTTCTATAAATATCAATTAAGTCCATCTGGTCTTATGTATCAAATTAGGCCCGTGTTTCCTTATTAATTTTCTGTCTGGATAATCTGTCCATTGATGTAAGCAAGGGATTAAAGTCCCCCACTTATTATTGTTACTGTCAGTTTCCCCTTTTATGGCTGTGAGCATGTGCCTTTTATATTGAGGTGTTCCTATTTTGAGGGCATATATATTTACAATTGTTATATCTTCTTCTTGGATTGATCCCTTGATCATTATGAAGTGTCCTTTTTGTAACATTCTTTATTTTAAACTCTTTTTTCCGATATGAGTATTGCTACTTCCAGCTTTCTTTCTTTTTTGGGGGGGGTTCTTTTTGCCTTTTCTAAGGCTGCTCCCACAGCATATGGAGGTTCCCAGGCTAGGGGTCTAATCAGAGCTGTAGCTGCCGGGCTACACAAGAGCCATAGCAACCCAAGATCTGAGCTGCGTCTGTGACCTACACTAGAGCTCAGAGCAATGCCAGATCCTTAACCCACTGAGCAAGGCTAGGGATCGAACCCACAACCTCATGGTTCCTAGTCAGATTCATTAACCACTGAGCCACAATGGGAATGCCTCTTCTCTGGTGATTTGATGACAATCTTTAATGTTGTGTTTAGATTAATTTTTCTTTTGTGTGTATCTATTGTAGATTTTTTGGTTTGTGGTTCCCATGAGGTTTTGATATGACAGTATGCATACATACAAGACTGTTTTAAGTTGCTAATCTCTTAATTTCAACTGCATTTCCAATATCCTGCTTTGTACTTCTTCTTCTCTTCCCATGATTGCTTGTTTTGATATCATATTTGTATGTGGATGATGTCCTGCTTTTACTATATATTTGCCTTTATGGATGAGCTTTCCCATTTGTAATTTTCTTGTTTCTAGTTTTGGCCTTTTCTTTTTCATTTAGATAAATCCCTTTAGCATTTGTTGTAAAGCTGGTTTGGTGGTGCTGAATTCTCTTAGCTTTTGCTTGTCTATAAAATTTTATTTCTCCATCAAATTTGGATGAGAGCCTTTCTAGGTAGAGTATGCTTGGTTGCAGCCTTTTCCTTTTCATCATTTTAAATATACCATAGCATTCTCTTCTGCTCTGCAGAGTTTCTGCTGAAAAATCAGCTGATAACCTTATGAGGATTCCCTTGCATGTTATTTTTTGCTTTTCCTTTGTTTGTCTTTAATTTTTCTCAATTTGATTAATATATGTCTTGGTGTGTTCCTCCTTGGGTTTTTCCTGTATGGGACTCTCTGTTTCCTGGACTTGAATAAGTGTTTCCTTTCCCATGTTAGGGAAGTTTTTGCCTATTATCTCTTCAAATATGTTCTCAGGCTCATTCTCTCACTTCTCCTTCTGGGACCCCTATAATGTTAATGTTGGTGCTTTTAATGTTGTCCCAGAGATCTCTCAGACTGTCCTCATTTCTTTTTATTCTTTTCTTTATTCTGTTCCTTGGCAGTGATTTCCACCAATCTGTCCTCCAGCTCACTTATTCGTTCTTCTGCCTCATTTATTCTGCTCTTGATTCCCTCTAAGAATCAGTTATTATATTGTTTTGTCTCTGTTCTTTAAACCTTCTGGCTCTTTGCTAAATACTTCTTATATCTTCTATGTCTGTGCCTCCATTTTTTTCCCTAGATCTTGGATCATCATTGCTATCATTACCCTGAATTCTTTTTCAGGTAATTTGCCTATCTTCACTTCACTTAGTTGTTCTTCTGGGATTCTATCTTGTTCTTTCTTCTGGAACATATTTCTCTGCCACCTCATTTTGTCTAACTTCCTGTGTTTATGGCCTCCATTCCAGAGGCTGCAAGATTGTAGTTCCACTTGCTTCTGGTGCCCCATGGTAGGTGAGGTCAGTCCAGGAGTTTGTGCAGGCTTCCTGATGGGAATGACTGATGTCTCCACTGATAGGTGGAGCTGAGACTTGTCCTTCTGGTGGGCATGGCCATATAAAAGGGCATGTTTAGAGGCAATTGTGAACTCAGAAGGACTTTAGGCAGCTAGTCAGCTGATGCTTGGGGGTGTGTTACCATTCTGTTGGTTGTTTGGCCTGAGGCGTCCTAGCGCTAGAGCCTGAAGTCTGTTGGGTAAGCTCTCCAGGAGAAGTTCACACTGATGATTATTCCCCGGTGCTCTGCCACCAATGTCCTTGCCCCCACAGTGAGCATCAGCCAATACCCACCTCCCCAGGAGACCCTCCAAGACCCATAGTTACGACTGGCCCAGGTTCCTATGGAGTCACTACTTTGCCCTGGGTCCCAGTGCAATGAGACCTTGTGTGTGCCCTCCAAGAGTGGATTTTCTTTCTCTCCCAGGCCTGTGGAACTCTTGCACTTGGGCCTCACTGGCCTTCAAAACCAAATGCTCTGGGGGCTCCTTCTGATGACGGACCCCCGGGATGGGGAGCCTGATGTGGGGCTCAGAACTCTCACTCCTTTGGGAGAACTTCTGCAATATTACTGTTTTCCACTTTGTGGGTCACCCATCCAGCAGGTATGGGATTTGAGTATATTACCAAAGTATTGCTCCTACTATCTCATTGTGGCTTCTTTGTCTTTGAGTGTAGAATACATTTTTCGGTAGATTCCAGTCTTCTTTGTTGATTGTTTTTCAACAGTTAGTTGTGATTTTAGTGTTTTCATGAGAAGAGGTGAGCTCAAGTCCTTCTACTCCACTATCTTGTTTTCCTCTGAAAAGAAATCTGAAACTATATTTTTTTTACTGCTTTTAAAATTATAGTTGATTTACAGTGCTGTGCCAATTTCTGCTATATATAGCACAGTGCCCCAGTCATTCATATATATACACACATATGATATATACACATTCCTTTTCTTATATTATCTTACATCATGGTCTATCCCAAGACATTGGCTATAGTTCCCTGTGCTATACAGTATATCCAGTCTAAATGTAATTGAAACTCCTTTTTAAAACAATCTGTTCTAACTTCACTTGAGCTTTTCTGTGATTTTTTGGGGGTTTGGAATTAAATTTGCATTTTTAGAATAACTGTTTTCTAAATTAATATGGGGATTTCTGGTCTGGCAAGATAGCAAATGAAGAAAGGAAATGTATATTATATACACATGACTGGATCACTTTGCTATGCAACAAAAATTGGCACAACATTATAAATCAACTATACTTTAATAAAAAAAAATTTAAAAAACTACAGTGGGAAAGATAGAAAATGAAAATCATCTATAAATATTCCTGCTACAAACAAAAAGGTATAAAAATACTACGCTTACTAAAAATCACGTAGCAGAGTTCCTGGTGGCTCAGCACATTAGGATCTGGTGCTGTCACTGTTGTAGTGTGTGTTTGACCCCTGGCCCTAGTACTTCTGCATGCCATGGCCATGACCAAAACAAACAAAACAAAACAGAAATCACATAACTATGGTCACAGGAGAAATGAGAAATCCTCAGATGCCAGAAATGAAGGGGTAACTGGAAAAAAGTTTTGAAAGCTGATAAGCACCTTTCTAAAGAGCTTAGTGGTCCTGAAAACCTTGCTTGGAGATTTTTGTTTTAATAACAAAATTTTGGGCTGGACCCCTGAGCTATTGAAACTGAAACCATTACATAAAGTTGAAATCATTAAGACATTTGCATTGTATGTAAAAGGGCAGAGGACAAAAAAAAAAAAAAAAAATCCAAAAAACCCCAAACCTATGCATCAACACTAAGAGAAAACAAGAGAAGTTCTCCGGCTCTGAGGGCAGGGCAGTGAAAGGGGAGTTATATGTAAAATAATAGTCTTCTCTAAGAATTTGAAACCCCAGGCCTGTACTTTGTGTATGTTTGTGGTCAGACATTCCGAGAAGTATCCAAAATTGTTCCTGGGGTCTGCATTTTAACATACAGTTAAACAGTGGTATTCTATTAGGATATTAAAGATTCAGTGGCAGGAGGAAATGTGTAGTTGGTGGCTTTTGTGTTGAGTGAAGTTGACTGGCTGAGTCTGCTTTTTAATAGGGGGAAAAGGCAAATAACATGTCAATTAAACTCTACAATTTAAAATTTTTAATTCAGTTCATTCTTTGACAAATCAACAAAAACCAGATCTGTATGAATAAAAATATAAAAACCAAAGATATGAAAATAAAACGTTAGCATGCACAAAACATTACCTCAAGTTTTAAGTCCACTTTTTTTCTTTTTTGGCTATGTCCATGGCATGTGGAATTTCCCAGGCCAGGGATTGAACCTACACCACAGCCGCAACCCAGGCTGCTGCAGTGACCTGAGCTGCTGCAGTGACAACTGCCAGATTCTTAACCCTCTGAGCCTCAAGAGAACCCATTAAGTCAACATTACTTAGAGATAGTTTACATACAGTAAAATGTACACTGAAAAATATTGGTCTGGGGTTCCCATTGTGGCGCAGTGGTTAACGAATCCTACTAGGAACCATAAGGTTGCAGGTTCGATCCCTGGCCTCACTCAGTGGGTTAAGGATCCAGCGTTGCCATGAGCTGTGGTGTAGGTCACAGACGCGGCTCGGATCCTGCGTTGCTGTGGCGTAGGCCAGCGGCTACAGCTCCGATTAGACCCATAGTCTGGAAACCTCCATATGCCATGGGAAGTGGCCCTAGAAAAGTCAAAAAAAAAAAATATATATATATATATATATTGGTCCTGGTGTTCTTGGTAAAGCAAATATAAGTCCTTTTTGGAGCAACACTACCAAAACTCATGCCATCCAACAGGAGAAAAGAAAGCTAAATTGAAGATTTCACACAGAGAATTAACAAGTGTTCCTGTAAATAAGCCATTATGAGAAAGAGTAGAACAAACACATCGCAACACCAAAAAATGTCAGATATTATTAGACAATTAAAAAAGAGAAAATAAGCATGATAAAATTTTTTACACTGAAAAGACATCAAGACAAAGAATAACATGATAAAAAAAGAATAGGATGTTTTGAGAAGGATTAAAAATAACTTTTAGAAATAAGAAGTATTGTCACTGAAATTTAAAACTTAAAAGATGTAGGTCCTTGTCAAAAATATTTTGTGGAGTTTCCGTTGTGGCTCGGCAGATTAAAAACCCAACTAGTGGAGTTCCCGTCATGGTGCAGTGGAAGCGAATCCAACTAGGAACCAGGAGGTTGCAGTTCAATCCCTGGCCTCACTCAGTGGGTTAAGGATCTGGCATTGCCATGACCTGTGGTTTAGGTCACAGACACAGCTTGGATCCCACGTTGCTGTGGCTGTAGCATAGGCTGGTAGCCACAGCTCTGATTAGACCCCTAGCCTGAGAACCTCCACATGCCTCCACATGTCTAAAAAGACAAACAAAAACAAAAAACAAGTAGTATCCACGAGGATGCATGTTTGATCTCTGGCCTCACTTAGTGGGTTAATGATCCCACATTGCTGTGAGCTATAGTATAGGTTACAGATGGGGCTTAGATCCCACATTGCTGTGGCTGTGGCGTAGGCCAGCAGCTGCAGCTCTGATTTCACTCCTAGCCTGGGAACTTCCATTTGCTGCATATGCAGCCCTAAAAAGGAAAAAATGTATTTTGTGAATATCTTATCTCAGTTGGTGGCTTGTGTTTTTACTCCCTTAATGGTATTTTTAAGAATTTCTTGAAAGTTTAACTTGTGAAATATTATTTTTATGGTTAATTTTTGTTATGTCCTGTTTAAGAAATCTTTGCCCTAATTTTGCTGTTTTCTTCTGAAAGTTTTATCTTTCACATTTAGGTCCATGATTAATTTTGTATTTTTATGTATAAGGTAAAATAGGAATCAAGGTTCTTATTTTCCATATGAGTATCAGTTGATCAGAACTACTTATTTTTAACCCTATCCCCACTTAATTTCATTGGCAGCTTTGTCATAAACAAAGTAACTTATGTAATGGTCCATTTCTGACTCTATTCTGTCCCAGTGATGTATTTTTCTCTCCTCGTGTCACTACTATAAAACTTGACTTCTGAAGCTTCAGAGTAGGTCTTGGCATCTGGTAGCATTAAGTCCTCCAAGTTTGTTTTGCTTTAACATGGCTTTATCATCAATAGACAACAATTGTTAACTTTTTAATGCTTCTAAAAATATAATTTAATTGAATGAAATAAGGGGTTTTTTTAATTCTTTTTTGGCTGCCCTGAGGCATATGGAGTTCCTGGGCCAGGGATCAGATCCGAGCTGCAAGGACCTACACTGCAGCCGTGGCAACACCAGATCCTTTAACCCCCTGCAACCATCATGGGATTGAACCCACAACCTGTACTACTGCAGTTGGTTTCTCAACCCACTGCACCACAGCGGGAACTCTACCAGTTGTTAACATGTCATAACATTTACCTTATCATTCTTTCCCATCCTCTTTATATGCATATTATTCTCCCTCCCTCTTCCCCAAGCCATTTGAAAGCAAGCTGAGGCTAAGATGTCCTATTGCCCTTAAATATTTCAGTGGGTATTTCCTGAAAACAAGGACATACTTTCCTACATTGCCACAGTACAACCCATTAAAATCAAGAAATGAATATAGTTGTACCATCCCACCTAGAGATATAATTTAAATTTCATCAACTGTCCCAGGTAGATGAAGACTGATGGTTTCATTGCTGTTTTCATAAGTTATGTGGGAGATTTTCACAAAGTTTTTCATATCAGTCATTAATCCCAATAGGCTTGGTTCCCTTTAGTGGAAAATGGTATTTAGAATCCAAGTCTGGATGCTAGGTGTGTTTATTGCCACTGAGATGTTATTTCCAGTGCCTGTCAGTGGATGGACCTAGGAAATATATGTTTACGCACACAAACTCATTCATCTATATTTGCATTTTATATATATATTATGTATATGAAGTAATACATATATGTTCTAATACCAATACTTCAAACTACAATTCAACACTCATATTCTTCTCTAGTCTTCCTTTCCTCTATAATTTTATCTTTCTGCTCCAAAATGTCTCCCATTCTCCACAATAAATATACCTGCATTTACTCATATTGAAATCCATGGTGCCATCGCAGTGGAGACTCTTCAAATTGTGGCTGAGTTATTTTAACATTTAACTGAAAAGTTTCTGATAGTTATGTTACTATCTGGCATAGTAACTGGTAGTTACGTTACTATCTGGCATGAGTTCCAGGCTCATCTTATACATTTCTTGCCACAAACACAAGAATGAGCCATTTGTTAAAAAGCTCAGGTGATTTTTAGTGGGAAGTGAATTTCAATCTGGGCACTAGGGATGCTTCTGGCTACTGGATTGGTCATTATTTCTAAGCTGCTTCAGTGGAGAGAGCTAGGGAGAGATCTAGATTTAGATCTTTACCTATATTCATATCTATCTCTGTACTCATAAAGATAGAAAGAGATAATTTATACAGCTACTTCAAATTCATGACTACAGGGGTTTATATAAACTTGTATATTACATGTTTATTTCCTTTTCCCCACAGAGAATCCTAGTTCTCAAGAACAAGGGGAGAAGTTCCTGTCATGGCACAGCAGAAATAAATCTGACTAGGAAACATGAGGTCACGGGTTTGATCCCTGACCTCACTTATTGGGTTAAGGATCCGGCATTGCCATGAGCTGTGGTGTAGGTCGCAGATGCAGCTCAGATCTGGCGTGGCTGTGGCTGTGGCTAGCAGCTACAGCTCCGATTCGACCCCTAGCCTGGAAACCTCCGTATGCCGTGGGAGCGGCCCTAGAAAAGACAAAAAAGACCAAAAGACCAAAAAAAAAAAAAAAAAAAAAAGAACATAGGGGATATTCCATGATTACTCATTTACTTTATCCCCCCGCAGCACATGCACAACAGTCTCCAGCATAACAAATATGAGTACTACATCACTGATATAATCATTGAGAAAAAGGTTTTAAATTGTTTGTGCATACCCTTTTCATTCTACCTTTTCTACTCTTTCCTTTTTAGGACTGCACCTGAGGCATATGGAGGTTCCCAGGCTAGAGCTTGAATCAGAGCTGTAGCTGCCAGCCTACGCCACAGCCACAGCAATGCAGGATCTGAGCTGCATCTACGACCTATGCCACAGCTTGTGGCAATGCTGGATCCTTAACCCAATGAGTGAGGCTAGGGATCCACATCTTCATGGTTACTAGTCAGGTTCGTAACCTGCTGAGCCACAATGGGAACTCCCTCTACTCTTTTTATTCTAACAGATAAAATGTATTATCTGAGTCTATTCCCATTAAATACTTTACTTTCTTCCTCTTAACCCTTTCAATTCTCCAAAGAATCCTATGTTTCATGTTCACCATTGGTTGGTTTTTTTTACAACTAAAACTCATTCTCTATTGGGTTTCTCAGAAAGGGCAATGATATTCCCTGAGTTTGTTTTTGTTTTTGTTTTTTGTCTTTTTAGGGCCACACCCACGGCATATGGAGATTCCCAGATTAGGGGTCGAATTGGAGCTACAGCTGCTGGCCTACACCACAGCCACAGCAACATCAGATCCGAGCCACGTCTGCAACCTACACCACAGCTCATGGCAACGCCGGATCCCTAACCCACTGAGTGAGGCCAGGGATCGAACTCACAACCTCATGGTTACTAGTCGGGTTCGTTAACCACTGAGCCCTGATGGGAACTCCCAAGATATTTTTATATTAATAGCAGTGTGTGTGTGTGTGTGTCCTTTATACTTGAAAATCAATTTTCTAAATATAAAATCAATTTTCTAAATATAAAATCCTTGGCTTGAGATATTTTCTTCTGATGATGAAAACCTTATTTTCTTTCCCTTACAAGTTAAGTTACTTGATCTTTTTGCCTAGCTACCTAAGTTTTTTTTCCCTTCTTTTCTTAACCAGCAAATTTAACAGACTATGTCTTGGTGTTGCTTGTTCTGGGTTAATAGTGTCTGACATGTGGTATGCTCTGGTCACTGCTGTGGCTCAGTTGCAGTCCCTGGCTCCCGGAACTTCCACATGCCTTGGGTACAACCAAAAAAAGAAAAAACATAAGACAGAGCCAACAGGCACATGAAAAGACATTCAACATCACTCTTCAGGGAAATGCAAATCAAAACTACAGTGAGATATTACCTCATACCTGTCAGAATGGCTGTCGTCAAAAAGGCAGTTGTCAGCAAGGATATAGAGAAAAGAGAACCCTTTTTGGTGGGGATGTAAATTGGTGCAGCTACTGTGGAAAATAGTATGGAGTTTCCTCCAAAAATGAAAAATAGAAATACCAAGTGATCCAGCACTTCTATTCTTGGATATTTATCCAAGGAAAGCAAAAAACTCTAATTAGGAAAGATGTATGCACCCCTATGTTCACTGCAGCATTATTTACAGTAGCAAGATATGGACTATTGTGTGTGTATATATACACATACACATACGAATGCATACGTATCAATCACATTTTCTTTATCCATTCATCTTTTTTTTTTTTTTTTTTTTTGTCTTTTTGCTATTTCTTGGGCCGCTCCTGTAGCATATGGAGGTTCCCAGGCTAGGGGTCGAATCGGAGCTGTAGCCGCCGGCCTACGCCAGAGCCACAGCAACTCAGGATCCGAGCCGTGTCTGCAACCTACACCACAGCTCACAGCAACGCCGGATCATTAACCCAGTGAGCAAGGGCAGGGCCCGAACCCGCAACCTCATGGTTCCTAGTCGGATTCGTTAACCACTGCGCCACGACGGGAACTCCTCCATTCATCTATTGATGGAACTTTAGCTTGCATCCATGTCTTGGCTATTATAAATAATGCTGCAGTGAACATAGGGGCACATATATCTTTTCTAATGAGAGTTTTTTGCTTTCCTTGGATAAATATCCAGGAATAGAATTGCTGGATCACTTGGTATTTCTATTTTTCATTTTTGGAGGAAATTCCATAACGTATATATATATATATAAGACATGGTGACACGGCTTCCTCTCAGATGCGCATCACTCAAAGCCCTGTTTGCCTGCATCCTGGCATGCTGCTGATCTGGACTACCAGTGTCTCTGAAGGCCACCAGAGGAGCAGACCACATAGCTCTGCTGTCTGGAAAAAGTAGGAAATGCCTTGGTAGTGGCGGTGCACGGGATCAGATGCTGGCCATCTGGAGGGTGCAGAGTGTACAAAGCTCTGCAGGTCCCAGGCTGTCCCCACAGAAGCGTATGGGTCTGGGTGAATACATGAGTGTGCGCACTTCCATGCTAAAGAGGGCTGTTATGCTCCAATCTGGCCAAAGCACTGGAACTGACTCCTCTTCCCATACCAGGACATGCCAAGTGAGCACCAGGACAGCAGAAGGCAGGCCGCCTCGGGAGCAGGCAGTGGCCCAGGGATTGGCTTTACTCAGCAGCTATGTATAGTGCTGGCAGAGGGCGTTCCTTGGGAACTCTCACTTTGAGTCAGGGAGTGCATCTGTCCTGTAATTTTCCAAGGGGAGAGATGAAAATCTGAGTTTGGAGAGTAGCTAGAGCTGATTCTGGAGCCGCGCCTGTGCCTTTCTGTTCTTCCTCCTGAAATCTGTTCTCCCTCCTCCAGGTGGCTTCCTGTTTGAAGGGCTCTCCGATGAGGAGGATGACTTTCACCCAGTAAGTGGCCCGGCTGCATGCCAGTTGGGGGAGATGGTGCCGGGGATGCAGCCCTCCCTGGGACCCGGCACGCCCCCGCAGGGAGGTGGTCCGAGGCCCTTTGGTGGCCCAGCTGTGTCCTGCTCTTGCTTTCTGAACCTGGCGGCTTGGGGAGTGTCCCCAAGAACGGTTCCTGGAGCGGGCTGGGGTTCATCTGGGCTGTCCCAGGGCTGCTCCCTGATCTGGGTGCCTCCCTTGTCCAGAGTGCCAGGTCCACGCCCTCGAGCAGCACGTCCAGCTCCCGCCCAGCTTCCCTGGGGTACAGTGGAGCCGCCGGACCCCGGCCCATCACTCAGAGCGAGCTGGCCACGGCCCTGGCCCTGGCCAGCACTCCGGAGAGCAGCTCTCACACGCCAACTCCTGGCACCCAGGTATGGAGAGAGGGCGGGAAGAACGTGGCCTGGCCCCCACGGGAGAAGGTCCCAGGTCTGCTGACTCTGGTGCTAGATCCGCTTTGAGCTGAGTTCTGCCTGGTGCCCTGGTGGGTTTCCCACTGCAGCTCAGGCGACCTCCCCCTCATCTGCCTTCAGGGCTCAGAGGTCCGGGGTTCAGCACAGTCCTGATGGACTCCTCCTCCCAGCAGTGTGGAAGACCCTCCCCTCAAGTACTGTGCCCTCACGTTTCCCTGAAAGGGGCCAAACACCATGGGCTTAAGCCTTCCCAGCGGCCGTCACTCCAGCTTCCAAGTCCATCCCTCCCGGTGCTGGGTCCTAGGCTAGGTCAGGGGCTTGATTCATCTCACTGGAGCGAAAGAGAACAGCACCTTTCCTGGCCACACATGGAGCTCTTCGATGCCTCTGTGTGGTTGACCAACGCAGGCCCCTGTTGGGAGGCAGTCAGCGGGCACCCAGGGGCAGCCTGGGGTGAGGCGACAGCAGTGGGTGCGGGCTGGGAGATCGAGGTGGCTCTGAGGGTGGCACTGACTCTGGTTTGTCTCTAGGGCCATTCCTCTGGGACCTCCCCAATGTCCTCAGGCGTCCAGTCAGAGACGCCCATCACCAACGATCTGTTCAGCCAAGCCCTACAGCATGCGCTGCAGGCCTCCGGGCAGCCCAGCCTTCAGGTCAGTCTTCCCACTCCTGGTGTCCACGCGGCTCTTTGTCACCTTGGACACTGAGCTTTTTGTGCTCTGTGGAGGCCCTTCCCACTTGGCCTGCTTTGCTCCAGGACAGCTGGGCCATGACAGTGTGACAGGAGAGGATGCCCGCAGCAAGGGCGGTTGTCCCTGTGGCTTCCACTCCTGCACCCAGTGACCACCGCCTGGCCCCAGGGACCACCTGGCTAGGATGCTTGTGGCAGTTGTGGTCGAGGAGTCGCTCATGCGTTCTGTGAGTGTTGATGAGCTGCTGAGCAGGTATAGACCAGATCCAGGTCCAACTTCTGGGGAAGAGACGAGTGGTCCTCATCCCTGCCATGTCATGGAGGGGCGCCAGGCAGCTCAGGCTTGAGGTGAAGGCCTGGGTCTGGCAAAACTTTTCTGAGAAGGAGATGTTTGGGCTGACTGTCAAAGAATTAGTTGGAGGTTAGCCAGGCGGGGAAAAGGGTGTTTGGTTGAGGTGGGGAGTGTCCAGGCAGAGGCAGCCAACCTTAAAAATGACCTATGTTAGTTCACCTATGACTTTCTACCCACAAGCCTGGTTTTGAAATCATAGTGCCTGCCACACTCTGCATATTGTTCCTGGGGTCAATAATGAGACTTAGCTTAATGTCTCATCCTATTCCTAAATTCTCAGCCAGATCTATCACTCTGAGAAAAATATTTTCTTCCTGTTATCATTCCTGGTATCATTATCAGATCCCTATTTTTTAAATCATCTCTGGACAGAACTAGAAATTCTCACACTAAGTGAGGTAAGTCAGAAAGAGAAAGACAATCCATACAATATCACTTACATGTGGAGTCTAAAATATGGCACAGGAGTTCCCGTCGTGGCTCAGTGGTTAACGAATCCGACTAGGAACCATAAGGTTGCGGGTTCGGGCCCTGCCCTTGCTCAGTGGGTTAAGCGATCCGGCGTGGCCGTGAGCTGCGGTGTAGGTTGCAGACGCGGCTCGGATCCCACGTTGCTGTGTCTCTGGCGTAGGCCGGTGGCTACAGCTCCGATTCGACCTCTAGCCTGGGAACCTCCATATGCCACAGGAGCGGCCCAAGAAAAAGCAAAAAAAAATAAAAAATAAATAAATAAAATAAAATAAAATATGGCAGAAATGATCTGTCTACAAAACAGAAACATCATGGACATGGAAGGCAGACTCGTGTTTTCCAGGATGGAGAAGAGAGAGAGGGGGACAGATGGGGAGTTCGGGGTTGGTAGATGCAAACTGTTACATTTAGAACGGATGGGTGATGGGGTCCTGCTGTACAGCACAGGGAACTGTGTCTGGTCTCTTGGGTTAGAACATGATGGAAAATGAAAAAAAAAAAAGTCTGTATGGGTGGCTGGGTCACTTTGCTTACAGCAGAAATTGAAGGAACATTGTAAATCAACTATAATTTTTTAAAAAAAATTTTTTTAATGACCTCTGGGGAATTCCCCTCATGGCTCAGCAGAAACGAATCTGGCTAGTATCCATAAGAACACAGGTTTGATTCCTGCCCTCGCTCAGTGGGTTAAGGGTCTGGCACTGCTGTGAGCTGTGGTGTAGGTCACAGTCGCAGCTCAGATCTGACCCCTAGCCTGGGAAACTCCACATGTCATGGGTGTGGCCCTAAAAAGACAAAAAAATGAAAATGATCTCTGGAATTCCCACTGTGGCTCAGCGGGTTAAGAACCCAACTAATACCCACAAGAATGCAGGTTAGATGCCTGGCCTCTCTCAGTGGATCTAGCATTACCAAAGGTGTATCATAGGTCACAGATGAGGCTCGAATCCCAAATTTCTGTGGCTGTGGCATAGGCCAGCAGCTGCAGCTCCAATTCAACCCCTAGCCTGGGAACTTCCATCTGGCATGGGTGCAGTCCTAAAAAGAAAAAAAAAATTGAGCTCCGATGAAAGGCCATGAGTCTTAGCTACATTGTCCTGGTTCATCTCGCTTTCAAATTGAGTATTGAGGCACTTTCCACCCCAAAATTCTATACCAGGAAGGAATTTGCTTTGCACATTACTTCACAATAGCCAAAAGGTAGAAGTAACCCAAGTGTTCATCAAGAGATGAATGAATAAAAAAAAAATTGTATATACATACAATGGAGTATCATTCAGCCTTAAATTGGAAGGAAATTCTGACACATGCTACAGTATGGATGAACCTTGAGGACATTATGCTAAGTGAAATAAGCCAGTCACAAAATAACTGTTTGAGGAGTTTCCATTGTGGCGTAGCAGAAATGAATCTGACTAGAAACCGTGAGTTTTTGGGTTCAATCCCTGGCCTCGCTCAGTGGGTTAAGGATCTGGCATTGCTGTGAGCTGTGTTGTAAGTTGCAGATGCAGCTCAGATCTGGTGTTGCTGTGGCTGTGGCATAGGCCGGCAGCCTGGGAACTTCCATATGCCATGGGTGCAACCCTGAAAAAAAATGCAAAAAACAAAAAAGCTGTTTGATTCCACTTATATAAGATATCTAAAATAGTCAGATTCATAGAGACAGAAAGTAAAATGGTGGTTGGCAAGGGCTGGGGAGCAGGGAGCATTGAGGAGTTGTTTCATGGGTACAGGGTTTCAGTTTGGGAAGATAAAAAAGTTCTAGAGATGGTGGTGATGGTTGCACAATAATGTGAATGTACTTAATGCCTCTGATCTGTGCACTTAGCTGGTTAGAATGGGAAATTTCTTGTTATGTATATTTTACCACAGTTTTAAAAAATACATAGAAGACCCTGCCACCACCACCAAAAAAGGGAACACATCAAAATTTTAGTGATTCCACCCAACTCAGTACTGTAACTCTTCCAACCCCCCACTTGGCTGGAGACTGTTCTATGAATAGAGATTATGAGTTCACTAAAATGGTTGTAAAATATAAAAATATGTCTTGCTGCATATGTGGGTCTCTTTCTTCTTCTAGAGCCTGAAATAAAAATGGATAAAGAAGAAATTACTACCTTTATGGCTGAACATCTATTTTAGAAATGTTCAAGTGCCTATTTTATGCAAGGCACTCTGCCAGGAGTGGTGGAAGATGTGAAAATGCAGCATATACAAGAAGTTCATAATCTGGAAGGGGAAATGTCCATGCATAAATTTTTCCATGAATAATTTTTTTTTGACTGCACCCACGACATATGGAAGTTCCCAGGCCAGGGATCAAATCTGAGCCACAGCTGCAACTTATGCCACAGCTGCAGCAATGCTGGATCCTTAACCTGATAGCCACAGCAGGAGCTCCCAATTTTTTTGTGAATAATTTTAATACATATGAAATATAAAATGTACCCTCTTCTGTGCCCTTAAAGCACCCGGTACTTCTCTCAGTTATTATATGTGTTTCTCTCAGCTATTGTATTGTATGTGTTGTATGTGTGATTAAATGTGTATCATATGTGTATTGTATTGTTATTAACTTCATTTTTCTTTTGTCCACAACTTGGTTGTGTTGATGCTTAATTCATCATCCTCTCTGTATCCATGCCCTTTACTAAGTAACTTTGCCATGCTGCCCACCATGAGTAGAGTGACCTGCCCACCCTTGATTCTAGTTTCCACCATGTGACTTGCTTTGGCCAATAGAATGTAAGCAGTTATGATGGAAGCAGAGGCTTTAAAGGGACTTGAACACTGGGAGTTAACCTTTTGCACCTCTGCCATCACCACGAGAACATGCCTGGGCTAGGCTGCTGCAAAGCTGAGTCTCCTAAACTGCCTTAAGACAGGCCAGCCTAGGCTAGCTGTCTGCCAGATGACCTTATAGACATATCACAGAGCACAGTACAGATTATCATTGCATAACCTGATGAATTGTTTACAAAGTGTACACATCTATATAATCACTACCCAGAGCAAAAAGGAGAATGTTAGCAGCATTTTATAAGAAATTTGCTTGCCCTCCACCCCCACTCTGGTCATTACCACCCTCCTCCTCCAAAGGTAACCATTATCTTGACTTCTAACCATAGATTAGCTTTTGCCTACTCTTAATTTTTTCTAAATGGAATCATACCATATATAGTCTTTTGTGTCTGGCTTCTTTCATTTAACATTCTATTAATGAGATTATTCCAGATTGTTGTGAGCAGCAGTAGTCCTTCCTTTGTTTTCATTGCTTTATAGTGTAGCATGGTGTGGATATAAGACAATGTATTTATTAATTCTACCTCTGATGTCTATTTGGATTATTTCTGTTAGAACCATTAGAAATAATGCTTCAATGACTATTCTTTTTTTTTTTTTTTTTTTTTTTTTTTTTTTTTTGCTTTTTAGGGCTGCACCCACGACGTATGGAAGTTCCCAGGCTAGGGGTCAAATCAGAGCTATAGCTGCTGGCCTACGCAACAGCCACAGCAACACAGGATCTGAGCTGAGTTTGCGACCTGCATCTCAGCTTGTGGCAATGCCAGATCCTTAACCCACTGAACGAGGTCAGGGATCGAACCCACATCCTCATGCATCCTAGTCGGGATTGTTAACGGCTGAGCCATGAAGGGAACTCCTGCAATGACTATTCTTACATATGTCTTTTGGTAAGCATATGTATGCATTTCTGTTCCATATAGGTAGGAGTAGAATTGCCAGGATACAGGATAATGTATTTTCAGCTTAGTACATAATGCCAAACAGACTTCCCAAACAGCTGCACTAATTACACTCCCAGAAGAATTGTCCAAGTCCCACTTCCTCCATATCCTTGCCAACACTGAGTATTATAGGTCTTTTTAATTTTAGCCATTCTGATGGGAATATAGTAATAATTCATTTTGATTTTAATTTATAGCTCCTTTATAACTAACAAGCATCCATACATTTTCATATGAACATTTGAATATCCTCTTGTGTGAAGTGTCTGTTCATGTAAGATTGAAGTTTGTGCTTCATAGACTCTTCCACTGTTGAAGCAAAAGGGCAGCTAGGCAAGGTCATGAAGCTCACATCAAAAGATCCTGAAGATGAAAAAGAACTTTGCATCTACTCAAACCAAGTCTTATCAGCATCAGGAATGATACAGTGGGATTCCAGCCTAAGACACTGAACTCTACGAAGCCTCAAATCGGAACCCAAGAAATAGGCGATGGGTTGGACACATGGCAACATGGGGATCTTCAAGGAAAACCTACTGGCTGGTTGCTAAGAGAGTCGAAAGTTGTCAGATAGCCTGGAGACACCAGGACTTCAGGGTCTGATTCTCAGCCACACAGGCTCAGAAAAGAGCTTTTGCTGACACAGTGAGTCAGAAATCAATGTAAAATTCAGAATACTGATGTACTAATTCACACCATGAACCAGAATTGCCAAGCATTCCAGTCGCTGATTAGGATACTTACTCCGTGTAAGAAAACAACTTGAGAGGTCAAATACAATCAGAAGGCTGAGGTGAGCTGGAACCAGAGCACCAGAATGGGAGAATAGCAGGAATGTGCTTCCAAGACACACAGTGAAAAGGATCTGCCGCTAGAACTGGACAGGATGTTACCTTGGGCCAGATCTCCCAACCAATGCTCAGATCAAGACTGACAATGTCCCTTCAGTGACTTTCCTTTTTTCCAGTGCTAATCCCCTTTCTGACTGACTCCTTTTTTTTTTTTTTTTTTTTTTCCTTTGTCTTTTTTAGAGTTGCCCCCATGGCATATATAAGTTCCCAGGCTAGGGGTCGAATCAAAGCTGCAGTAACCAGCCTATGCCACAGCCACAGCCATGCCAGATCCTAGCCAAGTCTGCAACCTACACCATAGCTCATGGCAGTGCCAGATCCTTAACCCACTGAGGGGGACCAGAGATCAAACCAGTGACCTCATACATACTAGCCAGGTTTGTTACCACTGAGCCACAATGGGAACTCCTGACTCCTTCTTTCTTTAGATACCCTGAGGACATTTGTTGGTTGTCTTCCTATCGTCTATTGCCCCACCTCTCTCCCCAGAGGTCAGTGGCCCCCTTTCAACAGACCATACTTTCCACTGGAGAATCCGATCCTTGTAGTTCCTAGAATGGTGCAATCCTAGATCTAGGTTTAGAGCTCACCACCTAGGCTAAGCCAATCAGTGCATTCCATCCTCTGAGCCCAGTGATAGGTTGAGCATATCAGCTGCAAATCCTGAGATCCTGATGCTCTGTATTTCCCCTTGGGAGCCATTTGAGAGCAACAAGGGGAGTCAGCCCCGGATTATTCTGACATGGAGGAAGGCAGAGTGGAGAGGTGGAGAAAAATTTGATTCGTAATGATTTCCTTATTCCATTGGATCAAGCAAGCGCAGCCTCTGGACTTGTCAGTTACTTGAGCCAAGATATTCCTCTCCTTTCTTTTTTTTTTTTTTTTTTTTTTTTGACTTTTTGCCTTTTCTAGGGCCACTCCCACAGCATATGGAGGTTCCCAGGCTAGGGGTCCAATCAGAGCTGTAGCCACCGGCCCACGCCAGAGCCACAACAACGCAGGATCCTAGCCGCATCTGCAACCTTCACCACAGCTCACGGCAACGCCGGGTCCTTAACCCACTGAGCAAGACCAGGGATCAAACCCACAACCTCATGGTTCCTAGTCAGATTCGTTAACCACTGCGCCACAACGGGAACTCCAAGATATTCCTTTTCCGATATAAAACAGTTTGCATTGGTCTGACAGACCTAGCTGACTATCCAAAATTTAGTCTCCTCCTCTTCTTTACTTACAGAACACCTATTTTATTCATAGTTTAAAAATATTAATCTCCCCTACTCCCCTGAGCTAAGAGTGGCAGTGTGGCCAAGAAGATGCTAATTTAAATCCCTGGGTAGTACTTCTGGACAAGTGATTAATTTCCTGATTTACAAAAGCGGGAGGTGCAGATTCAACCGGCATATGCCTTCTGCCTTCCCTAACCCCCTTCTTCCTGCCTGCAAAGCAGACACAATATCCAAGAGTGACAGGCAACTTGTGATCATAAAGCCAAAACACAAACACTAAGGATGGCAGAAGACAGAAGAAGGCTGATTCCTTGAGCAGCTATTCCAGTTCCCAGACTCCCTACCCTAGACTCCTCATAACATGAGAAGAGTAAACCCCTTATTGCTTTAGCCACTTTGTCAGGTTTCTGTTAAAGCAGCTAGATACAGTCCTATCACTTAGAGAATTCAGTATACTGAAGTGGGATGCTGCAAGGATCTGAAACATGGATATTGTTGAGTTGTAGAGATGAGCTTTTGGGCTGTGAGGATAGATGCATTGCAGACTGGAATGCCAGTGACCTTGTTATACAGTGATGGAACATTTGGTCAATTTGCTTTTCTATGGGAGATATCCCACACACCAACCAAGTCTTTTGTGTTAGGGAAAATAGCTAGAATGATTCAGAATGTTAGCACACGCTGGTGACTTTGTTCCATTTTTCAACAAAGTCCCGAAGGAGACTAATGAACGAGAGTTATCCAAGCTGAAGTAAAACAGGAAGGAAGTACCACTTCACTAAGGAAAACTCTTTGCTTGGGCCTGCAAATCCCCTTTGAGCATCTCATAATTTGAGACTTGCAGGGCCCAAAAAATAATCATCGCTTTTGTTTTGCAAATAGGATTGGTGGACACCAAGAAGCTTAGAAGATGAGACTAGTGTCCTGGGCCTTTTCCTAAGCACCTTTTTTTAAGAATCACTGCTCTACAGAGGAAGAAGAGTCTGCAGAATGTTCTTTTCTGCCTAGAGCCTTTTGTTTCCAATTGTCTCAAGTCAATGAGCATTAAGTTGAAGGCTAGAATAGGCAAAGCACCAGAGGCCAACCACAGAGGAGGATTTTCAGATTTAAAGAATATGGCTACATAAGAACTTTGGGTGTAGCTACTCACACATAGGATTGAGGAAGGGGCAAATAGATTGGAAGCCTACAACAATTTTGAAGGAATCATATCACCAAAAATGAAAATGTAAGGACCTGACCAGCAAAACTTCATCATTTTTCAACCCCAGGTCCCTCAACACACACGACAGAAAAGGCATCCTCCCCAAAATTCACTTCAGATATGGTTAAAGAAGGTGATGCACAAGAAGCATCTCAAAAGAAGATGGAACTTGGACCAGGGAACACAATGGAACAGTTCCTCCCAGAGAGCAGGTTGGCTAAGTATGGAAATTACTGTCAGGCAGGGAGTGCTGCCTGTTCCTGTCTATAGCAGAATCTGGTATTTGCCATAGTTGTAATATTTGCAATAGTTTTGTTATGTTTCCCATTCCTCTCTTTCCCATGTGGGAGTTTAATGTTGTTCCTTCTTCACTATTTCTCCACTATTATATGTGGAATATTTGGGGTGAAGTAACTTGGTTTTTAGTGTCTAGGTTACAGGACTATGTATGAGGATTCACAGCAGAATCCTCATACATAGTCCTGTAATGGGGAAAACTGCATATATCTAGAGATTCTGATTTTTGAGATGGATGCAGTGTCTGGATAAGACTTTAGAACTGTCCCCAGTAAGGAGGGTATATACTCTGTATATAGGAGGATGAATTGCCAAAAGTCTAGCCTGTGGCAGTCACTGCTTTCTTTCTGCCCAGTAGTCATTCTCCACGTCTTCTTTTCCACCGGAACCCTAAATTTGTTAGAGAAAGCAATGTGCCCAGCTAAAAATGACACCAAAGTTTTCTGGCCATTGAGACATAAGGAAAACTCTGCCAAAGATACCTGGAAAAGCTTTGCTTTCTGGTTATAAGTATCATTCCTTCTCTCCTTTTCACTTATTTCTCCTTATCTTGCCTAGAATCAGATGGAACTTGAATCTTTGGAAAAGAACAGAGAGCATTGGAAATGGTAAATATGGGAATAAATTGCATGTGGCTATTTAAAAATAATGTGGGGGTTTCCTTTTTCATGCTCTGGAACCTTTTAAGTAGCTTTAAAATTTTGGTAGATTCTCCTAGGAATTCTTCTGGGCCTTGTTAATTTTTGAGGAGTGATCATTTAATTTCTTTAAATTTTTTGTTTAATAAGGTCAATTTTGGCAAGTAATACTTTCCTAAGAAATTATCTTTAATCTAGGTTTTCAAATGTGTTTGTCTAGACTAATGAAAAGTAGTATTTTTTTTTTTGCTTTTTAGGGCCACATCCACAGCATATGGAGGCTCCCAGGCTAGGGGTCTAATTGGAGCTGTAGCCGCCAGCCTACACCACAGCCACAGCAACGCCAGATCTGAGCTGCGTCTGCAACCTACACCACAGCTCATCGCAACACCAGGTTCTTAACCCACTGAGTGAGGCCAGGGATCAAACCCACAACCTCATGATTTCTAGTCGGATTCATTTCTGCTGTGCCACAACGGGAACTCCAAAAGTAGTATCTTAAGACTTTTAATGTTTCTTCTGTTTCAGTGCTATTTCCTCCTTATCATTTCTTATTTTCCATACTTAAGCCTTTTCCTTTTTTTCCCTGATCAGGTTAGCTAATAGTTTGTCTCTTTGAATGATTTTTTTTTTTTCCTGAGAACCATTTGGACTTCTTAATTCATTTTAGATTTTCTTTTTCTGTTTTCTAACCCATTAATTTCTGCTTATATCTTTAATAGTTCCTTCATTTTGCTTTCTCTTGGTTTACTTTGCTTTTATTTTTGTAGCTTTTAAATTGATGCTTAATTTAATTAGATATTTAGTTTAATACATTTTCCTCTAACAGCTATTTTATGAGCAGTACCTCATAGATTCAAATAAGCCAGGTTTCCATTATCACTGTTTCATAAAATTCTGCAGTTTTTGTTTGTATTATCTATTAACCTAGGAGTTGCTTAATACAGAATTTTTAAATTTTCTAGTGAAAGATTCTTTGCTTTTAATTTTGTTACTTATACTTTTATTGCATTGTGATCAGAGAATGTTTATATTATTGCTATTTTTATAGGTATTGATATTTTCTTTTCTTCTTTTTTGGCCGCCCCAGGGCACATGGAGTTCCTGGCCATGCAACCTAAGCTGCAGCTGCAGCAACGCCATATCTTTAACCCACTGTGCCAGGCTGGGGATAGAACCTGCATCCCAGTGCTCAAGATGCCACTGATCCATTGCACCACAGTGGGAAACCCTTGAGATTTTTTTTTGCAACCTAATAGATCATCAGCTTTCATGAATGTTTTTTCGATTATCTGATAGCCAGTGCTCTGATCCACCAGGTTCAGACCTAGCATAAAAGAATCCTCTCTTCTTGGGAAAATTCTAGCTGATATTGTTGGTATTTGGCCTCCTCTAGGACCAGGCTGCACTATTCTCTCTTCCGCACCAAATCCCCACCCCCCACCCCTCAGTTCAGAGACGAGCTCTGGAGCTGGCTCTACGGGTTTCAGATATTTATCTCTCCATTTACATGTACATTGAAGTTTAAGGTACTCTCTCTCCTGCTCCTAGGATGCTGTAGGTAAGGGCTAGGGTGATTTAATTTGATTGGTGTGGGTTTTAGAGGATTTGAGAAGGGATTTAGACATCTTCCATTATTCTATAGGAATCAGGGAGCTCTGTGCTTTCTTTGTATCATATCTCTGCTGCTTTCTCTTCTTTCCTTACTTCCATTGGCTTAAATTTTCTTTTGCCCTTACCTTCTCATTGATGTTGAAGTTATAGTTCTTTTTCTGTTCTCTTAGTGGTAACCCTGAAAAATGGAGCCTGCACATTTAGCTTAGTGCAGTCTAAAGTTAGTAAATATTGCTATCTTTTTTCTAAACAATGTAAGGACCTAAGAATGTCTTAACTCCCATCATTGCTCTCTCATGTTATTATTCATTCACCAAACAATTTTGAGTGCTTACCATGTGCCAGGTTGATATAATAATGAACAAAAAGTGTGTGTGTGTGAGGCAGGCGAGGTGGGGGGTGAGGGGGGTTCCTGTTCTAGTGGATTTATGTTTTAGTGGAGGCAAACAAGATATAAATTTAAAATATACTATGATGTATAATGAAGAGTGCTACAAAGCAAAAAATAAAGCAAGGTAGGGGAATATGAAGTCTCCCGTGTGTGGGGGTTGGGGGGGTGGGGGTGCTAGTCATTCAGATATCTTGAGGAAAAACATTCTAGGCAAAGTGAATAGTAAGTACAAAAGCCCTAAAGGACATTTTGACACATTTAAGGAATAGCAAGGCATGTGAAGCTACAGTGAAGTGAAAGAGGGGATCGGTGGTAGGATTTGAGGTCACAGAGCTAATAAGGAGATCAAAGTAGGACCTTACAAAGACTACAACATGGCCTATAGTCCATAATAAAGATTTTGGGAGTTCCTGTAATGGTGCAGCAGAAACGAATCCAACTAGGAATCATGAGGTTGCAGGTTCAATCCCTGTCCTCGTTCAGTGGGTTAAGGTATCTGGCGTTGCCATGAGCTGTGGTGTAGATCATAGATGTGGCTCAGATCCTGCGTTGCTGTGGCTGTGGTATAGGCTGGCAACTGTAGCTCTGATGAGACTCCTAGCCTGGGAACCTCCATATGCTGCGAGTGCAGCCCTAAAAAGCAAAAAAAAAAAAAAAAAAAGATGGAATCAGAGAGATTTAGAGCATGAGGGGTTGAGGCCACATGAGGAGGCATCTAGGCAGCCTGTAGGAACAGAGTGCAGCCCACAGCTCACAGTCAGGCAGGAAACAGGACTTCAGATCCATAGCCACAGGAACTGGATTCTGCCGGTCACCTGAATGAGTTTAGAAGCAGTTTCATTCCCAGAGCCTCAAAATAAGAGCTTGACCCAGTGGACACCTTGATTTTGGCCTTGTGGGATCCTGAACAGAAAACCCAACCAAGCCCAGACTTCTGAGCTACAAAGCTCTGAGATAATGTGTGGGGATTGTTTTAAGCTGCTAGGTTTTCAGTAGCTTGTTACACTGAAATAGAAAACAAATACACACACAAGTCTTAGGGAGGCTAGGAAATGGTGTCTCCAGCTAGACGTTCGTGTGCATTGTCAAATTTGGCAGGGGGTTCGGGTGGGAGGGTGGTTATAATGACGAAAAGAGAAGAATGAATACTGGGAGGATGATAAGATGTTCTGCCACACACTGAAAACCTGAACTATCCATGCACATGAATTAAATTTGTTTGTTTGTTTTTGCTTTTGTAGAGCTGAACCCACGGCATATGGAAGTTCCCAGGCTAGGGGTCAAATCAGAGCTGAGGCTGCTGGCCTATGCCAGAGCAATAGCAACACAGGATCCAAACTGCATCTGAGTCCTATACCATAGCTCACAGCAATGCCAGATCCCTAACTCACTGAGTGAGGCCAGGGATCAAACCTGCATCCTCATTGTTCCTAGTCAGGTTTGTTAACTGCTGAGCCATGAATGGAACTCCCCAAATTTTTAAAAATATTCTTTTTTTTCCCTTTCAGCACTGAAGGTTTGAAAAAGCAGTGTTCTTAAAGAAATAATAACAAAAAAAAGGAGCTTCTAGTCATGTTCAGCAAACCTGTTTTCCCAGATACCTTAATAAGCTAGTCGATGCATGTATAGGAGAGGGTGATAGAGAGGTTGAGGGTCTTGGAAGGAAAAGAAGGTCAGAACATCAGCTAACACCATCATGGAGATGGAAATGTTGCATATACTGTCAAGATTCCTCCCTTGAGGATGGGCACCCCACTATCTCAAATAAAAATCAAAGAGGGAGGGGTAACTGTTATGTAGGTAGATAGGACAACCTATCATTTTGCTAGGATGAAGGACTAGAAGTCACAGCTCAGCCTCACCAGGACACATGTATAGTGCCCTCTGGTGGACTGTGGAGGCACTAGAACGAGGTGGATCAGAATTCCCCCGCTTACCATCTCTGCCATTCTCATCCAAGCCACCATCATCTCAGGTGAGAATTATCCTAAGAGATTCCTAATTGTTCTCCTTCCTCCCACTCCTGTCCCCTAGAATGATGCCCCAAGCATCTTCTTGCATCAGGTACAGTGCAGGATATGACTATTAATACCATGCTCATGGGCCTACTCCTGTAACTTCTTTCCTATAAAGTGGGCCCTGGTCTGACACAGTTATGTAGGATACTATGATAGCAGATCAAATACTCAATAATCCCTGGTTAGTGGTGCTGGCTGAGATGCTGTGGGCAGGAAAGGCAAACCTATACCTGGGACATGTGCCTGTTTCTGTGAAAACGAACGATTGGCCCTTCCTGGATAGAAGGAATCCAGTGTGCTCTGGGCCTGCTTTAGGCCTCACTCAAAGCTGTCTGCCTTTCATGCCACAGACTGGCGCCGTATCCCTAAGTGTGTGATGTGCTGACTCTAAAACCTGAAGAGGCTCACCAGGTGGTGTGCTTCCTTCTGTGGTCAATGTAAGATGGCAATAACTTGTCTTTTACTGTGAAGGAGGTTAATCGTCATGCCCTTGATAACTTCGTCATGCCCTTGATAACTGGACTCCTAAAAACTGTATACACTCAGAAGGCCCTGAATCTTCACAGAGCTCCCTGTGGAGTACATGTGTTACCAAGGCCTCCAGTGAACTCTCTACTCTTGTTCATCTGGCCCAGTTACATAACGCCATCAATGTGATGCATCTGTGAGGTGCTCTGCAGTGTGCCCGAATAGCCAACCCCCCTCGGGCTATATTATGATATAAGATAGGAGACATAAGTTCTCTCAGCCCCTGGCAACCGCTTCTACTTTCATCTCTATGCATTTGACTACTCTAGATACCTCATATAAGTGGAATCATACAATATCTGTCTTTGTGATTGGCTTATTTCACTTAGCATAGTACCCTCAGAGTTCATCCATGTTGTAGCATTCAGCAGAACATCCTTCCTTTTTAAGCCATTCCATTGTATGCATACACCACACTTCTGTTGATCCATTCCTCTGTTACCAGGCATGGGTTGCTTCCACCTTCTGGCTGTTGTGAGTAACACTGCTATGAACATGAGTGCACTCATTTACCTGTGTTTGAGATTTATATAAATAGAATAAGTTATACTCATGTATTCTTTTGTGGCTGGTTTCTTTCTCTTGACATTATGTTTGTGAAGTTCATTTTGTTGCGTATGACAATAATTTCTTCTTTCTCATTGGTATGTAGTATTTTGTTATATGATCACACCTCAGTGTGTTTATCCAGTCTACCATTGATGGACGTTTAGGTTGTTTTCAGGTCTTAGCTATTATGAATAGCACTGCAATGAATGTTCTTGTTCATGTTTCTAGTATACGCATATATGCCTGAGGGTACCTACCTAAAAAGTTAAATTGCTGAGTCATAGACATGTTTAGTTTGACTATGTACTGCCAGATAATTTTCTAACTGGCTGTACCAGTTTACTCTCCAAGGATCACTGAATGAGTATTCCAGTTGTTTTACATCCTCACCAGCATTTGATATCATCAGCTGTTTTAATTTTAGCCATTCTTATTGGCTTAAAGTTGTATCTCATTGTGGTTTTAATTTGTATTTCCCTGATGACTAATGAGGCTGAAAAACTTTTCATGTTTATCAGTCAACCTACATGTCCTTTTTTTGTGAAGTGTTTGTTCATGTATTTTGCCCTTAATTGAGTTGTCTGGTTTTGTCCTTATTGATTTTTTTTGGTATTATAGTATGTGTATATATTTTTCAAAAAGTTTTTAATGCTCTACTGCCAGTGGCATGGGTTTTTTCCAGAACCCCAAGGACTTTTCTTGGGCCACAGATTACACAGAACATGTCCCATCTCCCCCCCATACATGTATATGTGTGATGTATGTATATATGTATGTGTGTGAGTGTGTTGTTGATAAGTGTCCATTGTTGGATATATGTATTACAAATACATTCTCCCTCTCTATGGCTTGCCTTTTTCTCAATGTTGTTTCTGATGAACAATAGTGCTTCATTTTAGTAAGTTTATCAATTTTTTTTCTTTATGGTTAATGTTGTCTTGTGCCTACAACTTATTTTTAAAATATATTCATAAGAATAAACATGTATTTATTGAAATAAAGATATTCTTTTGTGACCTACCTAAGATTAGATTGTGTAACACCATTCCTTCTCACACAGCCTAGTGTTGCTAACCCATCAAGGGTCAGCAGTTCTGGAATCAGCAGTTTCAGGAACCATAGCAAAAGCTCCTTCTCTTTCCCACCAGAGGCCTGATTTTGTTCAGGTGTCCACCCTTCTCTACATAGCCTTGTGCTTCAGGGGAAGATGGCCCCACTCCCAGCTACAGGAGGGGCATCCCAATTGCTTAATCCAATCATGGCTCCGCTACCTCCTGCCATGGACATGGGACCCAATCCTGGCTAAGGAAAGCTGAGAGGCTCCTGGGAAAGTCGTCTTTGCTCCCTTCAAAGAGAACAGAGAAGGTGGCCCATTTCCTACACTGGATGTTAAGGGGCTTGAGGTCAAATCTTGTACACTGAGCACAGAGATTTGCCTCAAAGAACCCGGGGCCTTTGATGACTTCAAGTGCCTTTGCTCATCCTGTACACTTCCCTATGGCTGAAGCCAATTTGAATCAGGGTTCCAGTCCCTTTCAACCAAAAGCACCTAGTGACCTTGGGTGAATGACAGAATGTGGACATCCTTGCTGAACTCTGTGTGTGGGGCCAGCTTCATGGATGTGTGACTTATGCTGTTCTTGCTTAGTAGGACCACGCACCACCAAGCCCTGGCTTAATTTTCTGCCGTTACTGCTTTGAAATTCATAATAACTTATGAACAAAGGGCTCTGCATTTTCATTTCACAGCAGGTCCCTAAACTATGTAGCTGGTCCTGGTGATGTGACATTTCTTATCTCCTTGTTTGTCTTTATCTTCACTCTCAATCTTTGAATTTTCACAGCTTCATCTTCAAGACTCTCGTCCAGATGCCTCATCTGCAAAACCCACCAGCTTAACTAAAATGAGGAGGCCGGACCAATCATCAGCTCATCTCTTATTGATACTCTCCAGCATGGCTAAGAATTCACCTTCCCCCAACCCATTTTGGTAAGCAATGACTTTTCAGTGTCCCACAAGTGACCTTCATGAGGCAAAATTCAAGCCCCCTTGCCTGGCATTCAGAATCTTTTTCAAAATTAAAAGATTTTGTTTTTTGTTCATGTCACTCTTTCAACCTCAGCCTCCGTTACTCTCCAGTGGGAATCACCCACTTCAGCCAAAATGACAGTAATACTAATTATAATGAAAACATGCATTCACACATAAACAATGCAATAATGACAACAGACTGTACTTATACATAGCACAATATTTGATCCTTATCATAAGTCTGTAAGATACAATTTTAAAATAGTTACCCTGTACTTTTATTCTACTACAAATGGAATTTGCTGATTGGCATTTTATTTAGAAGTCACAAACTTAATAAGTTAATCACTAGTCACTTTTAAAAGCTTTTTATTTTGAAAGAATTTTAGACTTACAGAATGGTTGCGTAAAAAATACAAAGAGCTCCTGGAGTTCCTGTCTTGGCTCAGTGGAAACGAATCTGACTAGCATCCATAAGGATGTAGGTTCAATCCCTGGCCTCACTCAATGGGTTAGGGATCCCATGTTGCCGTGAGCTTTGGTGTAGATCACAGACACAGCTCAGATCCCATATTGCTGTGGCTGTGGCGTAGGCCCTTAGCCTGGGAACCTCAAATGCTGCAGGTGTGGCCCTAAAAAGACAAAAAAAAAAAAAAAAAGCAAAACAACAACAAAGACCTCCTATATAGCTTTTATTCACATTCTCAAAATGTTAACATTTTACCACATTTGCTTTATTGTTCTTTCTCTTCCTCCTCGCTCTCTCTTTGTATATGTATGTGTGTTTGTGTAATTATTTCCTGAACCATTTGACCATTTGAGAGTAAATTGAAGATACTTGAGTATATGTTTCCTAAAGCAAGCACATCCTCCCACATAATAGAGCAATTATAAAATCTGAAAAATAACATTGTTATCTAACCTACAGACTTTATTCAGATATCATCAATGTTTCAATAATGTCCTTTATAGCAAAGAGGAAAATGGTATTTTTGTTGTTGTTGTTGTTGTTGGAAAATGGTATTTTTCTGGAGTTCCTACTGTGGCTTCGATGGTTAAGAACCTGATATAGTGTCCGTGAGGATGCAGGTTCGATTCCTGGCCACGCTCATTGGGTTAAGGATCTGGCATTGCCACAAGCTTTGATGTAGGTCACCGATGTGGCTTAGATCCGGTGTTGCTGTGGCTGTGGTGTAGGTCAGCAGCTACAGCTCTGATTTGAACCCTAGCCTAGGAACTTCCATATGCTTCAGGTGTGGCCCTAAAAAAGAAAAAAAATAGTTGTTGTTGTGTTTTTTTTGGTTCAGGATCCAATCCAGGATTACCCATTATATTTAGTTGACTAGTCTCTTTAGTTCCTTCAATCTAGATTAATTCCTCAGTCTTTCTTTACCTTCCATTACCTTGTCACTTGAAGAATATAGGCAAGAGGGAGTTCCCATTGTGGCTCAGCAGGTTAAGAACCCAACTAGTATCCATGAGGATTCAAGTTTGATCCCTGGCCTCGCTTAGCAGGTTCAGGATCTGGCATTGCTGTGACTATGGCATAGGCCAGCAGCTGCAACTCTGATTTGACCCCTAGCCTGGGAACTTTCATATGCACAGGTATAGCCATAAAGAAAAGAAGAACAAAGAGAAGAAGGAGAAGAATAGAGGCAAGATATTTTGTATAAAAGTTCATCAATTTAGGTTTACCTGGTTTTTTTCCTCATGATTCCTCAAGTTCAGGCTATTCATTCTTGGCAGAAATGTCACAAAAATGATACTGCATTCTTTTTAGCTCATTAAATCAGGAGGCATATGATGTCTCTTTGGCCCATTATTGGTGATATTAATTAACTTTGATCCCTAAATTAAGGTGTTGTCTGTCATTGTAAAGCTATTCTTTGTCCACTCATAATTAATAAGTATCATGTAGGAAGATATTTTTATACTATATCCTATTCCTCATATAACTAGCTTCCCTTTGTGGCTAGTGGGTTAAGAACCCAACATGACGTCTGTGAGGATATAGGTTCAATCCCTGGTCTTGCTTGGTAGGTTAAGGATCTGGCATTTCTGCAAGCTGAGGCTTAGGTTGCACATGCAGCTTTGATCCGGTGTTGCCATGGCTGTGATGTAGGCCAGCATCTACAGCTCCAATGTGACCCCTAGCCTGGAAACTTCCATATGCCACAGGTGTGACCCTAAAAAGAAAAAAAAAAAAAAAATCCAAACATAGTGACTATTGTGAATAGTACCATGGAAAGTAAATCTGATTTCAGATCCTCACACTCCCTCCTCCTGTTACCTGTTTGTGTGTGTGTGTGCATGCTTGTGGCAAAGATAATGTCATATGATACTGAAGCCCATTTTATTTTCTTCTACCTGAGTATGAAGGATGACAGCGTTTCCTCCCCTGCCTTACTGTGAGGCTAGGCCCATGAGACTAGTTCTGCTTCAAGAGTTATAAACAGAAGTGATATGTGCCTTCCTGAGCCAAAGCATTTATTGCCAGTTTGTGACTCTGCAGCTTTCTCTTCCCTTGTTGCCGCAATTATGGAGTGCTTGAGATGGGGGAGCCACAAGGTGGAAACAGCCTGGATCCCTGAGTCACCATGTAGAGAACAGCTGCCTTAAAATAGTTACCTCTCTCAGTGGACATGTGTATACACAAGAAATATAAATCTTTGCAGTGATAACCAACATAGATTTCTTTTTTTTTTTCCTCTTTTTTTTTTTCCCCTTTTTTTGGTCTTTTTGGGCCACACTGAAGGCATATCAAAGTTAGGGCTAGGGGGTCTAATGGAAGCTGTAGCTTCCAGCTTTTGCCACAGCCACAGCAAAGTGGGATCCAAGCCACATTTGCAACCTACACCACAGCTCACAGCAACCAGTTCCCTGACCCACTAAGCAAGGCCAGGGATCAAATCCACATCCTCATGGATACTAGTAAGATTCGTTTCCACAGTGCCACAATGGGAACTCCCACTAGTCAGATTCTTAACCCACTGAGCCATAACAGGAACTCCAGATATTTCAAATTTAATATGTTAATATGTTACTAAAACATAATTTAGCCTATCCTGATAAAGTCTTCTGGAAATGTTTATCACACATTAAAAAACATGTAATTATGCCCAATTTTATTGTATGTAAACCAGGTATATTATGAAATAGTCTGTATCTTCCTTTTCTTAACATCTTTGAGATTTGTCTACATCAGAAATTTTAGCTCATTCTTCTTAAGACTTGGAAAGTGCTCTATCATAGCAATGTGCTTTAATCTATATTTAGAAGGTGTATTTCTTAAATAGGTACTACGTATATATAGTTTAAAATTAAACAGTTTTAAGAGCATGTGTGAAAACTCTCCCTCCCACAGCTCCCCTGTGCCAACAAATTTCCCACCGAAGGTAAGCAATATTTTCTGTTGCATATGTATACTTTCAGAGATATGTATAGATAGAATGTTTAAATGAACCTCACTTAGTCTCAGATTTGGCTGAGACCCCAGAACAATAAGGTCATATTCAAAGTTAGATGCAAATTCACCAACACAGGATTTGCAGATGGAGAGTGTAGGAAACCAGTTTTTTTACTCTAAGTTCAGCACCCACCTCCAGCTTACAGAAGGTGTTGGAGAGGTTGAAAAAAAAGAAGATTCAAAGTTTTTAGAGAAAGCTATTGGTGTACTGAGTCACTGCCACCTTCTTAACCTCATCCTGGGCAGTGTCTGCCCCCTCACCTCACACTGATATGAGGAGGTTTCTGGGATCACATGGCAGTATGTAATATTTCTTCCAACCTAAGAGGCACAGTGGCTGATGTCTGAGTTGTGTCTGGGATATGTAAAAGGTAAAGGCCTGGCTCAGGCATCCTGTAGGGTGGAGATGAGGCTATGGTTTGAGATAAAGCAGAACTCCTGACAGTGGGTCAATGAACATGTTTTCTCTAGTCCAAATGTAGTACATAAATACAAGAGCTCTGGAGAAGTGCTGTCTTGAGTCCTGTTCAAGGAAGCTGCCTAGGGGAGTTCTCTTGTGGTGCAATGGGTTAAGGATCAACGTTGTCACTGCAGTGGCTTAGGCCACTGCTGTGGCTTGGGTTTGATCCTTGGCCCTGAAACTTCCACATGCTGCAGGCCCAAAAACCAACCAAACCAAAAAAGAAAGCTGCCTGGAGAGTTCCCGTTGTGGCTCAGTAGTAACAAATCTGACTAGTATTCATGAAGACACGAGTTCAATCTCTGGCCCTGCTCAGTGGGTTAAGGATCTGGTGTTGCCGTGAGCTGTGATGTAGGTCGCAGATGCGGCTCAGATCCTGTATTGCTGTGGCTGTGGCGTAGGCCGGTAGCTATAGCTCTGATTAGACCCCTAGCCTGGGAACTTCATATGCTGTGGGTGCAGCCCTAAAAAGACAAAAAGGAAGGGAGAAAAGGAAGGAAAGATAAGAAAGAGAAAAGGAAGGAGGGAAGAAAGCAAGCAAGCTGCCTAGAGGAGTGAATGGACTTCAGCAGAAGGAGGGTGGAGGCATTATCAGCAGAGGCCCAGAGTCTCAAGAAAGAATTGTAAACAAAGAACCACAAGAGCAATGTACGCATCTGTGGGAAAGCACAGTGATGAGATCCCCAAAGATGAGGTGAGGGAGCTTTAAAGAACTCAGAAATACAGGCTGCAAAAAGAAAAAAAGAGTAAGGCTTAAACATCTGCAAAGCCCAGCGAATGCAGATGCCACTCACAGCTGTATTAGTTAAGTTCAAACATTACTGTCTCCCTTGAGACTTCCTCCATATGTTCCAGCCTTAACAGCCTTCATGGTTGTACCAGTTATTCACTGGAAAGGGTGTCTGTCTGTAGGTGCCAGTGGGGGCTCAAATCCAGCCTGCTTTCCACTCTCCAAACCATATATCTTGGTACAGGGTTGTATCTGCTTGGAGAAAGGGTTGCCTTTTTCGACTTCACACAGAGGCACAGTTCTCTCACCATGGGATTGCATCCACCCAGAAAAGAAACCTTTTCTTTTCTTTTTTTTTTTTTTGCTTTTTAGGGCCATACCCACGGAACATGGAGGTTCCCAGACTAAGGGTCAAATCAGAGCTGTAGCCACCGGTCTACGCCACAGCCACAGCCACGTCAGATCCGAGCCACGTCTGTGACCTACACCACAGCTCATGGCAACGCCAGATCCTTAACCCACTGAGCGAGGCCAGGGATCGAACATGCAATCTCATGATTCCTAGTCGGATTTGTTTTCACTGAGCCACAACAGGAACTCCAGGAAACCTTTTTCTAATCTACACAAAGACACCAGATGAACTAGCATCCACCCAGCTTGGAAAGATCAGAGATAGCAACAAGGGAAAAGTGGAAGCATAGAATGAAGAAGGAACAAAAGTGACCACACACTCCTTTTCCAAAGGAGATCACTCACATCTTAGAGGCTCACACTGAGAGAGAGAGAAAGAAATCTGTTTTAAATCAATTTTAGGGTGATAACTATTAGAGGGGGCTGGGCATTTCTGTTACTTAACTGATGTTGTTTGGGAGACTAGAATTTCAGGAGGACTTAATACATAAGAGTGGTTATCAAAGTTGATGGACTTGACCAAGGTGAAAAAGGCAATGGAAAACCAGCCATGGAGAATAAACAAAAGGGCCAGTGGAAGGCAAAAATTAAGATACTGGAATTCCCATCATGGCTCAATGGTAATGAAACTGACTAGTATCCATGAGGACGTGAGTTTGATCCCTGGTCCTGCTCAGTGGGTTAAGGATCTGGTGTTGCCGTGATCTGCAGTGTAGGTCACAGACTCCGCTCAGATCCCACATTGCTATGGCTGTGGTGTAGGCCAGCAGCTACAGCTCCAATTAGACCCCTAGCCTGGGAACTTCCATATGCCATGGGTGCAGCCCTAAAAAGATTAAAAAAAAAAAATTAAGATGCTTTCTGGTCTACACTCCATAGTGGAGACCTCTAGCTCCCTCTAGGAGTATACATTCTATCCTTTAGGCACAAAGCTACTCTGTATTTCTGTGTCTTTTACAATTTGACATAACTTCTAGACTAAATTCTCTCCAATGGAATGTGAGCTGGGTTAGGGATAATAGATGGGTGCCACTTCTAGGACTGGCTTAGTAAACACCCCCACACAATGAAACTCCTTCTTTGCTCTCCTGCCACCTGGATGCATATGATGACAAGGGCATAAAAGATGACCAACAGAAGGAATCTGGGTCCAAGAATGACAGGGAGGATGAGAGATGCCCCACTGAGCTGAATACCTGTCCAAGGCTACTAGGTGAGCAAGATATAAACTCCTACTTTCTTAAGTCCTTGTAATTTATGTTTGCTTGTATTAAAAGAATCATTCTGCTGTATAGCACAGGGAACTCTACCCAATATTCTGCGATAACCTATATGGGAAAAGAATCTGGAAAAGAATGGATGTGTATATGTGTGTAGCTAATCATGTTGTTTTACAGCAGAAAATATCACAATGTTGTAAATCAACTATATTCAATAAAACTTTAAAAAGTGGAAAGAAATTGAAAAAATAAAGAAGTCACAGTTCTTTCAAATCTAGAAATGGAAAACACAAGTAGAAATTAATTTCTTGGAGTTCCTATTGTGAATCAGTGAAAACGAATCTGACTAGCATCCATGAGGATGCAGGTTTGATTCCTGGCCTCACTCAGTGGATTAGGGATCCAGCGTCACCGTGAGCTGTGGTGTAGGTCACAATGCAGCTGGGATCTGACATTGCTGTGGCATAGGCCAGCGGCTACAGCTCTGATTTGACCCCTAGTCTGGGAACTTCCATGTGCCGTGGGTACATCCCTAAAAAGACATACACACACACACAAATTAATTTCTTGCCAGGCAAGGGAGAACTGCAAGGAGAGAGAAAATCTCTGTGAACAAAGTAAAAGATAGGGTTTCTGTAGGGCTTGGGGGAAATGTGGGGGTTTGGGTTAAATATAAATGATTGGCTGTGAGTGTTTCAGAGTGAAGTGGTTAGTCACTGATTGGATGGATTTCAAGAGCCGACCTGTTGCAGCAGAGTTTGGTGTCTGTGAGTGATTTAACCAGTATCAATTGACTGGTCTTACCTTTTCCTGTTTAAATACCTAAGGGCATGAGTAAGGTTCTTCAGGCAAGAGTGGAATTTTTCATTCTTATCTTCCTTTTGGTCATCAATGACAGATCACGGAAGAGGCTATTAAATATTGTCTAGAACAAAAATGGGCAATTTTTTTTTTCCTGAAAAAGGGCCAGAAGGTCAATATTTTAGGTTTTGTGAGCTGTACTGTCTCTGTTAAAGCTACTCAACTCTGTTGTAGCACAGAAGCATCATGAACAAGATGGAAAACAAGTAAGTGTGGCTTTGTTCCAATAAAACTTTATTTACAGAAACAGGTGGTTGGCCAGATTTGACCCTCAGGCCATAGTTTGCTGACCCCTGGTCTAGAATTCTAGATCTAATCTATCTGGATTAGGTAGGGTTATGGTTTCCCTGCAAGGTGAAATGTTGGTTTTAGTGATCATCATGATTTCTTTTTTTTCTTTTTGCTTTTTAGGGCCGAACCTGCCGCATATGGAAGTTCCCAGGCTAGGGGTTGAATGGGAACTGCAGCTGCTAGCCTATGCCACAGCCACAGCCACAGCCACAGCCACAGCAACACAGGATCCGAGCCACCTCTGTGACCTACACTACAGCTTACAGCAATGCTGGATCCTTAACCCACTGAGTGGGGCCAGGGATCAAACCCACATCCTCATGGATACTAGTTGAATTTGTAACCCAATGAGCTGCAGCGGAACTCCATTTTGTTTTCGATTTAGGATCATCTGTTGCACCCTGTGATGAGACAACTACCACACAGTTGAGTTTCATGCTGACACCAACTAGACAGTATATGCCTACAACATAAAAACACAACTAGTAGAATAAGGAGAGACTGGAAATTTCACCAAAATCATGATCCAAATTTCCACAGCTTAAACCCCCAGAAAAAATTCTCTTCTTGACATAAATTATGGGAGGAATAAGACAAGGAGTATTGCCCAGGTTGTTACCTTTTGAAACTTTTTGAAGTTTTTCTACCTTTTTTTTGGATAATGTTGAAAACCTGTCTGAGAGATCTTTGGGAATACAAGCTGCTTAGAAGCAAACAGATCTAAAGTTTCTGAGGGAACCATATTGCCAAAAACCTCACAAGCCTGGCCTGAATAGATAAGCCATAAAACAACACTTGGATCTCCGACCCTGCAGCATCAGGAAGCAGGTTGTCAAAGCTGCACAGTCCTCAAGAAAGCAATGTTCCCACTTCAGGTGGAGCAGGGCAGGGGGGAAATGGCTAAGGACTTGCCAGAGGGCAGAGCCAGGGTATAAGGAGAACAATGACAAGTGAATTTTTCCTAAAGAGCAAGATGAGTCTAATAATGAGGACTTCCTTCACTGCCAGAAGTTTTTTAGCCCCTGCCTTTTAACTTTTTTAAAGATTGAAGTATAACTGACCTACAAACACTGTGTTAGTTCCAAGTACACAACGTGGTGATTTGACTTTTCTATATGTTACAAGATGATCATCATAAGTCTAGTTACCACCTGTCATCAAAGATTTTTTAATAATTCAATGAATTTTTTTTTTTTTTTTTTTTTGGTCTTTTTGTCTTTTGTCTTTTTTTGTTGTTGTTGTTGCTATTTCTTGAGCCGCTCCCGCGGCATATGGAGGTTCCCAGGCTAGGGGTTGAATCGGAGCTGTAGCCACCGGCCTACGCCAGAGCCACAGCAACGCGGGATCCGAGCCGCGTCTGCGACCTACACCACAGCTCACGGCAACGCCGGATCGTTAACCCACTGAGCAAGGGCAGGGACCGAACCCGCGACCTCATGGTTCCTAGTCGGATTCGTTAACCACTGCGCCACGACGGGAACTCCTCAATGAATTTTGTTATAAATATTATGTAATTATTGACTATATTTCCTATGCTGTTCATTTTATGCCCATGACTCATCTATTTTGTAACTGGAAGGCTATACCTCTTAATCTCCCCACCCATTCCATTTATTCCCTCCCACCCCAGTAATTACCTGTTTGTTCCCTGTATCTGAGTCTGTTTCTGTTTTGTTGTTTGTTCATTTGTTTTTTTAGATTCCACATTATAAGTGTGATCACACAGCATTTGCTGTTCTCAGACTTATTTCACTTAGCATCATACCAAGTTCATTCATACTGTTAGAAATGGCAAGATTTCATACACACACAATGTAATATTAGCCTAAAGAATATATATTTTCTTTATCCACTCATCTATCAATAGAGACAGGATGCTTCTCTATCTTGACTGTTGTAAATAATGCTATATGAACACAGGAACACATATATCTTTTCAAATTAGTGACTTTGTTTTCTTTGAAAAAATACCTGGGAGTTCCCGTTGTGGCGCAGCAGAAACAAATCCAACTAGGAACCATGAGGTTGCAGGTTCGATCCCTGGCTTCGCCCAGTGAGTTGGCGATCTGGCATTGCTGTGAGCTGTGGTGTAGGTCACAGATGTGGCTCAGATCCTGCATTGCTGGGGCTATGGTGTAGGCCTGCAGCTCCAGCTCCCATTTGACCCCTAGCCTGGGAAACTCCATATGCCACAGAGGCAGCCCTAAAAAGCAAAAAAAAAAAAAAAAAAAAAAAAACCTGGGAAGTGGAATTGCTAGATCATATGGTAGTTCTATTTTTAGTTTTTTGAGGAACCCCCATACTGTTTTCCAGTGTACAAGGAAATTTGCATTCCCACCAACAGTGTACAAGGGTTCTCTTTTCTCCACATCCTTGCCAAAATTTGTTGTCTTTTTTTTTTTTTTTTTGTCTTTTGCCTTTTTGTCTTTTGTTGTTGTTGTTGCTATTTCTTGGGCCACTCCCGCGGCATATGGAGGTTCCCAGGCTAGGGGTTGAATCGGAGCTGTAGCCACCGGCCTACGCCAGAGCCACAGCAATGCGGGATCCAAGCCGCGTCTGCAACCTACACCACAGCTCACGGCAACGCCGGATCGTTAACCCACTGAGCAAGGGCAGGGACCGAACCCGCAACCTCATGGTTCCTAGTCGGATTCGTTAACCACTGCGCCACGACGGGAACTCCTGTTGTCTTTTTGATAGTAGACATTTTGACAGGTGGTTTTGATGTACATTTCCCTGATGATTAGCAATATTGAACATCTTTTCATGTGTCCTTGGCCATCTGTATATTTTCTGGAAAAATGTCTATTCAGGAGTTCTCATTGTGGTGCAACAGGATCAGTGGCAGCTGTGTCTCTGAAGTGCCAGGATGCAGGTTTGATTCCCTGCCCAGCACAAAGGATTAAAGGATCCAGCACTGTCACAGCTTTGGTGTAGGTTGCAACTACAGCTCAGATCCGATCCCTGGCCAGGGGATCCATATGTGGATCCATATGCCACAGGGTGGCCGAAAAAAGAAAAAAGGCAAATGTCTATTCAGGTCCTCTGTCCAAGAGCATTTTCATAATATACAGCTGGCAGAATTCCGTAATTGCTTCGGACGTGACTGTTTCGTGTTTCATTCTCCCATTTCCAAATAGGAATTTTCATTGCAGTTTTTCTGTCCTCTCTATCACTGGTTATAGGGTGGCTGGTTTTATTGGGGTAGTGATGAAATGGCAACAACTTGGCTTTTAGCTCATAGGTTGCTGGACCATGAGAAAACTCATCCAGGCTGATTAGAAAAGACTGCAATCCAGACTTTGATATGAAATCCAGTAATTGGATGGGACCTTGGTCATATCCCTTGGGAGAAAAGTGAGTTTATTTGGTGACGTGAGAAGCTGACTATAACAGAGACCTTGTCTGTCTACCAAAAGCCATTAATTTCTGGGACTACTAGGCTAGTTTCCTCTATTCCCTTTTAATTCAAGTGAGATCATATGACAAAATTTTCTCCAGTATAATGTGAGCGGAAGCAATGTGTACCACTTTCTGACCTAGGGGATGGCAGACCGCAAGATGAACAGAGCCAAGGACCCTGAATGACAGTAATGGAGAGCTTCCTCCCTGACCTGAATATCTGTCCAGGACTATTAGGTGAGCAAGAAATAAGTTATTTTGCTGAGTTGTGTTTTGGATCTATTTGTGCAGTAGTTTGGCCTGCATGAACTGATACACACCCCATGAGTCATGCTTGTTCAACATAATGATTATATATGTACATCCTCTTTAAACATATTATTAATGGTAACGTACTAAACATCCTGCAATGAGCCTTGCTTTTTTCATTTAATGTCTTGGAAAGCATTCCATATCAGTGCATAAAAAACTTCCTTGTTTTTCTTTTCTTTCCTCTTTTGGGTTTTTGATAGCTTAAGTACCATGTTACTTAACTAGTTCCCTCCTGAAGGACATTTAGGCTGTTCCTAATCTTTTTTTTTTTTTAATTTAATGTGTTTTCTTTAATCCACTGTGAGTCTGTTTCTGTTGTTCCTAATCTTTAGCTAGAGTCCTGTGTTGTAGTTCTTTTAGCTGTTACTCTGCAAATGCAAGGTGCAGGTCAGCTTCAGGTCCAGTGTCCTGGACATTACACTCTGAATTAAGAGTTTCTTTAGCTTCTTTCTTTAAGCCAAATTACAATGTTAACATGTGACCATATCGATTCTCTGTGGTCTACCATTATAAAACTCAAATGGTTACAAGTCAAATCCTTACATTGATGAGAGGAATATAGCATGGTGGTTAGCAGCATGAATTAGTCAGACAACCCTGGCTTCAAATCCCGGCTCTGCTACATATAACATACAACTTAACCTTGGGCTAGTTGCTTAACTCCTATAAGCATTAGTTTTCTCACTGGTAAAATGGGGATTAAATGATAATGTAAGAGAAGTGCTTAGTGAACAATAACTTACAACTAACAGCTAATAAGCACTGTAGAATTTTCCTTAATACATAATTTTCTGTAATTACCAAAGAAGGCAAAAATTAAACTTGAGTCTAATGTCAGGACATGTATCATAACTATCTTTATTGTTAAGATGGGAAATTGATGGAAATGTTCTAAAATTAGGTTGTGATGATGGTTGTACAACTATAAATATAGTAAAAGTCATCGAATTTGGAGTTCTTGTGGTTCAGCGGGTTAAGAACCCAACTAGGATCCATGAAGATATGAGTTCAATCCCTGGCCTCCATCAGTGGGTTAAGGATCTGGTATTACTGCAAGCTATGTGTTGCTGTGGCTGTGGTGTAGACCAGCAGCTGTGGCTCCAATTCGACCCCTAGCCTGGGAGCGTCCATATAGCACAGGTACAGCCCTAAAAAAGAAAAAAAAAATTAATTAAATATTTTAAAAAGAGGGGAAATTGCTTTTTTAAAACATTAAATCATTTTTCTTTTTCAAAATGATTTTATTTAACATACTTTTCTGTAACTTGCTAGTTTCTCTTTAAATTCTACCACTGACAACTTCCTATGCCAGTAGAAATGTATTAACTGCATTCTTCTTAAAGACTGTAACTTATTTTTTTTCTAGTAACAATTCACTCATTGAAGATGCCATAATTAATATTAAAGCAAACAACACAGAGGCTTCATCGAGTTGGGGAATGAGAGGAAAAGAGTTGTAGAAAATGTACACAAACGTAAATGCCATTCTCCTGGCTCTTGAATTCCAGAAGTGAAACTGGAGGGTTCAACTGTCCATATTTGGAAATGACTGGTTGCTCGATGACCACAGTGTTAAGCTAAGTATTTTGCCCTATTTTTTGCAGAGGTTGGGGGAAGCATGAAAGGGAATTGGTCAGGAGAGTGTTATTATTAAACCAGTTAGCTCTGTATTCTCTTCCAGCATAGTCTCAGTGTAGTTTTAAGCATTATAAAATCAAACTTTCAGAGTTCCTGTCATGGCTCAGTGGTTAACGAATCTGACTAGCATCCATGAGGACGCAGCTTCAATCCCTGGCCTTGCTCATTGGGTTAAGGATCCAGCATTGCCATGAGCTGTGGTGTAGGTTGCATACACGGCTCGGATCCTGAGTTGCTATGGCTGTGGCTGTGGCGTAAGCCTGCAGCTACAGCTCCAATTTGACCCCTAGCCTGGGAACCTCCATATGCCACAGGTGCAGACCTAAAAAGCCAAAAAAAAAGTCAAACTTCTGGAGTTCCCGTCATGGATCAGCGGAAACGAATCCAACTGGCATCCATGAGGATGTGGGTTCAATCCTCGGCCTTGTTCAGTGGGTCAGGGATCCAGCGTAGCTGTGAGCTGTGGTAGAGGTCACCAACGTAGCTCGGATCCCACACTACATGTGGCTGTGGTATAAGCCAGCAGCTGTAGCTCAAATTCAACCCCTAGCCTGGGAACTTCCCTATGCCGCAGGTGGGGCCCTAAAAAAAAAAAAAAAAAAATCAGCGCAGTTTGTTTTGTTTTGTTTTTTAAGCTTCTCCTGAAGCATGTGGAAGTTCCCGGCCAGGGATCAAACCCAAGCCATAGCAGCAACAATACCGGGTCATTAATCGGCTGAGCCACCAGGGAACTCCCAGCTCTGTTTTTTAAGATGAAGTTTCTGAAACAGATTCCCCAGTGAGGCTATCTCTTATTCCCTGAAATTACAGCAGAGGTAAGAACCTGGTTTGTAGGGCTGGTGTCAGTCAGTCAAAGGATCCAGTTTGTGTTCTTGCCATAAAGTAGCAAATAAAGGCCTGAAGAACAGATAACCTTCTCAACCTCTCTGGCACTGAATATATTTCACCTTAATAAACTATCAGGAACTTCCATTAAACTAGGTTTCCTTTAGCTAAGACTCAAGGATAAACTAGCATTAACATAGCTTGGTGTGTATGCTGTGTGGCAGCAATAAAAGCATGATGAGCCTGGGGCCCAAACACCTCAAATCTCATAAAAGCAAGTGCTCCTCACCCTTTATTTGGGAAACTTCTTTCCCACTAAAGTTCCTCCAATATACCTTGTATCTTCTTAGCTCATGTTTCCAAAATCCTTGCCTGGTATCCTCCATAACATCTCTATACTTATCTCAATTTTTTTTTTTTTCTTTTAACACAGAAAGGGCAAGAGTCTTGGCCAACCTTGGCAATAGAAAATGTATATTACTATCCTCAAGAACTCAACATCCAGTGTTGGCACTTGGAAATAAAAGACTTTTGATGGTTTAAAGCCCCTGGGCATGTGTGGGTGTCTATAGACATGTTTACAGGAACTGGTTAGCCCCACAATTCTCCCAGACAACCAAGCTCACTACCAGGATGACTTCAGCTTGGGCACCCTCTCCTCTTAGTCTCCCTAACACTTGACAGTGCCTGGCTTATAACAGCTCTGTCAGATGGGGAGGCAGATGGTTCCCAAAGAGCCCCAACCAAAGGCACAGACCCGAGACCAGATGTCTTGTTCTAGAACAGATGGTTTAAACTGCCTCCCGTTCCCTTTTGCTCTGGCAGTCTATGGGGCTACTAAATGCTGAGGCCACTGCGGAAATCTCTTGGTGAAGCTTTGCAAAGACAGCTTTCAATTAAGTGTGAAAAAGTGTGGAATGACCCAGTGTTTTCAAAGATGAGTCACTTTGGGATTGGCCTTTTTATTTGCCTTAGAGGTCTGACCTCTTCTCTTCCCAGGTGAGAGAAAGAACAATAGAGTCCAGTTCATCAAAATGTCAGCAGAGCCAAGAGTTACAGGATTGAAAAGGACTTTTGCAATGAGAGTAGATTGAAACAGAATATGGCAAGAGAGCTGCTTCCTGCAGAGGAAGGCTGGCTACCCACTTCTAGGAGGCCTCAATACTTTAAAGAATCTCAAAGTTCAGTTTGGGGCCTCAATACCCAGGTGCTGGCAGCTCCCTAGGGTTGATGAAAGCTGACGTATAACTCAAGACATGTACACTAAATACCAACAATCTGATTTAAAGTACGAACAAGGTGGAGTTCCCACTGTGACACAGTGGGTTGAGAACCTGACTGTGGCAGCTTGGTTCACTGCAGAGATGCAGGATCGATTCCTGGTCCAGCACAGTGGGTTAAAGGATCCGCTGTTGTCACAGCTGCAGCTAGGATTCACTCTCAGGCCAGGAACTTCCACAAGCTGTGGCTGGAAGCTGTAAACAAACACACAAATATGAACAAGTACAAAAGTACAAAAAATTCTGTGAAAGGACTTAGGAGTCAGCCTGATGGGCATACAGTCCGTTAGGAAACACATCAGTAGCCCAATTAGGCCGCAGATAACATACTGGTGTATCCACCTCTACCTCCATAACAGCAAGGTCTTCTCAGGAATGTGGACTAGATACACCTCCCTTCAGTCGTCCCCCACCCCCCACCCCCTCGCGTGCTTGACTGCCACATTCTTTCTTTACACACATTAATACCACTCACTCAACAGAGGCTTTACACATGCATTAGCCTCCTGAGGCTATACCTTGATCTCAGAACAAAAAAACCTTAATCATCTGTTACATTTTAATTTTCTATTACTGTAAAAGGTATAGTAACTGCAAGACAGTCCCCTCTTGCTTTACCTGAAAGAATCTCTTATTTGGGGCCAATGCAAGTTGAAAATGTAATCACTGTTAATTTCAAAGGGAAAATATTTTATATGTTCCTGAGTTCACAAATTGACATCCATTCATGTGGAAACACAAATTCTCTTTAAGATGGATACAATTACATCAATAATTAGCATTAGTTATAAAGGCATTTCCTTTCATTATTTATGACTAGTTACATTATTCTATAATATGGCCATTTACCTGTTTGTTTCAGTTTTTATGCCCTGTGCTATTTAAGACTAAATTTATAACAAAACATACATACAAATTATACTCATTATTTATATAATTCAAACTTTAAAAAAAAAAATTTTTTTTGGAGGGGGGGAGCACAGGGTGCAGCAGCTTGATGTGATCTCAGTTCCCAGACCAGGGATTGAACCCAAGCTACAGCAGTGAAAGCTAACCACTAGAGAACTCCCTAGCCTTTTTTTAAGAGTAATAAAATCAATGAAAACCATGCCCATGCAAATGATTATCACCTCTATTGAACAAGTTGAAATAAAAGAGACAGGATGTAAGATTATTCCTACTAATATTTAACTTTTTTGGCCACACCCTCAGCATGCAAAAGCTCCCAGGCCAGGGATCGAACCTGTGCCACAGAAATGACAATATTGGATCCTTAACCCCCTGCACCATCAGGGAATTCCATCCCTATTATATTTAAGGAAAACTATGAGAAATGTGATGGGAGAACTTAAGGTAACCTAGGCCAGCTATGTGAAGATGATGCAAGGTGGATCTCTTCTTCAGGTGCTCAGTAGCTCTAAGAATTACACAAAGCAAATCCAGCCTGGTAGATGCAAAGAAATGCCTTGGATATCAGTTATCTTTTATTGCAAAACAAAACACCTCAAAACTTCCTGGTTTAACTTTAAAACAATAAGCATTGTTTTTCACTGATTTGTGGCTTTGTTGAGGGGCTTCCTCTGTTCTGGGCCAGCATTATTAGGCCTAGATGGTCTACAATGGCTTGGCTCACACGTCTGATGGTTGGCAGGCTAGTTGGTCTAAGGGTCTGCATTCACATGTCTGGCAGTTGCTTAGATGTCAGTTGGGGAGATGACCACATGTCTTTAATCATTCATCAGGTTAGTCAGGAGTTTTTCACAAGGTGGTGGAAGAGTTCTCAGTAGCAAGAAAGAGCAAACCATAACTGTAAGCACTCTGTAAGATTTCTAATATCAAATTTGCTAATATCCCATAGAACAAAGCAAGTCACATGACCAAGCCTAGATTCAGAAAATGCAGAGAACAGACTCCACCTCTCAATGGGAGAAGCTAAAAAATACTGTGGCTTTTCTGTTCAAACTCTCAGGAAGCCAAAGAAGAGAGATTAAATGATAGTCCTTGTAACCAGACCAGGATGAGTGACTATCTTCAGGTTTAAGACACATTACTATGAAGGGAGGGTGGTGTTCTGTTTCAAGTACTTAGGTTATCTAGTAAGGCTGCCCTCTTGGGTCCTCAACTACACCTGAGGCAGAGATAAGACCAAAGAGGCAGGCAGAGGCTAGGTCTCTGCAGGCCACATGAAGGAATTTAGGTCTTGATCCCAAGAGTAACAGGAAGCCATAGAGCGTTTTAAGGAGAGAGATAAGATCACTTGGGCTGCAATGAGGACAGTAATTCTAGAAGATTTGGCAGGAAGAGGAATCTTTAGATAAGGCTTTAGTCACAGAATATGGGGTCAAGGGAAGGGGTTTTTTTTGTTTTTGTTTTTTAAAGCAAAAGATGGTTGAAACAAGAGTTTGTTTGAATACTGATGGAAGGGTCCAATGTTGCAAGAGTTAAAGGAAGAACCCTGAGAATTGGGAAGGGAAATTTGAGCATGCATGGAAGGTTTGGTTTTAAAAAATTATCATATAATAAAACTGACTGTATTTTTATTGTACATCTCTATGGATTTTAACACATGTATAGATTCATGTAACTATACATAGCCACAATCAGGATACAGAAGAGTTCCCTCACTCCCAAATCCTCCTTTTTAACTATACCTTTACAGTCACTACTCCATCCCTAACTCCTGGCTACCACTGACTTATTCTCTATCACTATAGTTTTAATATTTTCAAGACTATCATTTTGAGACTAGCTCCTTCCACTCAGCATAATGCCTTTATTGTTATGTTGTTATAATGCCAAGTTTGGAGGTTTACTAATACTTCATTCCTTTTTATTACTGAGTGGTATTCCATTTGGGGTCAGTTTCTGATAGAATTCCCCAGGTCGGTAATGTTAGCACTGTTCTACCAGTTATCTGGGGCAAAAACCTTGGCATCATCCTTGAATCTCTAACGTATACATAATCCATTAGTAAGTCCTGTGGCTTTACTTTCAAAATACACCTGAAATCTGACCACTTCTTAGCATATTCACTGTGTCATCTAGTTCAGGCCACCGTCATCTTATGCCAGGGCTAATGCTTCCACTCTTACCCCTCTACGTTCACTGCTTATTCTCTGCACAACAGCTAGAATGGAATTTTTTTTTTTTTTTTTAATGGCCACACCCGTGGCATATGGAAGTTCCCAGGCTAGGGGTCGAATCAGAGCTACAGCTACTGGCCTATACCATAGCCAGAAAAACTCAGGATCTAAGCCACATCTGCGACCTACACCACAGTTCACAGCAATGCCGGATCCTTAACCCACCGAGAAAGGCCAGGGATCGAACCTGCGTCCTCAGGAATCTTAGGTTTGTTACCACTGAGCCACAAACTCCTAGAATGAAACTTTCAGAGTCTTAAATCTGATCAAATCACTGTGTATTTAAACTTCTTCAGTGGTTTAGGTGGTAATAATCCAGTTGTCACCATGGCCTATTAAGTCCCAGGTAGATGGGCCCCTGGATAACTCTCTGATCTCAACTCTAACCACTATCCCCTCACTCACTTTGTATCTTTCTATTTCTATAGTATGTCAAGCATGGTCCTGCCTCAGACCATTTGAATTTGCTGTAATCTCTGCCCAGAACATATTTTCTCTAGATATCCACATGGCTCACCCCCATCAAGTCAATTCCAGTTTCTGCTTAAGTGTCTCTTATCAACGAGTTTTTTTCTGACTAACATCTAAAACAGCAGTCACCTGACACCACTGTCTAACTCTTACCCTGCTTTGTTCTTCTTCATACACACATATATACACATAAACATACATGTGTATGTTTTTCTGTCTCCCTATATTAGGTCCTTGAAGACAAGGAATTTTTTTTTTTTGTTCACTGCTTAACAAGCACCTAGATGAGTGCCTCATATGGAATATAGTGGGAGTTCAACAACTATTTTTTATTGAGTAAATTATAGGAGGAAAGGACAGGATGGAAACATATGTAGATTTCTAGATTTTAGGGTATTCTACATTTCCTATTACTTACACAGTAAGATAATCAGGGGAAGAGGTATGGGAAGCATAGGGTTTAGAGATTTGCAGATAGTGGAGAACAAGTTAACTAGAAAAATAAAATGAAATTTCCAGGCACTGTTCGGAGCTCATTTAAGGTTGAAATCATTTAGTGATGCCTGTTTGTTCATCAGGACAATTTACTATGACAAGGTATATGGAGAAGTATGTTAGTTCATCCAGGGTGGAGGACTTAGTTGGGGAAAAGAGGGGTGTTGGGGTGGGCTTAAGAGTAAGTAAGAGGGAGACTGTAATGATATACTGCTGAATCTAAGATGGATAAGGAGTGAAGTGAAAAGTGAGGATTAAGTAGAAGCTTTCAATCAGAACTGGAGGTTCTGATAAAGTGAAAACAATGTAAATGAAGTTCTTGAGCCGTCCAGGTAAAGAATATCAGGCTGTGGTTGGACAGAGGGATGTCGGAAGTACTGATTCATGACACAATAGGGTTTCTGGTGACAAGGTCCAGGTTTCTGACTGGGATTGGGGGGCTAATGTAAGGGATGAGGCCCGCATGTGAAATGGGTTGTCCACATTGACTGAAATGATCAAGATGGAAGATGGTTAGAGGAAAGTAAGACAAGGAGCTGGGTGAACAAATTAGCAGATGGTCTCCTCTCTACAGAGGAGTGTCTTAAGAAGTAAGCATCAGATAACATATTACTATAAATAAAATAGATAACCAACAACGGCCTACTGTATAGCACAGGGAACCATACAAACTCTTTCATAAAAACCTATAAAGGAAAAGAATCTGAAAAAGAAAACATACATATACACGTAACTGAATTACTGTGCTGTACATCTGAAACTAATACAACATTGTAAATTAACTGTACTTCAATTAAAAAATAATAAAATGAAAAAATTAAGTCTAGGCGTTCCCCAGTTGATCAGCAGGTTAAGGATCCTGTGTTGTCACTGCTATGGCTCAAGTCACTGCCATGGCACAGGTTTGATATCTTGCCCAGGGAACTTCCAAACTCTGCGAATGCAACCAAAAAAATTTTAAAAAAAAACCACTTTTTTTCTTTTTAGTGCAGCACTTGCAGCGTATGGAGGAAGTTCCCAGGCTAGGGGTGGAATCAGAGCTGCAGCTGCTGGCCTACACCACAGCTCATGACAACGTGGGATCCTCAACCCACTGAGAGAGGCCAGGGATTGCACAGGCATCCTCATGGATACTAGTTGGGTTCTTAACCTGCTAAGCCACAACAGGGAACTCCAAAAAAATTTTTTTTAAATCTAATTTGTATGATTCACAAAAAGACTAAGCTTCAGAGAAACAAGGGTTTTTACAAAAGGTGGCAGCATTTGTCCCCCACTTTTGGAACCCAGGAAATGAAAATACTAACCCATGTGAGAGGATGCAGCATCCTTACGGGACAGCCAGGTCTCAGTCCAGAGAAGTTCGGAGAAAAGCAGATCCGGAAGCGGGAATCTCAGAAGACCAGTTTGAAAGTGGGAGATTGGGGAAGGGACTAAAGCAGAAGAACATCCTGACAGTCCTTGTCCTTTATTTACCCTACCTACCGCCCGCACTACATCACCCTCCACAACCAGAAAACGCGCAAAAAAGACTAGGCACCCCAGCTGATTTCAACTCCCCGCGAAAGTGCTGACGCCGGAACTCCTGCTTGTCTCCGCTTTCCCATTGGCAGAAGCTTCCGCCAGCTTCAACTCGCTTCCGCCCACGATTCAGTAGGGCGGGGCTGTTCCTAGAAGTCACTTCCGCCCGACCCGCCCATTGTTCCCTTTTTGGCCGCTTCCGGCCTCAGGTCCCGCCCCATCCCTGTGGCCTCGCCCCTTCCCGGCCCGGCAGTCCGGCCCAGCGGTCCCGCTTCCGGTGCGGGCCCCGCCCCGGCTGTGGCCGCCGGCTGCGGAGAAGTACGAAACCCAGCTGCCGAGCCGGGGCCTGAGTGGCCATCTCCTCCAACGACGGCTGACCCGGAGCGCCTGACACAGGTAAGCCGCTCCGGGCTCGGCTCCTTCAGCCTCGGCGGGAGCGGGGGTTGTGGCAGGTGGAGGAGACAGAGGGGTAGGAGGAAAGGCAGGTGTGTAGAGGGAAAACGTGAAGGCGCGGGCAGGCGGAGCGCGGGGGCCGCGGAGGAAAAGTGAGAACGCTGGGAGGAGCCTGGAGGCGCCCTCGCCCATTAGGGTGATTTGAGATAAAGGGATGGGATGAGTAAGGGGCCCCCGGGAACTGAGAGGGTAAGAATAGGTGGGGTTGGAGCGATCTAAGCATAGCCGGCGGATTGGCTGGGAGGTCTTGGTAGAGGTAAAAGTGATAGGGTTGGGTTGGGGGGCTATGAAGAATGGCTGGGATGGGGGGAGGTGTGGGGCTTAAAGGGAGCTGAGGCCAGAGGGATCTGGCAGCAAAGGTAAAAAGAATGGTGGGCAAGGCTGGGTTCAGAGCTGTAAGCAGTCCGTTGCGCCGGACCTGGAGGTCCGGGAACTTTAGGGGAAATGGGAGAGGGGGACGTCTGAAGGGATAGAGTGGTTTATATTTCTGAGACATAACTTTTCTAAAAGTAGGCAGGTAGTATTGTTGTTTGAATCAACTAGCTACTTAGGGACAAGGGGAAGATGGGCTCTTTGGGGGAGGGTGTGTGTATCGAATTGTAGAACTGAGTCATCTCAGTCTTACTAAAGAGGCTGTGAGACACCTCCCCCTCTGCTGGGGACAGCATGCAGGGAAGATGGTGCCATAAGATGAGAAGCAGTTGTTCAATGACGGCAGGACTTGGTTGAAAAATTACCCCACTTGTGATTGATTGCCTAATGTTACTAGGAGAATTAAAATGACCACTGAATTCTTTGTTTTATTCGTTTGTTTACTTTTCTTTGATGCAAGTTATTTTTATTTTAAATGAACATTTTTGGCAGCTGGGTTTATTTAATGCGGGTGTAAATCTTTTCATGCTTTGTTACACTATAAAAAGGGCTATAGCAGAACGAAGTATTGCTTCAGGCATAACTCACACTTTCTAAAGTGCCAGGAGAGGAAGTAAAGACAGAAGCAAATTGGAATTTGAATCTCTCACAGATTGCAAAAGGCAAAAGCGGTGCTCCTAAGATAAGCAGAAAGTGAGAATTTTAAAATTTCTACTTTGCCTAACTTTAAAAGTTGTGCCTTTTTTTTTCTAGCCCATTTAAAAAAATCATAAATCCAAGCAGTTTTTATTGCTTAGGGGTGTGATTACTTCCTCATGAATTTTTGAAGATGCTAATACGTTTAGCTGCTTTTTAAAAATCTTTCTACCCAATCCTAATACAGTGGAACAGTGCAAATATCAAGTCCCAACCTGTGCAGTGCAGCTTCTTCTTTCATGTGATGACAACATTGTACGCCATGTTGCAAATCCTGTTCATCTAAAGTATGCCCATGCATAGTAATCCATTCAGTTATGGAGCCTTGCTGAGGAAACATAACTCAAGTGAGGTTTGTTGCAGGTGGGGGCCTGGAACGAAGGAAAGGAGGGGGGGGGTTAGAGGAGGAGAGGGTGTGAAAGGGGTGTGTGTTTGGAGACTGATTGGTAAGAATGCTGATAAACCTGCCCCCAGAATACTTTTGGCCTGAAAGCCATTTCTTTTTGTATTTGTCATAGAAGTGAATCAGAAAGAAAGGGGAAGGTGAAAAGATCTGTTTACTAGGCTGTTTATAAAAAAGAAGCATTGTTTTGTTTAGACAATATTGATACCTGTTTCCAATTAATTAACTTAAAAATCTCCAGAGGAATTACCCCCCCATTTGTTTTTGAATGATGATTGCAATTTGAAACTCTTGCCTCCTTGCCTGTTTCTTTCTCTCATGTTGTTGAAATTGGATTCTTTTTGAGTCTGTAATGTCCAGTTAGCATGGCTCATTCAGCCCACTCAAAAAGCAGGCTGGCGATTTGATCTGGGAAAAGTTTAAACCCAAGAGCAGTTTACTAGGTTTTGCTTTTCTGCAAGAGAAATCTTTCATGTGCCTGATAGCTGTGTGTCTGCTTAGGTGGCACTATCTTTCTTTGATGGGCCTGGGAACATAAGCAATATTCTCTCTTATAGGCAGGCCCTTCTTTCCCTTTTTTATTGTGGTTTTCATACTTAAAACCTCTGTACAGTGCAAACCCAGTTGCTTTTGCAGTAATAAACAGATTAATGTTTGATAATGTTGAGGGAGAGATCAGAACACAGATGTTTGCAGACTTGATGTCATCTGGATTTACTTCATTTCAAACCCACAGTAGTCTACCACTACTGAGATTCATCCCATATTTCTCCTCTTAAATCCTGTTCCTCTTCTTCACACTTTTCTTTATCCACCTACCACCTACCCCCCAACTCCCACCACTCACTCATCTTAAAACTCAGGTTTAAGGGCATATATTTAATGTTCAGAAGTCACGCCCTTTACTGGAGAAAAGAAAACATTTTTATACCTGTTTTATGTAGTTTTTCCCCCCCTTTTTTCCCTCCTTTGTGGTTTCTATGAATCACTTAAAGGTATAGACCCAGTGTGCCTCCTGGGCTGTGCCCAGGTTCAGAGCCATGCCAATCAGTGGGTGAAGCTTGAGGCAGTCATGGAGCCACTGCAGCCTCAGCAGAAGCAGCAGCAGCAGCAGCAGCCGCCGCCGCCACCACCACCACCACCACAGCCACCACACCTGGCTCCTCTGCAGATGGATGCCAGAGAGAAGCAGGGACAGCAGATGAGAGAAGCCCCATTCTTATATGCCCAGAAGCTGGTCACACAGCAGACTCACCTTTCTGCCACACCTGGGAGGTCTTCTGGCAGCCCTGCCCTGGGTCCCTTAGCCAGAGTTCCACCGGCAGTGGCCCGAGTTTTTGAGCGGAGCAAAGTGAACTCAGAGCCTGAGGAAGAGGAAGGAGGTTTGGAAGATGAGGATGGGGATGATGAAGTTGCAGAGGTCGCTGAGAAAGAGGCCCAGACTGCTTCAAAATATTTTCATGTACAGAAGGTGACTCGCCAAGACCCCAGGGCAGCACCTGTATCTGGTCTGCTGCCAGCACCAGGGCTCCCACCACATGGACAGCAAGCTAAAGAAGACCATACCAAAGATGCTTCTAAGGCCTCAGCTTCAGTCTCCACAACGGGGCAGCCAGGCTGGAATCTGGATGAGCAGCTCAAGCAGGTCAGTCTTTCTGGTGTTGGGGGTTATTTGTTCTCATGAAAGGCTAGCCAGGGAGGGGTACTGGACTGCCAGGTCCAGAGTCTGTGCCTTGTCAGCCTACTTCAGTGACCAGCAGCCTAGACATGGATAAAGTTTTTTCCTCATAGTTGTTTTCTTGATTAGAGCAGTGAAATGTGTGAGTTACTTCTAAACTTCTAATTTGGATCATTGCAAGTTTAATGTGAAAGAATGTCAGCTCCAGCCTTTTTTTTGGAAGAATGAGGTTGCAACAGTGTGTTATGAGAGATATCTAAGAATGAGATGTGTGACTCTAATTTCAGTTTTTCTAATACTGTGGTAACAGAACTGTCTTGCCTAAGTGTCTTAGCTCCAGCCTAATCCAGGATCATGCTCTTTAAGGATAGTTTTGTTGTTTTGCTGCTGAACATAGCTGAGGAGAAGCTTTTGCATTGTGTATATTTTCCAGCAAACAGCCCTTTAGACATGATTTCATTTCAGCCTTATATCACCTTCTTGGAAACAGGGAAAGGTAAACCTCAAAATTCCCTTTAACTAAGGCAAGCTTCAGTGATTCCCAAATGTGGCGGAACATCAGAGTCATCCAGGGAGTTTTAAGAAATACAGATTCCAGGTTCCTAATGAATTATCTCAGTAGGTAGGGCCTAAGGAATCTGTGCTCTCAATCAAGTCTTTGCCTTCTAATCTTCTTGTCTTTCCGACTTGCCATGCAGCTTTCTTCACCCAAAGACTGGGAGTGATGATAAGTTCTTCTGGGTTAAGTGAGAGTTGTTGGTGCTTAGGCAGGGAATTCGTGATAAAGCTGCTAATATTTGGTACTCCCCATATAAGCACATATTCTTCATGTGGTCCAGTGGTGCTGTTTAGAAATCAGTTGTGAAGAGTTGTGGGTTTACACAGAGCAACCAAGAAGTTACATGAGAAAGATCCTTTGCAAGCGGAAAAATGAGCATCTTTGTATCAAAGAGCCCTGCCTGGGCAGTTGATCTGAGTTTTACAGTAGCAATGTTTGCAGTAGATTCAAGAGCCAGCCAAGTGGAGTTCAGATCCCTTGTGATCTTTTAGCAGGGCTTTTAATTCCTTTGAGCCTTCTGTGAAATAAAAATAATGAATCGTACCTCCAAGGATGCTGTGAGGATTAACAGGTTTAGCATGGGGTGGGTAATAGGACTCCAGGTGCTCTTTTTTGCAAACAGTGCCATCCTCTGCTGCATCTATACAGACATGCTCAGAAGCAGGGGAGATGCTGAGATGCGCAGAGGTTTTCCCTCAGATCACTGGGGAGTTAGTGGCAGGGCTCGGACTAGGATCAGAGAATCCCAACTTCCCCGACAGCAGCAGCCTGGCCGCCGGCCCAGACCCGCCTCCCGGCTGATTGCTTTGGTTTAGCAAAACATCTGTGACTTGCCGGCAGCCCCCGCACTGCTGTGTGGTTGGCAGAGTTCCATGCCGGCCGCTGAGTCAGCTCCAAGCGGGATCCCGCCCTGACAGCACTGGGAAAGTTCAGGCCTGAGGCGGCTGGGCTGCCCCCGCCTTGGCAGCTGGCCAGCCTCTGCGTGTGTGCGGTCGTTCCTAGAAAGTACAGCCTCGTGCGAGGAACAAGTGGAGCTCCAGAGCCTGTCTGTCTTCAGGAAGTGTAGCAGGTGTTGAGGTCAAGCCATTAGAGCTTTGAAAAAAGACACTCTGCAGAAGTGGCATGTGCGTGCACACACGTGTGCACCGTGGCAGGCACCCAGCGCTGGTTCTAGACAGCATCAGCCCTGTGGCTACACAGCTCAGTGCTCGGGAGGCAGGCTTTGGCTTCTGAAACCCTTTGAGATCATTTTGTTTCCGAAGCACATTCACTAATTATAGACTGCCTGGCAGAGCACCTGCCAAAATGTTTTTAAATGCCAGCGTAACTGAGGCCTCATCTCACACCATACATTTACCTTCCCCTAGGGTTTGGAGATCAAGAACTGTTGGGGGGAGGGGGTCACTGGGCGACAATGATTCTAAACCTTACATGTGTACTTCCTTTTTTCCCTTTGAATTTAATACTTCAAAACTGATTTGGTCTGTGCCCTCCTCCTTTGTCTAATCCTGCTTCTAAAAGTGGTAAATAATGTGCTTGGGGATTTTAAAAACTTTTTGGTTGTGCTTTGGAGGAAGGACTAAAAAAAAAAACATTCTTGGGGAAAACCTAGAGAAACCTTTGCAAACTATGAAACTAGCTTTTTTTAAGGATTTTTATTATTATTCAGAGTCTTTTGTTTCTTATGCAGTTAACTTCTACAGAGCAGAAAGAGAGTATCCATTCCTCCAACAACAGTTAACAAAGATCTTTTACAGTTGACACAAAATCATCTTATTAATGTGTGACAGTGTCCATTTTTTTGTTTTACACAACAGACCTTTATGGAGGCTTCTTTGAGCCAGGCCTATGCTCCAGGGGCTTAGGCATGCTTCTCCTTCAAAGGGTTGACCATTTAGGTTTTAGCAGAAGCAGTGTGGGAACTTCAAGGGGGACTGAGTCTTGGGTTGCAACAATTTTACTCTGTCCCCAAGTCAGGTAAAGCCCAACTACCCAGTCTGAGCTATGCTGCAAATGTTTTGAAACAGTTTTATTTCCGAGATACATACACCAAAATAAAGTTGATTTTGGCTACAGCATAGCCAACATAGCTTAGTAAATCAATAGGAACACTCAAAAGTACTTTGCAAGATTTGAGGGTGACACTGGGGGTCATAGTAGGCATCTGCCAACTGAAAAGCAAAATTTGAGGTTTAAGCATTCACAGATTATCTTTTGTTTCTGAAATCTCTTTCTTAGAACATGTGAAATCAATATTGTTTCATGTTTTCTCCTTGAAGAAAGTCTTCGAAAATATTTGCTTTTCAAGGCCTGGGTTGTTAGAAAATATGGTAGACTCTGACACTAGAGCAATGGGAAGATGAGCCAAGTATCTAAAATCCATCAGATTTCGATGGGCAAAGTAAATAATTGTAAAACAAGACAACAGAGCCGAGTGTCCCTTCTCTCAAAGGCGATTAGTAGAACCCTGTCAACATACAACCAATTAGGGGGTGTTGCTGACCCATTAGGGGTGATCTTCTGTCCTCCTGGGAAGAGGGCATTTCAGGCAACACAGGCTTTGTCGTCTTGAGCCCGTTAGTGGAGCTAGGTTTCCGGAAGGGCAGAGACTCCTTCCCATAGAATAGGGCAATTAATGATGGCTTGACCAGCATATGGGAGCCGGAGAGTGTGTGTCTAACACACTATTCTATGTCCTTCAGCGGGCACTTGGATTACTGAGTGTGGAAAGGAGAAAAGTTGACTGACTGCTTGGTCTCCTGAATCCATTACCAAGAGTCCCTCTAAATAATAAGATGTAGTCTCTTGGGCTAGACTTAGTTTTCTGGGTACATACTGCATGTCTTTGGAACATGTGATGCTTTTAGTAAAGATTGTGCAAACTGTTAAATGAAAGTAAATAAGATCGCTTGATAAGCTTTCTCCACTTGCTTTGTAGGTCTACTTTGCATTCCTTTAGCTTCTTTATTCATAGTGGAATGGATTTAGATCCATGGCTCTCAATAGGAGTCAGTCTCCCCACCCGCTCCTGCTCCCACGGGTTGTTTGGCAATGTTGGGAGTCATGTTTAGTTGTCATGACTGGGGCAGGTGGAGAGGTGCTACTGGCATAGAGTGGGTAGAGGCCAGGGATACCACTAAACATCCTGCAACGCGCAGGACACAACAAAGAATTATCTGGTCCAAAATGTTAGTAGTGTTAAAGTTGACAGACCCTGCTTTAGGTTGTGTAATTAGAAAGAGAACATATTACTGTGCTTTCATCAGACACTGCCCCACACTCTTCCTTTGTGTTATGTATGCTCTTGGTAACTGGGGTGTTTGGCAACCTTGAATTTTCTTCACTTCTGTTTTCAGTATCTGTGTTGAGTTTGTTTGTTCACCCCGTTATCATCTAGGTGAGCAGACTGCCCATTACTTGGCAGAGGATTGGGACCTAGAACTTGCACTCTCATTTGGCTCTATCAGGTTCTTCCAGCCCAGCATTCCATGATGTCTGAGATGTTGATGGTGATTTGTGAGAGAGCCCAGTCACCCTTCTAGACATTAACCCCAAAATGTTCAGGCATGAATACTCAGCATATGTCTCTCCCAGAGAGTGATAATCCTCTGTTGCCATCCTCAGGGAGCAATTTTTTAAAGATATTACAAAAACAGAAGAATATGAATGTGAAAGATCTTTGTAAAATTTATACCATGATGCAGAGGTTAGGTCTCATTGTCATAAGCACCTAAATAATTTTTGAAGCTATAATTTTTCAGTTTTTACTACCTCTGTACGGTAAGATGTTCCATAAATTTTAGTGCTCCAAAACAACTCCTTTTGAAGTTTTCTGGAGCTGTGACCAAAACTAGTATTCTAGGGTTCCCTGAAACATTTTAAGATTATGTGAGCTAAAACCATTGCACTTTTGAAGCTGCTTCTTTCCATATTAAAATACAGATATTGGGAGTTCCCGTTGTGGCTCAGTGATTAACAAATCTGACTAGGAACCATGAGGTTGTGGGTTCGATCCCTGGCCTTGCTCAGTGGGTTAAGGATCCGGCGTTACCCTGAGCTGTGGTGTAGGGTGCAGACATGGCTCAGATCCCGCATTGCTGTGGCTCTGATGTAGGCTGGCAGCTACAGCTCCGATTAGACCCCTACCTGGGAATTTTCATATGCTGCAAGTGCAGCCCTAAAAAGACCAAAAAAAAAAAATATTCTTTAGGTAGAAGTATGCTTCGTTTATATTGACTTCTTGTAAATACATGGTCAGTGACCTAACTTGGGTCTTTACCTTATTAACAAAGACTAATCCCCTTCATGTGTGACCCATCCCCTCCTAATTTCAGGGACTTGCTCTATCAGTGAATTAACTTCCCTGACTCTGGACTCATTTCTAAAGTTTCTTCCATATTCACACTCATCTAATAGTAAATGTTCTACTGTCTCCCAAATTAAACAAAACAAAACAAAACAAAACTCCCTTAATCAGCAAATCTGCCTGATTCAGTTGCTACAAGGAAATAAGTTACTTTTTAAAACCTTTCCCTTGACTGCACTATCTCCTTCCAATTTGTCCTGTCATCCTAACTACCCCCCACTTCCCACAGCAAAGCTTCTCAGAGGAATTGTTGGCACTCCTTACCTCCCTCCACTCTGTCACCTTCTACACACAGTTGAACACCCTTCATTCTAGACGCTGTGTCTTCTGCATCCCTGAAGTTCCTCTTGGTGAGGCTTCCCAGTGATCATCATGCTACTGAGCCCCACTTGCCCTCACCTCATGTGGTTTCTCAGCAGGTTTCTTAGCAGTATCAAATTCAATAGACTCCTCTCCTTGAAACATTCTCTGTTTTGCTTTCTATAGCCCCTCCGTTGGCTTGTTTTCTTTAATCTTTCTCTTTGTCTAACCTCTGGAACTCTCAAGTTTAACCTTAGGGCTCCATTTTAAACCCTTTTCCCTATATGCCACCCCTGGGCAACTGCTTTCACTCTCATGGCGTTAAATACCATCCTCAAACTCTTGACTCCGGAGTATATTGTTTGAGCCCATATTTCCATTCTGAGTTCCACAAATATATTCCCAACTACTTTCTTGACATTTCCATTTAGATGTTTTACGGGGACCTCAAGTTTAATACATATAACTCTGAATTTCCAACCTACTCCTCCACCATTATTTACTCCTTTAATTTCCTCCTCTGTAAAGGGTATTTCTGTCCACTTGGTCATTCACGTCAGAAACCATTGAGCTGCCTATCTTTCATACCTCCTACTCTGTCGTTCCCTCTGATGATATCCACTCTATTACCAAGTCTTATCATTTCTCCCATCTAAGTATCTAGAACCCTGCCACTTCTCTTCCCTACCACCACCTACCTAATCCAAGCTACTTACCTAGTGCTGTAGCTATCACCAAGTTTGTGTGTCTTCCCTCCCCCATTCTAATTCTCCACACAGCAGCCAGAGGGATCTTCTAAAAGGCAAATCAGATTATGTTACTCATTTAATGCCCTCCAAGTACGTCATCAGTTGCTCTAATTGTAAAAGTCAAAATCTGCATAATCTGATCCCTGTCTGTTTCTCCACCCTTATTGTTGCCCATATCCTGACCTATCACTGTACTCCAGCCACCCTGGCCTTTACATATGCTAGTCCTGCCGAGAACATTTCTCCAGGCTAACCCAGCCGTAAGTGTTCACCTTAAAATATCACTTCCTCAGAGGCACCCTTAACCTTTAGTGTAGATCATATTACTCATTTGTAAATAGCACAGTAAAATAAGTCACATGAATTTCTTGGTTTTCCAGTACAAATAAAAATTATGTTTGGGGCGTTCCCATTGTGGCTCAATAGAAACAAATCCCACTAGAAACCACAAGGTTGCTGGTTGGATCCCTGGCCTTGCTCAGTGGGTTAAGGATCTGGCATTGCCATGAGCTATGGTGTAGGTCGCAGATGCAGCTCGGATTCAACCCCTAGCCTGAGTTGGGCCCTAAAAAGCAAAAAGCAAAAAAAAAAAAAAAAAAAAAAAAATTATGTTTGGAAGTTCCTTTGTGATCCAACAGGTTAAGGATTCATTGTTGTCGTTGCAGCTGTGGCACAGGCTGCAGCTGCAGTGCAGGTTTGATCCCTGGCCTGGGAACTTTCACATGCCCCAGGTGTGGCCAAAGAAAAAAAGTTATGTTTATGTTACTGTAGTCTAGTAAGTGTGCAATAGCATTATGTCTAGAAAAACAGTGCATATATCTTAATTTAAAAATGCTTTATCGGGAGTTCCCGTAGTGGCTCAGTGGTTAACAAATCTGACTAGGAACCATGAGGTTGCAGGTTCAATCCCTGGCCTTGCTCAGTGGGTTGAGGGTCCGGCATTGCCACAAGCTGTGGTGTAGGCCACAGATGCAGCTTGGATCCCGAGTTGCTGTGGCTGTGGCATAGGCCAGCGGCTACAGCTCCAAATGGACCCCTAGCCTGGGAACCTGCATATGCCGCGGGAGCGGCCCAAGAAATGGCAAAAAGGCAATAAATAAATAAATAAATAAATGCTTTATCAATAAAAGAAAACTAACCATTATCTGAGCCTTCAGCGAATTGTAATCTTTTTGCAATAGTAACATCAAAGATCACTGATCATAGATCACCATAACAAATATAATAATATTTTAAAAGTTTGAAATATTTCAAAAATTACCAAAATGTGACACAGAGACAAGAAGGGAGCAAATGCTATTGGAAAAATGGTGCCAATAGACATGTTCAACACAGGGTTGTCGAAAACCTGCAGTTTGTAAAAAATGCGGTATCTGTGAAGCACAGTGAGGCAAAGCACAATAAAACAAGGTATCCCTGGAGGTCCCTTGTGGTACAGCAAGTTAAAGATCTGGTGTTGTCACTCCAGTGGCTTAGGTCACCTCTGTGGCTCAGGTTCAGTCCCTGCCCTGGGAACTTCTACATACCAAGGGACTGGCCAAAAAAAACAAGCTTTTTTTTTTTTTTTTGGCTTTCTAAGGCAGTACCTATGGCGTATGGAAGTTCCCAGGCTAGGTATCCCATCAGAGCTACAGCTGCCAGCCTATGCCACAGCCACAGCAACAGGGGATCCAAGCCAGGTCTACAGCCTACATCACAGCTCACGGCAATGCCAGATCCTTAACCCACTGAGGACAGGGATCAAACCCACAACCTCATAGTTCCTAGTCAGATTTGTTTCCGCTGTGCCACAACGGGAACTCCCTGTGTGATTTGTTTGATATCTGAGTCCTAGACTAAATGGTAAACTCTAAGAGGATGGAGACCATGTTTGTTTCCCTTCTCATTGTGTCCCAGCACCCAGCAGAATAATGACGGATAACAGGTGCTGTATAAATATCTGTTCTACTTCCTTTTAATTTGCCTTTTTTTTCCTTATGTGAATAACACGGTTTCATCACTTTAAAAAATAAAAATGCTTTTCTTAGAGCAGTTTTAGGTTCCCAGCAAAATTAAGCAGAAAGTATAGTGATTTCCCATATCCTCCCTGCCCCAACACATGCACAGCCTCCTCAGCTATCAAAATCTGCACCAGGGTGCTACATTTGTTACAGTGAACCAAAACTAATACAACATTATCATCCAATGTCCAAAGTTTACCTTAGGGTTTGCTCTTTCACATTCTGTGGCTTTCAACAAATGTATAGTGACATGAATCCACCATTACAGTGACGCGCTGAGTAGTTTTGTTGCCCTAAGAACCCTCTGTGCTCCAGCCTATTCATACCAACCTTTTCAGATTGACTTCTTTCACTTAATACTATGCATTTAAGTTTCTTTCCTGTCTTTTCATGGCTTGATAGCTCATTTCTTTTTAGCACTAAACAATATTCTATTGTCTGGATGTACCACAGTTTGTTTATCCATTCATCTGCTGAAGGATATCTTGGTTGCTTCCACCTTTTGGCAAGTATGAATAAAGCTGCTATAAATATCTGTGTACAGGTTTTTTTGTAGACATGTTTTTAACCCATTTGTATAAATACCAAGGAGCACAATTACTAGATTGTATGGAAAGAGCATGTTTAGTTTTGTAAGACTGCCACGCTGTCTTCTAAAGTGGCTGTAACCGCTTTGCGTTCCTACCAACAATAAATGAGAGTTCCTGTTACTCCGCATCTTTCCAGCATGTGGTAGTGTGAGTGTTTGGGATTTTTTTTTTTTTTTTTTCCCAGTTGAAATTTTGAGATAATTTTAGATTCACATGCAGTTCTAAAAAATAATTTAGAGATCCCCATACACTTTGTCCAGTTTCCCCCAATACTAACATTTTCAAAGCTATAGTATACTCTCACAACCTGAATATTGACATTGATAGGAGCCACTGATCTTATTTAGATTTCCTAAATTCTGCTTGTACTCTGTATGTGTCTATCCTGTTTTAAGCCTATTTAGTTGTATGTTCAACACGTCTTCTAAAAGTCTTGATATTTAACATGCATTTGAAGCTGCAGACTCTCTTCAGTTTGCACTTTGGCTGTATCCCTCAAGATTTAACAGCAATGCTTCCATCGGTTAGTACTAAACATTTCAAAATTTCAGTTGTGACTGCTTCTTTAACCCATGTGTTGTTCCAAAGTATTTTTCACTTTTTTTAATTTATTTATTTTGCTTTTTAGGGCTGCAGGTGTGGCATATGGAAGGTCCATAGCTAGGGGTTGAATTGGAGATACACCACAGCCACAGCACCTTGGCATCCGAGCTATGTCTATGACCTATACCACAGCCCACCAGCAACCCGGAATCCTTAACCCACTGAGCCAGGCCAGGGATCCAGCCCACACCCTCATGAATACTAGTCGGATTCGTTTCCCCTGAGCCACAACAGAAACTCCCCAAAAGCATTTTTTTAGTTTCCAGATATGTGGGGTTTATTTTTTTTTTAATATTAACTTATAGCTTGTAATTAAGCTCTAACCATTGTTGTTAGAGAACTGATGTGCTACAAGTTTTCTGGAATTTGTTATGGTAGCCTTTGTGTTGGCCTTGTATATGATCACAAGGAGATCATATGGAGATTTCTGTTAGTTGTCCGTTTGAGCTTGGAAAGAATGTATATTCTCTATTTGATAGAGGCAAGGTGTATCTATTGGATCAAGCCTTTTAATTGTATTGTTCAGATCTTCCTTATCCTTACTAAGTTTTGTTTATGTGATCATTTTCAGAGAGGTGAAACAAAACATTCCAGTGTAAGACCTTTTTCTTCTAATTAGTATTTGTTCATTTATTCCTTGTGTATTCAAATCTTTGTATATGGAGACCACATAGGGGTCTAATCGGAGCTGTAGCTGCCAGCCCACGCCAGAGCCACAGCAGTGCTGAGATCCGAGCTGCATCTGCAACATACACCACAGCTCACGGCAATGCTGGATCGTTAACCCACTGAGCAGGGATCGAACCCGCAACCTCATGGTTCCTAGTCGGATTCGTTAACCACTGCGCCACGACAGGAACTCCTCTGTGTCTGTTTTATTTAATCCATGTAGTTATTAGGACTGGAGATTCATTTGGATCTATTTGTGCCTTCTATGGACTTCCAGTTTAATGATACTTTTTCCTTGCTTTTTGTTTTCTCCTTGCCTGTCTTTTGTTTGATTGAGTTTTCTTTAGTCAGTCTTTTCTCCTTTAATGATTTAAAAGTTATGCTTTACGTTTTTATTCTTTTATTGGTTACTTTTAGGTTTTAACATTCTTGACTTGTTACACTACTCTCAAACAATATTAGGATCTTAGCTTCTGTCTCTTCAGTCCCTCTTCCAGTTTATTGTGGTATTTCAATTTGTTTTAACCCCATCCCTAAATTAGGGGGTTCCCCCCCCCAAGAGTCAGTATTATTTAAACTTCCCAACAAGTTTATCCATTTCTTTTCTCACCACTTCTTATATCCCACTCTTTCCCTGTTGCCTCATTCTTCCTTTTTTAGTAACTCTCTTAGCAGAGATTGGTATGTGGTAAACTCAGTCTTGGTATGTCTGAAGAAAATTTTTTAATTTATGTCTTTCTTTATCTTTCCCATATTTTTGTTCAGTTGTTCATAGCTTTAGATTCTAGATTGTCTTAATACTTTGTGTCTATGATTCCATTGTCTCCTAGCAACTGTTTTTGCTGTTGAGAAGTCTATTGTCAGTGTGTCGCCTTTGTGATCATTTTTTCTTTTGTAGCTTTTAGGATTTTCCTGACTCTGCTATTTTGCACTTGCACTAGTGTTCTAGGTTTGAATACATTTCTGTGTACCCCACTTGGGCCTTGATCTGCTCCTTCAACCTGATTTGTGTCTTTTTTATTTTTCCCTTGGTTGCTATTTTTTTCTTGACCACTGTTCTATTTGAAACTTCTCATTTAGCCATCTTTGTTTTATTGTTTCGTTTTTTGTTTGTTTGTTTGTTTTTGGCTTTGGCATGCTTGATGTGGGGTCTCAGTTCCCAGACCAGGATTGAACCTGGGCCCAGCAGTGAAAGTACCAAGTTCTAACCACTAGATCACCAGAGAACTCCCTGTGTCTTTTCTTTTATAACCTTATCACTTTATGCCTTTCTCCTGCATTCTGGAGTACTTTCACATTCTGTTTTCCAATTTCTAATTCTCTCTTCAGCTCTATTTTACTTAATCACTTCAAAAGAAAAGTTTATCTTGATAGTATGTTTTAATTTCTGTTCTTTTTTTGGCTTTAAAAAAAATCTGCCTCTTCTCACCATATGGTTTCTCTTTCTTCCTTTAGCTCTTTGAATATCTTTTAACTTTTTAAAAACTTAGTATTATAGAATTGTTAAAACTTTTAATTGTGGAAGTCCCATATATAAAAACAGGAGAACGGTAATGAGCCACCTGTGTCATTTACCCAGCTTCTAGCAATTACCAACATTCTGCCATTCTTTAAACATCTTTGTTTTAAAGATACTTTTAGATTATTTTATTATTTCTAATTCTTGGGATATAATTTCTAATACATGTGTGTCATGTTACTCTCCCATGCGATGGTTTATTTCCTCTTGCAGTGGTTTTTCTTTCTCTCTCTCTTTTTGGTTGTGCCCACAGCATGCAGAAGTTCCTAGGCCAGGGATGAGACTTGAGCCATAGCTTTGATAATGCTGAATCCTTAACCACTAGGCCACCAGGGAACTCCTGTTTTTGTTTTTCAGCATAAGTTCATTTTGAATTGGGATTTATTTCCATGGGACTCTTATGTGCTTTGGATTATGGAAAGATTCCTAAGAGGAGTTTTATTTTCTTCTCTGCTGGAACCCTACAAGTTTAGCTGGTTGTCATTAGTTTGGGATATATGCATTTGGAGTCTACACCTGTGCCTGGTGGAGAGTCTGGGTTTCCATTTCTTATGGACCCTCTTTTTCCATGAGGCTCCTAGGAGATGGGAAGATTCCTCACTCTTCCAGGTTGGTGAGCACTGTTTTAGCACCTCCCCAGTTCATGGAGGTGGAAGTGTAATAACTCCTGTCCTCTGGCTTTAAGCATTTATCTCACTCTGGTTCCTGGCATGCAGGGGGCCTGCAGCCCAGGGCCTCTTCTCCCTTAGGGATGATTAAGTCCCCAGTCCTCAGCCCTCAGCTGTTAAGCACAGTATCCAGGTCTCTTCTTGAGTCCTTTAGCTTTGGCACCTGTTCACTGCTCTGATTCCTTCCTTTTTGTTTCTGGCACTATGGACTCTGCTTTCTTTCTTGGTTTCAAGCTTAGCTATATCTGTAAGGGGTGTGGAGTATTAAATTTTTATCTAGCATTTCTAGCAAGATTTTCTTCGGAGAGGGGAGGAGGTAGTAAAGTTACTCCACATCAGATTGTCCTCACCCATGATTTTGTTTGCTCTTTGGTTTTTTTTGTTTGTTTTTGATTTTTAATAGCTTGGACTTACTGACCTCTCATGTGCTAGGTTATTTGCCTTATTTCAATGAGTTGTGTGAGGTAGGCCCTGCTGTTATCCCCCCTCTACACATTTGCTTTATTTTACAGGTGAGGAAAGAAGGGTGAAATGGGCTGCTTGTGGCCTCACAGTTGGGAAGCTGGGCTGTGAACCCAGGTGGTCCAACTTCTGCCTCCATGCTCTCTTCCTGTTCCAGAGAAAGCAGGGCAAGAATAATCTTATCTCAGTGGTTTCATTACTCCAAAAGTAACTATTTTTTCTGGTTGTCAAAGTAATTCAGACCCACTTTAGAAAACGGAAAAATTTATAAGGAAGAAAATGTAATCACCACAACCATATAACTTAGATATAAAACTGTAAACATTTTCTTGTATTTCCTTTGTGTTTTCCCAAAATGCCTATTACAGGAATATTTTTTTGGTTTTATTTTGTGCCTAACTTTTATCACCAATAGCCCATAAGCAATTTTTATAATTGAAATTTATTTTAAACTGTTACTTTTAGGAGTTCCCATCGTGGATCAGTGGTTAACGAGTCTGACTAGGAACCATGAGGTTGCAGGTTCAATCCCTGGCCTTGCTCAGTGGGTTAAGGATCTGGCATTGCCATGAGCTGTGGTGCAGGTTGCAGACGCGGCTTGGATCCTGTGTTGCTGTGGCTGTGGTGTGGGCCGGCGGCTACAGCTCCAGATTAGACCCCTAGCCTGGGAACCTCCATGTGCTGCGGATGCGGCCCTAGAAAAGACAAAATAAATAAGTAAATAAATAAATAAAAATAAACTGTTACTTTTAAATAGTGTATATATATATATATATATATATATATATATATATTTTTTTTTTTTTTTTGGTCTTTTTGCCATTTCTTGGGCCACTCCTGCAGCATATGGAGGTTCCCAGGCTAAGGGTCTAATCAGAGCTGTAGCTGCCAGCCTACGTTAGAGCCACAGCAACGCGGGATCCGAGCCACATCTGCGACCTACACCACAGCTCACGGCAATGCTGGATCGTTAACCCACTGAGTAAGGGCAGGGATTGAACCCAAAACCTCATGGTTCCTAGTCGGATTCGTTAACCATTGCGCCACGAAGGGAACTCCAGATAGTATAATTTTTAAAAAATTTGAGTTAAAAAAATGTTTTTGAGTTCTGTTGACTCAGATAATTTTAAAAATATACAGACATATGAAGTAAAAAGCCTGACTTTCCACAGATGGTCATTGTTGTTAACAGTTTTGGATTTTTTTTTTTTTTTGCTTTTTAGGGCCATACCTGCAGCATATGGAGGTTCCCAGGCTAGGGGTCAAATCATAGATACAGCTGCTGGCCTACACCACAGCCACAGCAACGCCATATGGGAGCCGCATCTGCGACCTACAGCACAGCTCACGACAATGCCGGATCCTTAACCCACTGAGCGAGGCCAAGGGTCGAACCCAAAACCTCATGGTTTGTAGTTGGATTCATTTCCACTGCGGGAACTTCCAGCCTTTTCAGAGCTTTTTCTCTTCATAAATACATTACTTGTTTGTAACAAAAATAGTTATGCAACTTACTTTTTTTTTTTGTCTTTTTGGGGCCACACCTGAGGCATATGGAAGTTCCCAGGCTAGGGGTTGAATCGGAGCTGCTGGCCTACACCACAGCCACAGCAGCTCAGGATCTGAGCCACATCTGCAACCTACACCGCAGCTCATGGCAACGCTCATATCCCACTGAGCAAGGCCAGCGATCAAACCTGAGTCTTTATGGATATTAGTCGGGTTCATTACTGCTGAGCCACTACTGGAACTCCCTACTTTTTCATTCAGTATTATGACTGTCCTTTCATGCATGTTTATAAAGATCTTAAACTTATTATTTTTTTATAAGCACAACTCAGAATTTATATAAGTAATGTAAATAGGTGCTTATGAAAACTTAATATAGGAAAATATAGAGTAAAAATTTATAGTTGTAAAAAATATAGAGCCTTGTAGCCTGCCCTGCTCCCTCCCAATCCCAGAGGAGGCCACAGTTAGGCATGAATCAGCTTCTATGGCTGTTTCTATATGTTTACCTATTTAGTGTGCAGTTGCAGATATACGAAAGTGTGTGTATTTAGTATAACCACAGACTCTCTTTGTAGATGCTCTTTAACCCTTTGCCCTTCTGTCTGTATTTCTGTAGAGAAATAGATTATTCTGGAGTTTGAACTTACTGTAATCAGAGTGTATATATATATATTACTATCTTCTCATGTTTCTATGCCTTTTGTATTTGTTCTGTGACTTACCCTGCTTATAGCCTTTGAGGTTCTCAGGTTAGGGGTCTAATTGGAGCTATAGCTGCCAGCCTACACCACAGCCACAGCAGTGCCAGATCCGAGCTGCGTCTACGACCTGCACTGAAGTTCATGGCAACGCCGGATCCTTAACCCACTGAGCGAGGCCAGGGATCGAACCTGCAACCTCATGGTTCCTAGTCGATTCATTTCCGCTTCACCACAGCGGGAACTCCACCTTTGCCTTTTTTTCTTTTTTTAACTGTGTGTAACACGAGATTTACTCTAACGTATTTTTAAGTTCATATTATTAACTATAAGCATAATATCGTACAGCACATCTTTAGAACTTTGCCATTTTGCATGAATGAAATCTATACCCATTTCCCATCCTGCCCCCCTCCCCAGCCCCTGGCAACTGCCATTCTGCTTTCTGCTTCAATGAATTTGACTACTTTAGGTATCTCATATAAATGGAATCATGCAGCATTTGTTCTTCTATGAGTGGCTTACTTTACATTATTTAAAGTTTTATTGAAATGTTCGCATTTATTTAGCACAGTGCCCTCCAGGTTCATCCATATTATCACGTATTGCAGGATGTCCTTCTTATTTTGTAACTAATATTCCATAATGTGTATGAACTACATTTTTATTATCCATTCATCCATCAGTGGACACTTAGGTTAATTCTATATCTTGGTTATTGTGAACAGTGCTGCAGTGAACATGAGAGTACAGATATCTCTTCAAGATCCTGACTCCGGAGTTCCCATCGTGGCGCAGTGGTTAACGAATCCGACTAGGAACCATGAGGTTGCGGGTTCAGTCCCTGCCCTTGCTCAGTGGGTTAACGATCCGGCGTTGCCATGAGCTGTGGTGTAGGTTGCAGACGCGGCTCGGCGTAGGCCAGTGGCTACAGCTCCGATTCAACCCCTGGCCTGGGAACCTCCATATGCCGCGGGAGCGGCCCAAGAAATAGCAACAACAACAACAACAAAAGACAAAAAAAAAAAAAAAAAGATCCTGACTCCAATTCTTTTGATTAAGTACTCAAAAGTGAGAACTGCCATATGCTGTATCATATGGTAGTTCTATTTTTTACTTTTTCAGAAACTTCCATCCTCTTCTCCATATTGGGGACACCATTTTACATTCCCAGCAACAGTGCACAAGGATTCCAGTTTCTTTACATCCTCTCCAGCATTTGTTAATTTCTAGATTTTTTTGGTTTATTTGTTTATATAATGGTTATCCTAACAGATGCAAGGTGATATCTTATACTTTTGATTTGCATTTCCCTGATGATTAATGATACTCAGCATCTTTTCATATACATACTGGCCATCTGTGTGTCTTCTTTGCAGAAATATCTATTCTAGTCTTTTGCCCACTTGTTAGTTGGGCTGTATGTTTTTTGCTATCAAGTTGTAGGAGTTCCTTATATCTTTTGGATATTAAGTTCTTTTCAAATGTATGGTTTGCAGATACTTTATCCCATTCTCTAGGTTGCCTTTTCACTCTGTTGTTTACTGTGCAGAAGCTCTTTACTCTGTGGGGGTTTTTTGTTTTTGTTTCTGTTTTTTTGCCACACCTATGGCATGCAGAAGTTCCAGGGCCAGGGGTTGAACCCATGCTACAGCAGCAGCCCAAGCCACTGCAGTGATAATGCTGGATCCTTACCCCACTAAAGCCACAGGGGAACTCCCAGAAGCTCTTTACTTTGATATAATCCCATTTGTCTCTTTTTGTTTTTGTTGCTCATTCTTTGGTGTCATATCCAAGAAATCATTGCCCAGACTAATGTCATGAAGCTTTCACCCTGTATTTTCTTGTGGGAGCTTTACAGTTTCAGGTCTTATATTTAAGTCATTAATCATTTTGACTTGGTTTTTTATGTGTGGTGTAAAATAAAGAGCCCTTTCAATCTTTACATGTGGAAATCCAGTTATCTCAACGCTGTTGGAAAAACTGTTCTTTCCCCATTGTGTATTCTTGCCATTCTGTCAGAGATCAGTTAACCATATAAGCATGGGTTTATTTCTGGGTTCTGTATTCTTTTCCATTGGTCTGTATATCTATCTTTATGCCAGTACCATACCATTTTGATTACTGTAGCTTTGTAATATGTTTTGGAGCCAAGACGTGTGAGGCCTCAGCTTTGTTCTTCTCTCTCAAGATAAGCTATTTGGGGTCCTTTGTGGTTCCATATGAGTTTTAGAATTTTTTTTCTATTTCTCTTAAAAAAATCCCATTGGAATATTATTTTAATGATTAAAGTATAGTTAAATTACAATGCTGTGCCAACTACTGCTGTACAGGGGATTTTGATAGGGATTGGTTGACTCTGTAGATCGCTTTGGGTAGCATGGACATTCTGACAATATTAAGTTCTTCCAATCCATGAACACAGGGTGTCTTTACATTTATCTGTATCTCTGTTTTAGTAATGTTTTGTAGTTTTCAGTGTACAAATCTTTCATCTTCTCGGTTAGATTTATTCCTAAGTATTTTATTCTATTTGCTGCTATTGTTAATGGGATTGTTTTTCTTAATTTCCTTCTCAGATTGTTTGTTGTTAATATGTAGAAACACAACTAATTTTCATTTTTTAACATTTATTTTGGGAATTCCCTTTGTGGCTTAGCGGAAACGAATCTGACTAGTTTCTGTGAGGACACAGGTTCAATCCCTGGCCTCACTCAGTGGGTTAAGGATCCAGCATTGCCATAAACTGTGGTATAGGTCTCAGATGCGGCTTGGATCTGGCGTTGCTGTGGCTGTGGTGTAGGCCAGCAACCTCAACTCCAGTTTGACCCCTAGTCTGGAAACCTCCATATGCTGCTGGTGCGGCCCTAAAAAGACCAAAAAAAAAAAAAGACTTTTATATTGGATTGTAGTTAACATACAATGTTGTCTTAGTTTCAGGTGTACAGCAAAGTAATTCAGTTATGCATATATACATATACATATGTGTGTATATATACATTCTTTTTCAGATTCTTTTCCCATATAGGTTAATAACAGAATATTGAGTAGAGTTCCCTGTACTATACAGTAGGTCCTTATTGACTATTCTTTTTTTTGGCCATGCCCAGAGCATGCGGAAGTTCCCAGGCCAGGGATTGAACTTGAGCCACAGCTGTAACAACAAACCGCAGCAGTGGCAATGATGAACCTTTAACCACTAGGCCACCAGGGAACTCTTTGATTATCTATTTCATATATAATAGTGTATATATGTTAATCCAAACTCCTAATTTATCCCTTCCCCCCCACAACTGATTTTTCATGTGTTGATTTTGTGTCTTGCAACTTTCTGGAATTCATTTATTAGTTCTAACAGTTTCTGTGTGTGTGTGTGTGTGTGTGTGTGTGTGTGTGTGTGTGTGTAAGTAATCCTCAGAGTTTTCTACGTATAAACATGTGGCATCTACCAAAAAAGATAATTCTACTTTTTCCTTTCTAGCTTGGATGCTTTTCTTGCCTCATTGCTCTAGTACTGTGTTGACCAGAAGTGCTAAGAGTAGGCATTCTTGCCTTGTTCCTCATCTTAAAGGAAGAGCTTTTATTTTTTGCCATTGAATATGTTAGCTATAGACGTTAGCTGTTATGTTACATATATATGTTACATATATAGCCTTTAAAATGATGAGACTATTTTTACCATGGAAAGGGTGTTAAATTTCATCAAATGGCTTTTCTGCACCTATTGAGATAATCGTGTGTTTTTATCTTTGTTCTGTTAATGTGGTGTAGCACATTGATTTTTATATGTTGAATCATTCTCCTATCCCAGGAATCAGTCCTACTTGGTCATGGTGTGTGAGCCTTTTAATGTGCTCTTGAATGTGGTTTGCTAGTAATTTATTAAGGATTTTACATCTGTATTCATTAGGTAGTTTTCTTATAGTGGCTTTTTCTGGCTTTGATATCAGGGTAGTGCTGGCCTTATATTCCCTTTTCTTTGATTTTTGGGAAGAGTTTAGGAAGCATTGGTGTTAGTTCTTTAAGTGTTAGGTAGAATTCGTTTGTCAAGCCATCTGGTTCTGGGCTTTCCTTTTTTTTCTTTGTTTGTTTGTTTGTTTGTTTTGGCCAGTCCCATGGCATGTGGAAGTTCCTGAGCCAGAAACCTGTGCAGCAGCAGCTACCCAAGCCGCAGCAGGGACACCACCAGGTCTTTAACCCACTGCACCACAAGAGCACTCCCTGGACTTTTGTTTATTGTGAAGTTGTGTTTTTTTTGTTTTTTTTGTTTTTTTTGTTTTTTTTTTGTCTTTTTGCTATTTCTTTGGGCTGCTCCCGCAGCATATGGAGGTTCCCAGGCTAGGGGTCGAATCGGAGCTGTAGCCAGTGGCCTACGCCAGAGCCACAGCAACGCAGGATCCGAGCCGCGTCTGCAACCTACACCACAGCTCACGGCAACGCCAGATCCTTAACCCACTGAGCAAGGGCAGGGACCGAACCCGCAACCTCAGGGTTCCTGGTCGGATTCGTTAACCACTGCGCCACGACAGGAACTCCAATTGTGAAGTTTTTGATTACTTATTCAGTCTCTTTACTAGTTGTAGGTCTTTCGGATTTGCTGTTTCTGCATGATTCAGTCTTGGTAGGTTTAAATTTCTGGGAATTTATCTATTTCCTCTAGATTATTCAATTTGCATATACTTGTTCACAGTAGTCTCTTATAATCCTTTTTATTTCTGTGGCATTGTTGTAATGTTTCCTCTTTCATTTCCAAATTTGTCTTCTCTTTTTTTTTTTCTTAGTTTAAAGGTTTGTCAATTTTGTTGGTCTTTTCAGAAAAACAGCTGTTAGATGTGTTGATATTTTTCTATTCTCTGTTTTGTTGATTTCTGCTGTAATCTTTATTATTTCCTTCCTTCTGCTAACTTTTGGCTTAGTTCTTTTTCTAGTTCTTTGAGGCATAATTATATTGTTTATTTAACATCTTTTTTATTTTTTAGTATACATGTTTATTACTAGGATAAACCTCTCTCCTAGTACTGCTTTTGCTGCATTTCATGAATTTTGGTGTGTTGTGTTTTTCTTGCCTTTGCCTTTTCTGTTCTGTTGGGGTTTTTTGTTTATTTGCTTGTTTACTCATTTACTCAATACTGCTATATTTAATGGAAATCATTTCCTCTTTTTTTTTTTTGGTCTTTTTCTTTTTTTTTAGGGCCACACCCACAGCATATGGAGGCCCCCAGGCTAGAGGTCAGTCGGAGCTGGCATTGCCAGCATATGCCATAGCCACAGCAACACTAGATCCGAGCCTCATCTGGGACCTACACCACAGCTCAAAGCAACACCAGATCTTTAACCCACTGAGCAGAGCCAGGGATCAAACCCGTGTGCTCATGGATACTAGTTGGGTTCGTTACCACTGAGCCACAACGGGAACTCCTAGTCATTTCCTCTTTTTTATTTTAGCTTCATAATATGAGGGGTTTTGTTTACTTACTTATTTTTGTTAGCTGTAGCTCCGATTCAACCCCTAGCCTGGGAACCTCCATATGCTGCATGTGTGGCCCTAAAACGACAAAAAAAAATTTCTGCTGTACATCATATGTTATCTTTTTTTCTTATTGATCTGTAGTAGCTATTGTGCATGGATCCTTGTCTTAATGTTTCAAGTATTTTTCACAGTTGTTGGTCTTTCAGCTTGATTGTAGTTCTTTCATCAAGTAATTTAAGTTTTTGTAGCTAAATCTATTGATATTTTCCTTTATGGTTTCTGTCACACTTAAAAAGGCCCTGCCCTCCTCAGAATTATAAAAAATATGTATTGTTATTTCTTTGTGGTATATTTTTGTCCTCCGTCTGGAATTAATTGGAAGGGTGTGAAGTAGGTATCAAACTTTTTATTTTTTTATTTTTATTTTATTTATTTATTTTGTCTTTTTGCCATTTCTTGGGCTGCTCCCGTGGCATATGGAGGTTCCCAGGCTAGGGGTCGAATCGGAGCTGTGGCCACCAGCCTACACCAGAGCCACAGCAACTCAGGATCCAAGCCGCATCTGCAACCTACACCACAGCTCATGGCAATGCCGGATCCTTAACCCACTGAGCAAAGCCAGGGATCGAACCCGCAACCTCATGGTTCCTAGTCGGATTCGTTAACGAAGGGAACTCTGGTATCAAACTTTTTAAAAAGCAGTGTTAAAGGGCTGCACAGTGTTCTGACATGGATAGCACCTTCATGTGTTACCTGTTTGTTCCCTTGTTATCACACGTTGAGGTTATTCTAATTTTTTACTAATATAAATAAAATTGTAATACATTCTACTATTTTCTTAGGATAGATTCAAGGAACAGAATTATTGGATCTGGGGGAAACTAAGTAAGGCAGTTGCATGCTGGGACTTAAAGGTGCACTGCCTCCTTTTGATTCTCAGTTGCACTCTTGGATCTCTTTGCAGCCTTCTTCAAGTCACTTCCTTGTGTCTTCCTTAGCCTTGATTTTCTCATCTATAAAATGAGGGTACTAACAGTACCCACCTCAGAGCATTGTGCTGAGGCTTAAATACTTAGTGCACATAAAACAGTGGAACAAGGCCTGGCACATATTAAGTATTCGGTTATTATTAGTTGTTGCTGCCACTGTTGTTTTTATTATGATGGGCATTTTAAGGCATGTGACTTTCAAGAAAGGTCATACCATTTTTTGATCATACCATTTTGATGGAAATATAGGAGATCCCATTGCCCCAGTCCTTGTTATCATTGAATGCCACCACCCGTGTGAATGATAGGCTCCTTTTTTGCCAGGGTGGAGGTGCACTCTCCTGTATTATTCTCTTGAACCTTAAAATTAGACTGCTTTCTTTAGGAAATGGCTTATATTGCCTTTTAGATCTCTTTTATGGAGTTGTATTTTAGAACTTGAAGCCCCCCTGCTTTTCAGCATGTGATTCCCCCCGCCCAAATTCATCTCTTAGCCTGTGGTGATTCTCTGAAGTTCATTTCTGTGGCTTGTTCTTCAGGTACTGACATTCATTTGAGTCCCTACCATCTGCCGGGTCCTATGACAGGTGCACAAGCCTCACAGAGGACTAAGTCACTGTCCCTGTTTGAGAGACTGAGTCTGGGAGAGGCTGCGGGTAGCACAGGGCAGTTGGCATCAGAGTTGGAACAAGTATACCATAGTGCCATCCCCAGGGTGTAAGGGTATGGGGGTGTGGGGTTGGGAGAAGCCCTAGGAGAAGCACTCAAAATTGTAAATGGGGCTGACTCTTGTAAACACAAAATGCCACTGTGTTCTGCCTGAGGAGACCTGTTCTGTGGAATACCCAACTTGAAAAAATGTTTTCACTTTATAATTCATCATAGCATTTTTTTAAAAAAATGTTTTCTTCTTAAACATTTAAAATATGTAGTTTGGAACTTCTCTCATTAAAAACAATAGAATTACAACCAAATGCTGAACAACCTTCAACCAAATGGACTGGAAACTTTCAAAAAGATACCCTACTCCAGGAGACAAAGAGGAGGCCACATCAAGAGGGCCGCACCCACAGCATAGGGAAGTTCCCAGGTTAGGGGATGAATCAGAGCTACAGCTAGTGGCCTACACCACAGCCACAGCAAAGTTTATCAAGCTGCATCTGGGACCTACGCTGCAGCTTACAGCAACACTGGATCCTTAACCCACTGACCGAGGCCAGGGATCGAACCCACATACCCATGGATACTAGTTTGGTTCGTTTCTGCTGAGCAGCACCAGAAACTCCTTGATGAGATTTTAACAAGGCAATTTAAAAAAAAAAAAAAAAAAAAAAACCCTATACATTCAGCAGTTAAGTATTGACAACCCCCCCCCAAAAAAAAGCAAAACAAACAAAAAAAAATATGTAGTTTAAAGAAAGAAAGTTTTTATGAAACTTCTCTGAAGCACTGACTTCAGGCAGTTTACCTGACTTCTGCAGATCTCAGTCTGCCCTTCTGTCTGACGAAAGTCAGACACGGTGTTCTTCCACTCAGCTCTCAAGCTCTGGCTTCCTGAGCTCTATGATGTGAAGGGGTGTCAGCAACCATTGTGGACGTTCAGCTGGTAGGCAGCTCACAGGGCAGAAGAAGCAGTGCTGCCCACGTGAATCCTACAGAGAAAAGGAGCTGGCATTTTGCTCTGTGGCCCTCAGACTTAGTCTTGGCTGGGCCACTTCACTCTTGCATAGGGGTATCCTCATCACCAGCAGTGCATTTTAGTTGTTCTTCCTCCTTTTATAGGAACACCCCATTTCTGGGTAATCTTCTTGATTATTTGTGCCTAGACTGCCACCCTCTCCCCTCCCCCACCCTTCCTTTCTACTGCTTAATCAGAAAAGTGTCCCTTGGCTCTTTTTCCAAGCCACTGAGTTTGAATTGATCTTTGTTGCTAGTAAAAGGTGGGGAGGTGCTTTCTGGTTCCTGCTAAAGTTACCCGCCAGCACCAGCAGAAGGTGTGCATCTGATAATTATAACTCTAGTGCTTCCAAGGCCTGAGCGATTGAGCTAAGAGCAGTAATCCTGATCTTATCAGGAGGGTTTGTAGTCCAACAGTGTTGCTTATAACAGTATCTGTTTTACTTCCTGGGGCTCCCTCCCGTTTTAGGATTCCCCTATAATCCTGCCCATTACCCCCACTGTGCATGTCTCATTACCTCCTAGGATCAGTTAAAACTGGTGGGAGGACAGAATGTTTTGCTTTTCTTTCTCCCAAGATCTGGAATTGGACTTTTAACATTAGAACATCATCAGCTCATTTGGTAGTCGGGTAGTCACAAGTGTGAAACAGGTAATAAACCTGCAGAGCCACAGGTGTAGCAGAGAAAAAGTTAGTTTATGCCTCGCTTATTAAAAAAAAGTAATAGGCGTTCCCGTCATGGCTCAGTGGTTAACGAACCCGACTAGTAACCATGAGGTTATGGGTTCGATCCCTGGCCTCGCTCAGTGGGTTGAGGATCCGGCGTTGCCGTGAGCTGTGGTGTAGGTCGCAGACTTGGCTTGGATCCCTCGTTGCTGTGGCTCTGGCGTAGGCCAGCAGCTACAGCTCTGATTGGACCCTTAGCCCGGGAACCTCCATATGCCGCAGGTACGGCCCTAGAAAAGACAAAAAATAAAAAATAATAATACTAACAACAAAAATATTTTTGTTATACTTTGTATTTCAGAGTTATTAATTGATATCCATGAGCTTGGGATCAGCCCTTTGAAGTCTAGTAATTTTACTTTGAGGCTCAAGTCCTAGGAATTCGCCCAGATCTGAACCTGAGGTTGGATTTGGAATCTACTAGATTATAGAGTACGTGGAAAGAAATACATTACTGTTCTGCCTTTAAAGAACACTCAATAATCTCTATAAAAGTTATAACCTGTGTGATGTTCTAAGGACAGGGCAGTTTCTTAAAGGTTTCAGAGTACAAGTCGCTCAAATGAAGAGTTAGTAGCTTAGTCCCTACACTTTAAACCTGAAGCAAAGAGTTAACTCTTGCCTTGGGGAGAGTGAGGAATGGGAACTAAAATTGCTTTGGACATCTGAGCTGTGCTTTAATAAGATATTCCAGGTGGTCAAGGAGTAATCCTAAAATAGCCTAGATACTTAATTGCTTTTAAAGTCAGGCGTTCCTGTCTCTGGGGAGGTACAGCTCTAAGGAATGCAGTGCTGGCTCCTAAGATCTTAGAGGCGTGGTCTGGTTTTTTGTTTTGTTTTGTTTTTTTTCCCCCAAATCCCAGTAAAAAAGGCTCAAAGTAGCTTTCTTGGGTCAAGAGATGCTGGTTAAATGTCTCTCTCCTCACTGGAAGTTTGGCAATAAGCCTTTGGCTCCTGCTCCTGCCAGCTGCCATGACCTGGCTTCCTCCAGGGCTGTAGAATTGTTCTTGTCACCCTCCGTGCACCCCCAGAGACAGTGGTCTATTTTCATTAGTGCTCAAAGGCTTCCTGCTTGATCCCCTGCCCAGCATCTCCATTTTCATCAGAAAATACCTTTCTCATGTTAAGATTCAGATCCAGTTGATTCTCTGACTTGGCTGTTTCTTAAGACAGTCATTTCTCCCTGGTTGTACTGCTTCCCCTACCCCTACTCCTAACTCAGATCCTCAGCGTGGGGTTATTGCAGAGCTGCCCAGCCCCAGTGCTGGCTTTTCCTCTCAGATCTTCAACAATATATTTTCATTGTAAATCATTAGGAGCATTAATAAATATTTTATTAAATAAAGAGTCATAGGAAGTTCCTGTGTGGTGAAGGCTAAGGGTTCAGCATTGCCTCAGCTGTGGCACAGGTTGTAACTCAATGGGGGTGTGATCCCTGGCCCGGAGACTTCCACATGCCACAGGTGCAGCCAAAAAATAATAAAACTACTGAAAAAAAAAATGAAGAGTCATACTACTCGCATACTTGAAAGACTAAATATTGTGATTGTGTCAGTTCACTAAATTATTCTGTAATTTTAGTTGCAATCCAAATTTCCTTTTAAAGCAGGGAGGAAAGATGGGGAGCAAGAGATAGGTCTTGACAAAGATTCCAACGTTAATCTAGAAAAAATAAAGTTGTTTTTTAAATTGTCGTTCTCTCCATTAGCCTGTAACCCCCCAAGAAGTCAGAGGCTGTTAACAATCTTGTTCTTTTTCTCTCAGAATCTTTCACAGTAGGTAGCATATCCTAGTGATCAGGTGTTTGTGTGTGAACGGATATAATGAAAAAATTGAAAAGTGAAACGCCCCTATAATTCCAATTCAGTTACATGTCTGCATACATTTGTTATGGTATATGATATAGTTTCCAACAAAAATGGATCATCAAAATCATCTAAATACTGATTTAATCAATTTTTTTTTTTCAGAAAACATCCACTGCCTCCCCCATCTTCACAGTTCAGAGTTGAAATTTCCTCCTGGTATTCAAGGCATTTCACAGCCTGTTTCCACCTAACTATTCAGACTTGCATCCTCCCTGCCAAAACATGCCTTGTTTATTCCCCACTCCATGCTCATTGAGACTGTAAATCTCCCAGCCCATTCTTTCAGGCCAGCTTCATCTCCACCTCTGAGCCGCCTCCTTTCTTCTCCCTCCTGGGCACTTTGTGTTTGGTACTTTGACTTGCCCTATCTATTAAATGCTGTGTGTGTTCAGCTTGTTTTTCCAACTCTGTGGTAAAACTCCTGATGGTGGGAACCACTTTTGGGGTTGGGGGGAAGGGGGAGGAGGGTAATTCTCCTCAGCAGCTTGTACAATGCTCTCCCTGGGGTGGGCTCTCAGGAAATCAGCATTGAATGAATTTGCCGTAGGCTCTTTGCTTCTCAGGACAGAGGGACCCTCTCCTCCAGCCCTGTCTCATGTTCGATTCCATACCCTGACATCCTAGACAGATGGTCATCTAGGGACAGGAAGCATCCTGAGAAGGCCCACTCCTTTACTGAGCAGTTCTGATTGTTAGAAAAGTCCTTCTGATCGACCTGAAACCTACCCCTGTTTACTTTTCTACCCGGTAACTCTAGTTCTATGCTCTGGAGCTTTAGAGAAAAAAAGAAGAAAAAAAAGACAACCTTACTTTCTCTTCCACAAGGCAGCCTTTTAGATTTTCAGGGAGTAATGAATACGTTTCCCCTTCCAGGGTTGAAGTGTTGGGGGAGCATTGTTTACATTTTGAGTAGCACTCAGATTAGTCGTTGATTTGTTATTTTTTGAAGGCATGTTGGAAATTAAGATAACTCTGGCTCAAGTCGTCAGTGTTGGAAAGTGAGACACGTGGACAAGGAGAAATCTCAACAAGGCTCTTTACTTCTGCAGAAGGGCGCTGGTACTCCAAAAAAGCATGCGTGCTGAACAAAGGACCCTCCCCTATTTACCCCTAACGCAGGTGATGTACCTGTCCCCTTCCCATTGGTCAGGTCAGGGCACACATTCTTCCTGGTTGGCTAATTGAGACAAATTGTTGCTGGGAAAAGAGGTAAAGAGGAAGGGGGTCGCAGGGGGCGTTTGGGCCAAAACCGGAGCAAAATGGAGTAACCAAGATTTTCCTTTTGATAGAAAAGACATTATGTTACTTTCCACAGGCATAAAGCACATGTCGCTGTGCTAAGTGCCATATTCTTCTAGAGACCCCTCAGTGCTATCACTTGCTTGTCTCTCTCCTGAGAGGAAGGGGAGGGAGGTGCTCCTCCCAGCCAGGATGTTCTGTTTTAGAGGTAGTGGTGAAAGGTTAGCAGTTCTTATTTCAGTAGCCCCAGATGAGTCCTCCTGGGCAACTGCTGTGTGAGGGCTGGTTTTCTATTTAGATGTACCTCCCAGATGAAGCCACTGAGAAGAATCAAGGAATAAAAGACTCTTCCGTTGATAGGAGCCATCCAAGGCCCAGACTTGGCATTGTAGGCCTTCTGTGTGCAGAGAACGTTCTTCTTTTCCTCCCTCTCTCCTTTCCTAATGGCCCCTCCCAGAACACTTTCTACTGTTTCGTTTTTGTTTTTTTTCAACCCATGAGGCAGAGAGCCAGGCAGTGGCTTTCATTGCTGGCACTGCCACTTAGAAGGTCTGAGACCGTGGGCAAGTTAACTAGTTCTTTGAGCCATGGTTTTCCCATCTCCAAATAACTACCTCTGCATTGTAGAGTTAAGTGAGAAAATACTTGATAAACTCCTGGTCCAATCCTTGTTACACAGAAGATGCACAAACACTAACTTCCTGCTCCCACTACCAATTTTGAGGGATTTACAGGCCAAACACTCTTCTGGCCTCCCTGGGAAAAATGAGCTGAATGTGGGTATAGTAGCCAAAACTAGTTTCGGGGGAGACTAGCCAAAGCTAGTCTTGGGAACAAACTGTCAGTTTCCTGTGAGCTCCTGGTGAGATCAAAGCTATTAAAGCAGGCTCTCAAGTAGGAGAGGCTGAAACGGTCGTAAATGGCAGTGAGTGGCCACTGACTACTGTTGATCCCGCACATTTCTGGGCTGTTGAATAAAACCTCTTCCCCCAGCAGGCAGACTTGCATGTGGTGACCCTTCAACTGAAGTGCTTTTCTTGGGAACCCCTTCTGACCCCTGAACTGTTAAGCTGACTCTTTTGGGGTGTGTTTTCCCAATACTCGCTTCTGCCACTCCCTGTTTCCCACCATTGCTACAGTCTCAGTCAGCCACACTCTGCATTCACGAAACTCAATCATTGCTGGGCTGATAACTCTGCACAATCACACCTGTGCCGTGTTGATAGGCCAAGAATCCTCCTGCACATAAACTTGAAGTGCATAAGTGAGCTGTGTTTTATAGCAGTTGGTCAGAGTTAAGAACCAAGAAAATAACTGCTGAAGCCTGTAATCCTCCCAATGAAAGGAGCCGGGGAAAACAGAGTTGTGGGATGGGAGAGCCCACCTGTCTTGCAGCAGATGTGTCAGTGCTTTTTATGTTCTGGGGACTGGGGATATGCAGGATGCTTATAGACTGGAGACATAGGCAGGAGCACAAGTTACCAGAACACGGGGTGACACAGCCCAGAGGAGAAAGACTGGTGGGCAGAGACGGAGGCTTCACGGAGGAATTCCAGCTGGACTGTGAAGGGCGAGCAGGGTTCAGGAGTTACTCTCACCTCAGCCAGAAAATCCTGTGAAGCAAGGTCGAAGTTTAACCACCCCAAGACAAAGTAATGCGTGTTCCCATCAGCCCCAGCTGAATGTTTTAAATTAAGTAATGGCCCAGTTTTGCCTTGGACAAAAGAAAACAGCTCTACTCCTAGGCAACTTTTTTCCTGTGTTTTCTTTAAATAGTAACTGACATTCCTGTCGGTGGAATGGGTCAAACAGTGGGATTGCTCAAATTTCCATCCTGTTCTGACAAGTCTCCTTGTCTTCTGTGGTCACCAAGCTAGTGCATTTCAGGCCAAAATCCTGTCTAAAGGCAGATTTTTAATCTGAGTGGTTCATTCTTAGTGGACTGTGGCTAGTACATGGTCTGACCATCCCACTGCTCAGACTCTGCCATGGTTTGGGCAGAGCTGGTGAAAGCCAAGGGGTCACAACAACCCCCACCCCCATCTTAGAGGGCATTCTCCTCTGTTCCTGGAGCTGAGCCCCCACACTCACACCCAGGTGTTTATTTTCACACATAGTCACAACCGTGGTGACACTGGCACCACCACCGCCGTGCTTGTTTTTACACTCCCTTCCTGCTCTGGGAAGCCCTGTCTGAGATTCTAGGCTGTGGATTCCGTCTTCTCCACCCAACTGAGTGTTAAATAGTTTCTGAGTGAATGTTCAGGGTGCCTGGAAGTTACTGTGATTAGCCAAAAAAACTGTGTTTTCATCTCTCTTGGTGACAGATAGAGAAAGAATCCTCCAGAGACCAGAATCAGCTTCAGATCTCCAGCTAGAGAGTTGGGAATTGAGCTGCCACAGTAAACAGCTGACATAACAGAAGCGGCAATGATCCCCCATTAAGTGTCTTTTAGCCGATAGGGGCTCCCGGGATAATTGACTTTCCAGCAGGAATTACTGGCTCAAACAAAATCACTGGGCATTAGGACAGCCTACTGTAGCCTTTAAAAGGGGACTGTAACTCTGTCTGGTTTTGCTGACCTGACAGGCATAATTCATCTTGATTATTCATTGTGCTAGTTGCCACCAGATGACACCAGATTTCTGTTGACTGTAATTACAATGTGGGGGTGGGGTTTAGCTTTTTTTTTTTTTTTTTTTTAATAGTGTTTGTCCCTCTTGAGGCCTCCCTGATCTAAAGGTGCTGTAGGAAGATTTCTACAGCGTCTGCCTGGGGGAGATGATGAAGCCACAGTCAGATAGCATTTCCTGAGCACTTCCTTACACACGTCTTTGACTAGATAACAGGGAAACAATTTGATGTAGCCTGTTTCATGTCAACTGACAGGGCGTCACTTCTTGGTTATACTTTACTTTCGTATGTGCTAAATTGTTGCTCTCAGAAAATGGGTCTGCATCTGAGGGATCACTTTGAGTAGGGGAAAGCAAAGTATGGCCCCAAAACATAACTGAATAGTACCTCCTGCTTTCAGTTAAGCTTTACTGAAGGGGGAGGTGGGAGAGAATGGAATTAGACCAGGCTTTCATTTTATTGGCATGATTTTACGAGATCCCTCTGCAGTCCAAAGAATGTCCTCCCAAGAAACCTCTGCTCCCAAACCCCAGATGTCCCTCCACAGCCACTTATACACCCCAGCCAGCTAGAGGCACATGTGCTCAAAGGCCTGTGGGCACCTTTGATCCTGGGGGAGAAATGAGAGCGTGCCAGTCCCATCCCTGGAATCTCCACTGACCGACGGGGCGGCTGAACAGACTACTTCTGCCCTGACTTTTTATACTCCCCACTAGCAGAGGGCCTTTTGGACTCTCCTGTATGGTATATGTGTCTGTACATTTTTTGAAGAGGAGCTTAATTGGTTCAGTAACCAGTTAACACCTTTTAACAATGATTATAGTTCATCAGGTATTCACTAGAGCCTTATAAGTGTCAGGCTGTGTGCTGGAGGTACAAAGATGAATAAGACACTTTGCTCTCTTGGATAAACAACAAGGTCTTACTATATATAGCACAGAGAATTATATCCAAACCATAAACCATGATAAAAAATGATATTTTAAAAAAAGAGTGTATGTGTGTTTGTGTATAGCAGAAATTGCCACAACATTGTAAATCAACTGTACTTTAATTAAAAATAAACCAAAAAAGACACGTTGCTCTCAAGAAGTTTATAATACATGGGAATGATAGTTCATTCCAAAATATATCAAATTCTTTTTAGGGCTGCACCTGCAACATATGGACGATCCCAGGCTAGGGGTCGAATAGGACCTGCAGCTGCTGGCCTACACCTCAGCTCACGGCAGCACAGGATCCTTAACCCACCTCATGAGGCCAGAGATCGAACTCACTTCCTAGTAGATACTAGACAGGTTCTTAACCTGCTGAGTGACAACAGGAGCTCCAAAATGTGTCAGATTCTAAACTCAAAATGTACAGGGAGTGTTTCTAGGTATTTGTGCAGCCGGGTGTGAAGGGTAGGCTTCCCATAGAAGGTGAGTCCTAATTTGAGGAATAAGAGCTATCCAACTTTGGAGTTATCTTGTGACTCAGCAGGATAAGGATCCAGTGTTGTCAGTGCAGCCAAAAGAAAAGAAAAAAGTTACCCAACTGAATAAGAGTGGAAAGCAGATTTCAAGAGCATAAAAGCTTATTTGCCATTCCCTCCCATTCAGTTGAATGGTATTAGTTATAATCAATTAAATTAGGATGAGGTTTTCATCATTTCTCTAATGAAAATGAACCTCACTGTAGTGGCACAGAGTCTCTGTACATTGGGAATAATCTCGGGCCCTGAGGGCCCTCAAATTACTAGAGTTCTGATCACTACGGTTAGGACTTCTAGTGAGATTTGACTGAAAGACCACAAGGTCTTTGAGATCTTCAGAATCTTTGTCTTGCTCCCTTTGACTCTTTATCTTCCACTCAGAGTGTTGTGTGAGAGTCCAGACTGGGTATCTTTACAATATACCGTAAAACATACAAACATATGCTATACAGAGCTTGCAGAAAAATGGTACATCTCAGAGTGATGAGTTCCAGAATATCAGCTAAGATGAGCAGGATCTCAGAAAATTGGGCCTTGGTGTCTTCCTCCTCCAGGATTATCTGGTGTAAGTAACACCCACCCACCTCCAACAAGTGGAAATGCTTCTTCCACCTGACTTGCTCTGGTTTTGGAACCATAATTGAAAACATAAAAATAGGATGTCCCTGGAGTTCCCTGGTCGCTCAGAGGGATAAGGATCTGGCGTTGTCCCTGCTGTGTCTTGGGTCACTGCTGTGGTACAAGTTCAACCCCTAGCCTGGAAACTTCTGGGTGTGACCAAAAAAACAAAGGCCAAGCAAACAAAAAACCCCCAAGATGTCCCTGTTGGGGCGGCGGAGGCGGTTATGCGAGTAGTCATTCATTGTGAGCCAGGGGAACACAGTTGCTAAGGGTCCTCATCTTCACCCTAAATGATTTCCTTGCCCTCTCTTTCTCCCTACTCCCTTCTGAATTCTGTGCTTTGTTCCCTTTAGAATGGTGGTTTGGCCTGGAGTGATGATGCAGATGGAGGCCGGGGAAGAGAGATCTCTCGTGATTTTGCCAAGGTCTGTAATGTTTCCTTTGGGCCAACGAAAGGGGCAGTTCTATTGTGAGTTGTTGTATCTGATCCCCAAGGATTAAGGACAGAAGTGGCCTATGGGTCACATTAGTCATTCAGATAGTTGTGATCTCAAGTGTAAGACTTCTGCATAAGATGGAATTTTTCATTGTGTGTGGTGTTTTTTTTTTCCCCTTTGGGGTTTGGGATTGCAGCTGTATGAACTGGACAGTGATCCGGAAAGAAAAGAGTTCCTGGATGACCTCTTCGTCTTTATGCAAAAGAGGGGTGAGTGTGCAGTCTACTCTTCATTTCAATTCACTGAATATCTGCTGAATACCTACAGTGTGCAGGTCACTGCTAGCCTCCCTCCCTACAGAGTGCCACCATTTTAGCCTAGGAGGACAAGAGCTGTGTGCTGCTGACTGGTCCCAGACCTAGCCAAATAATTGGCAGACAGACTGAAGAGGAGAAAGAGGGCCTGGGTAGAAAATGGAGGATTTCCCATTGTGGCTCAGTGGGTTAAGTACCCAACATAATCTCCGTCAAGATGCAGGTTTGAACCCTGGCCTCACTCAGTGGGTTAAGGATCCGGCGTTGCCTCAAGTTTCGACCTAGATTGCAGATGGGGCTTGGATCCGGCATTGTCGTGGCTGTGGCATAGGCCTGCAGCTGCACCTTCGATTTTATCCCTACCCCAGGAACTTCCATATGCCTCAGGTACGGCCATTAAAAAATAAATAAATAAAAAATAAGTAAATTAATGTAATGATCCTCCAAGTTTGGTCCTGCTTTATTTTTTCACTCTTCTGATTAACTGGTCTCTGGAGTCATTTCAAATTCAAATATTCTTTTTTCTTACCTTATAACAGCCCTGGACATCACTTAAATTGATATATGAGGCTTCCTGCTGGTACATCTAGCCTTATAGAGACTTAGAAAGGCCAATGAAAGAATAGAGGCCCTTCAGGATTTGTTGGAAACTCTGAAATGATCCATGAAAAGGAAAGGCTAACTCTTTTTTCTTAGCCATTGGCTTTTTAAAGATTTTTTGCAGCCGCTGGCGTAGTCAGGGTGTGGCTGCAGTTTGAGTGTGGAGTACATGGGCATCTGCCTTACAGTGAACCTTCTGCCTTCTGTGTCCTTTTCTCCTTCTCCCCCCACCACCCCCCAACCATCTCTACTTTGGACCATCTCTACTTGAGCCCAGTGACTTAACTTCCTGGCTTTGTATCCTCTCATAGCAATGAGTTCACCAGCTGGGACAGTCCTTAGGAAGCATGGCCAGAACCCCAGCCTCTCTTGGAGATAATCCACCACAGCCTGTGAAGCTCCACTTTCTTCACCCTCAGGACCGAGCTGTAGAGAGAGCTGCTCCCACCAGCATCCTCACTGGTGCCCTGCCTGATCATGCATCCCTTGGTTTCTGTGTCAGCTCCTTTATTGAGACCTGGAAGCGAAATCCTCCTCTTTATCCTAGGCTGAGCTGTATGACACCCCCAGCAACTAAATGCTCTGCATTAACTCCTCTCCCTGCCTATCTCCCTCTTCCTCTCCCCACCAACTCCACCCCGACCTCCACCTCCTTCCCTTTCCTTTACCTTCCACAAAGCCTTACTGCCTTCTTAGTAGCATGCCTGTCACTGCTGGTTTGCTTACAAAGGCAATCGAAAGTTTTGAGTCTCGGTTTCCCCCCCATCTCCAAGCCTATCAAAGCAGTCTAAGCAGCTCTAATTAGTTTACTCCTCCAACTGTTATCTGGAGCTGCATGTGTCAGTAAAAAACAAGAATATAATCCCGAAAGATAATGTGACTGGCAGCAATGAAACTCCCCGGTTGCCCTGAGAGAGAGAAATCCACTTAATACTTTGGTCTCCCCTTCCAATTACCTTTTAATTATTTACAAGCTCCACAAGCCCAGCTGGTGCAAACCCAGGAGCTGATCTCGTCTCAGAGGGGCTGCCATAGCAATATAGATTTTAATCAGCAGTGTGTCTCCTGCTTTATTTTCCACTTTATTGTTTTTTCTCTCTTCCCAGAAGGATTTTTAAAGGAAAATGGAAGTTATATCAGCCTAGCCAAGAGTGAAGACCAGTAACTGTTTGCTTACTACTGCGTCCCCACTAAATGAGGAGCTCCCTGAGGACAGCCCCTTGGTCATTCCTCTGTGTCCCCAGTGCGAGCGAGCGTAGGGCCAGAGAGGAAGGTCCTCAGGACATGTTTGTTGTAGGAGCAGTCCTCTTGCTTTTCCTAACTCAGCTGTCCATGCAGGGAGGCCAAGCTGTACCCTTGGCCTGTACCCGGCAGTTGAGACAAGTGTGTGCTGCTGTTCCACAGCGTTGGGGGGCTACCATCTAGTCTATTCCCGAGTGAACCCAAAGCAGGAGTAAGTGACCTGTCTTTGATCAAGTCAGTTTATTGTTATTCAGGCCCTGAGTAAATCTTCGCTGTCTTCAACACGTATGTTAGGTATTTCACTATTTGCTGGCATCACCAGTAGAAGGGAAACAGTCAAGTCATTTTTGCTCTCTGTTTATTACTCTAATATAAGGTTTCTCAGCTTCAGCATATTGACTTTGGCGACTGGATATCCTTTGTTTGGGGTGCACCCCCAGTCTTGAAAACCAAAAATGTCTCCAGATATTATAAAATGTCCCTTGTCGAGGACACTGCCATAGGATGGGAAAGATGGTGAAGGTCAAAAATTTCCTCTGCAGAGAAACTCTTCCAGGAAATCATCTTACTTCCACTCAGGTAGCAGTGCCTGAGGGCGGCAGGGCCTGTGTCAGGCAGAAGTGCGCGCTCCCCGCTGTGGCTGAGCGCCAGAGGAGTGGATGACTGATCAAAGACAGTCATTCTGGGCTGGGGGTGCAGGGAGCTGAGAGGAGCTATAGTACCAACATATCGGCGGTAATGAGAGTGAGGCAGAAATGCAGTGGCATGAGTGGTGTACATGGCCCAGGCACAACTGGAAGAATCCTTGTCTGTGGCCTGGATGAATCAGCTGACCCCAGACTGAGGAGCAGTGTTTGGCCAAGAAGTTAGCACTCCAGGCTATGACATAGCTGAGTCATTGAAGTTAACAAAGGGGGAGTGTCACCAGAGCCAGGTTTTCAGGAGGCTTGCTGAAAGCTGGGGGCAATGCAAGCTGAAGAAGCAGGGAGACTATGGAGGTTGTTTAAATTCACAGTGATCTTCCTGGAAAACTGGTGTCTGATAGTCTAAATTAGAGTGGGCAGTTCAGCAGGGCTGGGAGCTATTTGCACTTTTAATCATGTGAAGCTTGCTGTCTTTACTCTTCACAGAATGGTGAGGCCTAGGGCCCCTAGAAATTTGTGACATCCCAAATTAGAGTGTCTGGGGGCACTCAGAAGCCTGATCTTGTTAGCTGGCTGAGTCCAAAGAAAGGCCTCATAGACCTTAGCAGTGGATCAGCAGCTCCTACTGCAGAGCTGATATGAAGGATAAGCAGTAGATTTCAAAGGAACCACTGAAAATGGCCTGTGTTTGAAAGGCCCGGTGACACCTGCCTGGGCGTGGAGTAGGCTAGGCAGCTTTGACACAGCAGGCTGCACCTCGAAGGGAGTGGACCGGGCACCTAGGGAGGCAGCGTGCAGCAGGCGGCCCCAAATGACTGCAGCTGCAGGTGATAAAACTGCTGTCCAGTGGGAGGGGAGCCAGGCCATAACTGCTGCTTTGTGCTGGTCTTTCTGGCTTGTTAACATGTTTGGGTGAATTGACTGCAGCAGATGGGCCTTTCAGCTTTCGCCACCTTGGTTTCTAGGCACCCTCGTTACCCCTCCCCCATCAGCAGAACAGCCTGCCCCAGAAGGCGCCTGAGAAGAGGCTGAGGCAGCCCCCAGTTGAGCTCCCTGTGTCCTGCCTGCCTGCCTAGGGAATGGCCATTACAGCCTTGTCAGGAGGCAGGTGGAGAGGCAAAGGGCTCTGGGCTGAGGAGTGTGAGGCCAGGACTAACATCCCACCCTTCTCTGGGACCCTGAGCAAATCCTTCCTCTTCCGGGGCCCCAAGTTTCCTTATCTATAAAACAAGAGCATTCAGTTAGAGTCGATCCTGGAAGTTTCTTCCCAGTTCTGTTTTTTATTATGTGTCCATGATTGTGTCATGATTGTGTCTGTTGCACTACAACAGATAACGAGCCACCCTCGATGAGCAAAACAGAAGATAAGCCCCTTGAGCAGTTTTCTCGCAAAATAGAAAAAATAAAAACTACACCAAGGACCCCCAAAACCAAACACTTCACTCCTTCCCTTGCTGAATAATGTTTCTTCATTTACTTACTGAAGCCAAATTGAATTAAACAAGTTGCCTTTGATTTTTTTTTTTCCACCCTCAAATGTTCCTCAAGAAAGATGGGTTAGATTTCAGCACTCCAGTGCCCTCTTTTGCTCACCTTTGCCACATGCATGTGTGTGTGTGTGTGTGTGTGTGTCAAACACACACACATTTCTTTGCCTCTGAAAAAGCCAAACAGTTGTAAATAAAATGCTCACTGTGAGTGGTTTCTGAGCTGTCATTTCCTGGTTAGTTTTCTAGGGTGACTTGGCGGGGTTACTAATTTGGAAGTCTCATCAGCAAAGGCTTTTAAATAGTTCCATTCTTCCTTCATCAGTGAGGAAGAGGAGCCGCTTTTCTTGTTCCCCAGGCGGTGTAACAGAAGTATGGTTTCATCAAAGAAGAGGAAGATTATTTTGCTGTTAATTTTATTATCTTTATCCCATGCACTTTACAGAACTCTTTCAACCCATTATCTGATCTGTTGCTCCCCACAGCTCCAGCCCTGTGGAGTAGAGAGAACAAAGGTTATCGTGTTAGCCCTGAAGAATCAGCCCTCAGGGTAACTGACTCACCTGAGGCCACAGAGCCGATTTAGCACTTGGCCTCCTAACCACCAGGCTATGACTTTTTCCCTCTCCTGCACTGCCCTTGAGAAACTTGTTCCTAGCACCAGCAGTTCCATCACTTCCCCTTGGAACACTAGGCAAGCCTCATCTCTCCTTCAGCCTTCTGAGCCCCACAGAGAGTGTAGCCCACCTCCACAGGTCAGTGTTCAGTAGGATCTGACAGCATCTAGCTGATTAACACAGGGTAGAACTCTTCATTTAAGAAGAGTCTTCATCTCGGCGTAAGGCCTATCTCATGGGGCGGGGGCAGATGTGACAGCTCACAGGGGCACAGAGGCTGCCATCTGTCAGGGTAGGATGGGGTGGGGGTGGGGCCCAGGAGACAGAAGCCCTAACAGTAGCATCTTGCATGCACCCCAAATGCCTGCAAGCAAGGATCTCCCCTCTAGCCTCTGTTCCAGCTTGGCACACCAGCCTAAGGACCTGCTTGGTCATGTGGAAGACAAGTTTTATCATACCTCACCACAGAAGTGCCCTCCCTCCCCCACCAGCTCTGTTCAAGGCTGCAAATTGACCTTGGTTTTCCCAAATGGATTGTTGGATCTGTTTTTGATGTGTGTATACAAAGAATTTACTGTGGGAAAAGGGTTTGGTCTGCCTCAAAGTGCAATTTGAGTGTTTTTCCTCCTGTTGTGTGCTTATCTATCCATCTCAGGCAAGGAAATGTTCGTGACATATATTGCTTTGCCTTTTGGTGGAGGGAGTTTCTCGTATATTCTTTGTATCTGGTAGTAAATGGTCTGTGCCATGGACACTCTTCCTGATAGACTAAAATATGTTTGTCTTTGTCAGATAAAATGGGCTTTGGGACTTTATTTTCTAACTTTATCCCCAAATGAAAGTCCAAAATGCAAATCTTTGTCTCAGGGTAACCCTTTATTTTAGGCCAGATCTTTTTCTCTCCCCAGGTGATCCAACCACTGTTCAAATACTAGGGTTCCCCCCCAACACACACCCTTTTATGTGTGTGTCATTTAAATACCCTATACCTACCTGGTTATCCATGATAATGGGAAGAGATCCTGGTTTTTGAAAGACATGGTTAACTTCAGTAGCCCTTTTTGGTGTTTAAATTCAGCTTCTTCCCCTTCAAAATCCTTTATTGGTACTTACAGCACTTGGTAAAATTGGGTTGGTAGTTTTGCTTGCTTTGTTCCAAGGTGAGCCAGTATTCGGTAAATCATCCAAGGATTGGTGTAGGGAAAGTTTGAAGGTAAGCATTTGGCCCACTTACACTGTGTCTTAAGAGGCTAGAGGCAGGGATTGACAATGGAAGCTCAAACGGCCATGCACTACCCAGGCCAGAATGCCCATGAGTTGTTGCACCTCTCCCAGGCCAGCCTTCCACCCCCTCTCCTGGAGACACTGGCCAGGGCTGTTGATCAGCAGCAGGTGAAGCAGAGAAGACCTGACAGCCCACCTCCTTCTAACTCCTTGGCCACCTTCTCTGAACTTATTTTTTTAAGGCAGGAGACAGTGTAACCATAACTGTAATTTTATTATTTGCCATAGTAGAAAACAGCACTGCACATACTGTTGAGCTTCACCAAGAGCAGTTAGCCCGAGCTAGAGTATCAAGAAGGGCAGTAGGTGTAAAATTAGCTTCTCAAGGGAGTTCCCGCCGTGGCTCAGCAGAAACGAACCCAACTAGTATCCATGAGGATGTGGGTTCAATCCTTGGCCTTGTTAGTGGGTTAAGGATCCCGTGTTGCCGTGAACTGTGGTATAGGTCACAGACGTGGCTTGGATCCCAGGTTGTTGTGGCTATGGCATAGGCCGGCACCTGTAGCTCTGATTGGACCCCTAGCCTGGGAACCTCCATATGCCACAGGTACGGCTCTAAAATGCAAAATAAAAGTTAAAATTAGCCTTTTAGGTTATGGTGCCTCTAGAACTCCCATGCATTGCTGGTGGGAATGTAAATGGGCATAACCACGGAAATCTGGTAGTGTTCACTAAAGCCACAGTATGCAAACCCCATTACCCAGCAGTTCCACTTTTAGGTGTATCCTCAACAGAAATGAGAGCTTATGTTCACTGAAAGACACATTTGAGAGTATTCCTAGCAGCATAGCCAAAAACTGGAAAGAACTCAAGTATCTGTCAGTAGTAAGATGGATAGCTAAGTGATATATGGTCCCGTAGTGGAATATCACACAGCAATAACAAAGAATGAATTACTGCTGTGTACAACTGGGAGGACTGTCACAGGTCTCATGTTGAACAAAAGAAGCCAGATACAGAACAGTGTGTACTACATGCTTCCATTTATGTCAAGTTCAAAAAAATCACCTCTGGTGATACATGTCAGGAAAATGGTTACCTCCTGTGAGGAGTCGGGTGAGGGGTAGATATTGATTGAGAAGAATAATGGGAGCGTGTTCTGGGGTGCAGGAAATGTTCTGTATTTTGACCTGAGGAACGGTTACAGGATGTACTCAACAGTGAAAACCTGTAGTGGGCTGTATATGTAAGATTAGTGCACCAGACTCTGTCAGTTAACCCCTCCTCAGTGGGAAATGGGAGGTGGAGCGCTGAAAGTATGTGCTGGTCCAGTCCAGTATTAGGATATTCGAACATCCTTGCCTCTGCGCTGTCTTGTGGAACAGTCAGCTACACACTGCATGGCACACCACCAGGCCCTGCTGCCCAGTTTCCCAGTGAAAGGTATTTTATCCATGAGCAACTTGGGGAAAAATCACTAGTCATCCCTCTGCTTTCTCCCCTAGGGAGCAGGACTAGAGCAGGGCCAAAGTAAATATGCAGAGGTATGAGCAGGCCTGCCTGCCTGTCTGCCTATGCACATTCCCTGCTTAACGTGGGACTTAACTCTTCTAGGCTCCCCGGTCAGCTGCCTGGCTCTCTTGACAGGCTATGGAAATGATGAATGATCTTGTTCAAAGCCAGGAAAAAGTAGTGAGGGTCCCTAGCGGGGCCACGCCCTGGGTCCTAGCCCCTCCCCCTGACCAGTGGGCAGGAAGGGAGCCGTGCAACTCTGTTTGGGGTCCCTGCCCCCTAATTGCTTCTGATCTTCACTGCAAGGTACCCATTTCTGGGTTGGGGAGAACTGGCCACTCATGCCATCTCCCATCTTTTGTCTCTAGTGCCAGAGGAGGCCCTCTCCTTGCTCTGCCCTCACCCCACCCTGCTCTGTCTCTGCAGTCTGCGTGCTGGGAAGGAGAGCCAAGTGCCAGGGAGCAGCTTTTGTTTGGCTCCATCTTCGCTGAAAGCTCCCCAATCACAGGTTTGGCCTGCTTGTACCAGTGCCCAGCGGCATTCCCACCACCAAGGGTTAAAGCTCTGGGAGCCCCCACAGCTTCAGTGGGTCTGGGGGCCCTCATAAAAGCCTTTTCCGCCTTGTCCCTCGGGCTGCCTCAGGCTCCCTGGCTGAAATCTGATAAGGGGCCTCTTTGTTGGAACTGTCAGTCTCCTTTATTGAGGAGGGAACTGGAGACCAGCGGCATTTCTTGGGGTACCGATAAGGCTCTGGATTCCTGTCAGAGGGAGCATGATTAATTACCCTCAATCTTAGCTTCTGCTTTGATAGCAGTGACTGACAGTCCACAGGCTTCCCTATCAGGTGCTCCCGCCCCCTCTGGGCAGCGTGATGGGGGCGGAGATTCCACCTCCTGCCGGGCCAACCCTGGTGACCCACAAAGAACTTTTCTGCAGTGGCCGCTGACCTCCTTCCTGGTTCTCTACAGGTTGCTTTTGCACTTACTGTGGACTAAAGCCCATCCCCTCTCAGGTGAAGAGCCTCTTTAGAGGAAGATGTAACCAGGCCAGAGATTCCTCCCCTTCCCCACAAGGCTAAGGAAGGAGTTACTGCTTATGGACTTGAACTTCACAGACCTGGTCTTAAGCCACACAGGAGCTCTTCATAAGAGAAGATCCCAAACCTAAACCATCCATCTGAAGGTCACTTGGCAACATTATTCCTTAATTCAGGCAAACTCCTAAAACCAAGTCACCTCCCTTTGGTAATAATCATGACTATCAATTTTTGTTTTAAGTTTTTATTCATAGACTCATAGGACTTTAGAACTGGAAGTCATCTAGTCCAAGTTGCTTGTTTCAGACAGACAGGTAAACTGAGGCCTGGAAGTGTTCCCAGGCCCCATCCTCACCCCCTTGGTTCCCTTTCCTGTTCAGGCAGGGAAACTCAGCTAACAGGTCTTTCTCCCTCCTTTTCATAGTTGAATCTCCTTGGGACAAGGGAGATGGCTACAGGCCCACTATGCACAGAGCAGACTTCAGAGACAGACCAGCCTGAGGATCCTGCCTGTCTCTTAGTTGATGAAAGAATCAAAGTCAGGGCACGTTTTATGTCTGGATTGGCTTTGTAGTGTGAGAAAACCATACTGTCATCTAGAGCTGGCGCTCAGAATAGCCTCGGCTTTGTTTCTCACGATACTGAGCAGCCCCCCTACACTGGGAGCTACTTTTAACAATGTGATGGAGGGCCAACCATGAGGAAGAAAGTGCCTGTTCCCGCTGATCCCCAGAACCAGGGTGCCTGGCCACACCGCAGTGACCCAAGCGAGGGAAATCATGACCCTTGCATGCCCAAAGTGGGCCTGGGCCACAGACCGGTCCTGCCTGTGGTTTCTCTCAGAGGTGCTGGGAAGAGCTCACTTTTGGGACTTGAAATGCAACTTTGTTCCTCCCTGGTGTTCTCAGGTCCTAGAGCTACCTGTTTCCCCTGCTCTGAGCAGTCCCCCCAGCCTAATGCAGTCACTCTCTGTGTGACTCTAAAAAGGCTAAATTTTGATGAAATTTCTGTATATAATGACATTGTTGTCTTTAAAAGAAACCATCTCAAATGACTTGACATTTAGTCTAGTAACTATTCAAAGTGAATTTGTAATTCCTTTCTGAGAAGTTGCTTTCAGAGGTGGTTTGAGCCACACTAGAAAATCTGTCAAGGTTTATGGCCACACCTTATCGTCACACAAAATCAGTATAAACAGCCTAGTCACTTCATCCTATTTTCCTGGCTTGCTTCCACGAATGACAGTTTCTAAAAGTAAAATACACCCTTTACGTTTGAAGATTTACCCTCCTTTGGAGAGAGTCAAATGAAAATAGTGCAAATTCTGAAAGCTTTCACAAACAGAGTTCCAAAACTATGTGCTCACTGGCTCTCCAAGGTTTCACTTCTGAAGGACAGCACTCCCCCAGCTGGGCAAGACCTCTTGGCTCTCACTCAGCCACGCCTGTTCTTTGTATGTCACAGACCCAGCTACCTTCCCCTCTCTAATGACTGTCTCCCCTTCTCTTTGGCCCCACTGAATGAGATCATGGTTTCTGTAGCTTCTCACAGTCCCCAGCCCTCCATCCATTCCTCTGCTTGCTGGTGGTCCTCTTACTGTAGAACTCAGACTTGAAAGGCTTAACCACTCTGGGTCTCGGTTCCCCAGTCTGTTTAATGAGGGTTGTGACCATAATGAATGTGCCAGGACCTGAGAGGTGACTTCTGTTCAGGGCTCTCAGCATTAGATTCTTTCTCTTTTTCTTTTTTTTTTTTTTTTTTTTTGCCATTTCTTGGGCTGCTCCTGCGGCATATGGAGGTTCCCAGGCTAGGGGTCCAGTCAGAGCTGTAGCCACCGGCCTACACCAGAACCACAGCAACACAGGATCCGAGCCGCGTCTGCAGCCTACACCACAGCTCACAGCAACGCCAGATCCTTAACCCACTGAGCAAGGCCAGGGATCGAACCCGCAACCTCATCGTTCCTAGTCGGATTCGTTAATCACTGAACCATGACAGGAACTCCAGCATTAGATTCTTAAAGGTAGTTGACACCCTGGTGGGCATCCCACACGCATGAAGGAAATGTGTTTAATATTCCCATTTAGTTTCCACAGAGCTGGTTGCTTTGACTCTGAGAAGCAGGTTTGTTGGTTGGTTGGTTTGTTTAATTGACATGGTAGTTTAACTTATTGAACATTGTATAACATTCAAGACAGGGTAAAGGAAAAACAGGCCCTGCCTTCATAGGGCTTCCAGTCCTCCTGTGACACCAGACAAACATAACATGGAATAATTAGAGTGTGATTATTTGCTAAACTTGAAGGGGTTGTAATAGAAATTTCGAGAGACAAGAAGTCCACATGAACTGGGGTCGCTAGAAAGTTCTTCCTGGAGGGAGAGAACGTTAAGGATTTGAGCACAGGCAGGTCAGCTTGGGCTTGATGAGGAGGGAGAGCACAAAGCAAAAAGTACAGAAGGAGCTTGATTTATGGGTGAGGGTGAGAAGACCCAGCTGAGTAAAGTGAGAGTGAGTTGTTGGGATGTGTTCAACATACGTCGCACCTAATCTTCCAAGGAGTGGTGGGAACCCAGTCGTGGGGTTGAACATGTAAGGTGGGATGGGCCAGAGATGAGAGTATTTGTAGGTTTTTAATCAAGGAAGCAAGTAATGTGGTCATAGTGGTGTTTTCATCAATTGACTGGCAGCAGCATTCAGGCAGGGCAGATCGATTTGAGGCTACTATGGTCAGCCTGGCCCAGGGTGATGTCTGCAGGCTGAGAGGATAGCTTTAAGAGATACCTCAGTGGGGGAATCAGTGAGCCTCCCAACATCCAATTGGTGGGTAAGAGAGAAGAGAAGAGGAGCCAGTGCTGCCACTGACGTTCCTACCCAAGACCTCAAAGAATGGTGTTGTTGGAAAAAGAGGAAGCAGTGGGGAAAAGGAGGTAGCCTAGGGGATGGTGAGCTCAGCGTGAATGTCTGACCTGCAAGTGTAAAGATATCCTCAAAGCTTCTGGAAATGAGGGCTTCAGGGTCCTGTGTGAGGGGGCCTTGGGAGTGGTCGTACCAGCCTCTCCAGGCGATGCCATGAGGGTGTGAACTCGCCAAGGCCATGAGTGTGCACGGCCAGGCCGGCCTCCAAAGGAGGGAGAGTAGCCTTAGCCCTGTCCTGCCAGGAGACCAGTTCTGCTGCACAAGACTCTTGTTCTTAGGACAGGAATGAGGTCTACTGCCCAAAACAGCAGAGGGAGAAAAAGTTAACCATCATACTAGCTATTGTGTCTCTGGAGCAGTCCTCTGATACTTTACCTCTGAATCTTTGACTCTAACTCTATGGCCCCTTTGTCCTTGACCCTCCAAAGACCAGCCAGTCGAGGCAAAGGTCTCCAAGACCTCTGGTTCCCTCCATACACTGAGAAAAGAGGCCCCGTCCTGCCATAGCACTGCCACGTGTTCATGCTCATGCTGCATCCTCCTTGTAAACGTGGGACCCTTCACTCCCCTCTGGCTCGAATTATCCTGTAAAAGAGTTGGTGAGGCCTGTGTTCCAGGGCTGAGAAGAAAATGCCATTCCTTGAGGGGGAAGAAGCAGAAAGAGTCAAACAAACAGCCCTTCTGTAATCAGACTGGCCAAAAGTCCACCAGGCAGTCAGTGAGACCTCAGCAAGACTTGAGGGGGGACGAGGGCGGCAAGGCAGAGGAGGAGCAGCCTGTGTACAGTAAAAGGACTTGCCATCAAAAGGCAACAAGTCTCATACCCTGCCCCGGACGGTGACCCTTCCCGCTGGAATTCTCCCCTCTGACCTCCAGATCATTAATCCCGAGGCTGCCAAATGACAGTCATCCATCACTCCTCCTGACGAGCATCCCGGCTGCCTGTGAAAGAAGCCCAGCTCCGCCCTCCCTGCCGTCCCCTGGTGCTCATTAGTGGGCCTTCCTGCTCGGTGCCAGGTTTCCTAATCAAGTCCCTGACTCCTCTCACTTCCCTTCGGGGCCAGTGGGCGGAAGCGGCTCTGACCCTCCCTCTTTCAGAGGCCGGGGTGGGGGGTGGGAGCGATTAGTGGAGAGAGAATTGTTGAATGGCTTTTTATCCCCCTGGAGACCCATGTGTCCAGCAGCTCCTTTGCCATAGCGGGGACACAGGAGAGAGAAAACCACTTCTCCATCCTGCAGCAGGAGAAGAAATGAGAAAACAGGCAGTATGCAAATAAAAACACTGTACTGAGAGCTGCAAAAGAGAAGCCCGGGGAGCTATCTCCGTGGCCAGTGGGGCAGGACTTAACCTGTCTAGGGAGTCAGGGAAAGACTTCCCCCAGGAGGCAGCTGAATGGCTTCTGAAGGCTGCGGAGGACTGGGAGTTGCCAAATCATTAGGAAAGAATTTGGAATCATAGTCCTAGCAAAAAAAGGGGGCGGGGGGCGTGGAATCTTTCAAGTCATCTACTCCAGCCCTTCAATTTGCAGATGGGACTCAGACCCAGAGAGGCTATGTGTTTTACCCGGGGCCACACAGCCTGTGAATTAGACCTGTTTTTCTGTTCATCTCCAGAACTGGCAGCTAGTCTGATGGTGTCCAGGCTTTGGGAGTTTGAGTCAAATTATACTTTTAAACAGAACCATGAATAGAAGTTCCAACTCAGCAAAAGGTGGGCACCCACAGGTATTTTCTTTCTCTGCTTAATGATGGCACAACCCTCTGTTTCTCTCTTTGCGCAATCACAGGGACTCCCATCAACCGAATCCCCATCATGGCCAAGCAGATCTTGGACCTGTACATGCTGTATAAGCTGGTCACAGAGAAGGGGGGGCTGGTGGAGATCATCAACAAGAAGATCTGGAGGGAGATCACCAAGGGCCTGAACCTGCCCACATCCATCACCAGCGCGGCCTTCACCCTAAGGACCCAGTGAGTGGCCAGGGCCCTGGGGAAGGAAGCTGAGGCTGGAGAAAAGGGATGCTTTAACCTAGAGGAGAGGAAGGAAGGAAATTCCACTGTACAGTGAGCAAGAGGGGTGGAATTCCCAAAAGAGCCAAGAGTTTCTAAGATAAATCCCTCACTAACCTAAAGTATTCTGAGAGTGCCCTTTCCCAGGCATCTCCTGTATGCTGCTGCTTCACCATTCTGTTTTATTCAAACCTCACCAGCACCCCCATCAAGTAGATACTGTCCCTGTTTTCCAAAAACAAGAAGGAAGTCTCAGATATTAAATCGTTTGGTCAAGGCCATACCAGCTAGTAAGTGGTCAGACCGAGATTTCCACCTGGGCTCCTGTCTCTGAAATCCACTCTTTCCAGGACACCATCTCCCACATAGCAGCCCCCTCCCCAAGCCTGGCCCTTCAAACCTGGCAATCAGCTTGCCCCAGCAACCCCAGATGCAGAGGAAGGCAGGTAGGCTGGCCCCACCAGGATTGGTGACCTATTTTTTTTTTTTTTTTTTTTACCCATTTGAGTAAATTACAAGGATGAAAGAAGTACTGCGAGCATGAGTAGCATTGGGGAATGAGGGCCAGAAGAGAGTCTGTTCTTTGGGAACACTAGACGTTGCTCTCTGAAGAACAGGGAGAGAACAGCTGTATGTCGGTTAAGTGGCACTTTTTTTTCCCCTTCAACAATTTTTTTTTTTTTGTCTTTTTTGTTTTGTTTTGTTTTGGGGGGTTTTTTGGTTTTTTGTTTTTGTCTTTTTCTAGGGCCTTTTTTTTTTTAATTTGTTTAATAAAAGTGTCATTGATTTACAGTGTGTCGCTTTCTACTGTACAGCAAAGTGACTCAGTCATATATACATTCTTTTTCTCATATTCTATCATGTTCTATCACAAGATACTGGATGTAGTTCCCTGTGCAGGACTTCATTGCTTATCTATTCTAAATGTAATAGTTTGCATCTACTAACCCCAAGCTCCCAGTCCATCCCACTCTCTCACCTTCCCCCTGGCAACTACAAGTCTGTTCTCCATGTCTGTGAGTCAATCTCTGTTCTGTAGATAGGTTCATTTGTGCCACATTTTTCTTCCCTAGGGCCGTTCCTGTGGCATATGGAAGTTCCTGTGGCTAAGGGTCAAATCAGAGCTACAGCTATAGCTACAGCCACAGCAACGTGTACCACATTTTAGATTCCAGGTATAAGTCATATCCGATAGTATTAGTCTTTCTCTTTCTGACTTATTTCACTCAGTATGAGAGTCTCTAGTTCCATCCATGTTGCTGCAAATGGCATTATTTTGTTCTTTTTTATGGCTAATATTCCATTATGCAGATACACCACGTCTTCTTAATCCATTCATCTGTCAATGGACATTTAGGTTGTTTCCACATCTTGGCTATTGGGAATAGTGCTGCTCTGAACATAGGGATGCACATATCTTTTTCAGTGAAAGTTTTGTCTGGTTATATGCCCAAGAGTGGGATTGCTGGGTCATGTGGTAGTTCTATATTTTGTTTTCTGAGGTATCTCCATACAGTTTTCCATAGTGGTTGTACCAGTTTACCTTCCCACCAATGGTGTAGGAGGGTTACTTTTTCTCTTCACTCTTTCCAGCATTTGTTATTTGTTGACTTGTTAATGATGGCCATTCTGACAGGTGTGAGGTGGTACCTCATTGTAGTTTTGATTTGCAGTTCTCTAATAATTAGTGATTTTGAGCATTTTTTCCTGTGCCTCCTTTGGGGAAATGTCTTCTTTGGAGAGATGTCTGTTTAGGTCTTTGCCCACTTTTCAGTTAGGTTGTTTATTTGTTCTTAAGTTGTTTGTATATTTTGAAGATTAAGCCTTTGTCATTTGCATCCGTTTGCAACTATTTTCTCCTGATCTATAGGCTGTCTTTTGTTTTGTTTATGGTTTCCTTTGCCGTACAAAAGCTTGTAAGTTCAATTAGGTCCCGTTTGTTTATTTTTGTTTGTGTTTCTATTGCCTTGGGAGACTGACTAAAAAAACATTTGTATGGTTGATGCCAGAGAATGTTTTGCCTACGTTCTCTTCTAGAAGTTTTATGATGTCTTGTTTATGTTTAAGTTTTATAAGCTATTTTGAGTTTGTGTGTGGTATGAGGGTGTGTTCTAGTTTTATTGATTTACATACAGCTGTCGGGTTTTGCCAGCACCACTTGCTGAAGAGACTGTCTTTTTCCCATTGTATATTCTTGCCTCCTTGGTCGAAGATTAATTGACCGTAGGTGTCTGGGTTTATTTCTGGACTCTGTTCTGTTCCGTTGATCCACATGTCTGTTTTTGTATCCAGTACCACACTGTCTTGATTACTGTAGCTTTTTAATACAGCCTGAAGTATTATACTTCTGCTTTGTTTTTTTTCCCCCTCAGGATTGCTTTGGAAATTCTGGGTCTTTTATGGATCCATATAAATTTTTGGATTATTGGTTAGGTGGCATATTAAGGCCTTATTGAAAAGTAGAAGGGTTTTATCTAGTGATACTGTTCAAGCAGAAGTTGGGGGCAGAGCAATAGCCAGCATAGCAGTGTTCCCAGGGTACTTGGGTAGAGAATTGCTTCTTGGGGCATTTGACACAAAGAGGGATAGCATTTCCAGGTCCACACAAAATGGGAAGAATTGCTCCTGTCTAACCAGCCTGACTCACAGCAGTTAGGAAATCAAAGAGCCAGAAAGACATTGCAAAAAACGGGCTTCATTTCTCCCAGGGCACTGGAAAGGCACCACACCAACTTGAAGCATTAGCTACTTCCCTTAATGAATGGTGCCTCTGGTTTAAGCTGTGTCTAGAACTGGGTCGAGTTAGAGGGCCTGGGTGGAGCGCCCATCTGTCCTGTAGGCTCCCCTTGCTTCAAGGGCGCACATTGTGCTCCTTTGTCCTGCAGGACAGAGCCTGCTCCACAGAGGCCGCCTCCAGAGACCCATCGACTTACTGGGCTGTCCTGGTGCTGCATTTTGGATGATTCTTGCTTCTTTCCTTCCTTACCTCCAGGTACATGAAGTATCTCTATGCCTACGAGTGCGAGAAGAAAGCCTTGAGCTCCCCGGCCGAACTCCAGGCAGCCATTGATGGCAACCGGAGGGAGGGCCGGCGGCCCAGCTACAGCTCCTCCCTCTTTGGCTACTCCCCCGCTGGTGCCTCTCACGCTGCCACCGCCGCCGCCGTTACCGGGGCCCCTGCCCTCCTCTCGCCACCCAAGATCCGCTTCCCCATCCTCGGGCTAGGCTCCAGCAGTGGCACCAATGCCAGCGGCCCTCGGATATCCCCAGCAACCACTCTCAGGAAAGGTCTGCAGGGCCCTTAGGAGGAGGGGAGACAGGGAGGAAGGGTGCCAGGTTGCTCGGGTCCAAGATGCGGGTGGGAGGGTGGATTGTGGGTTGGATCCAGCTCTGGTGCCTTTGTCAGGTGATGGAGTCCCAGTGACAACCATGCCCGTGCCAAATCGCCTGGCTGTGCCCGTGACCTTGGCCAGCCAACAAGCTGGTACCCGAACAGCCACACTCGAGCAGCTGCGGGAGCGACTGGAGTCAGGGGAGCCCCCTGAGAAGAAGGCGTCCCGGCTGTCGGAGGAGGAGCAGCGCCTGGTGCAGCAGGCCTTTCAGCGCAACTTCTTCAGCATGGCGCGGCAGCTGCCCATGAAGATCAGGATCAACGGCAGGGGTGAGCACCAGGCCTGCACGCCAAACACGTGCTCCATTCAAGAGCCAGTTCCTATCTCAGGGACTGAGGTGGGGCCCCTCCAGGTTCTGCCCCCTGGGCCCCCTTCGGTGGCTGTGGAGATCTCAATTCATCAAGCTGAGGTCATTTTCCAGGGGACCTGAAATTGCCTCAGGCATGCCTGGCAAAAAAGGAAGAACAGTTCAAGGAGGAGGAGCCAGAGACCTTCAGGGACAACTGCTATGTCTTCCCTGTCTCTCCTGCCTTTTGATCAGTTTCAGTTAAATGGCTTGCCCTTGGAGTTCCTTCTGTGGCTCCGTTGGTTAAGGATCCAGCGTTGCCTCTACAGAGGTGCAAGTTCACTCTCTAGCCCAGAACGGTAGGTTAAGGATCTGGCATGGCTGTAGCTGCAGCTTAGATTCGATCCCTATCCTGGAAACTTCCCTGTGCCACCAGTGTGGAGGAAAAAACAAAATACACTCGCCCTTCACGCCGATACCTCACATCTGGGAGGAAGACAGTGCGTTCACTCAGTGAGGGGCCAGGCTGCCAGTGACCCTTGGGAGAGAGGAAAGGAGGAAATTCAAGTTTGGCAGCATAACTGACATCTTTTCCCTTCCCCTCCACATTTTTCAGGTGCCCCACCTTTTCATCCCCCAAACCACACACTCCACTTCCCTTGTTCCTCTTTCTCCCCTCCCCCACACACATTCTCTTTGCCATCCTTGCCCTTGAGTCCATCTCAGAACAAACATGAGCAGGATTGTGTTGGGGAGAAATAAGGTGTGAAGGGAGCTATGCTTAATCCCAGTCACCCTTCCTGTCCCACATTCCCCTGGTCGAGGAGCCAAAAGGAACTGGAGGTAACAGCCCAGCCAGCAGGGTTCTGCCGTGTTACCCACTCGGGTCAAGTGCTCCTGGTCCTCCACAAGCAGGAGGCTAATAGGCGAGGTACCTCATCTGGAGTAATTCTTGGCTTCGTGAAAGGGTAGAGTCTTGTGAGCCAGACAGAGGCCCTGTGTGCAGTGCCTGCAGCCTTCCACAAGCTGCAGAGTGAGATGGAGTGCCAGGTGCTGGGCAGGTTGACCCACTCCTTGAGGACCTCCCAGCCTGGTTATGGGAGGAGGAGGCAGGATGAGTCCTCAGAAGAACAGGCCTATCCTTAGTGGTCTCTGATCCCCCTGCCTGGTGGATAGTGGAGCTCACGGTTTGCTGACTTGCGTTAAAAGCATCAGTGCACAGCCCTGAGCCAAGGTCAGCCTCCTTGCTTATGTGATCCCTTTTTTTTTCCAAGCAGAGGGAGTTGGGGAAGTTGAAGTAGTTCAGTGGAGAAAGCAAGCAATGGCAAGCCTGGTTCTCCTGCCAGACCTTACACTCAGGAGGTCATACAGATGATTTCTAAGGCTGGGAGAGCAGGAAAGCCTCAGAGAGGAGGACGCAAATGCCGGAAGGCTTGACCAGGCCCACTGTCTCCCTTTTCCCAGCAGAAGACAGAGCAGAGGCCTCGGCTGCAGCACTGAACCTGACCACGAGCAGCATTGGGAGCATCAACATGTCTGTGGACATCGATGGCACCACCTATGCAGGTGAGGCTCTTGGTGCTCTGAGGGAGGCAGCGGCATGGCAGCTAGTAGAGCTCCCTGCAGCTTGTCTGAGCACCTTCCCAGGGTGGCTTTTTTGTGTAGGCTCAGGGTTGCAAAGGAAAAAGCAATTCTGGATGAGGAGAGACCGAAGATTGCTAACAGGGTGACAGATTCCCCTACACCTTTTTTTTTTTTTTTTAACTCAGTGAAATTTATTACATAGTTATACAACAATCATCACAACCCAGTTTTATAGCATTTCCATTGCAAACCTCCAACCCATCCCCCCACACCCCACCCTGTGGAAACCATAAGTTTTTCAAAGTCTGTGAGTCAGTATCTGTTCTGCAAAGAAGTTCATTGTGTCCTTTTTTTTAGATTCCACTTGTAAGTGATACGATATGATGTTGGTGTATTTCTCTATCTGACTAACTTCACTTAGCATGATAATTTCTAGGTCCATCCATGTTGCTGCAAATGCCATCATTTCTTTCCCTTTAATGGCTAATTAATATTTCATTGTATATATGTACCACATCTTCTTTATCCACTTCTTTGTCAAAGGACATTTGGGTTGTTTCCCTGTCTTAGCTATTGTATAGAGTGCTGCAGTGAATATTGGAGTACATGTATGTGTCTTTTTGAGTCATGGTTTTCTCTGGACAGATGCCCAGGGATGGGATTGATGGATCAAATGGTAATTCTATTTTTAGTTTTCTGAGGCATCTCCATACTGTTTTCCACAGCAATTGTACCAATTTACTTTCCCACCAACAGTGTATTAAGGTGCCCTTTTCTCCACACCCTCTCCAGCGTTTATTATTTATAGACTTTTTGATGATGGCCATTCTAGTCAGTGTAGGGTGATACCTCATAGTAGTTTTGACTTGCATTTCTCTAATAATTAGTGGTGTTGAACATCTTTTCATGTGTTTTTTGGCCATCTGTATGTCTTTGGGGAATTGTCTGTTTAGATCTTCTGCACATTTTTTGATGGGGTTGTTTGTTTTTTTGGTATTGACCTGCAGGTATTTATAAATTTTGAAGATTAATCCCTTGCCAGTTGCTTCATTGGCAAATATTTTCTCCCATTCTGTGAATTGTCATTTCATTTTGTTTAGGATTTCCTTTGCTGTGCAGAAACTTTTAGGTTTAGTTAGGTCCCATTTGTTTATTTTTGGTTTTATCATCATTACTCTAGGAGGTGGATCTGAGAAAATAACTGCTGTGGTCAATGTCAGAGCGTGTTTGACCTATGTTTTCCTCTAAGGCTTTTATAGTATCCAGTCTTATATTTAGGTCTTTAATCCATTTGGGGTTTATTTTTGTGTATGGTGTTAGGAAGTGTTATAATTTCATTCTTTTCCATGTGGCTGTCCAGTTTTCCCAGCACCACTTGTTGAAGGGAAGGTCTTTTCTCCATTGTATATTCTTGCCTCCTTTGTCATAGATTAGTTGGCTGTAGGTGCGTGGGTTTAATTCTGGGCTTTCTATCCTGTTCCACTGATCTATATTTCACTCTTTGGGCCAGTACCATATGATTTTGATGACTGTAGCTTTGTAGTATAGTCTGAAGTCAGGGAACCTGATTCCTCCAGCTCCGTTTTTCTTTCTCAGGACAGCTTTGGCTATTCTGGGTCTTTTGTGCTTCCAAACAAACTTTAAAATATTTTGTTCTAGTTCTGTGAAAAATAGCCTTGGTACTTTGATAGGGATTGCATTGAATCTGTAGATTGCCTTGGGTAGTATAGTCATTTTGATTTTATTGACTCTTACAACCCAAGAGCATGGTATGTCTTTCCATCTGTTTGTGTCATCTTTGATTTCTTTCATTAGTGTCTTATAGTTTTCAGAGTACAGGTCTTTTGACTCATTAGGTAGGTTTACTCCTAAGTATTTTATTCTTTTTGATGCCATGGTAAATGAGATTGTTTCCCTGATTTCTCTTTCTGATCTTTCATTATTAGTATATAGAAATGCAGTCGATTTCTGTGTATTAATTTTGTATCCTGTGACTTTGCCAAATTCATTGATGAGTTCCCAGTTTTCTGATAGCGTCTTTAGGATTGTCTAGGTATAGTATCATGTCATCTGCAAATAGTGATAGTTTTAGTTCTTCCTTTCCAATTTGGATTCCTTTTATTTCTTTTTCTTCTCTGATTGCTGTGGCTAGGACTTCCAAAACTATGCTGAATAGCATTAGCGAGTGCAGACATCCTTGTCTTTTTCCTGATCTCAGCAGGAATTTTTTCAGCTTTTCACCATTGAGAATGATGTTAGCTCTGGGTTTGTCATATATGGCCTTTATTATATTGAGGTAGGTTCCCTCTATGCCCACTTTCTGAAGGGTTTTTATCAGAAATGGGTGTTGGAGTTCCCATTGTGGTGCAGCAGAAAGGAATCTGACTAGTAACCATGAGGTGTATGTTTGATCCCTGGCCTCGTTCAGTGAGTTAAGGATCTGGTGTTGCCATGATCTCTGGTGTAGGTTGCAGGTGTGGCTTGAATCCCATGTTGCTATGGCTGTGGTGTAGGCCAGTGGCTGTAGCTCCAGTTTGACCCCTAGCCTGGGAACCTCCATATGCTGTGGGTGCAGCCCTAAAAAGCAAAAAGGAAAAAAGAAATGGGTGTTGGATTTTGTCGAAGGCTTTTTTTACGTCTGTTGAGAGCATCACATGGTTTTTATTCTTCAGTTTGTAAATGTACTGTATCACACCGATTGATTTTGGATATTGAAAAATCCTTGCATCCCTGGGATAAATCCCATTTGATCATGATGTACAATCCTTTTAATGTATTGTTGGATTTGGTTTGCTAGTATTTTGTTGAGAATTTTTGCCTCTATGTTCATCAGTGATATTGGCCTGTAATTTTCTTTTTTTCTTTTTTTTGTGGTATCTTTGTCTGGTTTGGGTATCAGGGTGATGGTGGCCATAGAGAATGAGTTCGGGAATGTTCCTTCCTTGCAATTTTTTGGAATAGTTTCAGAAGCATAGGTGTTAGCTGTTTTCTAAATGTTTCATAGAATTTGCCTGTGAAGCCATCTGGTCCTGGACTTTTGTTTGTTGAAAGTTTCTTAATCACAGTTTCAATTTCAGTACTTGTGATTGGTCCGTTCATCTTTTCTATTGCATCTTGGTTTAGTCTTGCAAGATTGTACTTTTCTAAGAATTTGTTTCTTGGTTGTCCTTTTAAAAAAGGACATATAGGTTGGCATATAGTTGCAACTAGTAGTCTCTTAGGATCCTTTGTATTTCTGTGATGCCTGTTGTAACGTCTCCTTTTTCATTTCTAATTTTATTGATTTAAGTCCTCTCTCTTTTTTCTTGTTAAGTCTGACTAAGGGTTTATCAATTTTGTTGATCTTTTCAGAGAACCAGCTTTTAGTTTCATTGATCTTTTCTGTGGTTTTCTTCATTTGTATTTCATCTGTTTCTGCTCTGATCTTTATGATTTCTTTCCTTCTGCTAACTTTAGGTCTTGTCTGTTCTCTCTCTAGGTGCTTCTTGTTTTCTGAGGCGGGCTTGTATTGCTCTAAACTTGCCTCTTAGAACTGCTTTTGCTGCATCCCATAAGTTTTGGAGTGTTGTATCTTTGTTGTCATTTGCTTCTAGGTATTTTTTAATTTCCTCTAATTTCTTCAGTAATGCATTGGTTCTTTAGTAGCATGTAGTTTAGTCTCCATATGTTTCTATGTTTTTTTTGTTTTTGTTTTTGTTTTTGTTTTTTGTCTTTTTGCCATTTCTTGGGCCTCTCCTGCGGCATATGGAGCTTTCCAGGCTAGGGGTCTAATCGGAGCTGTAGCTGCCAGGCTATGCCAGAGCCACAGCAATGCAAGATCCCAGCCACATCTGTGACCTACACCACAGCTCACGGCAACGCCAGATCCTTAACCCACTGAGCAAGGCCAGGGATCGAACCCACAACCTCATGGTTCCTAGTCGGATTTGCTAACCACTGCGCCACGACAGCAGCTCCGTGTTTCTGTTTTTTGCAGTTTTTTTCTTGTTGATTTCTACTCGTATAGCGTTGTGGTCAGAAAAAATGCTTGATATGATTTCAATTTTCCTAAAGTTACCGAGGCTTGATTTGTAACCCAGAATGTGATTAATTCTAAAGAATGTTCCATGTGCCCTTAGAAGAATGTGTACTCTGCTGCTTTTGGATGGAATGTTCTATAAATACCTTTTAAGTCCATCTGGTCTAATGCTTTATTTAGGGCCTGTGTTGCCTTGTTGACTTTCTGTCTGGATGATGGAAGTGGGTGTTAATATCCCCCGCTATCATTGTGTTGTTGTCAGTTTCTCCTTTTAAGGCTGTTAGTAGTTGCCTTTTTTTTCAGGTGATCCTATGTTGGGTGCATATATATTTAAAATTGTTATATCTTCTTCTTGGATTGATCCTTTGATCATTATATCATGTCCTTCCTTATCTCTTATTCTTTATTTTGAAGTCTGTTTTGTCTGATATGAGTATTGCTACTCCAGCTTTCTTTTGATTCCTGTTTGCATAGAGTATTTTCTTCCATCCTCTCACTTTCAGTTTGTATGTGTCCCTAGAAGTGAAGTGGGTCTCTTAAAGATAGCATATATCTGGGTCTTGTTTTTGTATCCATTCAGCCAGTCTATGTCTTCTGGTTGGGGCATTTAGTCCATTTACATTTAAGGTAATTATTGCTATGTATGTTCTCATTGCATTTCACTAATTGTTTTGGACTTGTTTTAGTTGCTCTTTTTTCTTTCCTTCTCTTGTTCTCTTCTCTGTGGTTTGATGACTGTCTTTAGTATTGTATTTGCATTGATTTTTCTAATTTGTGTGTATCAATTTTTGGTTTGCAGTTGCCCTGAAGTTTTGATATAGGAGTCTGTATATATACAGGATTGTTCTTAAGTTGTTAGTTTCTTTTTTTTTTTTTTTTTTTTTTTTGTCTTTTTGCAATTTCTTGGGCCGCTCCCGCAGCATATGGAGGTTCCAGGCTAGGGGTCTAATCAGAGCTGTAGCTGCCGGCCTACACCAGAGCCACCGCAATGCCAGATCCGAGCCAAGTCTGCAACCTACACCACAGCTCACGGCAATGCCAGATCGTTAACCCACTGAGCAAGGGCAGGGGTCGAACCCGCAACCTCATGGTTCCTAGTTGGATTCATTAACCGCTGTGCCACAACGGGAACTCCAAGTTGTTAGTTTCTTAATTGCAAGTGCTCTCCAGTGTCCTGCATTTGTACCCTCCTCCTCTCACAATTTCTAATATCGGTAGCATATTTGTGCGTGGATGATTTCCTACCTTTACTGTATATATGCCTTTACTGGTGAGCCTTGTCATTTGTGGTATTTTTGTTTCTAGTTGTGGCCTTTTCTTTTCTGCCTAGAGAAGTTCCTTTAGTATTTGTGGTAAAGCTGGTTTTGTGGTGCTGAATTCTCTTAGCTTTTGCTTGTCTGTGAAGCTTTTGATTTCTCCTTCAAATCTGAATGGGAGCCTTGCTGGGTAGAGTAATCTTGGTTGAAGGGTTTTTCCTTTCATCACGTTAAGTATATCATGCCACTCCTTTCTGGCCTGCAGAGTTTCTGCTGAAAAATCAGCCAATAACCTTACCAGGATTCCCTTGTATGTTACTTGTTTCTTTTCCCTGGCTGCTTGCAGTATTTTCTCTTTGTCTTTAATTTTGGTCAGTTTGACTAGTATGTGTCTCGGGGTGTTCCTCCTTGGGTTTATTTTATATGGTCCTCGTTGTGCTTCCTGGATTTGAGTGAGTGGTTCTTTTCCCATGTTGGAAAAGTTTTCAGCTGTTATCTCTTCAAATATTTTTTCTGACCCTTTCTCTCTTCTCCCTCTGGCACCCCTATAATACAGATGTTGGTGCATTTAACGTTGTCCCAGAATTCTCTTAGGCTGTCTTCATTTCTTTTCAGTCTTTTTTCTCTTTTCTGTTCTACATCGGTGATTTCCACTAGTCTGTCCTCCACCTCACTTATTCATTCTTCTGCCTCCTGTATTCTGCTGTTAGCTGCTTCTAATGAATTTTTTTATTTCAGTTGTTGTATTTTACATCTCTGCTTGCTTAAGTTTTAAATCTTGTGTTTCTTTGCGAACTGTTTGCTGTAAATTATCCATCTTTGCCTCCAGTTTATTTCCAATGTCTTGCATCATCTTCAGCATCAACAGTCTAGAGTCTTTTTCCTGGAGGCTGATAATCTCCAGATCATTTAGCTGTTTTTCTGGGGTTTTTTCTTGTTCCTTTATCAGAGTTACAGATCTCCACCTTTTCATTTTGTATAGATTTTTGGTGTGGTGTCCTTTTTGCAGAGAATAGAGTTGTAGCCTCTCTTACTTTTGACGTCTGCTCTCCTTGTGGCTGAAGCTGGTACTGAGGACTTGCTCTAGGCTTCCTGATGGGAGGGACTGGTGCCTGCCCACTGGTAGGTGGGGCTGATCCTTATCCCTCTGGTGAGTGGGTCTTTGTCTCTGGGTGAGATTAGAGGCAGCTGTGTGTGTGTGAGGGGGTGTCTTTCAACAGCCTGTTTACTGATGGGTGGGGCTGTGATCCCACCTGGATTATTGTTTGGTCTGGGGCTTCTCAGCCCTGGTGGGTGGGGCCAGACTTTTCCAAAATGGTCACCTGTAAAGGAACACACACTGATGATTATTCCAGAGACCTTTGCCTCCAATGTCCTTTCCCCACAACCACCCACAGTCACCCTCTGTTCTCCCAGGAGATCCTCCAGGAGCTGCAGTCAGGTCTGATCCAGATTTCTGTGTAGTCTCTGCTTTGCCCTGGGACGCAGTGCACATGAAAGCCTGTGTGCATCTTTCAAGAATGAGGTCTCTGTTTCCCCCAGTCCTGTGGAGCTCCTGCACACAAGCCCTGCTGACCTTCAGTGCCAAATGCTGTGGGGGCTCCTTCTCCCATTGCCAGATCCCCAGGCGTGGGGACCCCATGTGGGGCTCAGAACTCTCTCACTGTAGGTGAGTCTCTGTGATACAGTAACTTTCCAGTCTGTGGGCTTCCCACCTGGCAGGTATGGGGTTGCTTATATCGAGTAATCGCTCCTCCTACCTCTTGATATGGCCTCCTTTTTGTCTTCTGGAGTAGGATATCTTTTTTGATAGTTTGCAGTCTATTTGGTTGAAGGTTGTTCATCAGTTGGTTGTAATTTTGTTGTTTTTATGAGAGAAGGTGAGCTTCAGTCCTTCTGTTCCATCATCTTAATCCCGTCTCCTCCTCCACCTTTTTGTTTGTTGTTTGTTTGTTTTTTGTCTTTTTAGGTTTGCACCTGTGGCATATGGAAGTTCCCAGGCAAGGGGTTGAATCGTAGCAAGCTGTAGCCACAGGCCACAGCCACAGCAATGCCAGATCCAAGCCTCATCTGCGACCTACACCACAGCCCACAGCAATGCTGGGTCCTTAACCCTCTGTGAGGCCAGGGATGGATGTTTGTCCGAATGAATGCTAGTTAGATTCGTTTCTGCTGAGCCAAGATGGGAACTCCTCTTCGCCATCTTTGATAGAGTGATAGAGACCCCCTGTGTAACCCTTTTTCGACTATTGGTTGGCCTTTTAACTGAAAATGTCATTTAATGTAAAGAATCGTTGTCAACTCTATACCTCTACTTTTAACATTAGACGTTAAATCAGTGTCCACTATTCTGCTCTTCCAATGCTCAGGTCTCCTTTCTTTGACGGTGGTTCAGCTCTTCTCTTCCTAAACATCATCTCTCATGGGCCAAGGACTGAGACACAGGCAAAGGAATCTGAATGCAACCAAGTCAGCCTGTGTTTTCATGATTTTCCCACTCAGTCTTTTACAGTGTGTCTTCCTAAGTCTAATTTGGTAATGGTTTTTTGTTGGTTGGTTGGTCATTTGGTCGGTTTAGCACCTTCGACAAGTTTTTCCAAGGTATTCAACTTAGTTTTCATAGAAAAAGCAATCTTTTTCCCACTCCCATTTTGTTGGTTTAGGGGTGAGTCTGGGAACAAATAAGCTGACTCTTGTTACGTGTAGCTTGCTGAGTTGGGGCCACAGAGCCTGGGCACACTAGCCAGCAGCTTTCTGCCAGGGGCCTGGGCATTGGCCACCTCTTAACAGAAGGTATGGCGAGGTGTCCAGTGCAGGTGGGTTAGAGACACACTTCCATCAGAACCAGGGGCATTTCTGTGGGGCATCCCCTGCCCTCTGAGTGCTTCTTCTCCGGGGGCTGGGGACCAGGCCCCTTCGGGATGCCACCCTGGAGGCCTTGTGTTCTGGATCTCTTAGGGCCACTCATGGGGGGCATCAGGGTTGGGGAAGGGAAGAGACAGAGTTTCTGGGAGCAGCCTGCAGAGAAGCAGGGATTCCAGGCTGCCTCACCAGTGACCACAGAGTTGGTGCTTCAGAGGCCACATTCAGAGCCCTCTGCTAATACAGACTCCCTCGAGGAGACTGGCTGAGCTGTTAGGTAAGGCTTGAGTGCTCTTTGCCTTCTGGTGGTGCCTAGGAGGTTCAGGAGGGTTAGGAGTGGGAGTGGGTCTGTGGCGAAAGCAGGGAAGGAGGATATTGGTGCCTGGCTCTCCATCTCCTCTCGTCCTCTCTCAGGAGAAAGGAGAAGGAAATGCCTCTTTCTCCCTCAGCATGGGGACCAGTCAGAAGGCAATTGAAGGCTCCCCAAACTCACCTGCCTCAATTCCATGCCACCTGTGCCCTTTCTCAGCAACTATGCGGTCACCCAGGTCAGATACCTGGAGGTTGCTCCAAGAGCCCCTCAGGCCATTGCTGCCCAGAGCTGAGCAGACGCTGGTGCCCTCCTATCTCTGCCGTGTCCCGGCTGCTGCCCTGGGTCAGGCCTCTCTTCGCCATTAGAGTAGCTTCCTCACAGGCCTCCACCCACCCACATTCCTCCCCACCTCACAGAGTAGTCTCAACCCCATGTCTCCCGATGTCCCTCCTTCAAACTTTCAGGGGCTGGAGTTCCCATCGTGGCGCGGTGGTTAATGAATCTCACTAGGAACCATGAGGTTGCGGGTTCGGTCCCTGCCCTTGCTCAGTGGGTTAACGATCCGGCGTTGCCGTTAGCTGTGGTGTAGGTTGCAGATGCGGCTCGGATCCCGCGTTGCTGTGGCTCTGGCGTAGGCTGGCAGCTGCAGCTCCGATTAGCCCCCTAGCCTGGGAACCTCCATATGCCGCGGGAGCGGCCCAAGAAATGGCAAAAAGACAAAAAAAAAAAAAAAAAAAAAAAAAAAAAAAACACTTTCAGGGGCTCCATGATCCCTACAGAGAGCCTAGAGGCTCTCAGGAGGCTGTTTCCTTGCCTCCCACTTCTCTAGCCCCCTGTGCCACACTCCTGCCTCCAGCATCCCCTGATTATACCACACTGCACACCCAGGGGCTTAGAGGCTGGTGAAGGGGACAGAGCTTCCAACGCTTCTGTTGCCTCTCTCTGCTCTTTGCTCTCTCAGATTTCCTCTGCCTGCCACGCCATCTCCTCCTTTTTACTTGGCTACTTTTTTTTGGCCGCACCCACTGCATATGGAAGTTCCCAGACCAGGGATCGAATCCAGGCTGCACCTGCAATCTCTGCCACAGCTGTGACAACACCAGATTCTTAACCCACTCCACTGGGCAGGGGAATGAATCTGTGCTGCCGCAGAGACAGCACCAGACAGATACTTAAACATCTTTGCCACAGCGAGAACTCCAGTGACCACTTTTTCTAAAAGTCCAGGCATGCTCTAATCCTGGAGCCTTTCCTGACCCACTTTCCCCTGCCCTCCAGAGCCTCCAAAACTACAGCACCCTGGGCACACTTCCCCTAGAGCCTTTGTGACAGACATTTGAGCAAATGACTCCGTCCCCTTCACCAGCCTCTAAGCCCCTGGGGGCAGAGCAGTGTCCCCCCCAGCGCAGCATCTGGCATGGAGAGTTAGCAGTAAATACAGTGTGGTGAGCTGAAGCTGTCCCGTCTTCCCCATCTGCTCACACTTCCTTCTCCCCGCCCCCTCACTCAGGTGTGCTGTTTGCCCAGAAGCCTGTGGTCCACCTCATCGCAGGATCTGCTACCCAAAGCATTGGCAGCAGCGCCAGCAGCAGCAGCGGTTCTCACTGCTCACCAAGTCCTACCTCATCTCGGGGCACCCCCAGCGCAGAGCCCTCCACCAGCTGGTCCCTCTGAGGGCAGGACCCAGCTTCCACTCCCCACTCTCCCTTCAAGAGTGGAGGAAGTTGATGCACAGAATTTACCTCATCTCTCGGAGCCCACATCAAACACCACTTGGCCAGATGTTGAGAGTTTGGATGTGTCCGTCTGTCCAGGCTCCATCAGGTCCTGCTGTACTCTAGAGACAGGGAGAGGCTGGAGGGGCCTGACAGCAGCGTTGTCCAATCAGGGATTGTCCTGGAGAACTGGGCGGGGTCTGTGGGCGTCCAGCTTCCTCCAGGGCTCCCAGGCCACCTCCTATTCCGGGCACAGTGTATCGACAATCTGTAAGCTGACACAGGGCTGGAGGCCCTCCACATCCCTTCCCCTTTAATTTATTTCCCTTCTCCTGCCTTCTGCCATGACCCCAGGTTCCCTGGTCTCTTCCCTTGCTCAGTCCCCATCTTTAACCTCCATGTGGGGCTGCTCAGAGCCTAAAGCATGCCTTCGCAGCCCTTCTCTGCTGAGCATGGGATGAGGTCCTCCCAAACCACCTTGCCTACTGGGTTTGGTTCCTGGGGTGTGGGTCCCTCAGATTCAAGTCTTGAAGCATCTCAGGGCCCCATATCCCCCTTTTAATGGTCCCAAGAAAGGGCTCATGAGGGCCACCCTCAGGGCCTGCTGGGCATCTGCCAAGGGAGAGGCAGAGCCTCAGGGCTGCCCAGGCAGGCCCTGGCACCCACTCCACTGACCCTTTACTGACCCTCCCAGACCTCTCACCCCTGTTGGCCAGCTCTCCCAGAAAACAGCCCACTTGTCCCTTGCGCCCCCCTTCTTCTCATGGGGCCATCTCAGCCCCAGTATCTCCAGACCTGCTGATGTCAGGTTCATTGAAATACCTCAGACTTGTAATTGTTTATGTTTGATTCTTCAGGAAGTATTTGCATCTCTGAAATCTTTTTTATATGTGTTTGCTGACTTTGTTTGTTTTTTACTTTAAAATTTTTATTGTTATTATCATATAGCACCAAAGAAATGAAAGCAGATCACCCCCAAAGCCGAGCAAATGATCTGGTACCCCAGCCCCTCCGGCCCTTCCCTAAGACTCCGGTGAGGAGCTGGGAGAGGCAGCAGGAGAAATGACTCAGGGATCACAGTGGCAGGAGGAGGTGGAACTGAGAGGCCCTCTCTCATGCAGGTTGGGTCCTGAAACCACACTGGTTCTCAAGATGGCCCTTGACCCATTTCCCACTGGAGCATCGCAGTCCCACTCCCCAAAGCCCAGCTCACCTGGGTGGGGACAGAGCGTCTCTCTTTTGCTCAACATTCCCACCCCAGGGCAGGTGCAGCCGCAGGCCTTGCTGAAGTCGAGGGTGAGGCAATGCTAAGAGAGCTCTGTCTCTCCTTTCGGACCCTGGGGTGGAGCAGGCTGCTCATGTGTCATAAAGAGGAGGTGATTCTCTCACAAGGCTCACCTCTCAATGGAGTAAGCCCTGCAGTGTTCATAGAACCCCCCTAGTGTGATGTGGGCTGCAGCAGTGGGAGGCCACAGAGGCACAGGCCCACCCACGGTCCTGTCTGGGAAAAGAAAGGGAAACCAAATGCTTGAGCACAAGACATACCTCAGCCAGGTAAGCTGCAGCCGTGCCGGACTGCATCGCCTCTCTCCCCTCCCCCCGTCTCCACACTCTCTCTCACACACACGGTCACGCATAGCCTCATCACTGGGGGCTGACCCTCTTATAGCCTCAGAAGCCTCAATACCTTACCCGCCAGGTCCATGCAGGGCATAGGCAGAGGGTGTCCTGGGTCTGGGTCAGGGAGGAGCCCAGTTGGCCAGTGCCAGGCCCACTTGAAGACATCACAGACATTGGCCAATATGTCTTTCTCAGGGGTTTGGTCACGAAGGATGGACTCTTCCCACCCGGAGGACGCAGGGCCAGTGCATTCTGTCTTCCTGGTCATTGGATCCTCTCCCTCTCCCAGGCAGCTTGCCCAGCCTCACCCTCTCAGTGAGCCCTTGCTGCCCTCAGGGCATTAGCAGGGTCTCAGCCTGAAAGCCCCAGGGTGGGGAGTGCCAGCAGGTGCCCCCCCCAGAACACCTGGGCCAAGAGAAACTTTGCTGAGGGTACAGCCCTGAGGCCATGGCATTCATTGGCCAGGGCTGCTCTGTCTTTTCCCCCTCCCTAACTTACTTGTTTTCTAACCAGGAAAAAATGTGATAGCACATGGGTAGCCTAGGCAGTGGATAAATACCTCAGATGTCCTCTTGCAGCAAGTGTCTGTATATGTTGTGGTTATTTTCTATCTTACATGTTTTCGAATGTTTATATTTCAATAAACCTCTACCTCTTCACACAAGCAGATCTCTTGGGTACTTTCAGTGACTTTTTCTTTTTCTTTTTCTTTTTTTTGCTTTTTTTAGGGCTATACCTGCAGCATATAGAGGATCCCAAGCTAGGGGTCAAATTGGAGCTGCAGCTGCTTGTCTAATGCCTCAACCACAGCAACACAGGATCCTTAACCCACTGAATGAAGCCAGGGATCGCACCCACATCCTTATGGATCCTAGTCAGGCTCATTAACTGCTGAGCCACAAAGGGAACACCTTTCAGTGACTGTTTCATTGGACAGTAATAGGGAAGAAGCAAGGGCCTTCAGAGTATAAGGAGCTGGGTGAACTGCCCTCTGATCTCCTGACTTTTCCTCAACCTTCTCCCCTTAACTGCTCAGCCATCCTTTTTCCCCAAAGCACTCACTCTCAACCTGCCTTCTTTATTAGCCAGGCACCTCTGACATTGCCTGATCACCAAAACCAATACCCACAGTGTCGCAACAGGATCCCAGCAGGGCCCCAGCAGGGCCAGGGCTCTCCGCCATTAGCAAGCCCTCTTTGAGCTCCTGCTGAAGTACAGTCCCTGTGCTTACAGGTAGATGTTTCAGCTGGAAGAATGAGATTGTCAAGTGGAGACGTGAGGAAGAAGATTCTCACCAGGGGAACTGGTACATATGGAAACTCGGTGGCATCAAAGGACCTGGCATTGGGCAACTGAGCGGTACCTTCAGAGGGGGATGGGTGACTGGAAAAGTGTAGCTGGGACCAGGTTGGATCCCATGCTAAGTGATCTGGGCATCGTCTTCTGAGTATCAGGACACTGCTAGCATGTTTTAAGGACATAAGCTCAGGAAAAGGCTTTTCTAGAAGGGTGATCTGGAACTGGGAGACATTCTAGGTGTGGGCACCCTGAGACACTGCCAGTGAAACTTAGGCCTGCTCAGCCTTTTTTCCCCTGCCACGATGTACATCCTATGGGCACAACCTGGTTTTGGTAAAACCAAAAGAAATGGGCAGATGGAGTTCCCGTCGTGGCCCAGTGGTTAACGAATCCAACTAGGAACCATGAGATTGCAGGTTTTGATCCCTGGCCTCACTCAGTGGGTTAAGGATTCGGTGTTGCCGTGAGCTGTGGTGTAGGTCACAGACTCAGCTCGAATCCCAAGTTGCTGTGGCTGTGGTTGTAGGCCAGCGGCTATAGCTCCGATTAGCCCCCTAGCCTAGGAACCACCATACGCCGTGGGAACGGCCCTAGAAAAGGCAAAAAGACCCCAAAAAAAGAAATAGGCAGAGAGGTAAAGCACTGAGTAGTTTTGTGATTGCCTTCCTGCACCCATAACATACATACACCTCACCTGTCTGCGCCTTCTGAGGGGTTTTCTCTGCCATTTTGAAGTGCTAGAAAATGAGGGTGACATTGGGACAGCCTTGAATCTCACTGATGCTTTAAAAATCTAATTTTGGGGGCGGGTTAGGGCCATACTTGTGGCATATAGAGTTTCCCAGGCTAGGGGTTGAATTGGAGCTACAGCTGCTGGCCTACAGCTATAGCCACAGCAACACAGGATCTGAGCCATGTCTATGACCTACACCACAGCTCCTGGCAATGCTGGATCTTTAACACACTGAGCAAGGCCGGGGATCAAACCTCCAACCTCCAACCTCATGGTTACTAGGCAGATTCATTTCCACTGCGCCACAGCAGGAACTCCTAAAAATCTTTTTTTTTTTTTTTTTTTTTTTTTTTTTTTTTTTTTTTTTTTTTTTTTTTTTTTTTTTTGTCCTTTGCCATTTGTTGGGCCGCTCCTGCGGCATATGGAGGTTCCCAGGCTAGGGGTCTAATCGGAGCTGTTGACACCAGCCTACGCCAGAGCCACAGCAACGCGGGATCCGAGCCGCGCCTGCGACCTACACCACAGCTCACGGCAACGCCGGATAGTTAACCCACTGAGCAAGTGGCAGGGATCGAACCCGCAACCTCATGGTTCCTAGTCGGATTTGTTAACCACTGCGCCACGACGGGAACTCCCTAAAAATCTTTTGATAAAAATAACCAACCCTTGAAGTTCCCCTCATGGCGCAGTTGTTGACGAACCCAACTAGGATCCATGAGGATGAAGGTTTGATCCCTGGCCTCGCTCAGTGGGTCAGGGATCCTGTGTTGCCATGAGCTGTGGTACAGGTCACAGATGTGGCTTGGATCCCATGGCTGTGCTGTGGCACAGGTCAGCAGCTGTAGCTCCGATTCAACCCCTAGCCTGGAAACTACCATGTGCCATGGGTGTGGCCCTAAAAAGCAAAAAAAGAAAAAGAAGTAACCAACCCTTTAGTACTTGAATTACTAACCAACCAATAGTTGGGATCACACCTCACAACTATGACATACCAGGGGGCTGCCACATGGAGGTTCAGCAAGCCTACTGTACAAGGAGCTGAGAAGTGAGGAGAAGCGGGATCCAGAGACATTTGAGATACAAACTGTGTAATGGCTGTGAGGGGTTGCTGAAGGAGAAGTGGCAGCTGGATGAAGTTCCTGATGGAGATGGAGAATCTGGGAAGAACAAGGCACGAGGCCACTGCCTTTCCATCCCATAATAAATTAACAGAAAAAAATGGAGTTCTCAGGTAGCTCAGTGGGTTAAGGACCTAGCATTGTCACTGTGGCTTGGATTGCTGCTGTGGCACAGGTTTGATCCCTGGCCCCAGAATGTCCACATGCCACGTGTGTCTCCAGTGTATATATAATACATGAATATCTTCAAGATCTCGATAAAGGAAAGAATTCCTCAAACTAGACCCTCCAAAGGAAGTTCATCAAAAGATATAAACTGGGAGGAGCTACTTGCAACACACAACCAACAAAGGAGTAGTAGTAGAGGAGTTCCCGTTGTGGCTCAGTGGGTTAAGAACCCAACTAGTATCCCTGAGGATGCTGGTTTCATCCTTGGCCCCACTCTGTTAAGGATCCGGCATTGCCATGAGCTGAGGTATAGGTCACAGATGTGGCTCGGATCTGGCCAGCAGCTGCAGCTCTAATTCAACCCTAGCCTGGGAACTTCCATATGCCACAGATGCAGCCCGAAAAAGAAAACAGGCATAGTTGTCAGCATGTTTGTCTTAATGCTTGTTGTTAAGACAAAACTGGGAGTTCCCGTCATTGCTCAGTGGGTTAAGGATCCAGTGTTGCCATGAGCCGTGGTGTAGGTCACAGACACGGCTCAGATCCTGCATTGCTGTGGCTGTGGTGTAGGCCGGCGGCTTAGCTCTGATTCGACCCCTAGCCTGGGAACCTCCATATGCTGGGAGTGTGGCCCTAGAAAAGACCAAAAAAAAAAAAAAAAAAAAGTCAAAAGCGAAAAGAAGGATTGAGGAGAGGGAGCAAAGTCATGAACAGGTCTTCTGCAGAAGAGGAAATGGTTGGACCTCATTAGCAATCGGGAATGTACAGAAAACCATTCCATACTGTTAGATTGGCAGGAAATTTAGTCGTACAATACCATGTCTTGGCAAGGGTGGGGAGCAGTGGAACTCTGACAGATTGCTGTGAGGAGTTTAAGTTAGCCTAACTCAGGAAAACACTTTGACTTTATATAGTAAAGTGGAACATGCACATGCCCTGGGGCCCATCAGTTATGCTCCCAGGTTTGTATCCCAGAGGAACTCTGCAGCAGAGTTCCTGCACCTTTCTGCCACAGGACACAGGACAGCACTGGTAATAACGAGCCTGTGAAAGTTATAATTACTGAACACTTATGTGTGCCAGAATTATTTGCATGAATTAACTTATTTGCTCCTCTGCACATTAATGAAATGGGACTATAATACCCCCATTTTACAGATGAGGTGGTCCCAGAGATGTGAGAAGAGCAGCAGGGGTTCTGAGTCAGGGGGTACAGAGGCTGTGCCCTAACCACGAGCAAGCGCTAACTAAGCACGTTGTACAAAGCATCTCATTTAACACCGCACCCACAGACATGTGAGGCAGTGACTTTTGTTCATTTTACAGACGAAGAAACTGAAGATCAGAGATGTGCACGAGGTCACATATGTTGTGAATGGCAGGGCTAGCTAGGAATGGACTCTAATGCAGCTGTCCGGCCTTCCCCGCATGTGCTTCAGCGAGTGCAGGGGCGACCCGGCGCGGTGAGGAGATGGAAGCAGAGGATGCCTGCGGTGTGGAGGCGCTCAGATGTTCGCGCTTCTTGGCTCTGCCTCGCCGAGCACAGGTGGCTGTCACCTGAGGGTCTTTAGCATCTCCCTGAGATGATTTCCCGGCCGCGAGCCGCAGCTCTCCCCCACCGCATTGGCCAGGGCTGGGCATGTGCCCGCCCCGCAGCCAATGGGAGGAGGGGCGGGGCTACAGGATCGGCCCTGGTATCTCTCGGAGCTTGGAGGAAAGGTGAGCGCAGGTCACGCCTTCGCCTGCATCCGTGTGAGGGGGTGTGCGTATTCCTGACCAGAAGGAAGTGAGTAGTGGTGGCCTGGGGCTTCCGAAAGGGAAGGTTTGTAATCCCTACTGGAAGAAAGGGGAGAAGGAAACGACCAGAACAACAGGACTGGGAAGAGTGGGGATCACCCCACACACCCCTGCCCGCTGCTTTTGGAGGCAGTAAGGTACAAACCCCAGACCCAGGGTCACAGAAGAAGGCCAAAGGGTGGTGGAGTGGCCCACTGTGTCAGGAGAACAAACTGGAGACTGGTCTGAGAGTAAGCCAGTGGAAGGCAAGGCTCGGCATCTAGGGAGGGCCCTCGGGATGCAGCGGCAGCTGTCTGTTTTGGAGGCATTAAGGGTTTTGCCCTGGCAAGGGACCCAGACCACTCAGGCACACGTGAGCAGAAAGGAGGGGCGTTTGTTTTCTGACACCAGGGTGTGTGGAGGAGCCCAAGGGCAGTGGGACCCGGGGGCTGGCCTCGGGAAGAGTCTAGAACTCAGAAGCGTGCCCACGAAAGGTATTTCTCCCCTCCGAAGACCAGCTCAGCCTGCTGCCTGAGCCACAGACCAAACTGAGATGATACCCCAGAAGTCAAGTTTATGTCTTCTCCATGCAAGGGGCCTCTGGCCTGAACCAAAATCTCTCCATCCCAATTTCAACGTCTGGGAATCGCTAGCTGCATTTGCTTTCACTGAAATCCAGGTTTTTCCACAGAGAAAAACAATGTAGTTGACAGCTCCCCAGTTTTATGCGTCTGGTCTTCAGCCCTGGAAATATTACTCTTTTGTCCCAAGTCCAATTATCCCAGAAAAGAACCCATCGGTTCATTTGGGTTCCGTACCCAGTGCTGGATCAATCGAGAACTCAGCAGCATTCCCCCCCCCCACACACAAAGTAGCCTTTGGATGGCAGGGAGGGCAGAGAACATTTTGTAGAGGATGATGCTAGGGAAACAGTCCCAGAGACATTCTGTCCCTTCCCCCTGTCAGAGTCCGCCTCTGCAAAACCCCACTTCACTCAAGATAGTAGATGGAGGGAGTGTTCAGCGACAGCACTGAGGAGGGTTCTGGGGGCATGTGGCCCAGCTGACAGAGCTCTGTAGGGGAAGGAAGCACCCAGGAGGGTGGGGAGGGAGGTACAAAAAAAGAAAAATGGCCAGATGACCTTGAGGGGGATGTCAACCCTAAGCTGACCATTGACATGGTCCTGCTCTCAAGTTCAGAATAGATAGTATGAAATGAGAAACCACCTTTTTGGGACAGGTTAGGCAACCAGAGAGGTTTAGCTGCTCTTTTGCTGTGTGACCTAGGGCAAGTTACTGTCCTGCTCTGGGCAATTTCTTGTCTGTGAAATGTAAACTGTAGAGTGAGTAAAGTACAAGTAAATGAAAACTCACTTTTAAAATCGAAAGCCCAGTGCCCAGTGGCTTCCCCAGTGAAACAGGTGGCATCACTCTGCTGGCACTGGGGCCCTGAGTAGGCCAACCAAGCCCCACAAGGACCCCAGCATCCCCACAGGTCACTCTCTGCCCCACTCTACTCTGAGCCAGACGGTTCCCCTGGGAAAGGGCCCAGTGGCCTCATCCATTGACAGTCAGGAATATTGTGCTGACATGAGCATTTCAGGCCCCATGGCAGGTGGGAGACAAGGACAGTTTCTTTATAAGCCTCAGGCCTGAGAGAGAGAGAGCTTGGCCTTGGTGACCAAAGGCATAGTCATGGGGCCTCCCTTCTCCCCAGGAGTCCTTGTCCCCGCTTGATTCCCTGAGGCTTGTCAATCCCAGCACTCTGTGCCAAGATGCCCAGCTCACTAGGCTAAAAGCCAGGGATGGACCTCAGTCTCTTGTGCTGCAGAGGGAGGCTGTGGCTCTGGGCCTCAGTCAGTCACACCACTTTTTTTTTTTTTTTTTTTTTTTTTTTTTTTTTTGTCTTTTTGCCTTTTCTAGTGCCGCACCTGCAGCATATGGAGGTTCCCAGGCTACGGGTCTAATCAGAGCTATAGCTGCTGGCCTACGCCAGAGCCACAGCAACATAAGGATCCAAGCCACGTCTGTGACCCACACCACAGCTCATGGCAACACCGGATCCTTAACCCACTGAGCAAAGGCAGGGATCAAACCCACAACATCATGGTTCCTAGTCAGATTCATTAACCACTAAGCCACCACGGGAACTCCCCACACCACCTTTCTTCCCCAGCCTGGGTACTGCCCCTGACCAGGGTACTGCCCCTGGCTGCCAACTTTCTCAGATGCTCACCTCCTCTGTGGTTCTAGGGCTATAGCTGAGATCTGGGAGCAGATGAGGCAGAGGCTGACCCATAGAGGGCACAGAGGCAGGGCAGGAACAGATATGGGGTTGTCCTAGCTCTGTGCAGGCAAGGGGTCCAGCTGAGGGATCCAGGAGGACCAGCAAAGGCCCAGGCTAGAAGGACCCTTTCGATCCTGTTTCTCCCTCCAACTTACAGATGGCGAGACAAAAACAGAGAGAGAAACTGGGCCTGGGACCCACTGGGAGGCAGGGGTCACCCTGCCCACTGGTCTGGAGAATTGCTACTTGCAGGGCTTCAGAGGCAGCTAGAAGCTCCTGTCCTCCTGGTTCTGGAGCCCTTGATGCTCGACGCCGCACCAGCTCCTGTTCCCTGAGGACACAGTCCAAAGCCTGAGGGTCCACCAATGGATCTGCCCCCCCTACCCCTGGGGTTCCCAGAGAGCAGCTGAGGCAAAAGACAAGAAGCCACCACCCATCCATACCCTCCATGCAAGGTCCTAAAGATGAGGCCCTCAGTCAGAGTGAAACAGTAGCCAAGCACTAACAGCATTCAAGCTCCTGGGAGTGGATGTGCTACACTGTTTATCACTCGCAGCTGCATGTTATATCAAATTGTTTCCTGAGCTTCATCAGAAGTGCAGGCAGTGCCTTGCTGGTGGAACCCCGGATAAATAGACTTTGAGACTAAAGCCCCACACACATTTGATATTGGGCTTTAATACTGACTCATCCAAACTGGACCTGAGGTATCAGGAAGTTCAGGGGGACTGGAAACAAGCTCTGTGCAGTGTGCATTGTCTGCATGATCCTCATCGCGTTTTTTGAGGTAAGTACTGTCAGTATCCCCATTTTGCAGATAAAGAAACTGAGGCCTAGAGAAGCTTTTTCATGCTCACCAGCCTAGGAGGGGGTGGAGCTGACTCAAGCACAGGACTTCTCAGCTCTGAAGGCCACTCTCCTTCAATCCATGATCTCAGGCCCAGGAATGCAGACCTCTCAACCCCCCGTATCACCAGAGCCCACCTAGCCACACCCCCTCCTGCTTCTTCCCCTGGATTCCCCTCTTTAGAAAGGATAAGGATGAGAGTGAGATACATCAGGCCCAAGGCCTAGCGATGTCCCCCCCACCCCGTGCCACTGAGGGATCCTAGGGTGCGCCTAACAGCATGTCTCCAAATGCCCCTGCCATCTGCCCCAGAGCCTTGGGGCAGGGAGGAGAGCAATGCAGCTCAGTGAGCATCTCCATGAGGGAAAGGGGTTTCTCCCCCAGGGCCCTTCAGACCCAGGCGCCCCTCACCCCCATGGGCCTCATTTTCTACCAGCTCCTGTGGAGCCTCAGCTGCTGCTCCAGCCTCAGCTTCTCAGCGAGGCTCTCAGCCACCTTGAGGGGGAGGGAGAGAGGCAGTGAGCAAATTCCAGGGCTTGAGCCCTGGGGGAAGAGGCAGTGAGGGCTTGGGAGGGACTGACTCCAGTTGAGGGAGGGAAAGCCAATGGCCAATTATCTTGTCAGGAGAGACCATAGGTTCCTCCCTGGGCAGGCCAGCCTGGCAGAGGCACAGAGGCGGGGGCAGTGCTGAGCACCTGGTTCTGGGCACCCTCCAGGGCCGGCTGCTGAGCCTCCAGCTCTGAATCCTGGGCTTGCCACACGTCCCAGACTCTTCAGCTTAGCCTGCGTCTGGGTCTGCTCGGAGCCCACCTCCTTCAGGGAAGTCTGGCAAGGGTGGGGGTCGTCATTCGCTCCCGTCTCAGTCTGGTGCTTCCCCAAGGACATCATCCCACTTCATCCTCACAGGGTCCTGCCTGGGACTGCACCTTGACCCGAAGACAGGACAGATGTCTGGCTGCCAGGTGCTGGGAGAGGCTGATGGAACAGCACTAGGGGGAAGGTGCAAGATGGTGTCTTTCTGCCCCTCCAGACTGTACAGGTAACTAAAAATTTCCAAATTGATTCCATAAATATTGATGGGTGATGCTCCCTGTATGAATATACCACCCAGCCCGAGAGCTGTCTGAGGGCTTCCTAGGGCAGGCCTAGGTCTTCAAATTCCCCTCCGTCTCCTGATCCTCCCACCTCTCTGCACTAGGTCCCTGTGCACCAGGCTGGGTCTGCAGAGCCTTGGCCCTGACGCACTTGCTTTGTGTTGATTGGTGAGCCCATGCCACCAAGGAGTAAGTGCCTGGTCCCCACCCAGGACCACCCCAAGACCGTGCAAGGGCAAGGCAGCCTGGGGTCCAGCGTGGGACAGCTCAGGGCTCAGCTCTTGGCTCTCAGTGGAGACATCCTGATCCTGACTCCCTGGGTCCAACAAGCCCTCCCCTCCCCACCTCCTGGGCTCACCCTACCTTCACCTCTCCAGGTAGCCTCGGCCTCAGTCCCAGGTCCTCTGTTTCCTAGTCACAAGGACCCTGTGTAGGCTTAGAAGGCCAGTCCATACAGCTGCATCCTCTGCCTGGGAGGCCCTACCTCCAGCCCCATCCCCAGTCTGATCTGAGGGAGGGCAGCAGGCCGACCCCAGGCCAGTTCTCACCTCCTGCAGGGGCTCTGCCCCCACCTGCTCCTGACTTCTCTCCTCTGCCTCTGCTGGGGCCTGCCCTGAACACTCCTTGGGTTCCTCTGCCAGCCTCTGCCACCCCTTACCCCCATCCCATTCTGAGCCCAGCCTAGGTCAGTGGGCCCCCCTGCTAGGACACAGGCACTGAGCTGGAGAGCATGACCCATGGACAGACACTCAGAGGGTAAACTGCATAGGGTCATAGTATCACCGAGGGTCAGAACCTGCCAGTCCCGGGGCACAGATGGGGACCTGAGCCCAGAGTCAGCAGAGGGTTTGTCCAAGGCCACCGGGCGACAACCCCACTTCTGTGTTGGAAACCCTGCTGCCTGAGAGGCCCAGGGAGGAATCCGCAGAGGCCTTCCCCAAGCTCTGGGACTGGAGGCTGAGGGGAGTGGGCTTGAGGACGAGTAAATGCCAGTCTCGTCCTCAGAGAGAAGCCATACTGGGCCCAGACCCCCACAGAGGGTTGGAGTTGTGGTGGAGCCTCCTTCTATGCCCAGACTCTGGGAGCTTGCCTGGGGTCCCTGCTGGGGACTGTGCTCATGGGAAGAGGGTGGGTGCCTAGGACTCAAGAACCCCTGGACTGCTGGCCTCCCTTTCTGGCTGGCTGGACTGTCCAGGTTCTCATGCCCCTGTCCTGGGGTGTGGGCAGGCCCAGACCATGCCCAGCCGAGGCCACCAACCCTGGCCCCTAGCAGCTCAAGCTGCAGTTCCAGTGCCAGCTGCACCCAGAGTCCTGCTCCTGCCCCCAGGCGCCCAGCTCAGCCTGGAGTGTAAGGCCCTTGGCCATTTGCAGATTGAAGGGCTGCCTCAGCCCGAGAGACTCCACACCCTGTACCTGAGCCCCCACGTACTACAGGGGCCAAGGCAGGGATTTTGGGACCCATTATACAGACAGGGAAACTGAGGCCCCATGGGGAGAAGGAGCTGGTGACTGTGGCAGAACCCAGGACATCTAGTTTTTTTGCATTAGGTCCCTGGTTTCAGGCGTGGGGTCATCAGGAAGGGCTTCTTGACCTTGGGGGTCAGGGCCCCATCTCACCCCCCTCAGTCAGCCTCCAGCTCCTCCCACCTTCCATCTCTGGATCTCGCCAGCCATCTGATTGTTTTTCTTCTCTCGAGCCTGCATCTTGCTCCCGTCGCTGGCCAGAGCCAGGCAGTGAAGGACAGATTGCAGTCCCATCTGAGGGGAACCCCGCCCCCATCCTTTCTCCCACTGACACCCCAGCACAGGCTCTTGGGTCCGGGCAGGGCCTGGCCTGCAGAGAGGAGCCCAATCTTCAATTGGATCCCAGTCTCTCTCCCTCACCCAGATGCAGATGTAGTGCCAGGGGGTCAGTGAACAGCCCCTTGGTGGACCCTCCAGCCTCTCTGCAGCTATGTCAAGGTCCTGGGATTAAATGAAGGAAAAAAACAGCCAAGAAAGAGCTAGGACCCCATGATCCCAAGTCACACCCAACCCACCCAACAAGAAGGTAGCAGGAAGCAAACTGGAGGGTGTTGTGGGTGAACTGCGTCCCTTATGAAAAAAATGGCATGTTTGCGTTCTAACCTCCAGTACCCCAGAATGTGACTTTATTTGGAAATAGGGTCTTTACAGAGTAATCTAATTAAAAATGAGCTGATAATAGTAGATCCTAATCCAGTGTATCTGGTGGGTTTTTTGTTTGTTTGTTTTTTTGTTTGTCTTTTTGCCATTTCTTGGGCCGCTCCCACAGTATATGGAGGTTCCCAGGCTAGGGGTCAAATCGGAGCTGTAGCTGCTAGCCTACACCACAGCCACAGCAATGCAGGATCTGAGCCGTGTCTGGACCTACACCATGGCTCATGGCAACAACATATCCTTAACCCACTGAGCGAGGCCAGGGATCCAACCCACATCCTCATGGATGCTAGTTGGGTTCGTCAACCACTGAGCCATGACAGGAACTCCATCTGGGGTCTTTATAAAAAGTGAAAATGTGGAAGTTCCCATCATGGCTGAGCAGTTAACGAGCCCAACTAGCATCCATGAGGATGTGGGTTGGATCCCTGGCCTCGCTCAGTGGGTTAAGGATCTGTTATTGCCGTGAACTGTGGGGTAGGTCGCAGATGCGGCTTGGATCCCACGTTGCTGTGGCTGTGGTCTAGGCCAGCAGCTGCATCTCTGATTGGACCCCTAGTCTGGGAAACTCCATATGCAGCAGGCACAGCCCTAAAAAGACAAAAAAGGCAAAAAAAAACAAAAAACAAAAAACGGGGGGGTGGGTGGGTATGGACACAGAAACATGTACCGAAGGAGAGTGCCATGTGAACACGAAGGCAGGGATTGGGGTGATGCGTCTGTGAGCTAAGGAACATCAGAGACTGTGAGCAACCAGGAGAGGCTGGGGAACAGATGCACCCTCCCAGCCGCCTACTGACACCTTGATCTCAGACTGCCAGCCTCCAGAACTGTGAGAGAGTAAGTTGCTGTTGGTTAAGCCCCCCACTTTGTGATACTCTGTTAAGACGACCCTTGCAAACTAATACAGAAGGTGAAGGAGATCAATCCCCTGTGGCAGGTCTATGGCCCAAAGCAACCCTGATTCAGAAGGGGGACTTTCACCTCAAAGCAGCCAGGCCTGCAGCAGCATGAAATGTGTAACAATATAGCATTTGGAGCTCCTGTTGTGGCTCAGCAGGTTAAGGACCCAACATAGTGTCCATGAGGAATGGGTTTCAATCCCTGGCCTCGCTCAGTGGGTTAAGGATCCAGCACTGCTGCAAGCTGCACTGTAGATTGTGGATGTGGCTTGGAAGCAGTGTGGCTGTGGCTATGGCTGTGGCTGTGGCATAGGCCGGCAGCTGCAGCTCCGCTTGGCCCCCTAGCCTGGGAACTTCCACATGCCGCCGTGTGGCCCTAAAAAGAAAAAAAAAGGAAGAAGAAAAAAAAAAGATAGTAGCTAACATTTCACAACCACATGCCGTGTGTTCAGCATAGCACTGAGCCTTTTACATTCTTGTCCAGTTTAACCCCCTCAGCCAGCTCCTGGGGTAGGAGAACTGTTCCAGTTTTTGGCTTTTATAGATGAGGCCCAGAGAAGTGGAGTAACTTACCCAATGGCGCCCAGCCAGAATAATGTGGAGCCAGGATTTAATAAGCCAGCAATCAGGCTCCTGAGCCCATGGTCTTAACCACTAATTTGGGGACAATGAAGCCCACACCATCCCGGCATTGAAGGGGAAGACAGCCAGAGGTAGAGACCCGGAGAGGGCCTCGGTGGAAGGAGCCTGAGGTGGGGGACGGGACTAGAGGTGGAGAGACCTGGAGGCCCTGGGTCCCCCTCGCCCACACCCCTACCCCCCCACAGCCAGATGTTGATGCAGCGTCAGACCCTCTCCAGCTGCTGCCCCCTCCCTGCTGTGTTTGGCCCCTCGGCTGCTCTGCACAGGACCCCTGCCCATGACCCAGGGCGGATTTCTAGGTCATCTTCCCTGGACAAGCGTAGAGCCTAGGGCACCCACTCACAGGTGAGTCCTGGGCAGGGCACCCAGGGACTAGAGAGAGGGAGACACAGCAGGGCAGTCCCTAAAGGGCATGGGGCTGGACCCCAAATTGGCACTGGTTACAGGGCATCTGCATGGTGCTTACATAGAGTTCCCCTGGAGTTCCCATCATGGTGCAGTGGAAACGAATCCGACTAGGAATCATGAGGTTGCGGGTTTGATCCCTGGCCTTGCTCAGTGGGTTAAGGATTTGGCATTGCCATGAGCTGTGGTGTAGGTCGCAGAGAAGGCTCAGATCCTGTGTTGCTGTGGCTGTGGTGTAGGCCGGCAGCTGTAGCTCTGATTGGAGCCCTAGCCTGGGAACCTCCATATGCCCTAAAAAGCAAAACAACAAACAAACAAACAAACAAAACAAAAAAATACAAACCCCGTAGAGCTCCCCTGCCACCACCTCCTTCCTTCCTGGAATCTGAATCTGCCCAGAGGGCCTGGCCCTCGGCCGCTATGTGTCCTGCCTTCTCACTCATGTAGTCCACTGAACACGCCTTAAAGAACAGAGTCCCTTCAGGTCCCAAGGAGACGATCTCTGACTCTCAAGAGTCTGAACTGAGAAACAGACAAAAAATGAATGTTTTTTGCTGTACAAAAGTGCAGCTGCAAATTGTTACTGCAGATTTGCTTCCCTGAGGAAATAACAGCCCTCTCAGAGCCTCACTCTGATCCCAGTTTGTGATTCACCCATTTAGACCAACTCCACCTTCTATGAAGCCCAAGGCCAGCTAAGCACAGCTGCTGAGACCTGCTCTCCCTCGCCTTCAAGCCACAGCAGCAGACTAGCTCTGGTCAGGGTCCTGCAGCACAGTGTGGAGCCCATCCTGGTCCTTAAAATTCAACATCCCTGCTCGATATCTGTACCTGTTTCTCTGTATCTGTGTGGGGACATCTGGGAGCACATGCACCTGTCTCTGGGTGAGTGTCTGATGTGTATCCTTGTGTGTACATATCTAGCTGTCTGTCTGCCTGTGCACATGTGCACTTGGCCAGGAGACTAAGGGAGGATGTTGGCCAGGAGGAGACTGTCACCAAGCTGGAGCTGAAGTCGGATGGACAGTGTCTGGAACACGCAAGCCCTTGCTTTGGCCTCTGTCCCGCATTTCATGGCAACCCCTCACCTGCTCCATTGCTCATTTAAGTCAGGGACTATTCACAATACCCCCACCCCTGATCTCTCCTCTCTGGGACTTTGCAGGAGCTCTTCTCTCTTGTTGAAAAGTCCTTTTTTCTTTTCTTTTTTTTTTAAATGACTTTTATTTTTTCTATTATAGTTGGTTTACAGTGTTCTGTCAATTTTCTTTTACACAGCAAAGTGACCCAGTCACACATACACGTACACATTCTTTTTCTCACATTATCCTCCATCATGTTCTATCACAAGTGACTAATATAGTTCCCAGTCCCTACAGTAGGCTCTCATTGCTTATCCATTCCAAATGCAATAGTTTGCATCCATTAACCCCAGATTCCCAGTCCATCCCAATCCCCTCCCCCAACCCTGGCAACCACAAGTCTGTTCTCCAAGTCCATGAGTTCCTTTTCTGTGGAAAGGTTTCTTTGTACCATATATTAGATTCCAGGTATAAGTCATATCCGATGGTATTTGTCTTTCTCTTTCACTTAGTATGAGAGTATCTAGTTCCATCCATGTTGCTGCAAATGGCATTATTTTGTTCTTTTTTATGGCTGAGTAGTATCCCATTGTATAGTTATACCATGTCTTCTTAATCCATTCATCTATCAATGAACATTTAGGTTGTTTCCACATCTTGGCTATTGTGAATAGCGCTGCTCTGAACATACGGGTGCATGTATCTTTTTGAATGAAAGTTTTGTCCGAATATATGCCCAAGAGTGGGATTGCTGGGTCATATGGTAGTTCTCCTTTAGTTTTCTGAGGTATCTCCATACTGTTTTCCATAGTGGTTTTACCAGTTTACCTTTCCACCAACAGTGCAGGAGGGTTCCCTTTTCTCTTCACTCTTTCCAGTGTTTGTTATCTGTGGACCATTCTGACTGATGTGAGGTGGTACCTTACAGTAGTTTTGATTTACATTTCTCTAATAATCAGTGATGTTGAACATTTTTTCATGTGCTGGTTGGCCATCTGTATCCTTTTTTTTCTTTGGCTCTTTGAGGATGGCTGTTCATCCCTCAGTGAGGGTTTAGAAGCTCAGAAGCCTCCTCTCTGGAGGAGAATTTCCTGTCTGCTGCCCTGCCCCCAGCTTTCAGAGTGCCTCTCCCTTCATCAGACACATTCAGTTACAATTGCCTGTTTGATGACAGTGTGCCTCTGCAAACCAGAGGCTTTTGGGGACAGGAAATGGTCTGCTCTGGTTCTCCTGTGTACAGAAGAGGGCCGGACATGTAGTAGATGCTTAGTAAATGCATGTTGAATGAATGAATGAGTGGAGAATGATGGAGCATGATGAGGAACAGGCAGAGGGAAGGAAGTGGAGGACAAAGGCCAGGTGCATTCTAAGAAGGGGGAGAGACTCATTAGCATGCAGGAAGAAAGACAGGGCTGTGGGGAAGGGAATGGGGGAGAGCAAGGGCAGGCAGAGGAAAGAGGTAGACAGGGAGTTCCCATCATGGCTCAGTGGTTAACAAATCTGACTAGAAACCATGAGGTTGTGAGTTCGATCCCTGGCCTCACTCAGTGGGTTAAGGATCTGGTGTTGCCGTGAGCTGTGGTGTAGGTCTCAGACGCGGCTCGGATCTGATGTTGCTGTGGCTCTGGCGTAGGCCAACAGCTACACCTCTGATTAGTCTGGGAACCTCCACATGCTGTGGGTGCGGCCTTAGAAAAGACAGAAAGACAAAAAAAAAAAAAAAAAAAAAAAGGTAGACAGATTGTATCTACCTGGGCAGGCCAGGCCTCATTCTGCCTATGCTGCCTCTGTAGTTCTTCCTCCCTAAATTTCAGAGCAACTGCCCCCTGGCGCCAGCATGCCTTCCAGTACTCAGCCACCTTCTCATGAAGCCTGGGATGTGATCCTTTCTCCTCCAGCTTTCTCCTGAGGGCCACTGGTCTCTCCTGGACCTGGAATGTGCCAATAGAAATGAGGTGGTCTGGGCACAGCTTGGACCTCAGATCACCCACATTATTTTTACCCATTTTCTTTTTCTTTTCTTTCTTTCTTTTTTCTTTTTTTTTTTTTAAGGGCCATACGCACAGCATATGGAAGTTCCCAGGCTAGGGACTGAGCCCGAGCTGTAGCTGCCAACCTTCACCACAGCCACAGCAATGCCAGATCCGAGCTGCATCTGCAACACCACAGCTCACCACTACGCGGGATCAAACTTAACCCACTGAGCGAGGCCAGGGATTGATTTGTTACTGCTGAGCAACAACAGGAACTCCTTTTTACCCATTTTCAATGATTCCTTTCCAAGTCGCGTAGATGTCCTCACTGTGTCCTGATGGCAGAGATGGGGACTAGGACAGGGACACCTCCTTCACGGCTCCCTGCACAGACACAGCCCTCTGTCCTGAGCACTTCTAATCCCAAATATCCTGACTTGAGCCAGCAGCTACGGTTATCTCATGTGTGCCCCCCCCCCCCAGCCTGGCCCTGGGACAGCAGGGGGCGGCTCAGCTGTGTGTAGGGCAGACAGGACTTGTTGAAGCTGACGGATTTCCCACGTGCTCTCACAGGAGCCAGAATGTGACAACCAGGAGTGTTGATACCTGGGAAGGGGAGTCTGGCTGTGGCCACATGATTTAGGATTGGGGCCCTGAGCTCCTCCCGCTCATCAGCTGTGACAGAGGTTGGCCCACCTCCTGTCCAAAGCCCATCTCACCTAGTATTAAAACAGGACCCCACCCTAGCCCAACTGGGACACTGAGGGTGGGCCTGAGCAGCCACTTACCAGGCCTTCTGGCCAGGGCCACCCCCAGCGCTACCACCAGCACTGACTTCTCCCCAAGCAGCTGGACACGTCTGCCTCCAGGGCCTTCACACAGTGCTCTAACACTGTCTTCTCTCCTTGCAGCTGCTGCAGGTGCTCCAAGCCGACCCCTAGCTGCCGGTGGCTCTGGCCCAGCTCTTCTGAGAGTCTCCATTCACCTGAGAAGACCCCAACTCCACCCAGAGTCACAGCTCAGCCTCAGGTGAGGGAGCTCCCCTGGCTGGGATCTGTCTGCTCAAGCTAGCCTGCGGGCCTTTATTCATGCAGCTCCCTCCTCCCGAGTTCCTCATCTCTGATCTCTGCAGCCTCTGAGACTCAGTCTTTCCCAGAGGCCTCCTCTGGAGTTCCCGTTGTGGCTCAGCGGTAACAGACCCGGCTAGTATCCATGAGGATGCAGATGCTCTCTGGCCTCGCTTAGGGGGTTAAGGATCTGGTGCTGCCATGAGCTGTGGTCTAGGTCAGTTGCAGACAGGGCTCAGATCCCATGTTGCTGTGGCTGTGGCATAGGCTGGCAGCTGCAGCTCTGATTGGACCCCTAGCCTGGGAACTTTCGTACGCTGTGGGTGCGGCCCTAAAAAAAAAAAAGGACAAGAGGCCTCTTCTGATCACAAGCCCACAGAGGCTTCTCAGGACTCCAGGCTTTAACTCTGAACCAAGTGATTTAAGGCTGGACGCCAGTAGAGGGTGCTGTTTCAGTGGCCCACGATGTAAACTGTGCTCACTGGAGTTGTGCTGTGTTGAAGCCCTGCTCCAGACTGTCCCTCTTGGTCATTTTCTTTTCCATGGTGTCCTTAGATCCCCTCACCTAACCTCAGAATCTCCCAAGGACAAGGCCCAGGCTCCCCTTCTTCTCTGCCCCCTGGCACAGGTGGGTACAGCCTGGCTCAATTGGTGCCCTAGGCTCCCTGCAGGACTGAGTTTAACAGCTGTCCTAACCCACCTGGGTGAGCCTCAGCAGCTGCTCCTGCAGGAAGCCTGAGCAGAGGTCTCAGTTGCCTCCACTGAGACTCCATTTGGGCCCTAAGGTGCCTGGATCCCGTTGCCATCCCACTTCTGCTCCTGGCTCTGTAGGCCTGGCACCAGTATCTCCTGCAGGTACACTCAGTCTGGGGGGCTCCTCCCAGTCTCCAGATCACATGTTAAGACCCTGAATAAGCTCTTCCTTTCCTCTAGGCTGTTTTCCCATCTTTTTGTTGTTGTTGTTTTTTCTGGAGCCGCTCCCTTGGCATATGGAGGTTCCCAGGCTAGGGGTCTAATCGGATCTGTAGCCACCAGCCTACACCAGAGCCACAGCAACATGGGATCTGAGCCACGTCTGTGACCTACACCACAGCTCACGGCAACGTCGGATCCTTAACCCACTGAGCAAGGCTAGGGATCGAACCCACAACCTCATGGTTCCTAGTCAGATTCATTAACCACTGCACCACGATGGGAACTCCCCCTGTTTTCCCATCTTAAATGGGAGAGGAGTCAGCTGGCTGATCTCAGCCTCTTCCCAAATGTTAGGAAGAAGGGTGTCCTTCTCTGGGCTGAACAGAAGCCCCTGTGCTGCCCTCCTTTCGCAGCAATTGCTCTGGGAATGAAGACTTGGGAGTTGCAGTATCAGGTGGGCCCAGGGTGTGGGAGGGCCAGTGTTCAGGGCTCTGCCATGCACCCACTTGGAAGAGATCCTACCACCTAGGGACTCCAGGCTGGGCTCTGGGCCAAAGGGCTGTCGGCTCATCTGGTCCAAACACTGCTGGGCCTTTTCCACTTCTGTCTGCAGTAGCAGGATCCTGGGGACAAAAGGGACTGTCTGCCTATCTTCTGCCACTCTGCCCGGGCCTCCCACACCTCCCGACACCTCACTTGTCCTCTCTGTCCTTGTCTGGTCTCTTCCACTCCTTCTATCCTGGGATCCCCACAAGTGGTACCTCTCCTGCTCCAGGTGGGTCAGGGAGCGTTCCACCTGCTGGCCCAGCCTCAGCACCTACATCCCCCACCCTTGGCAGGGCAGTGTCTGCAGCCCCTGATAAAGCAGGCTGACTCCACAAAGCCCTGCCTGCTCCACCAGCTGTGATAAGCCCAGTTGGCCCTGCATAGACCTGTGTCCTGAACTATATATAAGGGACTGTGCCTCACTACTTTGAGGGGCTGCCCAGCTGTTATCACTACAGGCTCCAGATGTGCAACCCTCCATCTCCAGCTGGACCCAGAATACATCACCTTCTCCAGACCAGTTCCTGGCCACCTCCTTCCCTCTGAATCTGCTTGGGGAGGGGAGGGCAGAGGTTCCCTGGCCCTTCCTTTGCATCTATCCAGCCACTGCTCCCAGCCATACCAGGCAATGCGTTGCACACCTCAAGGGGGCACCATTCACAGAGATGACACTTTAAAACATGGTAGCCTGGATGGAGACTTGATTCTCCTCTGTCTCTCTGGATTCCCAGACTCTGACTAAACTTCTTCCTGAGAACATGACACCAGATGTGGGCACCAGCCCCAAACATTGTGGAGTTTTCAGTCTAGTCAGGGGAACTTGCTTGCTCAGGGGACCTCCCTGGGGCTGTGGACAAGCAAGGAGGATCAGGGGGAGAGGACCAGAGCCTCACTTTCTACCTCAGAGCCAGCAGCTCACCCTGGGCCCTGCTGAACCCCAGCTCACTGTCCTGCCTCTGTAGCACCTGTGCCAGCTCAGACAGGGCCTCCAATGCTGCCCATAGGCAGCCAGCCAGCTTGGCCCACTGCTACCTGCTCTCTGCCAGCTGCACCTGCAGGTCCTTCTCTGATGGCCTCTAGTCTCTCTTGGGGGCCCTGTCTGAACACTTGCCACGGAAAGAGCAGCCAGGCTTCTGCTTGGGCCACAGGGACTCCCCTGCTCATCTTCCCCACACTCACCCGCATCCTTCAGTGGGGCTCAGTGGGGCACAGTCCAGTGGCCAGGGGTGATGGGAGTACTGGGGACAGCAGGCAAGGATAGGTGGCAGATCCATGGGGCTCTGCTTCAGTGGGTCCTGAGAACAGGACAGAGGGGAAACCCTGGAGCTGGGGCGTGCCTGCCTTCCCAGAGCACCAGCCTCTGAGACCCCTCAGATGTAGAAACTGAGGCCCCTGAGCTGAGCAGACACTTAAACCTTCAACCCCAACACTTGGCCCAGGATTCTCTCTGGTGATTCAGGTTTCAAATGAACACTAGCCTCAACCTTGCCAACAGTTCTCTGTCCCAACAGTTTCCATGATCTATGATCTGTGATCTGACTATAGCCCAGCCACTTGCTAAACAACCATGAGTTTATTTGATGTTCCCAACTTTGGGGTGGGGGGACTGAAGCTCAAGAGGGGAAGTCAGCTGCCCTGGTGATGCTGGTGGTCAGTCCACTGTGACCTGGGCCTACTGCCCCCACTCTGCTGCTCTCCTTCCCAGTGTGGGAGTCTAGAAATGGCCGGGGTCAGAGGAACATTTGCGGGGACACTGTATTTTAGCTCTAATGTATGTGTGTGTATGTGGGGGGGAACAGAAGTCCTCAAATCAAATCACTGCTCCGGTCCCTGTCTGGCTTTCATAGCTGCAGCAGTAAGATGGGGCCCTGCCTCACGACTGCTCTGCCCACATTCCCAACCTGCTCCTTACTCAGGACTGCTACCAGGTCCTCTCCCTTCTAGACACCTTGACTCTCTCCTCTCCCCAACTCCAGGCTCAGGTTCCTGGAGCTCCCTCCTGTGCTGTCTCACCCCATTTCACCACCACACAAGGTGTCTCCAAAAGGCACCATGAGGACCAGCCCCTGCCCCCACTTCCCATGTCCTGGCACAGCACCCACAGCTCTACCCTGACTGGTGCTCTGTCTTTCCCACTTAGAGGCAGGGGTCCTCTTTGGGCAGCATCCCCTCTGACTGAGCCCCTGAGCTTGCCTGACTTGGTTTGGGGGAGGGAGGCTCATGGAATGGGGAGTGGCACAGCCCAGGCTGTTGAACCAGTGCTGTGGGAACACAGGGAAGAGAAGCCCTACCCTCCCTTGGGGCTCCCAGGAAGGCTTTCCAGAGAGGTTACTTTGGGGCTAAGGCCCAAAAGTGAATTAACTACCCCTAGAAGAGGCAAAGATGGATGTGGAAGGCAACAGAACAAGGGCAGCAGGACAAGGAGGGGGGTCAGAGAAGCTGGAGCTGGAGGGAGTGGTGAGCTGAGCCAGGAGCCCATGGGGGCAAATGGGGAAATCAAGGGGGCCAGAACTGCTGTGGTGCTTAGGTGGCTGGAGGCAGGGCAGGTACAGGGCAGAGGCATCTCCTTGATGTCCTCCACTCGCATAGCAAAGACTTGGTGGGCACATGCATTGAGGCCTAGAGATAGAGCTTGGGCCTGAGTGGCAGCGGATGTGGAGCAGTCCTCCTCTAAAGGTGGCCCAGGCCCCTGAGCTCCCCGGCCACCAGCTGCCAAGGTCTCAGCCATCCAGCACTGGAGGAGAGAGGGGGAGGAGTGCATTGTGGGTGGAGAGTTACTCATACTTCACTTTTTCCAAGTGCTTGACACTCTGCCTTTCTTTCATCTAGGTCTGAGTTCTCTTAGGAACAAAGAGGGAAGAATGAGGCTTAAAGGTAGAGTATCAGGTAGGACAGCTGCTGGACTGCAGACTTTAGAGAAGGAGCTGGGAGATGGCTCCTATTCTATTTCTGAAAAAGAGAGCTCTGTTTCTTTACTAGGAGGCAGGGACTCCTGTGTTCTTGATGGTGGGAGGGATGGTGGGAAGATGGCCTGACTTACCAGCTCAGAGACTGGTGCCCAGGTCATGACTCCGGGCTCTGAGCTCCTCCACCCTCAGCTGCTGTTGTGATCCTAGCTTGCAGGAGCCATGGAAACTGCAGGCAACACATAGCTGTAGGAGGAGGAGACACCAGAGCCCTTCCACCTCATCTTAATGGATGAAACCCTTAGATGGACCCCTGCTGGTGTGGCCTCTGGCATAGGGCAAAGGCCTAGGCAAAAATGGCTGCTCAGAATCTTCCACCCCAGAGGCAGGAGCCTAAAGGGGCAGGATTTAGGGGCAGAGACAGCCGGGCTCTCGGTCGCCAACTACACAGTAGAAGCGGCTCCGGAATTTATATTGGGGGGAATGGGTGCATTTGGTTGGACCGGGACCGGGAGTCGGTCTTGAGGCTGCATTAGTGTAGTAAGCAACCCGTTTGAACTTGGCTTTGGTTGTTTACTTGCAGTGGGAGTGGTGGAACTAACGGAGATTTGTACTAAGCACCTGCTCAAGCCATGCCGTCAGACCCCAGTTTAAGGGGGAACTAGAGGTTAGAGACTGTAGAGGCCTCGCAACTCCGGAGGGGTCGTTTCCTTTTGGAATCCGCCTCAGTGGCTGGGAGACTAGCCGGATGTCAGGGGCGTGACCAGCCCTCGCTGCGGCGAGGGCGGAGGCGGGGCCGGGGCTGGGGAAAGGGGTGGTGACAAGCAGGCCCACGCGGTGCTGGGGAAATGCTGCAGCCTTCGCAGTTCAGTCCCCGGGAGGGGCGGGGCCCGGAAGGATGCTGTGTCCCTCCTTCTTGGGCCCTGGCGTGGCTAGGGGGCAATTAGAGGCCGCTCCCGCCCTCTTTGACCGACGCCAGCGAGAGCCGGGGGGGGGGGGGGGGGGGGGCAGGGAGTGCACGCTCATAAACCGCGAGGTCTCCCAAAGGACCTGACCTCGGTTTTCTCATCTGGAAAAGATGACCTCCTTATCTCCCTATGACCAAGAGCGGGGCAGTAGGTGGCCGGGGCTTCGGTGAGCCCGCGCCGGCGGCGGGGGCAGAGAGGTCACCAGGTGACTCCAGGGGAGAAATAGGAGTGAGGGGGGCCGCGGGGCTTTTCTTCGGCGGGGGTGGGACGCGGGTGGTTATGAACTAAGAAACAACTCTGGTCTGCTCACTGCCGTGCCCAAGAATGCTCAAGGAAAACGAGACCCCCTTTTACCCCAGAACCCGTCCCTTTCCCTTCAAAGGCCCCGCCGACGTGACTCTCCAGTATCTTCCCAGAAACTGCAGTGCACATACACCGGGCTTGGACGCGCCGCCATGACTTTAAAAAGCTCCTCCACACATGAATAAGGTCTCATTTGCTTCTTTCACATCAGCGGGAGTCGGGAACCTCCTTCCCGATCCTCCGTGGGCTTTAGCGCCCTCCAGGGCCTCGAGGCCGGGCTGGCGCTCAAGGCCTACCCAGTTTTCACTTGAGGCGACAGCGAAACAATGCCCTCCTCCCGGCGCTCAGGAAAGGAAAGGCCAAGCGGGCTTGGGCGGGGTCGGGGCTCCACCTTTCGGCTCTCAGCGCCTGTCCACCGGTGCCCCCCGCCGCATCTTTGAGGCCTACGTGCCTCGTGACACGGCAGGGGGCGGGCCGCGGCTGGGGACATCCCCTCGGCCCTCCAGGAACCAGGTTCCACCGCCGCCGCAGCGACCCAGGTGGACAGGGCGGGTCCTCCAGAGTCTTCGAGTTCACGGCTAGAGGGGCCAAGTCGCCGAGCTCAGTCGACCGACGGCTGCGTCACGGGAGGGGCGGGCCCGCCACGGGCGGAGGCCGGAGCCGGAAGCGGAAGAGGCGCTCGGAGCGGGGAGTGGGGCCTAGCCTCAGCCGGAGCCTGGGAGACGGTGAGTGTGGGGCCCTGGCCCGCGACGAGGAGCGGGGGGTTGAGTCAGAGGGGCGGGTACGCTGGGTGTGGGTCCCCGGGCTTCTAGTTCGGGCTTGGTCTGCTCTCTTTCGTTCTCTTGGCCCATCTCAGGCCGCGGCCCCGACCTCTCACCCCTGACCTGCCGCTTCTCCCCCAGAGGGCGGTCACAGCAGACCCCAGTCTCTCGATCCTGTGCGTCCGAGTCCGAACCTGTGAGAGGCCCCTGAGGGCCCTGCAGGGATCCACCTTCGGCCCTATACCTGCCCGCGGAATGGGGTCAGGGTCCTACCTGCGACAGCCTGGAGGGGCTTTCAGACCCCTCCCCTAACCCTGGCTCGAGGCTGGGTCGGCAGACTCCTCCTCTCCGCGCGGCTTGGAGTCTGATTCCGGCCCAAGCTGGCTTTCCTCCTGCCCGCCTCCCCCACCCCAGGTCTCCCCTCGCCTCCATTGGCGGCGGTTACCAGGAACCCGCCTCAGATCTCTGGGACCCGCGGCGTCAGGAAGGACGCGAGCGAGGGCTGCGGGCCCCCTGATTGTTTTGTTGTGATGATGGAGCCGCTCCAGCCCGGAGGAGGGGCCGAGCCAAGCTGACAGTACAAATGCCCGGGCTGCTGCATGGTCCAGGAGTCTCTGTGCTTTAGTTCCGGGTGCGGGTGTCCTGGTGTGGAGCTGGGGTGGGAATCGCCTGAGCCAGGGCCCCGTTGAGGCGGAGTTGGCGGCCTTCCAGCTTCCCTCCTCCATGCCCTTGAAAAGGAGGAGCGTTTCTCCCGGTGGTGGCGGCTTGCAAGGTGGCAGGTTTGAGGTTGCAGTGTTGGGGCAGCGTCAGCCAAAAATAACCATGGGGCGCTGGGGTGGCTGGGATCCGGCAGGGCTGCCGCTGACTTGGCTGGCTGCTCTTGTCAACCCAGTTCTCTGGCCAGGAACAGCAAATGAGAAGACAGCTAGGCCTGTGCTCAGAGAAAAGCTGGCATCCTCGCCCTGGTTTCTTTCACATTACCTTTTTCTTAATTGTGCCAAGCAGAGCCTTCTGGAACGTAATTGTGGCCCTTGTTTTTCTTTTACAACCTGTTTGCTGGGGTCTCAGAGAATCAGAGATAATTGAGGAGAAATGGGCCCTAGAACCCTAGCTGGGAGGATTATGAGGGGCATCTGGTGTTACCATTATTTCACCTGCCTAGAATGTGTTAAAACAGGGGAGATTATGTCCTCTCTGATTGCCTTGCGTGTGATACTTTATATCTCTCATATTTGTCATTCCCTTTGCCAACTTGGCTGGGAGGTGGTCATATCTCCATTTTCCAGATATTGTAACCATGGCCCAGAGTGACTTGTATAAGGTCACAAGGCCAAGTGGCAGCACTGGGATTTACTTTAGGTATAGGGTTTTCTACCTATACCTCTCTCCCCTCTGCTCCCTTGGGACTTATGAACTACCTTTAATGCTTTTAAGGCATTTAACATAGACCCAGAGGTGTTACTTGGAAACTTTTTAATGAAAAGCTGCCTTCAGTATCTCTTGTGACCCATGCTAGGCATTTGACCCAAGGGCATGTACTAGGCATGTTACTTTAAGATGTGACATAAACCCTGTAAGTGATTACTGTTCCTTTGTTGCAAGAGGAAGCTGAAGGGTAGAGGTGTTTAATAACCTGCCTAAAGGCACAAGCTAGAAGTGGCCATGTCAGCATTCATGTTGACATCAGCGTGACTGAAGCTGTGCTCTTTCCACTAACATGAACATGTGTGCACTAAGAATCTTCTAGGTCCCAGGAAGGAGTCTAGCCTGATACGGACTAGACCCCGTGACTTCCAGCTCTGGTGCTTTGCCCAGTGAGGATGGGCAAGCCCTTTGCCCTGGCCACTGAAGCATCTTCCATGTCACTTAGTGACACAGATGTGAGATACCGTCTTCATCCCACAGCTTGGTCACGTGACCCAGCCTAACTGGGGAGAAACAGTGAACATTAGTCAGCTGATCACCAAAAGAGAGCAGCAGTCTGAGCTCTTGAGGAGGTGTTACAAAGTATTTATCTGGAAGGATTGCTCAGGCCCAGCCTTCCTATGGAGGCAGTGTCAGGGTTTGGATTGTGGGTGGAACAGGGAGCTGGCCTCACATACCCATCTTTCTCGTTTGATGGCTGATCCAAGATGGCAATTTCCTGTGGTGGCTGTAAGTCCACACTGAACCAGGGATAGGGAGGTGGGGCCCCTTTGGCCTGCTTTCCCAAGCACACAGCCTGCCAGACAGCCGATCCTCTAGTTCCTCCTGAAATTCAGAATATAGAAGTGGGGACAGTAGTGGGATAGAGGTGAGGCACTGCCTGGCATGGCACCAGTGGCAGGTGGTCTGAGGGTGCTAAATAGGTTTCAGGCAAGAAACTTGGTTGCTCTGAGGACTTTATTGATGCTGAGACTGAATAGAGACCATGAAGGGCTGGAGAGACCCCCATATCTGCTTGGCCAGACCCCAAGGGATGTTTGTGGGGCCCCGTGTACCTCTTTCTCCAAGGGCTGGTCTTCTCGTTTCTGCCAGTGGCTCCTCACACTAAATTGTGGTCCTTGCTCCCTTGTGTAGGGTCCAGTTCCAGAGCCTCAGCCAGACAACTTGGCTTTTCAAACTTGAGGACTTTCACCCTTTGCTCCTGTGTGTTGACTCCTGCCAGCAGCCTTTTGACTCTGGCCTCTGGCTTGACAGAAAAGGCACTTCCTAGGACCCTACAGACAGGCAGGAGGGAACTGAGCACAGGAGTCTCCCTTTCTTCTTGGCCCCAGACTCTTGTGAAGGTGCTCACCAGCCTCTCCCTGCATTCTACCTCAGCACTTGTCCTGGCTTGCCCAGTTCTCCTAGTGCTCAGACCACCAGGCCACTGATGCTCTGCTGGGGAGGAAGCTGTTTGTTCACTAGCAGAGGTGGGTGTTACCCATTGTCTGCTGTTTGACCAGTGTGACCTCAGAGTTCTTCCTCACTTCATAAACCCCTGGGAGGGGCTGCCCCCAAACAGAACAATGGGCCTCTTCTTCAGGAACACTTAGGCTGCCCAGGGAGCCCCGTGGCTGGCTGCATGTTTAGCTGGGCTTTCTATTTCTTGTGGCCTAGATGCATCACTGTAAGCGATACCGCTCCCCTGAGCCAGACCCGTACCTGAGCTACCGATGGAAGAGGAGGAGGTCTTACAGTCGGGAGCATGAAGGGAGACTGCGATACCCATCTCGAAGGGAGCCTCCGCCCCGAAGATCTCGGTCTAGAAGGTGAGAGGGATTTAGGGTGAGAGAAAGGACTCTTTCCCACTTCTGGGCTAGCGAGACAGTCTGGAGGCTCGTGGCAGCCCTGGGCCTCTTCAGGTGACGGCCGCCTCTGCCCAGATCGCTGCCCTGTCTGCTTCAGGCCCCCTCCACCCCCGACCTGCCTCAAGGTTCACTGCCATCCTTGCCGCCCTGCTTTCTCTGAGTCTTCTTTCTCCTGACATGTTCCCCTGTTTTCTAGGCCAGCATCTCCCCTGCTAATCTCTGAGCCTTCCTCAGTGTGGCTTAGGAACATCACCTCGGCCCTTCCCAGAGGTTGGTCCCTGGACTTCTCTCAGCTCCCTGACCAAAATTACAGACTCCGCAGGCCACGGAGAGCTCTAGGACGGTGGAAGCCTCAAAGGCTTCTCCGCCATACTCACCTTCCCCAGTGCTTGCCTCGTGCGGCACCGGAGGGATGCCGTCAGGAGCCACGGTTCTGGAGGTTGGACTTCACGGACATGTGCCCCACTCCTGCCCGCCCGCCACCTCTCCTAGTTTGGAGGCTGCTGTTCCAGCAGGCTACCCATGAGAGCCCTTTGCAGGGACCCCACTGCACGAGTCTTGCCCGGCAGCAGGAACCTGGCTGGTGGGAGGAAGGGCCCCATCTGACCAGTGTCCCTGTCCCTGTCTTGGCAGTCATGACCGCCTACCCTACCAGAGGAGGTACAGGGAGCACCGTGACAGCGACACATACCGGTGTGAAGAGCGGAGCCCATCCTTTGGAGAGGACTGCTATGGATCTTCACGTTCCCATCATCGACGGCGGTCACGGGAGAGGGAGCCCTACCGGACCCGCAAGCACGCCCACCACTGCCACAAACGCCGCACCAGGTCTTGTAGCAGCGCCTCCTCGGTGAGTGGTGGCCAGAGTGTGCTGGCTGGGGCTTAAAGGCCTCCTCTCTTTCTAGCCTTCTCTCAGGCTGGCTGGTCTGGGTGAGTACTGCCAGCCCCACGCACGTGCATTTGGTGTGTGTGCATGTGTGTGTGTATGTGTCGTCTGGTCCAGGTGCAGGGCTGAGCAGGGGGCCCGGCTTCTCTGTCTTCTGGCCCATGGGCACTGGCAACTGCAGGGGCTCTGGTTCCGGCGCCGGCTGGCCTCTGGCCTGTTTCCGCACTGCCCCAGGCACAGGCCACATGGTGCAAGTGGCCAGGGACACTTCTTCAGGATCCTGAATAGGATTGCTGGTATGTGGTCTGGAGCCGTGTGGCCTGGGCCTTCCCACCCAGAGATTCGTCCCCACACAGCAGAGCACTCTGACCGGTGTGGACTGCATCCACCTCTGCAGTCTCGTCTCCACACCCCTCCCCAAAGGCCCGGAGGCTGGAGCGCCCACGGGTGAGGGAGGGTCTGCCTGTCAATCAGCTCGGACTGGAAGCCTCCCTCTGACCTCCAGTCAGGCCCTCTTCAGCCCAGCCTCTTCACCTGAGGGGCAGTCAAGGCGAGGAGGACAAGCTGCCTGCCTGATGGGCATGTGAAGAAATGGCAGAAAGGCCTTGCCAGATGCGGGTCACATACCCAGAGCAGGGCCTGGCAGCATTCTTAACGTGGAGGGTTGTTGAGATCTCTGCTGAGACCGGGAACCCGTACTGCGCTCTCTGCTCGGGGAAGGAAGGCCAGTTGCGGATCTCTGAGGGTGTGCGGTGTTCTCTTCTCCTCCCCAGCCCTCTTCCCTCCGTCACTTGCTCCCGGCCCTGAGGCCCCTGAGGAGTGGTGGCCGATCACTGGAGGGGGCCAGGTGTCTTCTCTGCCCCGCTTTCACGTGACTTCTTTGAGTCGCCATGGGTTGAGGGTTGACTGGGCGCCCGGCATGGCCTGGTGGCCTCTCTGGACACTGCCGTAGGATAGTAGTGCAGGTCTGTGGCTCTGCTGCTTCTCTTTTTGGTGCCCTCGGTTGTCATGAGGCTCAGGGTAGGCTTGACCTGTGAGTAGCGTAGGTGCCAAGGCCAGGGCAGGAGCTGGCTTGGGGCCGGTGTGGGCCGTCGTGGTGGTAGGCCTTGGAGGGTCGACCGGCCCAGAAGATCCAGGGCTCCTTCCCTGCTCGAGGCTGGTGGCACAAGGGCTGCTTGATGGAAGGCCGTTTCTGGTAGTGAAGTTAAGTTGGGCCACGGATGCCGTCTTGGGGCAGGTGGCAGCTGTCAGGCACGTGCAGCTCTGCGCGGGCGAACAGAGGCAGACAAGGACAGGCTGGGCACTCTGCAGCTGAAGCCAGAGTGGCCTCTGACTGTTCTGGATGCTCGGACCCAGGCTGGGCCGGCCGTCTTCTTGCGCCGTTGTTCTCACTGCGACTTCACCCTGGCGAAGCCATCACGGGAGGGCCGGGGAGGGGGAGACTCAGTGGAGGAGGGAGTCAGGGCTGTGCCTCTCTACACGGCCCAGCCCCACAGCAGCAGAGGCTGGTGGTCTTTCTGAGCATTTGCGGCGTCCTTCTCTTAGATAATGTCCGAGTTTTCTTTACATACCTGTAGCTGTTTTTACTTTTCTGTTTTTGAAGTCAGTTTGTGTCTTGACGTGTCCCTTGCAATATCCCTATCGTTATATATGCTGTGTGCCTTATGAAATGCTGGGATCTGGAAAATCCAATCAACCAACCCACCGGCTCCTCACCGTCTCCACCTCTGCCTTTGACTGACACCTCAATCTGTCAATCGGAACCGCCTACCATGCGATTGGTCGGATGGCGTTTCGGGGGGCGGTGCATGCAGAGAAGCCAACAGAGCAGTAAGCGCAGCAGCCGGAGTGTGGAAGATGACAAGGAGGGCCACCTGGTGTGCCGGATCGGCGATTGGCTCCAAGAGCGATGTACAGCCACCTTTCGTAAAACTTTACCTCTCTACTTTCTACCCCCCTTGTTAGACGAGACCTCTCCCGCCCGGAGGGGCCTCTAGTGCGCGTGGCGCCTTAGCGGGGCCACCAGTAATTGCCTGAATGACACAGACGCTAGCAACTTCTGTTTTTAAGAGTGTAGCAGTGAGAGAGAAACCTTTTTTGTTTTTGAGAATTTGAATGCTGTGAACTTGCAGGAGCTGCCGACCCTCTGTCTTCCAGACCCTCATGCCCCGTTTCTTTTCTCTCCTAGATGAGATCGTGGGGAACCTGGGTGAAGGCACCTTTGGCAAGGTGGTGGAGTGCTTGGACCATGCCAGGTGAGCCATCTTCCTGGAAAGAGCTGGCCCGAGTTTCTTGAAGGTGGTGGCACAGCTTAACCTTTTTCTTTTGGAAGGGTAGCACCAAAGCAGAGTTCCGTCCTGTGCGTGTTGGGGTTTTGCTGATCCCCTGAAACTCCTGGGATTTCATAGGCAGATGGCATCCCTGCCCAGGAGCTGCTGGATAGTGAGCAGCACTGCCCTGGCTTCCCGGCTTCCCCACTTCCCCAGGGCTGTGGTGGTGGGTATCAGAACAGGGCAAGGCTCTGGCTCCTTAGTGGTCTGGAGTGCTTCTTGTGATTTCTTTTAGGGTCTGGGCCTGGCAGGGGGTTGAGAGTACTGCTGAGTCCAGCCCAAGCATGAGCGTACCCCCCACCCCTAGCCCCCAGCAAGAGGTCTGCCTGAGAGGCTGTGCAGGTTCCAGTTGAGAGAAACAAGACCTTGGGCTGAGAAAGCAGGCTGCTGCCTTCTGCAGGTTGGCTGAGAAGGGTGGGCCCCTTTGAGCGTGCTCAGGTAGAGCAGGGGTACACCTGCATGTGCTGGGATGCTGCAGGGGGGACCTTGCTCCCTTCTGGGCTCAACAGTGAAATACTGTTTTGTCCCCTTGTCATCCCTCAAGGTCAGAACTCTCGCCTTCTCCACCTCAGGCTGGGGGCCTGCCTCCTGCGAGCACATGGCCTTCCTGCCTTAACGGCCCTCTCATTGCTTTGGCTACAAAGTGCTTGTGTCCTCGCTGTCTCAGTTGAGCCTGTACATGCCTTGTACTATTTTAGAGATGGGGAAACATTGCTCAGCATTTGTCTGTATCCCTGTCCCTCCTCCCCCACCAAACTGAGTGGCGGAGCCACTATACGCAGTTCTCCCCCATGCAGAGGGGTGCAGAGGGGTGCTCCGAAAGGACAGACCCAGCGGTCCAGCCAGCCATGTGGCCTCAGTTTAAGGTAGAGGTTTTTACTGAGGGAGCCTCCCTAGGTGCCCAGATCCCATTTAAACAACCCTCAGACCTGGTGTGGCCTAAGAGGGTGGCCCGGACCCGTGCGCAGAGGGAAATGTAGACCGTGTCATGACCGGGGAGAGAGGTGGCAGATCTGAGACCTGGGCCACCTAGGGGCTCTCTGGGCTGTGTTGCTCTGAGAAGCTAGAGGGGAAGTGAGCCTTTGAAGTTGCTAATGGGCAGGCACAGGGCTCTGGGGACCTTTAGGGGGTCCAGAGGAAGTCAGCCAGTGGGCTGCTTGTGAGGAGACGGAATTCAGCTCAGCAAAAGGAAGGGCGTCCAACCCTGGTAGTAGCTGTGTGGAAGTGATGAGCTCTCTGTCGAGGCTCGAAAAGCCATTGAGGAATCCTATTCTAGCAAGACGGAGGGGTGGCTTTTCCTCTGAGGCCCTTTCCTGTCTTGAAAATCTGAGAAAATGGGTTCAAGAAAGAAAAGGGGGCGTATTCACTAGAATATGCCTCTGCCCTGGGGCCTGTGAACCTTTCTTTAGGCACCAAGGCCACCTTCCCAGAGGCCGTCAGGCCACTCCCTTGCAGGTTAGGGCTTATCACTCGAGTCCCCCACTGGACATTTGACCTCTGGCTGTCCCTTCCTGACAGCTTTGGGGCTGGCAGCCTAACCTCAGCAGATTTTCTTCTCTGCTGGCATCTTGCAAATGCCCTACAGGGGTGGTGCTGAGGGTAAGGGATGTGCAGAGCAGGAACTATTAGAATCCTGATTGGACACTGAACAAGGGCTCCTGGCCACTCAGTGATCTCTGATAAATACTATGGCTGGTAGGCAGGCAGGCGGGGCCGGGGGCACGGGGTGTGGTAAGGCTCCCAGTGAGAGGAACCTATCATTGGTACCCTTACCCTCTTGCCTGCCAGGCTTTCACTCCATCCTGGAACTCCCGCCCCAGGGGGAGCTGTTTGCCCAGACGTGTCAGTGTGCTCCAGGAGGGGCGTGGGGGCCGCAAGAGGGTTCTGAGTGGGGTGGCCTAGCCAGGGTCAGGACCGACTGCCTGCAGGTTGGGTCATGAGTGAGTTCTGGCCTGGCACTCGTCAGCAGGATAGGGCTCTACTCCTCTGTACACCGCCCCCTGGGAGCTGGCAGTGGCCAAGGTCATAAAAGCCTAAGGCTGGCATGGATGCCAAGAGCAGCTTGCTCTTGGGAGGGTAGAGGTATGGTGTTGCATGGGGCAGGCTGCGTGTCAAGAATCTGCTCTCTTCAGGGCAAGCCCTATTCCTGGAGTCCTGAGCAGGGTTTGCCAGGAGTTGCTGGGTTGGGGTGGAGGGTGGGGGAAGGGCGGCATGGCTTCTCATGAGAACTTTTGCTTCCTTCCTCGATCCCAGAGGGAAGTCTCAGGTTGCCCTGAAGATCATCCGCAACGTGGGCAAGTACCGGGAGGCCGCCCGGCTAGAAATCAATGTGCTTAAAAAAATCAAGGAGAAGGACAAAGAGAACAAGTTGTGAGTGTCAGCAGGAAAGAGGAGGGACGCTTCTAAGGGTACCGCGTCCACTGCAGCCCCAGCTGCCCAGACACCCTGGGGCTGAGCTGTGCCCTTTGACGTGGTTGGCACCCTGCCTTCTCCCTGTGCCCAGAGCCGGGGGAGTTTGTCAAGTGAGTCTCGCTGGAAGGAGCCTTTGGATTTCAGTACAGGCTCCAGCACAACCAGCTCTGTGTTCTGAGGCAGGCCTCCCAGGCTTGTATTTTCTATTGGGGCTTCAGTGGGGTTCTCAGGTAGTCGGAGGAGAGCCGCCTTGGGCACACAGGCGCTGTGCTGAGCCCTGCAAGCTGTCAGGAAGCTCAGCTGAGGGAGTTGGAGGAAAGCAGTGCAGGTCTGTGGAGTGTACTGGTCTTATCCCATCTCTTTCTGAGATGCAGGGATTATGTCCATAATTTTCTTGGCATGTATCCACATCCTGTGTGTGACCCAGTGGCCTGGGAGAGAGCGGGGATGGCTTCACCTGAAGGAGGGGGTGGGGCAGCCAGCCCCCAGCACGGACCCTGAGCCCCACCCATCCTTCTCCTCCAGCCTGTGCGTCTTGATGTCTGACTGGTTCAACTTCCATGGTCACATGTGCATCGCCTTTGAGCTCCTGGGCAAGAACACCTTTGAGTTCCTGAAGGAGAATAACTTCCAGCCTTACCCTCTACCGCATGTCCGGCACATGGCCTACCAGCTCTGCCACGCCCTTAGATGTGAGTTTCCACCTTCAGGTGGAGCATGGGGCAGCCACATAGCTGCAGCCAAGTCACCTGGCAGTCTTGCTCCCCATCATTCACACCAGCACGTTGCTAACTATTTGCTGAGCCTGAGACACCAGGGCCACTTTGGCTGAAAGGCCTTGAAGTGGGCGACTGTGGGGATGGAGAGGCTGCAGTCCCCTCCAGGGGCCTCCTGAGCAATCTTCTGCCCCCAGGCACTCGGGAAGAGGTAAAAGCAAAGAGCTGTTCTGAAATAGGCCTGGTACCCCCCCCACTCCCACCTTCCTGCTTAGGATGAAAAGGTCAAAGACTAACCTGGCAGACAGATCCCACCCACCACATAGACACCCTGTCTCACCACACTTCCCATCTGTCTGCCAACCTCACAGAGCATATCTGCTGGTGCCTATGCCCGGCACTGCAGTATTTGCAGTGGTTGGAACAGGTCAGAGAGGCTAGTTGGAGAGGAGGTGGATAGACCTAGAGCTAGACTGCCAGGCCTGCATAGATGATGGGACGGGGGAGCATTCCAAGCAGTGTGAGCCGCTTAGTGATGGCCCAGAGCCTGGCAGGTGCTGAAACTCACTCTGGTGAAGAGAGGGCCCGTGTTGGGAGAGGTGGGCTGCACCGTTGTGAGGGTCTTCAGTGCCAGGTGGGGAAAGTGGTGAGTGACAGAGTACAGCCATCAGTGTGATGGGGGTTGGATGAAAAAGGCGGACTCCGAGCCCCCACTCAGGGCTAGGGATGAGGCACAGGACTGGCTTTGTAGGTGGCCCTATGTTGGTTTAATGCTCTGTTGCTATCATCTTTTTTGTTGTCTTTTTTAGGACTGCACCCAAGGCATATGGAGGTTCCCAGGATAGGGGTCCAGTTGGAGCTACAGCTGCCGGCCTATGTCAGAGGTACGGCAACACTAGATCCGAGCCAAGTCTGCAACCTCCACCACAGCTCACGGCAATGCCAGATCCTTAACCCACTGAGCAAGGCCAGGGATTGAACCCGCAACCTCATGGATGCTAGTTGGATTCATTTCCACTGTGCCACGACAGGAACTCCTGTTCATATCATCTTGAGGTTTTTTTTTTTTTTTTTCTGGCTGGGGAAAAATTCCTCAGCATGCAGAAATTCCTGGGCCATGGATCAGACGTGCGCCACAGCTGCGGCCCAAGTCACAGCAGTGACAGTGCCACATTCTTAACCCCTCTTGCCACCAGGGGAACACCCTGAGATTCTTAGTAATTTTTGAATAAGGGGACGTGCATATTCCTTTTGCCCTGGACTTCAAATATTACGTAGCTCGTGGTGGGGAGTGGGAACCACCCCAGGGCTGATGCTGCAACTCTGGTGAGACAGGCTGAGGAGGCCTGGTCCCCCACAGACAGATGGAGGGAGGTTTTCTAAATGAAAAAAGTCTGCCGTATCCCCACTTCTCAAGTATCAGAATGCTTCAAGGTCCTAAGCACAGAGAACTCTGGAGAAAGAAGCCAGTGCAGGAGTTCCCATTATGGCTCAGCGGTTAACGAACCCAACTAGCATCCATGAGGACATGGGTTTGATCCCTAGCCTCGCTCAGTGGGTTCAGGATCTGGCGTTGCTGTGAGCTGTGGTGTAGATTGCATATGCGGCTCGGATCCTGCGTTGCTGTGGCTGTGGTGTAGGCTGGCAGCTCCAGCCCCAATTTGACTCTCAGCCTGAGAGCCTCCATATGCCTCTGGTGCGGCCCTAAAAAAAGGAAAAAGACAAAAAAAAAAAAGCCAGTGCAGCAGCAGTTCAGTCTGCCCGCTGGCTCACTGCTGAGGTTAGGGGCTGAGAGGCTCTGGCAGGCTGGCTTTGGGGGCGGGATCTGGCCCAGCGCTTGCAGCGAGGCCAGAGAAAAGTCCAGGTTCCCAGCATCCGCTTCCCTCCTCTCCTGCTTCCCCAGTTCTACACGAGAACCAACTGACCCACACAGACTTGAAGCCAGAGAACATCCTGTTTGTGAACTCGGAGTTTGAAACCCTCTACAATGAGCACAAGGTATTGGAGGGGGAAGGAGTAAGCCCCTGCTCCAGGGTTGGGTTACCCACCAGGGCAGACTCTTGACCCGGCTCCCCCTCCTTGCCCTTCAGAGCTGTGAGGAGAAGTCTGTGAAGAACACCAGCATCCGAGTGGCTGACTTCGGCAGTGCTACCTTTGACCACGAGCATCACACAACTATCGTGGCCACCCGTCACTATCGCCCACCTGAGGTCATCCTCGGTAAGTGACTGTGTAGCTCCCAACCCTGATAAAGTGGGCAGTTGTTGGAAGGTATGGTGCCTGTCTGCCACCTGGGGCTGGTGTCCTGAGTCACTGTGGCTGTTGACTTGGCCTTATCAAGAAAGGGACTTCAGAGTTTGGGGCAAGAATCATGCCAGGCAGTGTGGTAGTTGCCCTGTGACCTCCAGGCTGGGAACCCAGGGCTGAATCTCATAGCCTCTCCCATCTTGGCTTTCAGAGCTGGGCTGGGCACAGCCCTGTGACGTCTGGAGCATTGGCTGCATTCTGTTTGAGTACTACCGGGGCTTCACACTCTTCCAGGTATGGCCTCTCCCATGTCCCCCCACTGCCTTAAGCACTGCTGCTCTGACAGGCTGCAGCGGCCTAGTGTGGGAAGCCCTCCCACCGCTTACCAGCACGCATGGTGTGAGACTGACCCCTGAGGGTTCTAGGTGCCCAGGGGAAGGACGAGATCAGGGTGGCCGGAACACTCCGGGACTCTTGTGATCAGCCTTTCAGGATGGAGGCTTGGGATGGGAGGAACGAGCATTCCAGGCAAAGGGGCACAGCTATGAGCGAGGGCATGGAGATGGGCACCTTCTGGGGAGTGAGGAATGGAGCAGGAATGAACTCATGGGGTTCACCTGAACGGGGAGGGTCAAGAAGTCCGACCCTGACCTTGCAAGGAGAATAGGTTGGCCTCATCCCTGGCCCCAGGCTGCCACAGGTCAGAAAGGCTAGGACTGCTGTAGGTTTCCATCTCCTGGGGCAGGGAGGAAACTTTTGCCCCTTCTTCTCTGAGGGGGCTAAGGCTGGCACTGACCCCTGGTTGCTCTGTCCCACCCTTCCACAGACCCATGAGAATCGAGAACATTTGGTGATGATGGAAAAGATCCTAGGGCCCATCCCATCCCACATGATCCACCGGACCAGGTAAGGAGGCCTCGGCTCGGGGCCTTTCCTTCCTTCCTTAGAGAGACCTGGCAAAGCTGCTGTCCAGACCTTCCTGCCAGGTCAGCTCAGGATCCCCCACCTGGCCTTGCTGCTGGGCTCCTGGCTGCTGCTGTCTTTTCCACTGAAGACTTGACCCTTCCTGTCCTTCATTTTCAGGAAACAGAAGTATTTCTACAAAGGGGGCCTGGTTTGGGATGAGAACAGCTCTGACGGCCGGTATGTGAAGGAGAACTGCAAACCTCTGAAGGTCAGTTTCTGGCTTCCCCCAGTTCAATGCATGCCAAGGGGACCCCAGGCACTGGGCAGACACACAGCAGCGAGACAGGCCAGGCAGCCAAAGGCTGCCTCCTCACTCCAGCTCTATGGGAGTTGGGTGCTGGCAGTGGGGCTTCTTGCAGACTGCCCCAGAGGGCCCCTTAGCCCTACCCCATCCCCACAAGGTGGCTGTGAATGTAATCGGGGAGCACCCGGGGGGCCAGATGTCAGAAGCCCTTCTAGTTCCTGCCCCCCCCCCCCCAATCTGGGGAAGAACTTAAGCAGGACTGAGGTGGGATGGGGGGAGACCTAGACATGGCCAGGAAGCCGCTGTCAACTGCATTTGGTGCTCAGATGTGGATTTCACAGAGGTGCTCCCTACTCACCTGTCTGAACTTTGCGTGTGGGGCAGAGGCACCAAGCCAGGGAGACACCTAGTAGCCTGCCGAGTTCAGAGCAAACATGATTACTGGCATGAAGAGCTGCTCTCAGTCCGAGAGGGCAGTAGTCCTCCAGGCGGGGAGGTACCACTGCCTCCTCAGCCACACAGCAAGGCTTCCCATGGCCCTGTCATCACACTGAGGCACCTTGTGTCCCTGAGCAGAGTTACATGCTCCAAGACTCGCTGGAGCACGTGCAGCTGTTTGACCTGATGAGGAAGATGTTAGAATTCGACCCTGCCCAGCGCATTACACTGGCGGAGGCCCTGCTGCACCCCTTCTTTGCTGGCCTGACCCCTGAGGAGCGGTCCTTCCACACCAGCCGCAACCCAAGCAGATGACAGGCACAGGCCACTGCGCCAGGAGATGGAGAGTGGGACTGGGCTGCCCGGCCCTTTTCTCCAACCTCTACCATTGGCCCCAGGGCCAGAGCCACCCACGAACAGTGCAATGTGAAGGCAGGCAGGAGCCTGCAGGGGAGGAGACTTGATGCCCAGCTGCCAGAAAGCACAGATTTGACCCAAGCTATTTATATGTTGTAAAGTTATAATAAAGTGTTTCTTACTGTTTGTAACCCCTGGTACCAGTGTGTCCGTCTCCAGGCTCCCTGCCTTCTCCCTTCCCTACTTTATTAATAAAGTCTTTCTTAGTAGCTGAGCTTGTGGAGAGCTAAGTGTGAACTGGGCCAGGCACAGAAGGGCTAGCCAGTGAAAAGACCAGCAGCTCAGGTCCCTTGGGGCCCAGAAGAGCAGTTATAGCCCTGAGGTGGTAGGTCTGCTAAATAGTTCTGAAAGGCACCTGCTCCCCTGCTGGCCCTTGGCCCTCTCAGCCCCCAAGGAATGTAAGCAGTAGCCCCCTGTAGTCAGCCAGGCAGCACCTGGTTGTACCTATCCTTCCAGGCCTGTCCCTGGCTGGGGCTTGAGGCTGTATGTGCCCAATAACTGGTTTACTGAAAGCTGTCAAGTGTAAGAAAGAATCAAGGCAGGCTCCTAGGGCTGGGGAGGCAGTACCTCACTGCAGCCTAGAGAGCAATGCACCAGAGCACAGACTCGGTCACTCAGCTTTATTTTAGTGCTGGTTTTTGGTTCCCCAGAAGCTGCATGAGTGATGGTCTCAGCCACCTGACTGAGGACTGAGCATCGTGGGCAGGATGCCCCTGAAAAGAGCTGACAACAGAGGAACATGCTTTTCTCTAACACCACTGGGGAAGGCCCAGGCCGGGGTGGGGAGAGGCTCCAATGCTGCCTGGAGAGAAAAGAGGGAAAGCCTTGGCCACTAACAATTCCCTGTGGCTCCTCAACACAAGGCCAGCACCCCAGGGCCACTGTGACTTACTGGAGCAAGCAGAGTCTTCTGGGCCAGGGTTCTTCTAGCTCTTTTTCACTGCACCCAATCAGGGGACCTACCTGCATTAACCGGAAGCCAGGGCTGGGTTAACGACTGCTTACCAAAATGCCTGTAATCTTGCACTGCTCCTCAGTTTACAGCCCTGCTTCTATAAAGAGAGGGCCCCATGTGGGGAGCTTCTTGGCCCTGAGAGTAAGCAGAGGCTCAGGAAGGATATACAGCACGGGATTCACAGTCGCTGACCTTCCACTGCTAGAGACAATTCAGCATTTGAAGGAGGATGGGAGGAAAGGAGGGACCAGCCCTCTGCCCTGCCTCATCTGCTCCTGGCTATGCTCCTATAAGAAAGTGAAAGTAGCCTGAAACCCATGGTGCCAGGGCCTACCCTGTGTCCACAATCCTTGCCAAGCCCTTTTACTCACCCCCTTAACCAGAGTGAGTGGGCACAGAGCAGAAGCCTGAAGCCCTGAAAGAGGCTTTAAAGCACAAGCCTTTTGCAAGAGCCTCTCCCAGAAACTTCGGGGCATGGCTCCTGTCCTGCCAGCCTCCAGGGCCTAGGCCTGTGAATGTCCACGGGCTCAGTGCATAGGATCTGAGCAGCACAATGTTCTTCAGGCTGAGCACCCCCCAGCTAGCTCATCTAGAACTAGCCTCATTTTGGCATCTTTGAGACAGGGCGCTGGCCCTGAGCCTACTCATCTAGAAAGGACAAAGAGGGTTCAAGGCCCAGACACTGTAAAAGCTGGGGTGGAGCCCAAAGGGGAGAGACATGCACCCTGCTCTGGGATCACAGCTGCAGAGGACCACTGCAGAGGAAGGGCAGAGGGGGTAGAAGAGAAGACGGGTATGTGTGTGCAGGCAGGGAGCGGAGGGGAGTGGTGGCCTAGGACAGAAGCACCAGGGAGCCTCTTCTGGCTCAGCACCAGGCTCCCCCTGGGGCCTCCCCAATACTAAACATTAAAGCTGCACCCTGAGGGGTCTGGCCCCAGACTAGGCAAAGGCTCAGCCCCCAGCTAGAGAGTATGGGTTTGGGGCGGGGGGCACTGCTGGCAAGATGGGCACTGTGGTTCTCTAGTAACATAACCTTATACTACCTGTACTGAAGACAACAGAAAAACAGTAAAAAATTCCAATATAGTAAAACAATTCTGATGCCACCCCCACTTCTCTGCCTCTCAGAGTGATGGAGTGGGAAGGAGGAAGGAATCTTAGAAAAAAAAAATAACAAAAAACAAAACTCCAGCATAAAACTTAGATCAGCTCAGGAGAAAGGGTCAAAAGCCCCCAAATCAACTTATGGTGGGGCTCAGAGAAGACCTCAAAGCCCTCAGATTACATGGAGGACGCAAGTCTGCCCTCTAGTGGGCAACTGCAGCACAGCCAGTTCTACATGATCGGTAAGGGCTGCTTGGGGGGAGGAAGCAGGGGAGACAAAGCCACAAGCTCTGAAACAGAGCAAGCACAGGCCCCTAAACAGAACTGCCCCACCCCATGAGGCGCTCGTCCAGGTCCAGTGGCTGTAAACCTGAAACACAGTCTGTGAGCTGCCTATGTCTGTAAACAAAGCCCCATCTGACCACACGGGGGCTGAGTGTATGGATCCCTGGACCCACCATCCACTCAGCCTGCCACCTGCCCCGCACACCCAGTGGGGAGGCCTTCCCTGGCTAAGGGCAGGTGACAGGTCAGTTTTAAATACCATCTGTTCTCTCAAAGAAACAAATGCAAACGAAAAAATTGAACAAGGTCCATGAAGTTTCACATCCTTAAGGCGTTCGTTGTCAAGTTCAGTATCAGGAGCAGCGGGGGGACCGCAAGGTCCAGCCTGCCTAGAGCCCTTCTAGGCGGAGTGCAGTGGGATGACAAACTTGCAGCCAAAGGGCGAGTGGTAGTTGATGCCCACCTCCTGGAACACCTGCTGGGGAATGCCGATGTCGCACAGATAGACGCGGCCGGCATGCTCCCCTAAAGGCAGAGGCAGGCCCAGAGCCAGCGACCACTTGGCATCGATGCCCTGTTCAACTTCATGCACAGGAGGGTCTATGCTGAGTACTGGCGCTCGGTTCTGGTTGGCCCAGGCCACAGCTGCCTTGTACCAGGGCTGATCCCGCAGGAAGGCATTCTCGGGGCAATCCAGGCAGTTGATCACCAGGTCCACAGGGCTAGTGGGCAGATCTGCAGGTGGAAAGAGTGCCATCTGAAAACCCCTACGAATCAGAGAGCAGCCCAGGCAGGGGACCAGAACCAAGGTGGCCCCAAGAGTGATGCCACTCCACCACTCTGATGACGCTGCAGGGGCCACCTTTTACTGATTCCACCACTACCATGCTGCCTCCGCCACATCATTTCCCTCTCCAGTTACCCCAACAGCCTTCACACCGCTCACTGTAACAATCTTCTCTCAAATAACAGCTAAAATGATCATCTGCAACCTGAGCTGGATTATCTCTCTTCTTATCCTTCCATTGACTCTCCATCTCACCCAGAGTAACAGGTCAAATCCTTACAATAATCTATGATTAGACCCTAAATGTTTAAGTCTGCTACCTTTCACCCAACCCGCCAACAATCTCTATCTCCCTCCACTCCCTTCTTCCTTCCTTTCTTTTTACAGCCGCCCTGAGGCATATGGAAGTCCTTGGGCAGGGTGGAATCAGAGCTACAGCTGCTGGCCTACGCCACAGCCACACCAATGCAGGATCCGAGCTGAGCTGCAACCTACACCACAGCTCATGGCAACGCTGGATCCTTAACCCACTGAGCAAGGCCAGGGATCGAACCTGTGTCCTCATGGATACTACTGGGATTTGTTTCTGCTGAGCCACGACAGGAACTCCTCCCTGCTTTATTTGTCTCCATTAACACTTACTACCATCTGACCGGATAGAAATGTTACTTGTGGCCCATCCTAACCAGAATGTAAGCTCCATGGAAACACAGATTTAAGAGGAAAAAAAAAAAAAAATCCAAAAGAACAAAACCTGCTGCCAATATCCCCAAGTGTCAGGAACGGTGCCCATCTTGTAAATATTTGTGAAATGAATAAATGGGTCCCAACCTCTCCATCTGAGTGGAGAACGAGGAAGGTGAAGGGATGGGAAGTAGGCCGGTTGGCACCAAAATTATTTATCTCAGACACTAACTCCACTCACAGGGAAAGAACACTATGCTTGTGGTGCTTTTCCACCTGCCGCCACTGGGTGGCACTGCCAGACCATCAAACTACGGAGGAGGGAGAGGGCCTCGGCCTGGCCCTGTCCAAGTGCTCACCTTTGAGGCTAGATACTTGTTGGCCTTGGGTCTTGCTGAAGAGAGACAGCTCGTTGGTGATGGATTCCAGCATCTTCATGAAGTTGGGAAGGAAGAGGATGACCTGGACATCATGGTTAGCTAGATGCCTTCCACAGCTGATACCCTGAGCCCCCTTCACATGGGGCCCACATAGCAGGGCCACTGTAGGCCTCTGGTGAATATTTTTGGGATTCAATCTGGAACAGAAAGTAAAGGAGCATTATTAGCAGCAGGTCTGCCAATCCCTGGTGCCATATACCAGACAAGTGCCTCTCAGACCTGTTGCTCTCGAAGTTCTCATTAGTTCCAGTTTCAGAGGGGGACAAAATCCACTACAGGTTAGGTTTATACGGTGGCATTCCCACTGTCCCACACCCGAGTGTCACTTCATTTGCTGGGTCCTCTCACTAGGTAGTTCACCCAGATCTTGTTCCATATAACACTGTTCGCAGAAGGCTGCTTTCTGACCAAGAACACTTATGTTCTCACTGTGTGACCTAGTAGGTCCAAACTCTCCTTAGCAAAGAGCCTTGTCCACCTCTACAGCCTTCTTTGCTCTTCTTCTCCAACATGCCTGCTCCACTGCAGCAAGAAGACTGGTCTCATCATTTTCTCCTGCACTTGTTAGGTTCTTTATTGCTTCTACTCAAACTACTTCCCTTGCCCAGAAAGCCTTTCATCTCTGAAACTCTGACCTACCCTTTCTAGTATTACCATGGCTCAACTCTGAAGAAACTCACAGCAAGTACCAAAGAAGATAGTTCTACATCATCCTCAATCAGTTGCCAGTCCAAGTTCTTTACTGAGCCGCCAGTAAGCTAATAACAGCAATGTTCTTAATAGCATCTATTTCACAGGATGCCGGGTAGATTAATGGATGTAAAGCACTTGAAATAGGAACCAACACAGAGAGAGTATTCAATCAATGCTGGCATCATTTTAGTACTGGACACAGAAGAGGCAGCAGGTTAGGGCCTTCCCAGCCTCCTAGGCTGGTAGCTGCCTTGGATACCGACCTTCTGGATGAAGTCGCTTCCAGCCATTCAAAGCTGAGACCTCTCTGGTCTCAGAGAAGTCACAAGTAAAGAGGCTTGGAGGATTAGCCCTAGAGCTGCGCCCAACTCACACGCAGTGCAGTTTGCCCCTAGGCAAGAAGAGGAGATGAACCACAAGAAAGAGGCTTAGGTCCCTGCTTAGGGGCAGAGCAGTGACCGCCACTTACTGGTTTCCCAAAGGGAGGAAGACAGATGTCAAGACAAAGAGGAAACCCCCACCCTCGCAATAAATTTGCAGGACTTTTGGCACTGTACTCTACTTATTCATTAAGCCATGCATTCCCCCACCACACTGGCATCCCTTCACACAGACACTGCGGAGTTCTGGCATCTGACTCACCTATGTCTAGTCCCTAAATGGACTCTCCCTCTCACAGAGGCATCCCCCCAGGAGAGGACTCAAAGCTGACCACAGCCCCCACGTACCCAACAGCAGGGGTCAGAGTACAGGCACTGGAGACCTGGCTCTACTGTGCACCAGCAGTGTCACATGTCCGCTCTGAGCCTTAGCTTGCTCATCTTAAAGCATGAGTCATGACTCACCTTCAAGGTGAAGCTATGAGGGTCAAATTAAGTGCTGTTGTGCAACACAGTGGGAAACGCATGGCACTGGACACACCTGAAACTGCTCACTGGGGGAATCTTAGGAGAAAACCGGCAACTGCTACAAAGGCTAGGAAGCGGCTCTTTGGAGAGTTCAGACAGAGAGAGAATAGACAGGCACAAGGACAGCCATCCCCAAGAAGCTGACAAGAGAGGAAGGTGACTTGGTGAGGACATTCAGATCCTGCCCCCAGACTGCTATTTCTGGGAAGCCACTTTATAGCCTTAAATACTCCCAGGAACAGCTTATTCCGAGAGATGCCCCAGCAGCTGCTCTGGGAAGAGGTTCAGCAGTTGCCAGACCCAAGGGCCTGATGCTCCTTCAGAGGCAGCCTGCCCTACCACACTCTGGGGTCTACAGTGGCTCTTCCTGGCACAGCAGAGGCAAGGGATCCAGGTTGAGAAGTAGGTCTAAATCACTGGCCAAGGAGGAATAAGCACAACTCTCTAGGCAAAGAGAGTGGAGAAGCAAGGAGGGGAAATCTCACAACCAGCTTGGATCCCTTTGACCACACTTTCCCACAAGGCTGCTGCCGTCCTCCTCCTCTTTGCTGACCCAGCAGCCGCCTGTCAACTCTAACGGTACTTGCTCTCTAAGCAGAACCATTGCTGACCGTGCCTTTATTCCTTCACCACCACTTCGGGGGTCTTAAACACAACCCTCTTGGTTCTCTTACGGCTCCAGCTTTAAACTTTCTTAGCCATTTTGGAAGGCTCCTCATCTCGTAACCATGCTTTAATGGTGATACGTTTTCCTCACTATCCACCCCCTCCTTAATTCTTATACCATGGACTAGGTGGTGACCTCCAGATCTCTATATTCTGCTAAGACCTTTTTCTAAATTTCAGATTCGGGTTGCTAATGATCTATTCAGATATCTCACAGGCCTCCTAAACTCAACACATCCAAAACAAAATCCACCATCTCCCCCAAACCTGCTCCTCTCCCCACGTTCCTTATTACCTGACCAGGTGTCCAGGCAGGAAAGCTTTTTTTTCTTTTGTCTTTTTGCCTTTTCTAGGGCCGCTTCCTGCGGCTATGGAGGTTCCCAGGCTAGGGGTCTAATTGGAGCTGTAGTTGCTGGCCTACGCCATGGCCACAGCAATGTGGGATCCGAACCACGTCTGCAACCTACACCACAGCTCACGGCAACGCCAGATCCTTAACCCACTGAGCAAGGCCAGGGATCGAACCTGCAACCTCATGGTTCCTAGTCAGATTCATTAACCACTGAGCTATGGAGCAGGAGCACAGGAGCACGATGGGAACTCCTGGAAAGCTTTAAGTTCCGTGATCATCGGCGCTCCATGTTCTATCACCTCCCACATCCATTCAATTATCCTGCCCTGTTGTTTTACCTTAAAGAAATTCCCTCATCCACCCACTTCTCTGATCCGTACTTCCCTGTTTGGATCACTTCTCATCTGGCCCCTGCCTTAGTTTTCTGTTACAGTTTTCCAATTGGTCTCATGGTCTCTAGTCTTGCCTCCGTTCAATCTACTCAAAGTCATCTTTCTAAAACACAAGACCGATCATGTTACAGCCCTACTGGAATCCCTTCAGCAGCTCCCTGTTGCTCAGCTATACCAAAGCCCTACTTTTCAGCCACACAAAATGACTGACTGATTCACAGTCTCTCCATCCTCTCTGCCCCTTGGCACACGCTGCTCCCTAGACCTAGACTACTTTCCCCCTTCCTGCTCGCCCCTGTGCACTCGTCCTTGCTCTGAAGGACTTGGCTTGGATGTCACTGTTCTAAGTAGAAATGCAGCCTCCTAGAGAGTCTTCTGTTTTCTCCACTACAGCACTGCACTTTCTGGAGGCCTCGCTAGGCTACTGCAGGGCAGGAGCACAGTCTCTTTCTCTTTGTGAAACTGGCCCTAACACAAGGACTGGTACATGGTACCAGTAAACATCCACAAATAAAATTAAGCACTGCTCCGGATACATCAGCCCAAACAGTAGTGGAAAGGTACCAGTCTAGCTCTCACACTCAGTGGTCACGGTGATTCTAGAAGTTCTCAGGTATGGAACTCAGAACTGATTTTTATCCTAGACCCTTTGAGTGAATGATGAGTTCCAAAGGCTGGGTCTCCGAAGGTCCTTAGCAGGCAGGCCTCTGGCAGTCAGCCAAAGTCAGAGCCAGCTGTCCCCAGGAAGGAAGGGCCAAGGGTGGTTTGATGGGAGAAGAACGAGGACTTTCAGGACATGGGTGAGGGGGGCCAACAAAAACCTTGTAGCAGACAGGAAAGTGACTTCTAGAAGTACTCATGTGAGAAGAGCAGCAACTGTCCAATTAACCATGTGTGAGGTGCTGTGGTGGAGCTGAGGCAGAGTAGCATCACCCACACTTGGCCCCGCCGACCTGGAGGCACTTACCTGTTGGGTCCTCCAAGCAGGGTCAGTGCCATCTGGCTGGCACACACACCTGTCATCTCCAGTCTCCGTTCCAGGGTCAAGCCATGTTTCTCAGCCACAGACAACAGCTTTTTATGCAACTCATAGGAAACACTTGGGACAACCAGGCCAGAGTCTGCAGTTCAAAAGGACATGAAGAGAAAGGGAAAGCAATTACGGGCAACCAGGGCCACAAACGAGTGCACTTGATCTACGAAAGCCAAGACTCTAAGACTGACCCTCCCCAGCCCAGCCACCAAAGCTGGGACGGAGGGATGCTATGCTGTGCCCCAGAGTTCAAGCAGTGGACGGGGAACTGAGTAACCATTTGTTCGGGTTTCCAGAGAGCAGAAGTGAAGTTAAGCTCTCCTAGAAGTTCAGCTCTGAACACGAAGGCCAAATCCACCATGCTGTATTTGGTACTAGCAAGAAAAGGCTGCACTCGATCAGCCACACTAGCAAAAAATAGGCTTTTCTCAAAGTGAGGGAAACGCCATTCCTGGCAGTGGGGTGTTCCTCACAAGCAGACCCCTTATCCTTGCCCCAAAGTGGAACAGATACCAGCAAACCCTCCTGACCCTCTGGTCCCTGCTGCTCAATTTCAAGATAAGAGGACTTGCTCATCCTATCTGCTCCACACATCCTCCTCCTCCCACTCTCCTCTACTCAGCCCCTCCTTTTGGCGGAAGAAGTACAACTAGAAACCTTTTTTCTCAAATAATTTGTCATTTACTCCCCATTTTGGGTGACTGCAACCTAATACTCATACTACAGGGGGAAAGTTACATGGAAAGCAACCAATGCCTTGCTCAGAAGAATCTTAATTTATTCATCATAAATAAACAGAACTCTGTAAAGGTTAGGAGATCATAGTCATTGAAACTACACCATGGAGAGTACTTGGTTTTACAAAGCCTAAGTCTGCGGCAGCTGGTGCACTTGAACGAGTCTAAAGCATTAAATATATCATTATCAAGGAACTGTTTCAGGGCCCAGAAAACCAGAACAGGAAAGGAACAGCAAAGTCAAAAAATTGTGATCTCAGTGGGTTAAGGATCCAGCGCTGCCATGGTATAAAGTCACAGACGCGGCTTGGATCTGGGGTTGCTGTGGCTGTGGTATAGGCTGGCAACTGCAGCTCTGATTTTTTTTTTTTTTTTTTTTTTTTTTTTTGTCTTTTTGCCTTTTCTTGGGCCACTCCCGTTGCATATGGAAGTTCCCAGGCTAGGGGTCAAATCGGAGCTGCAGCCACCGGCCTACGCCAGAGCCACAGCAACACCAGATCCGAGCCACGTCTGCAACCTACACCATAGCTCACGGCAACACCGGATCTTTAACCCACTGAGCAAGGCCAGGGATTGAACCTGCAACCTCATGGTTCCTAGTCGGATTCGTTAACCACTGAGCCACGATGGGAGCTCTGCTCCGATTTGACCCCTAGCCTGGGAACCTCCATATGCCGAGGATGCAGCCCTAAAAAAAACAAAACAAAAAAATAAATAAAAAATAAAAAACAAATGTTGAAGTTACTGGGCTGGCCCCAAGGGAGCAAGCTCTGCCAAAGAGCCCCATCTGGCCTCACTGGCTGACCAAGAAACACGGATTTCAACCAGCAGGTCATTATGGGCCAGCATGTAACTAGTCTTGTCTGGCTGGACCACACGCCTTTTTAGATCCTGTATCCTCATTTACACTGGATTGAAAACTCCTCAAAGTAGGGAATTGTACTTCCTCAGCCCCCACCTCAGTTACACTGTCTTAGCTGTATTTATCTATCAACAGAGGCAATTTCTTATCAGGTACGCAAATGTATGAATGATGCAAACCTACTGCTATTTCTGGTGTGGCTTAACTCTAAGGCAGATGTTTTCAGAAAGTTCATCATCATCCTATTGGCTTCAAAGTCCTGTACAGAAAAACTTCTTTTCCTCACTGATCACTTCAGGAGAAATGTCTTGCGGTTCTATCTGGTGTCTAATGCTGCTATATTATATAGATTCTTAAAACCACACACAATTAGGCTGCGGCTGTACATTTTAACAACAGGTATACAAGCACAATGACTGAACTTAAAGCACCCCGGTCTGTATCTTCTCAAGAGAAGGCAAAATAACAATCATGTAATAACAAAATAAAAACCATCTACATGTCAGAATTAACACTATCCTGTTGGTCAACTGATCCCCTCCACCTGAGTCCTACCCCCGCTTGGGGCAGAAACAGCAAAAAGTGCCATCACAAGCTTTGCCTCTCCTTCACCCTTTCAGAAATGTCAGTCACTGATGTCCCAGGTGCCGATGCTGGCAGCTGTAGTCTGACCTTGCATGTCAAAAGCTGATTAAAACAGCCATTTTTTATGGCCTGCTCCAGACATGCACATATTATCAGAACTAATTAGGAACCACTGATAGCATTGTGAAAAAGCTGAATGAATTCTCAAGAGTCCCAGCTACTAACAACCCTAAACCTGTTAGACAAGTCACGCACCTGCCTACTTCAAAGACTGTCTTCACCTGCAGAGTCACGCAAGGGAGAGCTTCCCCTTGGGTCTGGGCATTGCTTCCCCTACTTACTCCTTTTCTGCTGAATTTGAAACAGGTCAGGGCTGTGAGTCTTGGGCCTGCCGCCCCACAAATCAAACTTTCTTTCTGGGCCTAGGTCTTGTGCCGTGTGTACAGGCACCCACTCTCTAGTTCTAAGGGCTCCGTGGGGGCAGGCTGAGCATTTCCTGCTACTTTTCTCCTCACAGTCCTTAAGGGTATAAAACTCAAGGTACAGACCCCGCTCTGGCTGGCTAGTGCTGCAGCTGGAAACAGCGTCTGCTATATTGCACTGATTTGGGCTGGGGGGAGGGGCCTCTGTGATGAATTGGCATGTTTTGCAGCTTAGGGAAAGACAAGGCCAGAAATGCTTTCTGTTCAGTCTGCCAGTTGCAGGGTCTAGGACTCCACTGCACTCTGTTTCTCTGAAAGGAACATGCAAGCACCACAAAATGTTCCTTTTCAACAACAGTTACACACAAAGCCAACCAGTCAGACGGGCTTATCAGAAAGAGGCAGAGGGAATAAAATAAACTCCAAAGGAAGGGAACCAAGAACATAGCGTGTAAAGTGCAAACAATAACATCGCCAAAGCCTGAACATGGGCCAAGCCTAATTATGTTTGGGTTGGAAGGTGGATCTTTATTGTTTGGGAACCAAGGCAGTAAAATCAGTTGTTAGGGCTTCTCTTAATATTAATATGTATTTTACAGCTGTTGGTGAAACAGGAGAGAGAGATAATTATAGCCCGTTCGTGACAAGCAGAACACTTCTTAGGATCTGATTAACCTCAGGGTATCAAGAAAAACGGCTTAAGCACACCCAGCACAGGCCAGGACAATCATTCCACAGCTTGAGGCAGGGCCATAGAGCCTGTGGCCCAGCACTACAGACTGTCCCTCCCACGTGTCTTGGCCACTCCTGCATTGATTCTTCTATCTGACTATTTCAGGCCTTTCTCTCCCCAGTGGACACCTGTGCACGTTCTCACATCCTCCCTTGCACCTCCCCACACTCAAGACACCCTCCAGAGCTGCATCTAAGCCTTCCCCAGTAACCTCAAAATCCCTCCCCTGTCCTGCAAACCTCCCGGCCTTTGCGTTGTCTAACAAGACTCCCACAACAAAATGGCATCGCAAATCCAAACTCAATCCTCATAGTGACATGGCCTTTTAATTGGAAAGGCTGTGTGTGTCCTATGTCTTAGCAATGAGGAGCACAACTCAGTAAAGGGCACAGGTATTCCTCTAGGATCGTGAATTCCTCATATTGGTTCTTTGGGGGGGGGTATAAAACCACTGGTAAATTCATATCTTCAGACCCACAATGTACATACAGCCCTTATAGACTTAAATTAAATCTACCACAAAACTCAATTTGGTGTCAGGAATATCTCTGAAACAAGAATTGGTTACAAGAAACCTAACTACTCTTAAAACTCTATTAGGGTCCATAAGGCCTCCCATGATCTGGCCCCTGTACACTATTTAGCCTCTTTGCCTTGGACCTCAATCCCCACATGCTCCAGGAATCTTGGCTGCCTTCTGTTTCCAAGTACTCTGGGGGTCTTCTGGCCTCAGAAAGCATGGCCCCTCAAAAGCCTTCCCTCCTCAGGCACTCTTCTCTCTTCCAACGCTCCCCCACCCCACACAGGGCTAGTTCCTCATTCTTTAGGCTCAATTTAAACATCCCTCAGACTCAGCATGCTGCTTACTTCCTTCGTTGTATTTAATACAACCTGTAAGTGACTCTTTTTTCTTTTTGGACTATAGCTTTGCTAGACTGTAAGCGCCACGAGGGCAGTAACCCTGTCTCGTTCACTGCTGTGAACCCTTCTTCTCCACGGTGTCTTCGGTGCTAGCACAGAGCCTAGTGGAGGGGCTGCATGAACACATGCTGAATGAGCGAAGGGGAAACCTACCCAACAGCCTCAGGGCGTTCTGCAACTGGGTAAGAGCCCAGCTGTAGGCAAAGCCAAGCATGGGTGAGATGTTTCTCTTTCCCCACTTCTTCCTCCCCCTTTAAAATCTAGACAAACCTCCTATCCACACTGGACCTCATTCCTTTGGGTTAAAGCTCTACTGGAACAAGCTTTGGACTCATGAGGTAAAGGACTTCCTGACAAGATTAACTCATTAATTATAAAGGGGGAAAAGTATCTTTACAAGGAAGGAAACTGCTGGACAACACCTTACCAAGGGATCAAACCAACCTCAGTGATGGGACAAACTGACATCGTATCCTCTATAACATGATGCCCCAAGAGAGAGCCCCACCAAAATCCTGGAAAAAATATTTACCATGAATTATATCAAAAGAAAACAATCAGCAAATCAAAACTAAGGGGTATTCTGTAAACTGTCTGGCTTAGGCTCTTCACAAATGTCAATATCACAAAAGACAACAAAAGTTGTGGGTGCTGTCCTGATTAAAAGAAAGAGATATGACAACTAAATGTAACAGACAATAGTTGATTAAAAATACAACTATAAAGGACACGATTGGGGTAACTGGAAAGTTTTGCATATGGAATGTGTATTAAATAATACTTTTGTACTAATTTTAAATTCTCTGAGAGCAATTTTTTTTCTTGCCTTTTTAGGGCCACACCTGTGGCATATGGAAGTTACCAGGCTAGGGCTCCAATCAGAGCTACAACTGCTAGCCTACACCACAGCCACAGCAATGCCAGATCTGAGCCATGTCTGCCAACTACACCACAGCTCATGGCAATGCTGGATCCTTAACCCACTGAGCGAGGCCAGGGATCAAACCCACGTCCTTATGGATACTAGTCAGGTTTGTTACCACTGAGCCACAATGGGAACTCTTCCCTGAGAGCAATCTTATAGTTCAGTTGTATAGAGCAACATCCTATTGAAGACATATGTAAGTATTTAGGGGTGAAATGTAATGAGTGCAACTAAAACTCAGATTGTTCAGGTGTGTGTGTATGTATTTATGTGAAATAAATGTGGCAAAATGTGAATTAATAAATTTAAGTGAAGGATGTATGGCTGTTCATTCATTATACCATTTTAGCAACTCTTCTGAAAAGTTTGAAATTTTTTTCAACATAAAAAGTTGGAGGGAATTCTGATAAGCAGCAGAAATTGCTGTGGCTATGGTGTAGGCCGGCAGCTGCAGATCCGATTGAACCATTAGCCCGGGAACTTCCATATGCCATGGGTGCGGCCCTAAAAAGACCAAAAAAAAAAAAAAAAAAAAAAAAAAAATGTTGGGGAGGAGTTTCTGCTGTGGTACAGCGGGTTAAGGATCTAGCATTATCTCTGCAGAAGCACAGGCTTGATTCCTGGCCTGGTTAACTCCAGCACTGTTGCAGCTGCAACTCAGATTTAATCTCTAGCTCAGGAACTTTTCCATATGCCACAGGTGCAGCCAAAAAAAAAATTGGGGGAGAAAAAAAGAGTCAAATGTCTCCAAATATGATCAACAAATGTTTGCTGAGTAATAATACATCAAGCCAGTGGTGGGAGTGGCAGGAAATAGAATAAATAAAAAGAATACGAAAACAAACCATGTTCCCAGTCTTACAACCTAGCTACCAACAAAAAATATATATATGCAGATATCAGAGAATATAAAACCAACTGTATTATCTTGAGCACAGGTGCAAAGTATGGATTTCAAACCAGGAGCTGCAAGAAGAATCAAATTCTCACTCTGAGCCAGGCAGGATTATAGTCACAATGATAGGAGAGAGCGTGCACTCCTTAACACACTGAGTGAGGCCATGGATCGAATCTATGTCCGTCCTCATGGATACTAGTCAAATTTATTTTCGTGAGGCCACGACGGGAACTCCAGAGCTTAAAATCTTAAATTAAAACTGGCAATAAATTGGAGTTCCCTTTGTGGCTCAGCGGTAACAAATC